>NC_053390.1:288328880-289077612 GCF_905171765.1 Bufo bufo | reverse complement strand
CATTTTTTTATACAAAGTTGTCATTTGACCAATATATTTATCTCACCCAGCATGGGTATATGTAAAAAGACACCCCAAAACACATTCCTCAACTTCTCCTGAGTACGGGGATACCAGATGTGTGACACTTTTTTGCAGCCTAGGTGGGCAAAGGGGCCCATATTCCAAAGAGCACCTTTCGGATTTCACAGGTCATTTTTTACAGAATTTGATTTCAAACTCCTTACCACACATTTGGGCCCCTAGAATGCCAGGGCAGTATAACTACCCCACAAGTGACCCCATTTTGGAAAGAAGAGACCCCAAGGTATTCGCTGATGGGCATAGTGAGTTCATGGAAGTTTTTATTTTTTGTCACAAGTTTGTGGAATATGAGACTTTGTATAAAAAAAAAAAAAAAATCATCATTTTCCACTAACTTGTGACAAAAAATAAAAAATTCTAGGAACTCGCCATGCCCCTCACGGAATACCTTGGGGTGTCTTCTTTCCAAAATGGGGTCACTTGTGGGGTAGTTATACTGCCCTGGCATTCTAGGGGCCCAAATGTGTGGTAAGGAGTTTGAAATCAAATTCAGTAAAAAATGACCAGTGAAATCCGAAAGGTGCTCTTTGGAATATGGGCCCCTTTGCCCACCTAGGCTGCAAAAAAGTGTCACACATCTGGTATCCCCGTACTCAGGAGAAGTTGAGGAATGTGTTTTGGGGTGTCTTTTTACATATACCCATGCTGGGTGAGATAAATATCTTGGTCAAATGCCAACTTTGTATAAAAAAATGGGAAAAGTTGTCTTTTGCCAAGATATTTCTCTCACCCAGCATGGGTATATATAAAATGACACCCCAAAATACATTCCCCACCTTCTCCTGAGTACGGAGATACCAGATGTGTGACACTTTTTTGCAGCCTAGGTGGGCAAAGGGGCCCATATTCCAAAGAGCACCTTTCGGATTTCACAGGTCATTTTTTACAGAATTTGATTTCAAACTCCTTACCACACATTTGGGCCCCTAGAATGCCAGGGCAGTATAACCACCCCACAAGTGACCCCATTTTGGAAAGAAGACACCCCAAGGTATTCCGTGAGGGGCATGGCGAGTTCCTAGAATTTTTTATTTTTTGTCACAAGTTAGTGGAAAATGATGATTTTTTTTTTTTTTTTTTTTTTCATACAAAGTCTCATATTCCACAAACTTGTGACAAAAAATAAAAACTTCCATGAACTCACTATGCCCATCAGCGAATACCTTGGGGTCTCTTCTTTCCAAAATGGGATCACTTGTGGGGTAGTTATACTGCCCTGGCATTCTAGGGGCCCAAATGTGTGGTAAGGAGTTTGAAATCAAATTCTGTAAAAAATGACCTGTGAAATCCGAAAGGTGCTCTTTGGAATATGGGCCCCTTTGCCCACCTAGGCTGCAAAAAAGTGTCACACATCTGGTATCCCCGTACTCAGGAGAAGTTGAGGAATGTGTTTTGGGGTGTCTTTTTACATATACCCATGCTGGGTGAGATAAATATATTGGTCAAATGACAACTTTGTATAAAAAAATGGGAAAAGTTGTCTTTTGCCAAGATATTTCTCTCACCCAGCATGGGTATATATAAAATGACACCCCAAAACACATTCCCCACCTTCTCCTGAGTACGGAGATACCAGATGTGTGACACTTTTTTGCAGCCTAGGTGGGCAAAGTGGCCCATATTCCAAAGAGCACCTTTCGGATTTCACAGGTCATTTTTTACAGAATTTGATTTCAAACTCCTTACCACACATTTGGGCCCCTAGAATGCCAGGGCAGTATAACTACCCCACAAGTGACCCCATTTTGGAAAGAAGAGACCCCAAGGTATTCGCTGATGGGCATAGTGAGTTCATAGAACTTTTTATTTTTTGTCACAAGTTAGTGGAATATGAGACTTTGTAAGAAAAAAAAAAAAAAAAAAAAAATCATCATTTTCCACTAACTTGTGACAAAAAATAAAAAATTCTAGGAACTTGCCATGCCCCTCACGGAATACCTTGGGGTGTCTTCTTTCCAAAATGGGGTCACTTGTGGGGTAGTTATACTGCCCTGGCATTTTCCAGGGGCCCTAATGTGTGGTAAGTAGGTAAATGACCTGTGAAATCCGAAAGGTGCTCTTTGGAATGTGGGCCCCTTTGCCCACCTAGGCTGCAAAAAAGTGTCACACATCTGGTATCTCCGTACTCAGGAGAAGGTGGGGAATGTGTTTTGGGGTGTCATTTTACATATACCCATGCTGGGTGAGAGAAATATCTTGGCAAAAGACAACTTTTCCCATTTTTTTTATACAAAGTTGGCATTTGACCAAGATATTTATCTCACCCAGCATGGGTATATGTAAAATGACACCCCAAAACATATTCCCCAACTTCTGCTGAATACGGAGATACCACATGTGTGACACTTTTTTGCAGCCTAGGTGGGCAAAGGTGCCCAAATTCCTTTTAGGAGGGCATTTTTAGACATTTGGATACCAGACTTCTTCTCACGCTTTGGGGCCCCTAAAATGCCAGGGCAGTATAAATACCCCACATGTGACCCCATTTTGGAAAGAAGACACCCCAAGGTATTCAATGAGGGGCATGGCGAGTTCATTGAAAAAAAAAAATTTTGGCACAAGTTAGCGGAAATTGATTTTTTTGATTTTGTTCTCACAAAGTCTCCCTTTCCGCTAACTTGGGACAAAAATTTCAATCTTTCATGGACTCAATATGCCCCTCAGCGAATACCTTGGGGTGTCTTCTTTCTAAAATGGTGTTATTTGTGGGGTGTTTGTACTGCCCTGGCATTTGAGGGTCTCCGCAATCATTACATGTATGCCCAGCATTAGGAGTTTCTGCTATTCTCCTTATATTGAGCATACGGGTAATGAGATTTTTTTTTTCCGTTCAGCCTCTGGGCTGAAAGAAAAAAATGAACGGCACAGATTTCTTCATTCGCATCGATCAATGTGGATGAAAAAATCTCTGCCAAAAAAAGAAAAAGGAGGGGAAAGGCGTCTGCCAGGACATAGGAGCTCCGCCCAACATCCATACCCACTTCAGCTCGTATGCCCTGGCAAACCCGATTTCTCCATTCACATCAATCGATGTGGATGAATAAATCATTGCCGGGATTTTTTTTTTTTTATATATACAAAGTGTTTGCCAAAGTATATGAACACCGCCACCTCCTCAGCTCATATGCCTCGGCAAACATGTCTTTTACTGCAGAGGAGAAATCTCGTCTTGCAGCGCCGCATACACCGACTTGCGTGTAATCTGACAGCAGCGCAATGCTTCTGTCCGAATGCACATCAGTGCTGCAGCTGGTCGATCGGTTGGTCCACCTGGAAGGTAAAAAAAAAAAAAAAAAAAAAGAAAAAACCAGGCCGCAAAGCAATAACTTTATTAACTTTAGAACAGAACATATTAACTTTTTTAAACTTTTTTAACTTTTTTACTTACCGGTAATTTTTTTTTTGTTTTAGTTTTTTTTACCTTTATAGAACAAACCTCTCCTTCCCCATGGGACAATGTGCAAAGCGCAAATCGCCCAAAGATGTGGCGAAGTACGTTATGCACTTTATCCCAGGTGAAAGGAGAGGTTTGCAGCAGCTGAGAGTAAAAGGGCCCTAATAGCCCTGTGTGCCTGTCCTGTGAGATGCAATCCCTATGCTAAGTGTACCTGTGTGTGGTACTTCCGGAAACACTCTCCATAGCATAGGGCAGGGTGGTCCGGACAGTCAGGACAGAAATAGCGGGTGTCACGCCTTATTCCACTCCTGCTACAGACACGACATCTTTTTCGGGGTGACGGTTGGGTTGAGGTACCAGGAACGACACTGGGGAAATGTCGCTCGTGTAGACGGCTAACTACACTGGGGGATGGGGCCACGGAACCTCCTGGGTAAAGGAGGTTCTCGATGATCTCTTCCTGGAATTTGAGGAAAGATCGTGTTCTCCCAGCCTTACTGTAGAGAACAAAACTATTGTAGAGCGCCAATTGAATTAAATATACAGACACCTTCTTATACCAGCGTCTGGTTCTGCGGGAAACTAAATACGGAGACAACATCTGGTCATTGAAGTCCACCCCTCCCATGAGCGCATTATAGTCGTGGACACAGAGGGGCTTTTCAATGACACGGGTTGCTCGCTCAATTTGGATTGTCGTGTCTGCGTGAATGGAGGAGAGCATGTAAACGTCACGCTTGTCTCTCCATTTCACCGCGAGCAGTTCTTCGTTACACAAGGCAGCCCTCTCCCCCCTTGCAAGACGGGTGGTTACAAGCCGTTGGGGGAAGCCCACGCGACTAGTTCGCGCGGTGCCACAGGCGCAAATCCGTTCTAGAAACAAATGCCTAAAGAGGGCCACACTTGTGTAAAAATTGTCCACATAAAGATGGTACCCCTTGCCGAATAAGGGTGACACCAAGTCCCAGACTGTCTTCCCACTGCTCCCCAGGTAGTCAGGGCAACCGACCGGCTCCAGGGTCTGATCTTTTCCCTCATAGATCCGAAATTTGTGGGTATAGCCTGTGGCCCTTTCACAGAGCTTATACAATTTGACCCCATACCGGGCACGCTTGCTTGGGATGTACTGTTTGAAGCCAAGGCGCCCGGTAAAATGTATTAGGGACTCGTCTACGCAGATGTTTTGCTCGGGGGTATACAAATCTGCAAATTTCTGGTTGAAATGGTCTATGAGGGGCCGAATTTTGTGGAGCCGGTCAAAAGCTGGGTGGCCTCTGGGACGGGAGGTGGTGTTGTCGCTAAAATGCAGGAAACGGAGGATGGCCTCAAATCGTGCCCTGGACATAGCAGCAGAGAACATGGGCATGTGATGAATCGGGTGCGTTGACCAATATGACCGCAATTCATGCTTTTTTGTCAGGCCCATGTTGAGGAGAAGGCCCAAAAAAATTTTAATTTCGGAAACTTGGACTGGTTTCCACCGGAAAGGCTGGGCATAAAAGCTTCCCGGGTTGGCGGATATAAATTGTGTGGCATACTGGTTGGTCTCTGCCACGACTAAGTCCAAGAGCTCCGCAGTCAAGAACAGCTCAAAAAATCCCAGGGCCGAACCGATTTGAGCCGTCTCAACCCGAACTCCAGACTGGGCGGTGAAAGGGGGAACTACAGGTGCGGCTGAAGTTGGTGACTGCCAATCAGGGTTTGCCAGCACCTCAGGGATTCTAGGGGCTCTACGGGCCTGTCTGTGCGGTGGCTGCGACGGGGTAACTACTGCACGTGCCACCGTACCAGCTTCAACTGCCCTTCTGGTGCTCGCCACGTCACCATGTTGTACGGCAGTGCTGGTACTAGGTCCAGGGAGGGCTGCGCTGCTGGTGTATGCCTCACCACGTGATCCGGCAGCGACAGCCCCACTCTGCTGCTCTTGAAGCGGATCCTGCATAACCTGTGGTCTAGTGACACGGGGCCGGGTACGCCTGGTGCTGCCAGGGACCTCCACCTCCTCGTCCGAACTTTGGGTCAGAGAGCCACTGCTTTCCACAGGTTCATATTCTGACCCGCTAGATTCGTCAGATGAGGGTTCCCACTCCTCATCCGACTGGGTCAGAATCCTGTAGGCCTCTTCAGAAGAATACCCCCTGTTTGACATTTTGGACTACTAAATTTAGGGGTATTCCCTGAGACTACCCAAGAAAAAAAGCAAACCTGTCTTACAAAGGGGAGGCTAGCGAAGTACCGGAGGCCGCTGCGGTTGATTAAAAATATCAAAACTGATTTTTTTATCGCCGCAGTGCGTGTAAAATGAATGTGCAGTGATCAAAAAATATATATTTTTTGTCACTGCGGTGGGGCGGGCGTGGGTGAACGCACGTGTGGGCGACCGATCAGGCCTGATCGGGCAAACACTGCGTTTTGGGTGGAGGGCGAACTAAAGTGACACTAATACTATTATAGATCTGACCGTGATCAGTTTTGATCACTTACAGATACTATAAAAGTACAAATGCTGATTAGCGATACGCTATTCAGCGAATAAAAGTGACTGCGGTGCGGTGGGGTGGGCGCTAACTGACGCTAACTACCTAACCAAGGGGCCTAAACTATCCCTAAAACCTAACAGCCAATACTAGTGAAAAAAAAAAAGTGACAGTTTACACTAGGGTTAATTGGGGTGCAGGGGGGTGATCAGGGGCTACAGTGAAGTGTTTGGTGTACTCACAGTGATGTCTGCTTCTCTGCTGGATCCAACCGACGAAAAGGACCTGCAGAGGAGCAGAGAAGCCATATAACAGATCATATTTACTAATATGATCTGTTATATGGCTTGTGATTGGATTTTTTAAAAATCGCCAGCCTGCCAGCCAATGATCATTGCTGGCAGGCTGGTGACGAACTTGTTCTTTAACTTTTGCCGGCCCGCGATGCGCATGCGCGGGCCGGCTTGGAGCGAAATCTCGCGTCTCGCGAGATGACGCGTATATGCGTGACTGTGCGCAGCGCTGCCACCTCCGGAACGCGAATCTGCGTACAGCGGTCCGGAGGTGGTTAATTCTTGTGGAACACCTAAAGGGTTAACAACGTTTGTAAAATCTGTTTTTAATTACCTTGAGGGGTATGAACTGGCCCTGAAATGGTCCTTAAACAGTGGGTTTTGGAAATGTTCTGAAAAATTTCAAGATTTGCTTCTAAACTTATAAGCCATCTAACGTCCCCAAAAAATAAAATGGCATTTACAAAATGATCCAAACATGAAGTAGACATATGGGGAATGTAAAGTAATAACTATCATATGAGGTATTACTATCTGTTTTAAAAGCAGAGAAATAGAAATTTGGAAAGTTGCGAATTTTTCCAAATATTTGGTAAATTATTATTTATTTTTTTTATACATAAAAATGAAATATTTTGATTCAAATTTACCACTGTCATGAAGTACAATATGTGACGAGAAAACATTCTCAGAATGGCCTGGATAAGTAAAAGCGTTTTAAAGTTATAACCACATACAGTGACATGTCAGATTTGCAAAAATCAGTTTGGTCCTTAAGGTGAAAAATTACCCATCCTTAAGGGGTTAAAGATATAAGTGGTACGTTCCATACCAGGATAACATATCATTGTGGCTGTATATACTTGCTACTTGCTGATGACCCAAACTTCCAGCGTCATAGGCATTACATCAGCAGTCTCTGGTCATTGATGAAGGAGGGGGGGGGGGAATTGTGATGATGAATGCAGTGACTTTCTTTCTTTCCACTCTTACATAAGTACCACAATACTGTGTGTGCGGTGTGAAGTGATCGCTCATCTGGCCTGTCATGACTAAAGGCATCATATATTTTCCTGACTGAACTGCTGTAAATATAGAACGTATCTTGTTATTAAGCTTCTAAATATGTGGGTTTTTTCAATTATGCAAGGATACTGCAGTATCAGCCTGGATGATATAGTTTCCTATTTATAGATCCTATGACTTGTCTTAGAGTTTGCTGTGTCTACGTGATGATCAGTCAGAGGGCATTTCCCACATTTTCCTTGAAACTTCAAAGCTAGTCATGGCCGTGTCTGTTCACTTTCCACATTCCTGATACTTGTATAATCAGGAGGTGGGAAGTTGGCAATAACCTATTTTCATTAACATTCTTTCACTGCAATCCAGATGATGCAAGACTTCCGGGCTACAAGAAAAACATCTTTGTTGTGTTTATGACACATCCCCGCAGCAGACAAAAGACAGGCCCCTGATAAAATGCAATAGACAACCAGAGCTGTAATAATATTACAAAGAAGCGCCTTTAGTTTGACCTCTGATAATACGAAAAGTCTTATAAGGGTCCATTCACACGTCCGTAATTTGGATCCGCATTTGTTCCGCAATTTGCGGACCTATTCACTTTCAATGGGGCTGGAACGGATGCAAATCCACATTTCCTGGATCCGCATCCGTTTTTTCAGGATCCGCTATTTCGTTCCTGAAAAAAATAGAACATGTCCTATTCTTGTCCGCAATTGCGGACCAGAAAAGGCATTTTCTATTATAGTGTCTGTGATGTGCGGATCCGCAAATTGCGGATCGCACATTGCAGGTGTCCGTGTTTTGTGGATCCGCAATTTGCGGATCCGCAAAACACTTACGGACGTGTGAATGGACCCTGAGCCAGCATTTCACAGAAGCTGAAGAGCATTGCAAGCAATCCTACTGATTACACAATGTCCTAATAGCAATGTCTGTTCCCAATTCGTTCAGGGCTATTTTTCCTAAAGGCTCTCTATCCTTTCAAGTCATTGTTACTATACCGTACTTTTCATCCAATAATCCAGGCAGTATGTCTCACAGATACTGTAGTAGTAACATAAGTACAAAATGCACACATTTTATTCATGATGCATAGTTATCATGATTAAAGCTGGCCATACATTTGAGATAATGATTGGCCACATTCTTATGGACAATCCCACCAACTAAACTGGCTAACCGGGGAGTCATGTATGTGTGTGTGTGTGTGTGTGTTATATATATATATATTAGGGATTGACCGATAGTCGATAATTTTTTTCAGGCCGATAGTCGATAATTTATACCGATATTCTGAGAATTTTCATTTTTGAAAAAAAATAATTCCTACAAAAATCTGCTGAAAATGAACATGTTTATTGTTAACGTGTAGGTTTTTTTTCTTTGTAAATCTTTCTTTATTTATACTTAATATTTTGGAGTTTTTATTTTTATTTTTTATTTTTTTTGTATTTTTATTTTTACTAACTATTAGCCCCCTTAGGGACTAGAACCCTTGTCCTATTCACCCTGATATAGCTCTATCAGGGTGAATAGGACCTCACACTGTCCCTGCTACTCTGTGCTTTGTGCACACAGCAGCAGGGAGCTGACTATGGCAGCCAGGGCTTCAATAGCGTCCTGTCTGCCATGGTAACCGATCGGAGCCCCAGGCTTACACTGCTGGGGCTCCGATGGGAACTGCCACTGAGGAGGAGGGGAGAGGGGACCCTGTGGCCACTGCCACCAATGATTAATACTGCGGCACCTGAGGAGTTAACTACCGCAGATCGCAGCTACCGCTCATAGAGGTCGGGAGCCGGCTATGTGATTCTGCAGCCAGCTCCCGCCTCCTGTATATGAATTAATGAGAGAGTTAACTTCATTGATGGCGCAGTGGCCACAGCCCCTCCCTTCCTCTTGTCCTCCCTCCTCTCATGGGTGGCCACAGCACAGGGGGGGAGGGAGACACTGCTTCCTTCTCCCCTGTGCTGCTGAGGGAACACGGATCTCGCTGACAGCGCGATCAGTGTTCCCAATTCGTTATCGGAATATCGGCAAAATAGATGCCTATACCGATAACTTTCAATATCCTGAATATCGGCTGATAATATCGGTAAAACCGATAATCGGTCGATTATATATATATATATATATATATATATATACACACTCACCTAAAGAATTATTAGGAACACCATACTAATACGGTGTTGGACCCCCTTTTGCCTTCAGAACTGCCTTAATTCTATGTGGCATTGATTCAACAAGGTGCTGATAGCATTCTTTAGAAATGTTGGCCCATATTGATAGGATAGCATCTTGCAGTTGATGGAGATTTGAGGGATGCAGATCCAGGGCACGAAGCTCCCGTTCCACCACATCCCAAAGATGCTCTATTGGGTTGAGATCTGGTGACTGTGGGGGCCATTTTAGTACAGTGAACTCATTGTCATGTTCAAGAAACCAATTTGAAATGATTCGAGCTTTGTGACATGGTGCATTATCCTGCTGGAAGTAGCCATCAGAGGATGGATACATGTTCTCATTCTGTTTACGCCAAATTCGGACTCTACCATTTGAATGTCTCAACAGAAATCGAGACTCATCAGACCAGGCAACATTTTTCCAGTCTTCAACAGTCCAATTTTGGTGAGCTTGTGCAAATTGTAGCCTCTTTTTCCTATTTGTAGTGGAGATGAGTGGTACCCGGTGGGGTCTTCTGCCGTTGTAGCCCATCCGCCTCAAGGTTGTGCGTGTTGTGGCTTCACAAATGCTTTGCTGCATACCTCGGTTGTAACGAGTGGTTATTTCAGTCAACGTTGCTCTTCTATCAGCTTGAATCAGTCGGCCCATTCTCCTCTGACCTCTAGCATCCACAAGGCATTTTTGCCCACAGGACTGCCGCATACTGGATGTTTTTCCCTTTTCACATCATTCTTTGTAAACTCTAGAAATGGTTGTGCGTGAAAATCCCAGTAACTGAGCAGATTGTCAAATACTCAGACCGTCCCATCTGGCACCAACAACCATGCCACGCTCAAAATTGCTTAAATCACCTTTCTTTCCCATTCTGACATTCAGTTTGGAGTTCAGGAGATTGTCTTGACCAGGACCACCCCCCTAAATGCATTGAAGCAACTGCCATGTGATTGGTTGCATTAATGAGAAATAGAACAGGTGTTCCTAATAATTCTTTAGGTAAGTGTATATATAAGTACAGAAGAATGGCGGCACTGACAAAAAATTGTTATAATGGTTGTGTGCACGTTCACTGGGGAATGAGCTGCTTACCCCATGGTATATAAATAGAAAAATGAACAGCACTCCTGGAATCCACAGAAAAGGTTTTTCTTTATTCACCCATGTGATGCAACGTTTCGGCTCTGAACTAGAGCCTTTCTCAAGCCTTGGGTGAATAAAGAAAAACCTTTTCAGGAGTGCTGTTCGTTATATATATATATATATATATATATATATATATATAACTTGAAAAAGATAGGACTGCACTCCAGATAAAGTGAAAAATCAGTGGAGCTTTATTCACCCATAACTTTGGCAACTTTGCGACGTTTCGGCTCACAAGAGCCTTCTTCCAGCATAGAAACAGTGAAAATAACAATCATATAAAGGCAAGTCTCAAGTGACTGGCCAATCATACTGTGATTACAATCATGATTAAATTGGATACATATGGTACATATAAACAAAAGTGCATGTGCGTAAAGTGACATGTGCTTAAGAGATCCGCATCACAAGAACATAGTCCCTGGTCATCGATCATATAGACATGTAATATATAGATAATATAAGTGTATATTAAAGTGCATACATATATTAGATGAAGATCAACGAAGTCGCACCTCTCGATGTAATGGCGCCAGCATACACCATCGTATTCCGTTGAGCGTCTCCATTCTCTCACTGCGCATGACCAGATCCGCGTCATCATCCATCATAGCGCTTACATGTGACGCATGCGCTCCATCAAAATTACACTACAGGCACCATCTTGATAGAGGGCAACATTGCCCAACAGTTGCATAAGTGCCGTACGTGCATACATTCAATAGGCTAAACGCTTTCCTATGTAGTATATTAAGCCGCAGTAGGTAAATCCTACATAAATCAGCATCTGGAGAAGGTACCAACTCTGCGGAGATGGATCCTGTCCACTAGATGGCATATGTCAGAGGGGGACACGTCAGTATACCCTGCCGGCATCGCCAAACTAATTGCCGAAAATAACGCAGCCATAGGGGAATTCTTTAAGGAAAGAGTAGCCGGATAAAGAAAAATTCATATCTGGAAATACGCAGCGAGAAGACTGTTGATGTTGCAGCTCGGTATCATCATCATCAAAGAGGGCCAGTTCAAGGATCTCCATCCAAAAGAAATGTTTTTTTAAAAAAAAATTGTTGTTCTAAAAGGCAAAGATAAATATAACAAATTAATTACAGATTAATTAATCTGTGTCACAATGATTATCAATGTGTGTTATCACCGTTTCAAGGCACTTTTATACAACCAAAGAGAAAGATCAAAAGACGCAGGGAAGATCAAGCTAAACCTCAAAGCCAGACATCTCATCTAAAATCTGCATTAAGCCCATTAGGATGTAGACTGTCCAAGGTATATATCCATCTTAATTCTCGCTGTTTCAAGATTGCCAAACGGTCACCACCTCTCCTGGGCATTGCCACATGGTCGATTATCCAGCATCTTAGATCCCGTTCACCGTGGTGAAGGGATCCAAAATGTCTGGAAACCGGCAGATCGGTGCGACTTTTTCTAATTGAATTCCTATGGTTATTTAACCTGACCTTCAATTCCGTAGAAGTTTCTCCTACATATATTAGATTGCAGGGACATGATAAAACATAAATGACATATGATGAGGAACATGTCAAATGATATTTAATAGGATATTCTCTTCCTGTGGATGGATGTACAAAAGATTTTGATTTATTTATATAGCGACAGTTGACGCAATTGAGACACGGGAAACATCCCAGTCCCGCCTGCGTCAACGGTCGCTGAATGACATTTCTTTTTGGACCAACATCTGCCTTCACCAGATAATCTCTTATATTTTTATTTTTTCGATACGATAACAATGGAGGATTCTCAAATTCAGCGACGTCTTTTATTCCTCTACTCAGAATGTTCCAATTCTTTTTAAGGATCTGTCCTATTTCTACACTGTAATTAGAATATGTGGACATAAAAGGTATTCTCTGAATTTTTGAGAGAGTAGGTTGTACACGTTCTGGACACATATCAAGAATTTTGCTTTTTTGTTCATTCAGCAGTTTGCGAGGATAGCCACGTTCTCTGAATTTGTCAGCCATCATATCCAATGTGGCTGGCAATTCAGTGTGGTCCGACACAATTCGTTTTGCCCTCAAAAATTGAGATTGAGATGAAGATAATGCTGTTTTTTTAGGGAACAGCTTGGATATCAAAAAAAGAAAAGAAAAAGAACCAGAAGAGGTGGCTACAGATATAGAAGGGGGAATAAAACAACGTTACAACAGGACCAGGCTGCAGTCGACGAAGGCATCGACATACAGAAAGAGGCCATAGTTTTCAACTTATCCTCTGTGGAACTGACTGATGCTCAACATAGCGTTTTGTCCAAAGGACTCACATTTTGCCCCAGTTCCAAGGTAAACTGGTTTGACTTGGAAATTGATTTGAATTGTTTTTTTCGTTCTGTGAAGCTAAAAAGTTTTTTTAGGGGTACCACTCCAAGTTTACAAATATGCTCTAGTGAATTAACACTTAAAAAATTAGGCTTGACAAACAAGAGTTCTTTTTGTCCGATTGTTAATGAGCCAGCTATAGAGGCTTATATTGCTGCGGTCAAAAGGGATGTCAGAAATTTAAAAGCCTCATTGGGAGAATCTAACATATTGAATAAACCTAATTTGACTACAGCTGAAATTGAGGCTCTGTCGCAACTCAAAGACAACGCCCATATAACAATTAAACCCGCCGATAAGGGCGGGGGGGTAGTTGTACTTGATAGATCTAAATATATTAAAGAAATTCAGCGTCAATTGGCAGACACTAATGTATATGGTATCCTACAGGGCGATCCTAAATTCAGCATTATAAATACTATTAAGAAGATTCTGTCTGATGCGGTGGTGGCGGGCACTATAGATGAAGATCTTAGGGAATATCTGGAGGTACCCTTTCCTGTTACCCCTGTAATATATATATTACCCAAAGTGCATAAAAGCCTTGTGGATCCTCCTGGCCGCCCCATCGTATCAGGCTCAGACTCTGTATTCAGTAGAATAGCCATCTTTTTGGACAAAATGCTCAGGGACTTCTCAACGGCAGGGAAATCTTACATTAAAGACACAGGTGATTTTCTAGAACAGTTGAGATTAGTGGATTGCAGCAATGTTAATTCTCTACTTCTTGTGTCCTTTGATGTAGTATCGTTGTACACATCAATAGGACACAAGAAAGGTATTATAGCGGTCAACAAATATCTTGATGGTACAGACATCTCTACTGAGACAAAATGTTTCATTAATTCCCTTCTAAAATTGATACTTGAAAATAATTATTTTTTGTTCCAAGACACCTTTTTTAATCAAAAACGCGGCGTTGCGATGGGGTCAAATGTGGCCCCAACGTACGCAAATATCTATATGCGCCATGTGGAGGAGGACCTCATCTATGTATCGCACCACTTTCAACATGTTTTGAGGTGGTGGAGGTACATAGATGACGTCTTCCTCCTATGGACTGGCACCGAAACACAGTTGGTTGAATTTCATGACTATCTAAATAGTATAGATATTGATCTTCAGTATACTATATCTTATTCTAAAACTAATTTGTCATTTCTAGACACTAATGTGAAATTGAATGAAGATCATATTAGTACGGGTTTGTTTGTCAAATCGACAGATAGAAACACAATTCTTCGATTTGAAAGCAATCACCCACGCAGCCTGATCAAACATCTTCCTCAATCTCAATTTTTGAGGGCAAAACGAATTGTGTCGGACCACACTGAATTGCCAGCCACATTGGATATGATGGCTGACAAATTCAGAGAACGTGGCTATCCTCGCAAACTGCTGAATGAACAAAAAAGCAAAATTCTTGATATGTGTCCAGAACGTGTACAACCTACTCTCTCAAAAATTCAGAGAATACCTTTTATGTCCACATATTCTAATTACAGTGTAGAAATAGGACAGATCCTTAAAAAGAATTGGAACATTCTGAGTAGAGGAATAAAAGACGTCGCTGAATTTGAGAATCCTCCATTGTTATCGTATCGAAAAAATAAAAATATAAGAGATTATCTGGTGAAGGCAGATGTTGGTCCAAAAAGAAATGTCATTCAGCGACCGTTGACGCAGGCGGGACTGGGATGTTTCCCGTGTCTCAATTGCGTCAACTGTCGCTATATAAATAAATCAAAATCTTTTGTACATCCATCCACAGGAAGAGAATATCCTATTAAATATCATTTGACATGTTCCTCATCATATGTCATTTATGTTTTATCATGTCCCTGCAATCTAATATATGTAGGAGAAACTTCTACGGAATTGAAGGTCAGGTTAAATAACCATAGGAATTCAATTAGAAAAAGTCGCACCGATCTGCCGGTTTCCAGACATTTTGGATCCCTTCACCACGGTGAACGGGATCTAAGATGCTGGATAATCGACCATGTGGCAATGCCCAGGAGAGGTGGTGACCGTTTGGCAATCTTGAAACAGCGAGAATTAAGATGGATATATACCTTGGACAGTCTACATCCTAATGGGCTTAATGCAGATTTTAGATGAGATGTCTGGCTTTGAGGTTTAGCTTGATCTTCCCTGCGTCTTTTGATCTTTCTCTTTGGTTGTATAAAAGTGCCTTGAAACGGTGATAACACACATTGATAATCATTGTGACACAGATTAATTAATCTGTAATTAATTTGTTATATTTATCTTTGCCTTTTAGAACAACAATTTTTTTTTAAAAAAACATTTCTTTTGGATGGAGATCCTTGAACTGGCCCTCTTTGATGATGATGATACCGAGCTGCAACATCAACAGTCTTCTCGCTGCGTATTTCCAGATATGAATTTTTCTTTATCCGGCTACTCTTTCCTTAAAGAATTCCCCTATGGCTGCGTTATTTTCGGCAATTAGTTTGGCGATGCCGGCAGGGTATACTGACGTGTCCCCCTCTGACATATGCCATCTAGTGGACAGGATCCATCTCCGCAGAGTTGGTACCTTCTCCAGATGCTGATTTATGTAGGATTTACCTACTGCGGCTTAATATACTACATAGGAAAGCGTTTAGCCTATTGAATGTATGCACGTACGGCACTTATGCAACTGTTGGGCAATGTTGCCCTCTATCAAGATGGTGCCTGTAGTGTAATTTTGATGGAGCGCATGCGTCACATGTAAGCGCTATGATGGATGATGACGCGGATCTGGTCATGCGCAGTGAGAGAATGGAGACGCTCAACGGAATACGATGGTGTATGCTGGCGCCATTACATCGAGAGGTGCGACTTCGTTGATCTTCATCTAATATATGTATGCACTTTAATATACACTTATATTATCTATATATTACATGTCTATATGATCGATGACCAGGGACTATGTTCTTGTGATGCGGATCTCTTAAGCACATGTCACTTTACGCACATGCACTTTTGTTTATATGTACCATATGTATCCAATTTAATCATGATTGTAATCACAGTATGATTGGCCAGTCACTTGAGACTTGCCTTTATATGATTGTTATTTTCACTGTTTCTATGCTGGAAGAAGGCTCTTGTGAGCCGAAACGTCGCAAAGTTGCCAAAGTTATGGGTGAATAAAGCTCCACTGATTTTTCACTTTATCTGGAGTGCAGTCCTATCTTTTTCAAGTCGTATTGTTGGGGTATTGCCGCTGCCCTTGGGGATTTTGCACCCGACTCTTGGTGGTGCTCCCGCTGGATTTTCTTCAATATTTATATATATATATATATATATATATATATATATATATATATATCATTTTTTTTTTTTTTTTTATAAAAACTGACTCCCTGGTACTTGTGTGTAGTGGCAAGTGATCGGGTAAATTCAGCCAGTCATGCCATCTACATTCATTTGCGGCTGATGAACGTCTGAAGTTTTCCAGTATGGCTGCTTACCTTTTTGGTCACCGGGATTTTGTGTATAGAGCTGAGGACATGAGTTTTTAGATGGCCGCTAGTACATCCGCAATATTCAGTCCCTATAGCTCTGTGTGCTTTTATTGTGTAAAAAAAAACGATTTGATGCATATGCAAATTAACCAGAGATGAGTCCTGTCCCTGACTCATCTCAGGGACAGGACTCATCTCAGGCTAATTTGCATATGTATCAAATCAGTTTTTTTACACAATGAAAGCACACAGAGCTATAGGGACTGGATATTGCGGATGTGCTAGCGGCCATCTAGCAACCCATGTCCTCAGCTCTATACACAAAATCCCGGTGACAGGTTCCCTTTAACGCATACCTGAGTTTTCAAACAATTTTGAGTTTTCATAATAGCTGTGCTTCTTTGTATAATTATAATCCATGTGAAGGAACCGTTATGTTTGGTCTTTGCTAAAGTCTCTTTCAGCCATATTATTCCCTGTTTCAGCTGCACAGGTAGATGCAATTCACTCAGAAGCAGGGGACGTCTCCCTTCTGTGGAATCTGCCAGCGCTGTACTGCTGTGACGTCCTTTTCCTTACTTCCCACGATGTTTTCATCTGTACAAATAGTTCTTCACGATCATTGCCCCATGTAAATATGTTTACCATCGCACAACAATCAAGCAAATGCTCCTGTTCAGATTTTATGCTGACATTTAAATCCTCATTTGTCGGTAACACATCTCTCCATGTAAACGCGGAAGTGCTGCTAACTATGCAAACTTTATGGGGTGAACAACTGTATTAACAATCATTTGACCGCTCCATTCATTTGGGGGGTTCCACAGGGTACAGAGTCCCTTTTCTTGTTATCAGTGGGGTCCCTGCACTTAGAACCTGCACGAATCTAATAGTTATCCCCTATCCTGTGGATAATTATACAAAGGAAATATCCTTTAATGGGCTAAATGTGCTAAACAAGCGGTTCTCATTTACACCAATCTACGGCATCAATGAGCACCCTAATCACTTTATCTTGTGGCTTTAAAGGTACCTTTACATGAGCCAACTATCGCGTAAATTATTGTCCGGTACCCCCACCAATCAGCTGTATGAAGGGAAGGCGCGAGCAGTGTGCACGTGCCGTCTACCTTCACTCTTCCTGCTGCTATGTTTATGGCAAAGGATCCTGAGGACAGGTGATCAATATTAAAAACCTGGAGAACCCCTTTAATTTGTCAACAACATTATGCAACAGTCTGCTTTACAAACTATGAAATATGCAATCGAAATTACGATTTTGTGAAGGATAATCTGCGCGTCTAAAGGGTCATTGTTGAAACGTTCACCACACCAAGAAACGACTCGTTTGTCACTCAATAGTACAGATCGTCTCCTCGTGTAAAGGTACCTTAAGAACTTGCCTACTCCAGCCTGTTATCCATCTTGTCTCATGTGGTGGGAAAAATCTCATTATCTGATGGAGTTATTAAGTGCTGATGAGTAAAATGCACAGCCTGCGAGACAAGTACACAGATGATAGTATAGATCCACTGTCTGGCTAGAAGCAAAAGTAATAAAATGAGCATGTGAAAGACTGTTAATCCAACTGGAAGAATGGCATTTAAAGGGGTTGTCCCACAAAAAATATTCTACAGTTTGTAAACCAGCACCTAGATCGGAATACTTCTGTAATTGCATGTAATTAAACATTTTGCATAGCCACTGAGTTAGTCAAAAATTTTTATCTGTATAGCGCCACCTGCTGTTTGCTTTTTCTCATTTCTTTGTCCAGCTCACTGAGATGGCCGCACATGCTCAGTTTCATCCTTCAACTGCCTCCTGAGCTGTGATAGGGAGAGCTGAGACACGCCCCTTAGCTGCAGCAGAAAAGACACTCCCCTGAGCTTTCAGCTTGATATAAATCTAGCAGAGCAATGAATGGGGAGATCTCTGGATCCATGTGAGGTACAGGGCTGGTTCTGGCCTTGTTAGAAAGAAATGATCATGTACTATATGATGTCTGATTTTCATTTTTTACATGAATTGTGGGAGAATCCCTTTAAACCTCTTAGTCTACATTCACTGTAGCGTTTGGAATCCGGTAGCCTGATGCAGCTGAGGATCAGGCTGAGAGAGCTCACTATCTGGCATTGCAGGATACGATTGGGTACCGCTGGATACCCATTGACTTTAGTAGGATTCAGCAGTGATTATGGGCACTTTTCCTGCATAAATTCCAGGACTTAGCCGGTGAAGAACAATGTGACACCCCTGTACTAAATGTGGTCACGGAGACAGCAAGGAGTTGGTGACAGGTGAACGTTTAAAGGGGTTTTCCGAGATTTTTCCACTGATCGGTGGGGGTCCAACACCCAGGACCCCCGCCGATTAGCTGTTTGAGAAGACAACAACGCTCCTGTGACACCGCAGCCTTCTCTCAGCTTTACCTAGGCCACTGATGACACGTACATCAGTCAAGTGAATGGGTGAGCTGCGATACCAAGTACAACCACTGTAGAAAAAATCCAGCAGCAGGCTTAGGAATTAAATCCAATTTCTTTATTTCTTCATTATAGGCTGACCAGACTGTACGTCTTAATCATGTCCACATTGTGTTATCACATACTCTGGTTTAAAGATCAGCCTATGGATTTTATAATGAAGAAATAAAGAAATTGGATTTTATTCGGAGCCTGCTGCCGGATTTTTTCTACTGTTCTGAATTCTGATTGATTCCTGGTCCGGGATCCGTGCACAGCAAAGGACGGCGGCGGGTGAGCTGAAATCCTTTTTTTCCCCATTAATTTAAGTACAGCCACTATACAATGTACGGCGCTGTGCTTGGTAAGCATGGAGAAGACCACGGTGCTCACAGCTGATCAGTGGGGGTCTCGGGAGTCGGATTCCCACCGATCAGATACTGATGACTTATCCAGAGGATAGGTCGTCAGTAGTCAAATTTTGAAAAACCTTTTTAAAGAGGACCTTTCACCACTCCTGACATGCCTGTTTTAATAGCTTCATGCATTCCCCGTGTAATAATAATTCAGGAGCAGCTGTTCTTGTGTCTCTGTTGTACCGTTCCTTTATTATTTCTACTAGAAGTTATGAATGAATTACTATTAGCCTTCAGTAAGGGTACAGAGGGGTGTTACCAGTTGGGGGTGTGTACCGGCACAGACTCTCTCTATCCAATCAGTGCTGCTATTTTCAGACTGTGCAGGTACACACCCCCAACTTGTTACCACTCCTATGTACCCTTACTGCAGACTGCTAGCAATTGAGTCATAACTTCTAGTAGGAATAATAAAGGAATGATCCAACATACAGACATAAGAACAGATGCTGCAGTAAACAAAAACTTAGCATAGTATAGTATATCCTGTTTGCTCACATATTGAATTTCCTTTTCATTGCAGGATGAAATTGATCGGCCTTCTGCTGGCACAACATCCTGGTAAGAATTTGCGCTGCCACATACGGCACCAGGCTGCTTGCTACATGGGTAGTAAAAGCATTGCATCGCCCGCTGTCGGTCCTGAGGACACCCAGCCTCATTTAGTGTTGGAAGAATTGAAGATTCCGTTTTCCCATGCATCAATCGGACACTTTTTCCAAGATCAGCCTCGGTTGGGGAACCAGTTCCTGGAGGATTCTCTTCTCCAGGGTTACCTCAAGAAACATCTACCTCCTGTGGTATGCCACTTTTCTGTTGATTTCATAAGTTAGTTTTGCTGAATTCCATCTTTTGTTACATGCAAGTAATTTAATGTGTTTTTCAACTGGAAATTCCCCAAAAAAAAGGCCTAGAAGAGAATTTATACAGAGACTTATGGTAAATAATGTGACACTACACAGCTTTTGATCATACCCAAATAAACCATGTGTTAATGCACTGATTCATATATGTTGTTATGGTGATGTACTAAGCTGTATCTGGAGCCAATTAGGCTTTTCCTGCTGACCTCATTCACTTTCTCCCTTATGAAGCATTGATTTAATTTCCCTCTGTCTGGACCTACTCCTAGTGTATGACACACTTCCCTGTATAGACATTCACCCCTTAGATGCCATTAAGCAAACCTAAAGATTAATCTAATTGTTGTGATTAGTGTGTTAGCATGGTGGCTCTGAACTTAAAAGTCCACAAGTATTTGAGGTCAGGATGGGCAGAGTGTAGTTAACCAGTTCGGAAAAGAAAAAGTTTCACTTTTTTGTTCACTTAGTCGCCAACTAGCTCCTCAGACACTCCTATTCCTCGCAAACAAATGCACTTGTATCAGCCAAGAAAGAAATGGAAAAAAGCCACTTTCAGATTCCTCTGATAGATGCTGATCTTCAAGAGAAAACTTTAACATGCTCGACCTTTCTTTTACCTGATGTCTTCTGTTGGGGAACAGCCAGGCTATACCCATACTCATTAGACAGTCTGCCATTTATCACAAAATCATTAGGTTTGGGCGACACTATTTTCATGTTTATGACTAGTTTAAAAAGGAGCTGTCACCTCTCCTGACATGTCTGTTTTAGTAACCACTTGCATTCCCCATGTAGTAACGGTTCTGGAGCATCTATTCTTATGACTCCATCCATGCTGTGCTGTTCCTCTGTTATTCATTTTGCCAGTTGGTGGAAGGGATGTTACCTTCCCTCCGCAGTCTGACGATACCCTATCAGTGCTGCGAGTTGGACCTTTATTGCAGATTGCTAGCAGTTCATTCATAAACTTCTAGTAGTAATAACAGAGGACTGGGACAACATACAGTGATAAGAATAGATGCTCCAGAATTCTTATTACATAGGGAAAGCAAGTAGTTACTAAAACAGACATGTTAGGATAGGTTACAGGTCCTCTTTAAGGCCAGAGCTATAAGGTGTCGTGGGGTGCAAAATGATGACGTATGGCTGGGATATTATTCCCTTCCCACCCTTTGCTGTACTATTAAGGCACTTCCCATTAATGTGAAGTGCCATAAGAGCATGCACTGTGATGATGTGTACTGGGGAACTGTGCCTGCACCATCACTTGCGGTTGCCAGCTGAACAGTACCAGCATTTTAACCCCATCCAGTTTCCTCCCACACTCCAAAGACATACTGATAGGGACCTTAGGGTCCATTCACACGTCCGCAAAAGGGTCCGCACCCGTTCCGCAATTCTCTATGGGCCCGGACGTGAAGCGGAGAGCACACTTGCATTTGCGGAGCGCGGCCCCGAACTTCCGGTCCGCAGCTCCGCAAAAGATAGAACATGTCCTATTCTTGTCCGCAGCTGCGGACAAGAATAGGCATTTCTATAGCGGGTGCCGGCCGGGTGTGTTGCGGATCCGCAATTTGCGGGTCCGCAACACACCACGGACGTGTGAATGGACCCTTAGATTGTGAGCCCCATTGGGGACAGTGCTATGCTAATGTCTGTAAAGCGCTGCGGAATATAGTAGCGCTATATAAGTGCATAAAATAAATAAATAAATAGATGGTGCTTTCAATGTGGACCATATCATCTAAGTGGGTAGAGAGAGGTTACCCCTCTCTTCCACCTTTGCCCTCACTGAGATGGAATAGCATAGCAGCCAGGGGTGTACCAATGGCTTCTAGGTCTGCCATGTACAGCTCATCTTTCAATGTGGCCTCAGAAACCACACTAAGACCAAGTAGGTTTTAACCCTTATGCCCATAGCAACCAATCAGATTCCACTTTTTCATTTCCAAAGAAGCTCTGAAAAATAAAAAGTGGAATCTGATTGGTTGCTTTGGGCAACCAAGGCAGTTTTCCTTTGCACCAGTTTTGATAAATCTCTCTTATGTTGCTTGAATGCCTTAAAAACCCCAAAAATAATGGCGGAATTGTTTTTTCATTCCGTCACCCCAAAACAATTTATAAATGGTCAATACATTAGAGGGACCTTTTAACATTTTGCCATTAAAATACAGCTTGTTGTGGGAAAAACAAGCCCTTGTACAGTAATGTACTTTAAAATGAGATGAAAAAACTAATAACTGCAAAAGAATAACCCTTTTTAAAACTTTCTTTTAAACTAAATAGCCCAAAAATGATTTTTGTAATGTACTTTATTAATCAATGATGCTGTTTTCCTACTCAAAAAAGGATCTAAAGTCCTGGATTTTACAGCTGTTTAAAATCCTCATTCTCGTACAGCGCTAACCTGTCAGCGCTGTACTGGTGTATGGATTTATCAGGGGGCTGCAGCGGATACTGCACATGCCAGAGCACAGATCGCTGCTCCTGCCTGTGCTCCCCTCAATTCTGGAACAGCACATTGGTACTAGGGTTGCACCAGGTATCGAAGTATTGATACCCAATCGATACTTTTAGACCAGGATCAATTCAATACCGGGATTTGCTATTTATCGATTCTAGGCTGCGCAGTAGCCTCTCTTAGCGCGTGCCATGTTCTCTTCAGCAGCACAGTGGAGAGGAGGGAGTCCCTCCCTCCCCACTTTGCCACTGCTGCCTCTGCCACTAATGAGAATAGAGGGGGGGGGGGGAGGTGCTGTTGCCACTGCGCCACCAATGAAGATGATTAACCTGTTAATACAAGTGTAGGATGCGGGTGCTGGCAGTATCACACACCTGAGGAGTTAATTGTCGTGGATCGCAGCGCCCTGTCATAGAGGGCGGGTGCTAGGTATGTGATACTGCCAGCACCCACATCCTACACTTGTATTAATAGACCTATGTCGAAAATGAACTGAGACTAAATGGGTATATCATCAAAATATAAATTCTTTATTAAATACAAATTACATATATAAAAAGAGAACATGATACATCAGATAAAAAATAGACTACACCTGAGGAGGTATAACAGCACGTACATATAGAGGAAAAAGACGGGGGAGAGATAGAGACAAAAGATAAATCATCTAGTTCAGTGGTGCCCAACCTACGGCCCGCGGGCCACAAACGGCCCGCAAAGCTGTGTGATCCGGCCTGCGCAGTGACAGGAGGCGGAGCTTGCGCCCAGCTAGAGAAGCAGAAAAAGGTATACTCCGGGGCGGCTGTAGTGGCGCAGTACAGAAAGCCTGGAGGCAAATCGGGGAACGAATGTGAGTAGTAAATCATTTCTGTGACTGTAGGGTGTTGTGTGTGTGTGTGTGTGTGTGTGTGTATGTGTGGACTCTGCAGGGTGCGTTGTGTGTGTGGACTCGGCGCGTCTCTCAACGCTGTCGTTCACGTGTGTAGTTGCTTGCAGTGCTGGGCTCCTACTGTGCGGAGGGCTGTACCTTGTGACCGGACTGTACCGGAGGAAGGAAGGGCTGACTCTTAATGGCGGGCACAGGCGGGCAGTGTGGTTTCAGGAGGGCTGCCCCAATAAGTGTGGCTGGTTCCTTAGTGAGGACAGTTGGGATATCCTGAAGGGCCAGTGGAGTTCATGTGGCAGGGTTCCGGCAGTACATGGCTTTGAGGGGTAAGAAGGGAACCCCTCCTTGTTTGGGAAAGCCAGGACATGAGTGGTGTTCATTGGTCTTGGTTGGAATTAGTGTCCGTTAGCAGTGGTCTGCGCTGTGGCTGGCAGTAGAGAGAGTGCCCCCTTCACAGTAGTAATGCTCACATGTGCCCCCTTCATGGTAAAAATGCCCAGATGTGCCCCCTTCTCAGTAGTAATGGTCACATGTGCCCCCTTCACAGTAGTAATGCTCACATGTGCCTCCTTCATGGTAAAAATGCTCACATGTGCCCCCTTCTCAGTAGTAATGGGCCCACATGTGCACCCTACACAGTAATAATGCTCACATGTGCACCCTTTACAGTAGTAATGCTCACATGTGCACCCTTTACAGTAGTAATGCTCACATGTGCACCCTTTACAGTAGTAATGCCCACATGTGCCCCCTTCACAGTAGTAATGCCCACATGTGCACCCTTCACAGTAATAATGCTCACATGTGCCCCCCTCACAGTAGTAATGCACATACATGCCCCCCTCACAGTGTTTGCATTTCCTTCTGGCAAAGCTACCTGGTTCTGGCCCGCAAAATTTATACCATGTCTAGTGCGGCCCTCAGACGTTTTTTTAGCACTGGCCCTTAAGAATATTTAATTTAGGCTACTTTGGTAACTTTGTTACTGTGCCATGGCTGCTTATCTATGGATAAGGAGATCTAGATGTTACTATGCACTTGCAATTCGCCGTGCTGTCTGTGACCGCCTGTTGATGTGGAGATTTAATCTATTATATGCACTTGCACTTTATATCCTTAGGGTGCTATATGTTTTTATATATATATACACAGTACAGACCAAAAGTTTGGTCACACCTTCTCATTCAAAGAGTTTTCTTTATTTTCATGACTATGAAGGCATCAAAACTATGAATTAACACATGTGGAATTATATACATAACAAACAAGTGTGAAACAACTGAAAATATGTCATATTCTAGGTTCTTTAAAGTAGCCACCTTTTGCTTTGATTACTGCTTTGCACACTCTTGGTATTCTCTTGATGAGCTTCAAGAGGTAGTCCCCTGAAATGGTTTTCACTTCACAGGTGTGCCCTGTCAGGTTTAATAAGTGGGATTTCTTGCCTTATAAATGGGGTTGGGACCATCAGTTGCGTTGAGGAGAAGTCAGGTGGATACACAGCTGATAGTCCTACTGAATAGACTGTTAGAATTTGTATTATGGCAAGAAAAAAGCAGCTAAGTAAAGAAAAACGATTGGCCATCATTACTTTAAGAAATGAAGGTCAGTCAGTCAGCTGAAAAATTGGGAAAACTTTGAAAGTAAGGGCTATTTGACCATGAAGGAGAGTGATGGGGTGCTGCACCAGATGACCTGGCCTCCACAGTCACCGGACCTGAACCCAATCGAGATGGTTTGGGGTGAGCTGGACCGCAGAGTGAAGGCAAAAGGGCCAACAAGTGCTAAGCATCTCTGGGAACTCATTCAAGACTGTTGGAAGACCATTTCAGGTGACTACCTCTTGAAGCTCATCAAGAGAATGCCAAGAGTGTGCAAAGCAGTAATCAAAGCAAAAGGTGGCTACTTTGAAGAACCTAGAATATTACATATTTTCAGTTGTTTCACACTTGTTTGTTATGTATATATTTCCACATGTGTTAATTCATAGTTTTGATGCCTTCATAGTCATGAAAATAAAGAAAACTCTTTGAATGAGAAGGTGTGTCCAAACTTTTGGTCTGTACTGTGTGTATATATATATATATATATATATATACACACACATCAACTGTAGACACAGATATATGCACAACATTGAACTAGATGATTTATCTTTTGTCTCTATCTCTCCCCAGTCTTTTTCCTCTATAGGTACGTGCTGTTATACCTCCTCAGGTGTAGTCTATTTTTTATCTGATGTATCGTGTTCTCTTTTTATATATGTAATTTGTATTTAATAAAGAATTTATATTTTGATGATATGCTCGTTTAGTCTCAGTTCATTTTCGGTATAGGTGTATTTATGTACACTGAGTGGGTTTTTTCTTACTTTTTAGGATCTTTTTTCACATAGTACATTGATACATTACTTGTCTATGTGCATTTTGTAACCTGTATATAATACTTGTATTAATAGGTTAATTATCTTCATTTGTGGCGCAGTGCGCCCCCTTCTTCAGTATTATACTCATTGGTGGCGCAGTGCGCCCCCCCAACCCCTCCATTATTATAGTCATTCGTGGCAATGGCCACAGGGTCCACCCCCCTCCTCATTCCTCCTTTCCTCATTGGTGGGGCAGTGGCAGCTTCCGATCGGAGCTCCAGCAGTGTAATCCCGGGGCTCCAATCGGTTACCATGGCAGCCAGGATGCTACTGAATCCCTGGCTGCCATTGTAAGCTCCCTGCTGCTGTGTGCACAAAGCACAGGGCAGCAGGGAGAGTGTGAAGTTCTATTCACCCTAATAGATCTCTATTAGGGTGACTAGGACAAGGGATTAAAAGAGCCCAGGTTCTAGACCCTCAGGGGCTAATGGTTTTTAAATAAAAAAAACACCAAAATATTAAAAGTTTTAATCACTCCCTTTCCCAATTTTACATATAAAATATATAAACAACAAAAATAAATAAACATATTACAAATTGCCACGCCTAAAAGAGTCCAAACTATTAAAATATTAAAAAACGTGCGATTCGTCGTTTTTTAGTCACCTTGTCCCCCCCAAAAAATAGGATAGGACTGTTCTATTATGGGCTGGATGTTTCATAAAATGCGGAATACACGCAGCTTTTTTGGGGTTTTATTTTTTCGTATGGTATAGAGTATCGCAATGCTTTTTTATTGTATCAAAATCAAATAAAAATTTTGGTATCGTGACAACCCTAATTGGTACCCTATACAGTAGTGCTATGCCAGTATTTAGCTGAGCGGAGTGGGCTCCTGCATAAGTCCGCTCATCTCAGTTCAACGCTCTCTATAGCTCACTCCGCTAAATCCTGACACAGCACAACCACACAGGGTACCGATGTGCTCTGCCAGAATTAAGCCAAGCTTGAGGGCGGCACAGGCAGGAGCAGTGATGTGTGCTCCAGCCTGAGCAGTGTTCGCTTCAGCATTCAGTCACAATCCGTACACCAGTACAGCGCTGACAGGTCATCACTGTACGAGAATGATGATTCTCAGAAGTGGTAAAATCCAGGATTTTGGGTCCTTTTTTGAGTAGGAAAACAGCATAATTGATTAATGAATTAAATTACAAAAATAATTTTTGGGCTATTTAGAATAGTTTAAAAGAAAGTTGTAAAAAGGTTTAGTTAATCTTTAAAGGGGTTCTTCGGGAATTAAGAAAATGAAAATACTTAAATATTACTTTATTAGAAATATATTTTCAAATACTTTTTATTAGTTATAATGGTTGTATTATCTGGGGAGCAATCATCAGGGGAAACAAAATGGCTGCTGTCCCATTAGTTCACACAAAACCTGTCCTGATCACACATGAGGGCAAGTTACTTTACAACACTGAGGTAAAGAGCTGCCTCATCCTCCTCTCTATTTGTCAGGGATTATGATCCTGAATACAGATAAGAACTTTAGCTGAACCTCTGTAGGAAGGACAGACTGTGGTAATGTGTTGCTATGGTAATGCAGACTGTAAACAAGTGCTGCTGCTCATTAGCCACATCTCACCCTCCTCTCATGTCTCCTCATCATCTCCATTCCCACAGAGATTCACCTGTATTCAGGATCATGATTCCTGACAAGCAGAGCAGAGAGGAGGATGAGGCAGCACTATAGCTCATTGTGGTGAAGTAATTTGTCCTCCTGTGTGATTAGGACAGGTTATGTGTGTACTGATAGGACGGCGGCCATTTTAAGTAATTTTAAGTAAAGTAAAGGTATTTGTGAATATATTTATTATAAAATATTTTAGTATTTTCATTTTTTTAATTCCTGGAGAACCCCTTTAAGCACCAAACTAGGCCACACCCTTAAAGGGTTGCGAGACCCTGTAGCCTTCCTTTGGTGCCCTAGTAGTCTTTTGTATATAGAGCAAGCAAAAGTAAGAAACAGGTTGTCCTGCTTAGGCCTCTTTCACACGACCGAATGGCTTTTTCAGTGTTTTGCGGTCCATTTTTCACGGATCCGTTGTTCCATTTTTTGCTTCTGTTGTGTTTCCGTTCCGTTTTTCCATTCCGTTTTTCCGTATGGCATATACAGTGTACAGTAATTACATTGAAAATGTTATGCCCAGCCTAATTTTTTCTATAGATGGTTCCGCAAAAACGGAATGGATATGGAAGACATACGGAGTACATTCCGTATGTGTTCCGTTTTTTTTTGCGGACCCATTGACTTAAATGGAGCCATGGAATGTGATTTGCGGGCAATAATAGGACATATTCTATCTTTGAACGGAAATACGGAAATGGAATGCATACGGAGTACATTCCATTTTTTTTGCGGAACCATTGAAATGAATGGTTCCGTATACGGAACACCAAAGAAGGCCCGTAAACGGAAAAAAAAAAACGGTGGTGTAAAAGAGGCCTTAGATAGTAACATTGCATATTTCGTCCACTGCAGCAGTGAAGATGCTAGCAGGTCTCTGGATGACATATCCAGCCATTACCACGTAATCTTAGCCTGTTTTCAGGCCCCAGCAAGGACCCATTTCTGCCTATTTGTTTGGTTGTTGCAATTCATTAAAATAATACATAGATTGTGTATTATGAGTCCTTCTCTTTTTGGTTGAAGATTCTTGGCTTCTATACTTGCGTACATTCTTGTTGTAGATTCAGCAAGACTTAGTTTTGGTTACTGTCTTTTACCCAGTGCAAATTGCTCTGATTTTACAAAAAATAAGTCCTAGACAGATCTATTGTGTATGTTAAAGACTACGTACACCTTTGTGTGGAATTTATTTTTTTACTATTACGTTTTACTCAATTTGAGCTAAAAATCATTGTTTCAGTTGATCTTTATTAAAATTTTGATCTGAAGTCGATTCGCTCATCCCTAGTAGCAGGATCTGAATTTTCTCTGTTCCATCATGATGTCTCCTTATCTTTGATCTCTGACATTATAAACACTCATTATAGCTCAGTTCTTATCTTACTGATAAGATTTTTCTTAAAGGGTTTCTGTCACCCCACAAAACTAATTTTTTTTTTTTTGGATAGTTATATTCCTTATAGCGCAATATAGGAGAATATAATAGTCTTACTTACTTTCATGCGGCCGATTCTTTAGAAAACGAAGTTTTATAATATGTAAATCAGGGCTCTACCAGCAAGTAGGGCGTCTACTTGCTGGTAGCCGCAGCAGAAAGCCGCCCCCTCGCCGTGTTGATTGACAGGGCCAGCCGTGATCTCCTCCTCCGGCCGGCCCTGTCAGTATTTAAAAAATCGCGCGCCTCTGGTCATTCGGCGCAGGCGCTCTGAGATGAGGAGGCTCGTCTCCTCAGCACTCCCTCAGTGCGCCGATGACGTCTTCTCTTTCGGTGATATCATCGGTGCAGGCGCACTGAGGGAGTTCTGAGGAGACGAGCCTCCTCATCTCAGAGCGCCTGCGCCGAATGAACAGAGGCGCGCGATTTTTGAAATACTGACAGGGCCGGCCGGAGGAGGAGATCACGGCTGGCCCTGTCAATCAACACGGCGAGGGGGCGGTTTTCTGCTGCGGCAGATTTACATATTATAAAACTTCGTTTTCTAAAGAATCGGCCGCATGAAAGTAAGTAAGACTATTATATTCTCCTATATCGCGCTATAAGGAATATAACTATCCAAAAAAAAAGAGTTTTGTGGGGTGACAGAAACCCTTTAAATAAGTGTTTATGACTAGGGATGAGCGAATCGATTTTGGATGAAACATCCGAAGTCGATTTGCATAAAACTTTGTTCTAATACTGTACGGAGCAGGAGCTCTGTACAGTATTAGAATGTATTGGCTCTGGTGAGCCGAAGTTATTACTTCGTGAAGTCGCGCCAGACTTCGTGCAATAACTTCATAAATTAATTTGTACTGTAAAAGACCATTTCCCGAACTCTGGTTCCATTCCATGTGGTACCTTGGAACCAAACCCGAGTTCGGGAAATGTTTTATGCGAATCGACTTCGAATGTTTCATCCGAAGTCGATTCGCTCAGCCCTATTTGACCTTTCACTAATTTAGAGATAAGGTTTATTAGATGACCTGCACAAACTGAAAGTACAATTCACACAGATAGGAAAACTGTTAACTCTTTGTGGCAGAACAGCTCAATATTTTTAATAAAGATCAATTTTTTTGCCCAAAATGAGTAAAATGCAATCATAAAAAAAATTGCCGCCAACAGTGTACATAGCCTTTAAATAATATTTTATGTTTTTGTGTAGGTATTGGAAGAAGCTGGCAAGGACCTGGAACGTTTTGGGCAACGTTTAGTAGATGAAATTGACTCCCTTGGACGTGAATGTGAACTTAATCCACCACACTTGAAGCATTATGATGCCTGGGGACGAAGAGTTGATCACGTCATCACTTGTCCAGCTTGGCAAAAGATGAAGGTAGTTTCTGCAGAGGAAGGCTTGGTGGCAGAAGCATATGAGAGAAAATATTCTAGCTGGAGGTAAATATATTTATTTTGAGAGTATACAAATAAAATGTTTAAAGGGAAAATAGTTGGATATCTACATTATATACTGTTAATGACAAGCACATATGCTTTATTTAATTAGCACTTTGCATAAAAAGCACTATTGTAGCAAAACAGACAAGTAATGTAACCTAAAATAATCAGCAACATATGATGGGCATGGCTGTGGAGCTCAAGACAGCAGTGGCAGGTAGTAAAAACAGCATTATAAGTGGAAAAGAACAAAAATAATTCCTGGTCTAAATCAAATAGAAGCAATGAAACAGTCAATAATAGCACTCTATAAAAAACATTGCATATTAGGAGAGTGAGAGGAGGATATCCAAGCACTCCATATCTTGGTAAACCGTTGGTGGTGTCCATTGTCAGTTTTTCTGAAAGAATAATATTGTTAATTTTGGCAATAAACATGAAAATATGAAGGTCAGGAGTTTTTCAACGTGAAGAAACATGGATTCTTGCTAGTAATAATATAAATTGCTCCAATTTTTTTAAATCAAGCCTGGCATCCCCACATAAACAAAGAGTTGGGTGTTTGGGGCATGAAAAAAACTGTCACTTTCTCAGTTAAATAAATCACCTGTGACCAGAAGTTTGTCTCTACTGGACAAGACCACAAGATATGGTGCATACCTCCACAAGCATTGGGTCCCCCAAAACATAGGGTTGACACTAGGGATCAACCGATTATCGGTTTTACCGATATTATCGGCCGATATTCAGGATTTTCAAAGTTATCGGTATCGGCATGTAACCTTGCCGATAACGAATCGCGAACATTAATCGCGCTGCTGTCAGAGCGATCCATGTTCCCTCAGCAGCACAGGGGAGAAGGAAGCAGTGTCTCCTTCCCCCTGTGCCGCTGCTGCCGCTGCCACCGATGAGAGGAGGGGAGGGGCTGTGGCCACTGCGCCACCAGTTATGTTAACTCACTCATTCATTCAAATTCAACAGGAGGCGGGAGCTGGCTGCAGAATCATATAGCTGCACCCAACCTCTATGAGCGGTAGCTGTGATCCGCGGCAGTTAATCCCTGCTGTACCTGAGGGGTTAACTGCCGCGGATTGCAGCTACCACTCATAGAGGTTGGGTGCGGCTATATGATTCTGCAGCCAGCACCCGCCTCCTGTATTTGAATTAATGGGCGAGTTATCTTCATTGGTGGCACAGTATTAAACCCCAGTATTAAAAACATTGGTGGTGCAGTGCGCCCCAAACCCCAGTATTAAAAACATAGGTGGCGCAGTGCGCCCCCCCACCCAAGCCCCCCAGTATTAGTCATTGGTGGCAGTGGCCACAGGGTCCCCTCTCCCCTCCTCATTGGTGGTGCAGTGGCAGCTTCTGATCAGAGCCCCAGCATTGTAAGCCTGGGGCTCCGATTGGTTACCATGGCAGCCAGGACGCTACTGAAGCCCTGGCTGCCATAGTCAGCTCCCTGCTGCTGTGTGCACAAAGCAGCAGGGAGAGTGTAAAGTCCTATTCACCATAATAGAGCTCTATTAGGGTGGATAGGACAAGGGTTCTAGCCCCTAAGGGGGCTAATAGTGTAAAAAAAAAACACCAAAATATTAAGTATAAATGAAAAACAAAGATTTACAAAAAAACAGCTAAGCGTTAACAATAAACATGTTCATTTTCAGCAGATTTGTGTGGGAATGTTTTATTTTTTTCTAAAATGAAAATGCACAGAATATCTGTATAAATTATCGCCTATCGGCCTGAAAGTTCACAGATTATCGGTATCGGCTCTAAAAAATCAATATCGGTCGATCCCTAGTTGACACTGAATGGAACATTGCTTTAACCTCCTAACAGTCACATTAAAATTGGAAAAATCCTCCCAAAAATATCACTTTTTTTATTGTAGATTTTTAATGTCTGAAGTAAATCTAATTTTAATCAATGTCCAGCAAAAAATATATCTAATTAATGGGTTAAATATCAAGAATAGTAGTCCAGCTGAAGCATAACCCTAACAAATCTATAGGTAAATATTTATTAATAAATTACAAAATCTTATCCTTATATGTCCAGGCGCACACCAGGCCAACCATATAACTGTTAGGGAGTGGGGTAACTGACCCTATTGACATATACTATAGCTAGGCCCTAAGCCCAGAGGCGGCTCCTAGTGGTGGAGCCCCCCTGTCCTCCAACCTGGCTAACAACTCCTGTACAACCCTAAGGGGATGGCTATTAGGTATGGTACAGGATGTTGGGCTGGTGTGGGCATGGACAGAGAGGATCAAAACAAAAAATGATAAAAGAGCACAGTGTATACAGCCCCGACGATAGGGTCTATCATCAGGTACACGGTGCATCCAATTACAAAACTACAAAAAACTCCTAGGTAAGATAGCTCTAGATGCCACAGAAATAACCCGTGGTAAACCCCAACGCGTTTCCCCCACGGTGTGGGATCATCAGGGGGTAATAGATAAAAGATAATTAAATAGATTCAAGCGGAGTACAGAGTAAACGGAAGGAGGCCCAGATACAGTTGGCGCATCTGTACAAAAACCGTTCAGTACATGGTGTGAAATATGACATTAAGTAATAAGATCAGAATTGTTTGGACCAGATGACAATCTTGGGAGGGACGGATAGAAGGACATATATCGTCAGTCCTGAAGTATCATATGCGTGCATCATATCTGTGAAGAAAAAGGAGGATATCCATATATACATATAGATACTTAAGTATGCATCCCAACACCACATACAAAAGTGTGAGAAACCATCACCAGTATGGGTTAAATTAGAGGGATTCACTCACAGTATCATGAGGGAAATTCCTTATACTTAAGTAGATTCGATCAGTCATATAGATAATGCAGATGACTCCCTTGTAGATAATGAAGTATGCAAAGACCAATCGTGTCACTGATGTTCACATGTATCAATCACAGAGGTAGGCTATAAACACAATGAGACAATCAAATAGTGGAGGGTCATAATACTCTCAGCCCACATGAGATCATCGAGGTGAAATAAAAAGGTGAGCATACCTTCAGATATATGTTGAATCACATACCACAGTCACCCATGCCAGGTTAGCCTGTTAAATACCGGTCCATTATATGACAGAGAAAAGCATATATCACTAAGGCCACACTGCAGACAATTCATGTCTAAGGGTGCATTGGTCAAGTTACTTACTGTTTGTAGTCACGCCGCAGACATACGTCCCCTCCCTGGGTCCAACAATTACTCTCTCAGAGTTAGCCCCTCTTATAGTAGGCACCAGAGGTCCTCTAATTGTATACACCTGTGTTGGGGCGGCGTCCCAAACCACTCCTCCACATAGGGCTGCTGTATATGCCCTGTATACAGCATACACGAGGGACACAACGGACTTCCTCAACAAAATTGATGCTCTGGTCCTTGACTTTGACTGCATTTTATGCAGTATTGATGTCGAGTCGCTATATAGCTCTATTCCACACCAGTATGGCCTCAAGGCCATTGAATATTTTTTGTGCGCAAGGGGTATTCAGTATGAGCTACATAACAGCTTCATTATCAGGCTGCTTGAGTACACCTTAACTCATAACTTTTTCCTGTTTAACTCCAAATTCTACCACCAGCTCAGGGGGACGGCGATGGGCAGCCCTTGTGCCCCCACCTACGCCAACCTCTTCCTGGGCTGGTGGGAGGATACTCTCGTCTTTCCTGACCACGTCGTCTGGTGGTCCAAAAACATACAGTTTTGGACTCGCTATATAGACGACGTGTTCGTCGTCTGGAAGGGTAGCTCTAATGAGCTCAAACAATTCGTATCTGACCTCCATACGAATGAGATCGGACTCCACTTTACCTTTGAACAACACCCGTCTAGTATTACATTTCTTGACGTTAAGGTTACTATAGTGGGGGATCGACTTTCCACAAACATCTATAGGAAAACCACGGCGACGAATTCTCTCCTTCACTGGAGCAGCTACCATCCTACCTCCCTCAAACGTGGCATTCCCAGAGGACAATACCTCCGGGTACGGAGGAACTGCTCCGGTGATGAGGCATTCTTTCACGAAGCGAGAGCCCTCCAGGATAGATTTGTAGCTAGGGGTTATCCTCAACCAATACTTAAGGAGGCCTTCAAGCACGCCCAGGTTAGAGATCGAAGTGATCTTCTTATCCCCAAAACTAGGAGACCCGATAGTCCCCAACCGATGAGAATTATCTCGAATTTTGATACGGCCAATCAGAATGTTAAGAAAATCTTAAGTAAATATTGGCCAATTCTGAGTATGGACCCCGACCTCTCTGAGGTCGTGACTGAACGTCCGTCCGTCTCCTATCGTCGGGGCAGGAGCCTTAGGGATCGGCTGGTGACCAGCCACTATACGCCTCCAGTCAAGGCGGGTACCTGGCTGGATCGCAGACCGGTGGGACTTTACAGATGTGGTGGCTGTAAGGCTTGTATGTTCCTGAATACAGCAAGAACCATTACTGGATCAGTATCTGGGCAGACCTTTCAGATACGTGACTTCATTAATTGCAAGTCTAAGGGTCTCATCTATCTATGCCAATGTACCTGCCCCCTCGACTATGTCGGGAAAACTATTAGGGAGTTCAGAAGACGAATCCTTGAGCATGTAAATGACGTTAAAAACAAGGAAGTTACCCCGATTGCGACACACGTTAACGAGGTTCATGGGGGCGACCCCAGGTGCATTCGCTTCACTGTACTTGAACTGGTACATCCATCTCCACGTGGGGGCGACTGGGACAGGAGGATCCTACAAAAGGAGAGCGAATGGATCCATAGACTCCGGTCCCAGTCCCCCCGCGGGTTAAATGAAAGACTGACATTTTCATGTTTTTTGTGACCTTTTCTGGCCTTTTGGCCCTTTCCCGATAGGTCCCTATTCCTATTCCCCGTCCCCTTCCCTCTCCCTATTCTGTCCCTGCAATTTATGAGCCCGGTAGTTAGTACTGTCCCTTTACTGGACCAGGTGCGTGAAGCACCGAAATTGTAATTATCTTGAACGGTGATTATAAATGGTTTCACCGGCTTTATTATATATTGTTTCATCGGCTCTTATCTATTTACTTGTTAATCTTGTCCTTTATATTTGTACCCCCGATCACCTACTCCTCATGAAAACATCTGTATGGTCCATGCATATACTAGGATGTGTAGGGAGGTAGGGCATTGTCGCCCTTTTTGGCGACCGTATCATTTACCCTGCCCCTTTCATGTTCTGGTTTTACCATGCACCATAACTGCGGTTATTACCTGTGTTAGGCAGCCGTTTCTATTCTGCCCATAGTGTTCTGTCCAATCCGGCGGTTTGCGTTCCATGTTGGAACGCAAGGGCCCGATGAGATGACGTCATACCCGGACGCCTTCCATGTGACTAGCTATCTGTTTAGGCTTGCTCCGGGTTGGAGCTTATGTCCCGATGACGCTACTTCCGGCAGCCTTACCGGAAGTCGCGTGACGCGCGTTCCACCCTGGAACGCACGCTACCACTCATGGCGCTTAATATGCGCTTCAACAGGGCATATACAGCAGCCCTATGTGGAGGAGTGGTTTGGGACGCCGCCCCAACACAGGTGTATACAATTAGAGGACCTCTGGTGCCTACTATAAGAGGGGCTAACTCTGAGAGAGTAATTGTTGGACCCAGGGAGGGGACGTATGTCTGCGGCGTGACTACAAACAGTAAGTAACTTGACCAATGCACCCTTAGACATGAATTGTCTGCAGTGTGGCCTTAGTGATATATGCTTTTCTCTGTCATATAGTGGACCGGTATTTAACAGGCTAACCTGGCATGGGTGACTGTGGTATGTGATTCAACATATATCTGAAGGTATGCTCACCTTTTTATTTCACCTCGATGATCTCATGTGGGCTGAGAGTATTATGACCCTCCACTATTTGATTGTCTCATTGTGTTTATAGCCTACCTCTGTGATTGATACATGTGAACATCAGTGACACGATTGGTCTTTGCATACTTCATTATCTACAAGGGAGTCATCTGCATTATCTATATGACTGATCGAATCTACTTAAGTATAAGGAATTTCCCTCATGATACTGTGAGTGAATCCCTCTAATTTAACCCATACTGGTGATGGTTTCTCACACTTTTGTATGTGGTGTTGGGATGCATACTTAAGTATCTATATGTATATATGGATATCCTCCTTTTTCTTCACAGATATGATGCACGCATATGATACTTCAGGACTGACGATATATGTCCTTCTATCCGTCCCTCCCAAGATTGTCATCTGGTCCAAACAATTCTGATCTTATTACTTAATGTCATATTTCACACCATGTACTGAACGGTTTTTGTACAGATGCGGCAACTGTATCTGGGCCTCCTTCCGTTTACTCTGTACTCCGCTTGAATCTATTTAATTATCTTTTATCTATTACCCCCTGATGATCCCACACCGTGGGGGAAACGCGTTGGGGTTTACCACGGGTTATTTCTGTGGCATCTAGAGCTATCTTACCTAGGAGTTTTTTGTAGTTTTGTAATTGGATGCACCGTGTACCTGATGATAGACCCTATCGTCGGGGCTGTATACACTGTGCTCTTTTATCATTTTTTGTTTTGATCCTCTCTGTCCATGCCCACACCAGCCCAACATCCTGTACCATACCTAATAGCCATCCCCTTAGGGTTGTACAGGAGTTGTTAGCCAGGTTGGAGGACAGGGGGGCTCCACCACTAGGAGCCGCCTCTGGGCTTAGGGCCTAGCTATAGTATATGTCAATAGGGTCAGTTACCCCACTCCCTAACAGTTATATGGTTGGCCTGGTGTGCGCCTGGACATATAAGGATAAGATTTTGTAATTTATTAATAAATATTTACCTATAGATTTGTTAGGGTTATGCTTCAGCTGGACTACAAATCTAATTTTAACCCTAACGACCAGTAACCTCCCCCCCCCCCCCTTCATGTTCCAGCAGTCATAACTTTTAAGTTTTTACATCAAATTTTTTTTAATTTATTCGCGGGATTAGTTGTAGGTTTTTTAGGAACCATTTTGGGATATATATATATATATATATATATATATAGTGTATTAAATAACTTATTTTATTTTTAGGGTGAAGGATAAAAAAAACTGCAATTTTAACATCATTTTGTGGAATTTATTTACGGCATTCACTGTGTAGTGTAAATAACAACTTTAAATTTTTTTCGTTTTTTTATTATTTTTCCTCTCCTCCTGCAGGGTGTCAGCTCTGCAACTCCTCCCTCTCCTCCTCCAGACTAAAGAGGAGGGGGGGCGGCTGCTTTAGCCGCTCATATCGCTGTGGGAAAAGCACCTAGGCCGCTTTAAGACGAGCGAGTTGCATACTGCGGACTCGCTGTGCGAGTATAAGACAGCTCCCGTCCTGAACTTCCAGCACTGCAGGGTCGCATAGCAGCATATTGATTTATGATGCTATGTAACCCTTAGAGGTCTGGAATGTATTGTATAACACTGACATAATGCTGTCAGTGTTATTCAATACATTCCAGAACTGTAAGGCCCCTTTCATACGGGCGAGTATTCCGCGCGGATGCGATGCGTGAGTAGAACGCATTGCACCCGCACTGAATACCGACCCATTCACTTCTTTGGGGCTGTTCACATGAGTGGGGATTTTCACGCATCACTTGTGCGTTGCGTGAAAATCGCAGCATGCTCTATATTCTGCGTTTTTCACGCAATGCAGGCCCCATAGAAGTGAATGGGGTTGCGTGAAAATCGCAAGCATCCGCAAGCAAGTGCGGATGCGGTGCGATTTTCACGCACGGTTGCTAGGAGACGATCGGGATGGAGACCCGATCATTATTATTTCCCCTTATAACATGGTTATAAGGGAAAATAATAGCATTCTGAATACAGAATGCATAGTAAAATAGCGCTGGAGGGGTTAAAAAAATCACATTATCTTTTACCTTGGTGATGGATCATGTGATGACCGGAGTGACGTCACCACAGGTCCTGTTCAGCAAAGGAGACAGAAGGAGATGCCGGACTGTGCGAGCAAGTGGACTAAGGTGAGTTAAATAATTTTTATTTTTTTTTAACCCCTCCAGCCCTATTTTACTATGCATTCTGTATTCAGAATGCTATTATTTTCCCTTATAACCATGTTATAAGGGGAAATAATACAATCTACACAACCCTGATCCCAAGCCCGAACTTCTGTGAAGAAGTTCGGGTTTGGATACCAAACATGCGCGATTTTTCTCACGCGAGTGCAAAACGCATTACAATCTTTTGCACTCACGCGGAATAATCGCGAGTATTCCCGTAACGCGGCCGCACCTTTTCCCGCAACGCCCATCTGATAGAGGCCTAAGGGTTACATAGCATCATAAATCAATATAATGCTATACGACCCCATCAGTGCTAGAAGTTCTGGATGGGAGCTGTCTCATGCTCACACAGCGAGTCCACAGTATGCAACTCGCTCGTCTTAGGCCCCTTTCACACGGGTGAGTTTTCCGCGCGGGTGCAATGCGTGAGGTGAACACATTGCACCTGCACTGAATCCGGACCCGTTCATTTCTATGGGGCTGTGCACATAAGCAGTGAGTTTCACGCATCACTTGTGCGTTGCGTGAAAATCGCAGCATGCTTTATATTGTGCATTTTTCACGCAACGCAGGCCCCATAGAAGTGAATGGGGCTGCTTTAAAATTGCAAGCATCCGCAAGCAAGTGCGGATGCGGTGCGATTTTCACGCATGGTTGCAAAGATGAAAGTCTATTCACTGTAATAGCATAATAGCATTTTTTGATACAGAATGTTTAGTAGACGGTCAATTGAGGGTTAAAAAATAAAAAAATATTAACTGACCTCCTCCAATTGATCACGTATCTGCCGGTCTCCTGTAGTTTCTTCAGGACTTGTCAAAGGACCTGTGGTGACATCACTGTGCTCATCACATGATACATCACATGATCCATCACCATGATGATGGACCATGTGATGAGCTCAGTGACGTCACCACAGGTCCTTTGACAGGTCCTGAAGAAACCCTTTTAACCCTCAATTGACCTTCTACTAAGCATCCTGTATTAAAGAATACTATTATTTTCCCTTATAACCATGTTATAAGGGAAAATAATAAAATTTACAGAATACTGAACCCAAACCCGAACTTCTGTGAAGAAGTTCGGGTCTGGGTACCAAACATGCCGATTTTTCTCAAGCGCGTGCAAAACGCATTAAAACGCTTTGCACTCGCGGGGAAAAATCGTGCATGTTCCCACAACGCCCGTGTGAACCCAGCCTTAAAGCGGCCTAAGTGCTTTTCCCACAGTCCGAGCTGAGCTTGGGGAAAACTGTTTGGTGGTTAATCTACAATGTTGGCTAGTCTAGATGTACAATCACTGTGCATCACCCACCATGATTTAGGTTGAGCTGCATTGAAGTACTTGTTGAGCACAAAAGGGACACCATTTTGGGAACACAGTAATTTAGTTTTTACTCTATATGAATTTGTGTTGATAAATATAATGATTATTATCCTTATATTCTATTCAGTGGAGCTTTTTTTCAACAAATTAAAGGGACCACAATGGGTACCACTTGTGCACCGACTTTTGCTAATTAAGTTTTAGAGTGTTGAGAAGCTAAACAGGTTTTCTGAGTATATGGATTTCTATAACTCACGTATTATATTTTGAGGATGCTATATTGATGACCTATTTGAGGGCAAGAAGGAATTGTGCGTCTTTTAAAAATGAAAAGACTGTGACCAATTATTTGGAAGATTCCAGAACAAGAGGATGCTTTTTCAAGAGCCCAAAAAAGGACCTATTGGGTACAAAGGTTGTTAAAACCAAATATGATTTTCTTCCTAAGATGTATTGGGACTTTTGATGGTTACAACACGGAGGTCACAGGAATTAAAATATGCCAATGCATTAGCATATTTTAAGGGCAGATAGAGATTTGAGTTGGATATTGGCACCCCTTACTCTGGCAAAAATACATAAGAAGTTGTAACCTAAGAGACTTTAAAATGCACAGCCATCCTTCCAGTAGTATAAGTAAGAAATCAAGGCTTCAGTGTGGAGTAAGAGTTTATATATACGGTATGAAAAAATTATTTGTCAGGTCTTTTATACCTATAAGTAAGAACTTTATCAACCCAGTGGATAAGCAGGAGTTTGAGATGAGACAATTTTTGAATTGTAAAAGTAGGTGTGATCTATGCAGTGCAATGTCCTGGCCTAAAAGGGTAACTAAACTTTTAGGAATGAAAAGATGAATCCAGCATCGAAGTTGAAAATATTGTGGGTTCCTTTATTCAATATAGTACAGATCCATACAGTGACAGCATCACCTTAGTGATCGTCTACGCGTTTCGAACAAACGTGTTCTTAATCATGACAGAATTCCAAATGGCGATGGCTATAAAGGCTGGTCACAGCCACTCCTCCCATCTCCAGGTGGTGATTAGAAGCAGTAGATTGCGACACACCCAAGACAGAGCCAATAAGAAAATCTGAAGTTAACATTGATGTAAGTTAAAATTGTGTAAAAACCAAATTCGTGCACTTAAAATGTGTAATATTCAGGCTCTTAGGTCTGAATCAGGAATAACAAGATATATAAACAAGTCTCACATAAAAAGATGGAAAGAATAGATTCCTGAAAAAACGCATAGTCTGAACAGTGGTTTCCAATGTTAAAAACAGAACAAAAACAAAAAAATGCAAATCAAACATGGCAGATTTATCTTCATAATTGCTCCTCTGAGTGAAATAAGCAAATGGATAAATAAGCACACCAGGAATGGACTTAATCCGAATACAAATACATAAGTTCTTTTTTCAAGTTCAAGCCATTCGGATGCCTCGTTTTTAATTGAAGAATCCAAAAGGCTTCCCTCTGTATTAGACGCTTTTGGAAATTGCCTCCTCGAATAGAAGGTAAAACTCGCTCGATTCCAAAAGTGGAAAAAGTTCATAAGCTCCTATCATGCACCGAAATAAAATGCCTAGTTGCATTCAAAATATTGACATACGAAGAATTGGTGACATAATTTAAATGTTCCAAGATTCTGTTTTTCAACCTTCTTACAGTGCTTCCGACATAAAGGAGGTCACATTGTGTACATCTGATAACATAAATAACCCCAGTGGTGTTGCAATTTATATAAGATCTAATGGGTAAAGTTAAAGTATGTTCTGAATCCTGGAACATTTTGGTGGGCAGGACATAACCGCAAGTCTTGCAGGGATGACTGCCGCACCGTGTGAACCCGGTATATTTTAGACAGGTACTGACCTCAGTTCTCTTTGGAGTGGAAGTGCACTTCTCTTTGGAGTTTTTTTAAGTGCACGAATTTGGTTTTTACACAATTTTAACTTACATCAATGTTAACTTCAGATTTTCTTATTGGCTCTGGCTTGGGCGTGTCGCAATCTACTGCTTCTAATCACCACCTGGAGATGGGAGGAGTGGTTGTGACCAGCCTTTATAGCCATCGCCATTTGGAATTCTGATCAGTCATGATTAAGAACACGTTTGTTTCGAAACGCGTAGACGATCACTTAGAACACTGAGGTGATGCTGTCACTGTATGGATCTGTACTATATTGAATGAAGGAACCCACAATATTTCGAACTTCGATGCTGGATTCATCTTTTCATTCCTACAAGTTCAGTCTTACCAAGGTTTCCGTGCATCAGGGAAGTCGATCCAAGGGATAGAGGCACCAGGTGAGCTGGATATTGTCCACAATTCTAACTAAACTTTTAATTAACCTTTTGGTAAAATGTCCCTAATGCTCTTATAATACTTTTTGTAATGTAATTTATTAATGCATTTTTAATAGAGATATCCCCCCATCCCTAAAGCGCACATTCCCATGTGCTCTTAAAATTCACTTTTCTGTACACAGAGTAGAGTACGGTCTCTACAGTTTATCAATGGGACCGCAGCGCATGGAGTACGGGCAGGAGCGTACATTGCTGCTCTTGCCTGTGTCCCTTCCCAAAGGTTTACTAAATCCTGGCTTAGCACATGGGTACCCTGTAACCATGTGCTATGCCAGGATTAGCTGAGCGGAGAGGGTTCCTGCTTCTGCCTGCTTCACTAAGCTACCCATGGCATTTGAGAGGGGAAGAACCCGGGAGCATGTACTTCCGAGGCTAGACCGGCTCCCCCATGCAGTGATGAGAGCCGTTGTTTGAAATTGAAAGCCCTGGTCCCGCTGAAGAAACCAGGGCTTTCAAAGTTGTAGATGCTATAGAGCCCTGCAGGTGGCAGCAATATAGCAATAGAGCATTAAACTGCTTTACCTATTCAACGCAATCTATTGCAGAAGCAGTTTAATGATTGCCTCTTATAGTCACCTAGGGTGACTTTAATAAAAAAAAAAAAGTAAAAGGTTTTAAAAAAAAATCTTTTTAAAAATTACAAATTTTAATAAAAAATCCTGGGTGAAATAAACCCCTGTTCTTCGTATGGTGTGGAGGTTGGTGAGTTCTGTGGAAGCGGCATTGGATATATGTGTGCCCCTTTGAGAATATCTCCTTGAGGAACAAAGGAGTGGTGAGATAAAGGGTACTGGAGTGTGGGTGTCGCTTTATTAGGCTGGCTGGCTGGAGTCTTTAAAAACAGTTCAGCTACCCCCCGGTAACCCTTATAAACTTATTAGGGGTGTTACACCACAATATTACTAACTAGTGTTAACTATCCCAATTACTAAAATTGAAGAGAGACGTTCAAGGGGCTATTTGCTGAGAATTTGTTTATGCTATGGGAAGCGGAGGTTGTATCGACTCTAATAACCCTGTTATTGAGAGTTAATATTACACATTGTTACGGGGCTGTGGTTGAAATTGCGCAAACAATTTGGACTTTTAGGGTACTTTCACACTTGCGTTAGAGGATTCCGGCAGGCAGTTCCATTGCCGGAACTGCCTGCCGGGTCCAAAAATCCGTATGCAAACACATAGCATTTGTTTCCGGATCCGGATGTGGATCCGGCTGACAAATGCATTGAAATACTGGATCCGTCTCCGGTGTCATCCGAAAAAAACGGATCCGGTATTTTTATTTTTTTTTGCATTTTTAAAGGTCTGCGCATGCACAGACCAGGAAACCTGTTCCGTTTTTCCAGAACACTTGGTACCGGATCCGGCATTAATACATTTCAATGGAGTGTTCCAGAATTTTGGCTGTAGAAAATACTGCAGCATGCTGCTGTATTTTCTCCGGCCGAATACCGTAAGAGGAACTGAATTGAAGACATCCTGATGCATACTGAACGGAATGCTCTCCATTCAGAATGCATTAGGATAAAACTGAAGCGTTGTTTTTCCGGTATTGAGCCCCTGTGATGGAACTCAGTACAGGAAAACTTTAACGCTAGTGTGAAAGTAACCTTATCCTGGTGGGGTGAACCCCTGAAATGTCAAAAGTTTGTGCTAGCTACTAATTTTTCGCCTTTTGGATGTGTTCTGACTAACACTGGAATTTTGCAACCTCTATAAATCATATGTTTGATATAACCATTAACTATCTCAGTCCCGAATTACTAATGAAGGTCTAAATCTAGATACCGTATATACTCGAGTATAAGCCGACCCGAATATAAGCCGAGGCCCCTAATTTTACCCCAAAAAAATGGGAAAAATTATTGACTCGAGTATAAGACTAGGGTGGGAAATGCAGCTATAATGCAGAGTGTATGTGTATATAATGCACACACTCTACATTATATACACACATCTGCAAAAGGGTGACTCAGATTGATGGGAGTCTGACTCTGACTCCCTGTATTTAATGCAGAGTGTGTGCATTATATACACACACACTCTGCATTAAATACAGGGAGCCATCCACAGATCTCCCCCCTAAACAGTGCCATCCACAGATCTCCCCCCTAAACAGTGCCATCCACAGATCCCCCCTAAACAGTGCCATCCATAGATCCCCCCTCCCCTAAACAGTGCCATGATGGCACTGTTTAGGGGAGGGGGATCTGTGGATGGCACTGTAGGGGATCTGTGGATGGCACTGCCATCCACAGATTCCCCTACAGTGCCATCCACAGATCCCCCTCCCCGACGCCCACAGCAGTATATTTATAAACGAATCAGTAACTACATTAACTTTAATCATTGCTCATTGCTGAGCTCTTTACTCGGATTATTTGGATATCTTACTTTGTCTTAGCTACGGTAATAGCAGGCAGTGCGGGGGGCGGCGCTCACTCACTGACGTCACGCGCCTGCTCCCACTAGGCGGCGCAGGCGCGTGACGTCAGTGAGTGAGCGCCACCCCCCGCACTGCCTGCTATTACCGGAGCTAAGACAGACCTAGACTTGAGTATAAGACGAGGGGGCTTTTTGAGCACAAAAATATGTGCCAAAAAACTCGTCTTATACTCGAGTATATACGGTATTCCCCACTAACGAACTCATAATGAACTGTGTGTCTTATCCGATCTGGATTTTGGACTAATCTTTACATCTTTGCTGATTTGAGATTGATTAATGAAGTTTATTTTCAGGTGTTGCTTACTATTGAACTACCACTGAATTTGTGCAACTTATTTAGGTGGACTTTGGACTGGCACAGATAATTTTATCAACAGAAAGTCACTGATGAATGTCCAATCCTTAATTGTTGTTTACTAATAGCGGTGTGATATCGCAAAGGTGATAATGGTTAAGAAAAAAGATGAAAAAGAGAAAGGGGGTGAACAGAGGCCGTCTGGAGTGTATGGCTCCCCCAGGCAAAAAATGCCTAAAATTAGAGGAGATTGGGAAGGCAAACTGGATAGATTTCTCCAGGCTGCCCCTATTGTAGTAAATAAGGGGCAGACTAGATCCAACACTCAAACTAAAAATCTGGGTGTGAGAAGTGAGGATACAGATTTAGAGGCGACATTATCTTCTCAAACAGATATGACACAAGCCACTACACTATCTGACATTATGTCGGCAGTGAATAAATCTAATAATGTGTTGGAGATGATAACGAAACAAATGGGGGAATTAAAATCTGATGTACAGCTGATTAGAGATAATTGTAAGAAAGTTAATGAGAGAGTAAACAAAGCAGGACAAAAAATAAGTGATTTAGAAGATCAAGTTCTTGGATTTGTAAAAGATCTCAAGAACTTGAAAGTGGAGAATGATGCTCTTCGTAACAAAATCACAGATTTAGAAGATAGGGATGGGAGGTCAAATATAAGATTGATAGGGATACCGTAAAAGATGGAGGGTGTAAACTGTACACAATATATCCAGAATTGGATTACGGAGGTGGTAGGTGGAGAAAATTTGTCTAATCAGTTTACAGTTGAGAGAGCACATAGGATACCAGTGAGAAACTTAACGGGTAATTTCCCAAGGACAATAATAGCAAAAATTACTCCGTTTAGGGACAGAGAGACTGTTATTTGTAAAATCAGGTCATTGGGATTTGTGTAAAATTAATGTATCAAAAGTGTCAATATACCCAGATTACTCACTTTCAACACAGAAAGAGAGAGAGAAATTTTGTGGTATCAAACGAAGACTTCGCCGAGCTGAGATAACTTATTCTCTGTTGTATCCTGCAAAACTTAGAGTCGTGTATAAGGACAGGGTTAGCTTTTTCTCTTCTTCTCAAGAAGCGAATAAGTGATTGGAAACTGTGGGTTTATGAGGAGTTAATTGAATTGAAAATGGAATAAGGCAATTAATATTATAAGAAAGTGGACAGAGATGGGGGAGGGAGGGAGGCAGATTTTGCGTTAGGATAGTAGGATGTTAAGTCGCTAATCGGACTGATACATAAAGAGTGGGGGGGAGCAAGAAGGGGGTGGTTTTTTTTTTGTTTTGTTTTTTTTTCATTTTTTCCTTCTGACAAATGTGTATTTGATATAAAAGATTCCTGTAATTAAAATCTTATCATGGAATGTAAGAGGGTTGGGTGATAAGGTAAAAAATGATGCTGTGTTTACTGTTATAGGTAGATATCTCCCAGCTATTGTGTGCCTTTTGGAGACCCATATGCTGAGGGAGAGATTGGGCCTATTTAAAAGGAAATGGATCACTCACCAATTCCATTCTGTTTATAGTGGGTATAGTAGAGGAGTTAGTATTCTTATTCATAAAGCATTATCATCCTCAATAATCTCTCAGAAGATTTATGCAGAGGGGAGATTTGTCTTTCTTTATGGATGTTTTGAGAACGCAAGATGTGTAGTGGCAGGGATCTATATCCCCCACCTTACAGAAATGAAATGGTGTTAAAGTTAAAAATGAGTTTTTACAGGATAAATATAACTGTCCATTATCATTGCTGGGAAATTTTAATTGCACAATGGATGATGATTTGGATAGATAAAAATAGGGACTACACCGCTAAAGAAGTTGACCCAAGAATTCGGTTGGTGGGATATATGGAGGACTCATAGTCCATTATTAAGACAGTTCTCTTGCTATAGTAAAGTGGTAGTCTCGTATAGGCCAAGGTGTATCTCAGACCATTCCCCAGTTTTAATCAAGGTGGGATCTATGAAAGAAAGTGAGAATACTCCTCGTAAACTCTATTCGGTTAACCCTATTTGGCTTAGCTTAATGGGGCAAGAGGAGTATTTTGAAAAAGAGCTAATCTTTTATTATTTTTTTTAAACAAATAAGGATTCAGCTGGGCTGAATATGGTCTGGGATACTGCCAAGGCCTATGTGAGAGGGCTGCTAAATAAAAAGATTACAGAGCTGAAAAGGGCTTCAAGATAAATGAACATGAATTAAAGATAGAAATGGAAAAGATGATTAATCAAAAAACTGAGAAAACAAGAGAAGCTTGGCTTTTGGTGTCTAATAATTATAATAATTATCTGAGAGAGAAAGCACACAATGTTGATTTATTTGTTAAATCTAGAAGATATTGGGAAGGGGGTAGACCAGGTAAATTTTTGTCCAGGATGATTAGTAAGACGGAAACGTTGGTAAATATTGCTGCAATTCGAGATAAGGGGGGTATAATATATATAACGAACCAGAAAAGATCATGGGGGTGTTTAGGGAATATTATAAAGATCTATATTTTACACAGATTCAAATAGATTATAGTAAACTGATGGGTTTTTTAAATAATATTAATATTCCTAAACTTAGTGTTGCCCAACGGGTAAATTTAGAACGCCCTATTACACTTAATGAGGTGCTATCAGCAATAGCTGAAGCTCCACTTGGTAAAGCAGTGGGCCCAGATGGATTACCTGTAGAGCTATATAAGAGAGATGGAGAGTTTTGGGCGAATAGATTAATGGAGGTTTTTGTACACTCAAAACAAGTGGAGCATTTACCTATTTCAATGGGGGAAGCAACAATAGTTTTAATTCCTAAGGAGGGTAAGGATAAATTAGACCCAGGTTCATATCGCCCAATATCCTTGATGAATAATGATTGTAAGGTTCTGGCTCGAGTTTTGGCAAAGAGACTGAAGGGGGTAATTATGAGTTTAGTGCATCCAGATCAAAATGGATTCATTCCTAGTCTATCTACATCTTTAAACCTCATCAGGGTCTTCGCCAATATTCAATGGATCAGGAACTAAACTGGCCATTGCTCTATCCTGTCATTAAATGCGACAAAAGCTTTTGACAGTGTGGAATGGTTTTTTTTTTGTGGGGAAACCCTGGGCCAATTTGGTATTTGTCCTGAATTTATAAAATGGCTGAAGATCATATACTGTGACCCGAGAGCACGGATACTCATTAATGGTCAGTTGTCTGAAAGTTTCAACATTGAAAGAGGTATGAGACAGGGATGTGCTCTCTCTCCTTTAGGGTACATGCACACGTTCAGGATTCATGTGCGGAGAATCCGCACTGAAATCTGCAGGTGTTCGCAGGCAAATCTGTGCGGTCAATCGCATTAATTGGTGCGGATTTGCATACGGATTTGCGTGCGGATTTTCCGCATGCGGATTTCACTAAGTGAATGAAGAAAATCCGGTCAGGAAAAAAAAAATTAATTGACATGTCGCGGATTTTAAAATCCGCACCGCAGGTCAAAATCCGCGCGGAAAAAATCTGCATCGTGTGCATTGAGAATTTCAAATTCTCATAGAATACAATGGACATGACCTACGGTGCAGATTTTCCGCACGCAAATCCGCGCGGAAAATCCGCACGCAATCCTGATCGTGTGCAGGGGGCCTTACTCTTCGCCCCAGTGGTCGAACCTTTAGCAATTAAGATCAGACAGGACTCATGTTTCTTGGGGTTTGGGGTCAGGGGGAGAGAAAATAAAATATCTCTTTATGCAGATTTTCTTTTTTTTTTTTTTTTTTTTTTTTTTTTTATAGGTGATACTAATAGGGATTTAAACTGTTATGACAACGATGGGTGAATTTGGTATGGTCTCGGGTATAGTAATTAATTGGAGTAAATCCATTTTGCTTCCGCTGAGTGACGGGATTGAGGTAGCGGATAAGAAATTAAGGATATTGGGCCCTCATGAAAACTTCAAATATTTGGGGTTGGAAATTGCAATTTCAGATTTATAGAACTGAATTTTGGCCCGTTGATTCAGAGAGGATCAAGATATGGAATAAACTCCCCATAAATAAAGCTGACAGGATCGGTTTGATAAAAATGGTTCTGTTACTATGTCAATTATTATACACTATTAGGAATTGCCCTATTTATTTAGGCAAGTCCGTGTCTAACGAAATAGAGAAACTGTTTCATTTGTTGTGGGCGGGTAAAAAAACTGAAGTGGGTTACTAGAGCTTATGATCAAGGAGGTCTGGAAGTTCCAGATATGAAGCTTTATTATTTAGCGGCAAATATTTCAATGATAATGACATGGGAACAGGTGGATATCTTACAACACTTAGTACATAATAGTGAAGGCTCATTGCCATATTTTTTTGCACTACTTGAATATTTTCAACATTCAGAGCAAAGAGGAGGAGACGCCAGTGTCTCTCCTTCTCCCCGACAGCAGCGCTGTCCAATCAGAGCTCAGAGCCAGGGATTTTTTTTTTTTTCTCCCTGGCTCTGGGCTCTGAGCTCTGCGCTGCGATTGGACAGCGCTGCTGTCAGGAAGAAGGAGAGACACTGGCGTCTACTCCTCCTTGCTCTGAATGTTAAAAATATCAGGGGCCACAGCGGGCGAACGGAGCGGCACCCAGGAATAATAGTAAGTGCACTTAGATGCCTGGCTGCCTCTCTATGTAGCCTGCTACTTAGTTCATATTCTTTTTACCCATGAAAGGTCTTCTTTAATAACATTCATTGGTGGCCACAGGGTCCCCTCCCCTCCATTGGTGGCAAATTACACTGCTGGGGCTCTGATAGGTTACCATGGCAGCCAGGATGCTACTGAAGCCCTGGCTGCCATAGTCCGCTCCCTGCTGCTGTGTGTACTATGCACAGGGCAGCAGGGAGAGTGTGAAGTCCTATTCACCCTAATAGAGCTCTATCAGGGTGAATAGGACAAGGGATGAAAATATCCAGGTTCTAGCCCCTAAGGGGGGAAATGGTTATTAAATAAAAAGTAAAAAAAATAAATTTTAAACACCAAAATACTAAGTTTAAATCGCCCCCTTTCCCAATTTAACATAAAATTTTTACAAACAATAAAAAATTTACATATTACATATCGCCACATCCGAAAAAGTGTGAGCTATTAAAATATTAAAAAATATTTCCTCTCTGGTGAAGACCTGAACAGAAAAAAAATCAAAACTGCGCAATTCGACATTTTTAGTCACCTTGTCCCCCAAAAGATGTCACTGGATGTGAGAGGTATGTGGTGCTGTATTCTCCTATATGTAGTGCTGATTCACTACTGTGACCTGTGTCTCATCTTCTCCGTCAAGTCCTTTTTTTAACTATATATGCATTTTAAATTTGGCGACAAAAAAATTTAATTTGGCTGCTAAATTTTTTAGTTTAGGAGCCAATGGCTCCTGGTTATTTTTTTTTTAGTCTGGAGCACTGTTGATGATTAGTGGCCAGAAAGTGGATGATAAGAGGTAATACAATTAATCTATATAGATCTATTGAGAAAGCGGGTTATATTAAATAAAATACAGATTATGGAGTAAATGGAAGGTTTTTATGGATAAGTCTAGTGGATGAAAGGGTTGGGTGCGTTTTTGTTTTTTTCTCGCTCTCTGGCATAAAGTTGTATGGGGATATAAATGCAAAAGATTTTTTTTAATTTTTTTTTTCAGATTGTTGATTATATAAATATTGTTGAATAAAAAACAAATTTAATTGAGAAAAGGCATAGGCATTTCCGTGTCCAAAAATATTACTATACTATTAAAATATAAAAATATTTATCCCATACTGCGATAAGCGATCAAAAAGTCATACACACTCAAAAATTGTTAAGGTAATATTAAAAACAAAAGAATTTAAGTGGAAACACAACCCCAGTAATATGACAAAATAAAAGGACTCCAAACTAGTAGAATAAGGGGATAGAGTGAAGGTGATTACCCAAGCAGCCATGATGATGCAAAAATGGCGCTTTGCAGGATAACTAATATAATTCACCCAGCAATCACTTATATTCTACTAAGGTGCTCAACCAGACTTACAATCATATATCACTGATGAGCATTATAAGTAAGGGACCATTGCTGGTGGGTACTTTCCTGAATTGTCTGTTACTTGTAATGCTCAATGTTGGCTGACTTGTATTGGTTACCCTGCAAGGCTAAATTTTTCCATTATCGTGGCTGTTGGGTAATCGCCCTTACCCTGTCCCTTTACTCTACTAGTTAGATCCTTTTCCTAAGTCATATTATTGGGGTTGAGCCCCAGCCTTTTTTTTTTTTTTTTTTTTTTAACATTACTTTTAGGCAGTTAGTACAGAGTTTAAAGAGGCTCTGTCACCCGGATCAAGCATACCCTGATGATGCTGACAAAAACCATACTTTTCTTTCATGTCTGCGTTCCGGTGTTGGAGAAAAATAAACTTTAAAAAATATGCAAATAAGGTATTTGAGCACTCGGTGGCGGGCATATGCTGTCCGAGCACTGCGTCCGCGACGCCCCCGTTCCTTACTAATGCTGGCCTTCTCCACTTAATCACGCCCCCATGCCTTTAGATTGACAGCGCTAGACCGGTGGGATCCAGCGCCTGTGCACCCGCTTCCTTAACGGCGCGTGCTCACAGGATCTTTTCCTTCCTTCCCGGCATGTGAATATGTCTAGTGCACACAAGCCGCCACTTCTGGGTTCAGTGACATGACGGCGCGTGCGCACTAGACATATTCACAAGCCGGGAAAGAGGATTTTAATTGCTTCAGGGCAAATTGTGGACTTAATTTAATGTTGACGAACACAGCTTCTGCAAGAATCCGAACATCTTTTAGATAGGTACAGGTCTCTGACCCACTCCTATCTTCAGAAATTGGCCCCAGAACTGAAGAAGAGCACACTGTACATGTGCAGCATCCTCTCCATTCACTGCTAGGAGACTTCTGAAAATAGCCGAGTGAGCATGCTCTGCCGTTTTTGAAGCTCCAGTAGCGGAGAATGAAGGGTGACTGCACATGTGTGGTGTGCTCTCCTTCATTTCAAGGGTCCCGTTCTGGAGATAGGAGCACATCTATCTGACAATTGTGGCACATCCTAGAGATATGGACACAAATGTTAAGATGAGACAACCCCTTTAATGGCACAATATAAATATATAGAGCAGTGTTGCCTGGATTTGCAGTAGCAAGCTTCGTAAATTTATTGTCGAGCATAGACAACACTTTAATCTTTTCTCTTTTAGAAAAAGGGGCAATGGAAACAATCTAACCATAATGTAGACCTTATGGGTCATCCAAACCTATCCCAGGTCAGAGGTTGGAAAGATGTTGGCTCTAATATATTGGAAAAGCTCCTCCTGTCTTTTCTGTTTATTAACTGGATTAGGAAGAAGTGATTCATTTAACCTGTTTCGGACACATGACGTACCGGTACGGCATGATGCCCCGGTACTTAAGGACACATGATGTGATCATTGAGCAGGCACCTTGGGTCGATGCCCAGGGGGGTCCTGTGACAACCCCCTGTGGCGGCGATCGCAGCAAACCGCAGGTCAATTAAGACCTGCTGTTTGCTGCGTTTCCGGGTTTTTCGGGTCTCTGGGGACCCGATAACCCGGAACAGGATGGTGATCGGTGGTGTGATAATACACCACCAATCACGATCCTGAGAGGTGATGGTGACATCAGCTCTCAGGATCGGCTCTCAGTGGTCGGCTGGGCGGGCGGGCCATTCAAATTACTGCAGCGCTCCTCTCCTCCTCCTTTTGTGTCCGGGATCTCCAGAGCTGCACCCCCATCTGTGCCCAGCACCCCCATCTGTGCCCAGCACCACCTTCACCCAGGTATTTAGGGAAAGGTTAGGGACAGGTTAGGTTAGGCAGGGATGTTCAGGGAAAGTTAGTAAAAAAAAAAAAAAAAAGCCAGTTTTTGTTGCAAAAAAAGCAGTTTTTTTTTTTTTTTCTGCGTACGCTGACTGTGGCCGTCACTCTTAGCGTCCGGCCACTGTTAGCGCATCACACACCCCACCGCTGATCAAATTCGGCCGGTTGATCAGCGAGTTCTAATTTTATTTTTTTTACTTTTTCAAATTTTTTGTCCTTTTTTTTTTTTTTTTTGTCTGTTAGGTTTAGGGTAAGTTCGCGAACACCCGTGCCCCCACACACGCACACCAAATAAAGTTTATCACGCACGCCCACACACACTCCCCTGTGGCCAGCCGGATGTTCTCGGCCGAGGAGGCATACGCCCAGCTTGCCTCCGAGTCCGAGAGCTCCAGTGAGGACGAGGATGACCCCACTTTCCTTTTGTCATCCGCGTCCGCCTTATCATTTAGCGATGATGATGAGCCCCCAAGACGGCGGAGACCCTTCCTTACTTTCTTGTTAGGGACCCTGTGGCCACACGAGTACGAGCAGCTCTGGGGCTCGTACTAGTTTTCCGGCCCACCAGTTAGGTCCACCGGAGACCCCTGCCGGTGAACTTGCATGGTATACCCCAGAGCGTTTTGAGCCTGTGATTCCTGTTTTTGTAGGCCAACCAGGAATCCAGATTTCCACAGTGGGCTTCACTGAATACGACTACTTTAGTCTTTTTTTCAGTGACCACTTTGTAAATCTAATGGTGGAGCAAACAATCCTGTACGCCCAACAGTTTGTTGCTCAACACCCGGGCTCCTTTTTGGCTAGGCCCGGTGGCTGGACTCCGGTCAGTGCAGCTGAGATGAGGACGTTTTGGGGCCTTGTGCTGCACATGGGTCTAGTCAAGAAACCTAGTGTCAGGCAATACTGGAGTGGGGATGTCCTCTACCAGACCCCAGTTTACAGTACGGCCATGACACGCTCCCGGTTTGAGGCCATCCGGAAATGCCTGCATTATGCAGATAATGCAGCATGTCCCCCTTCCCCAAGGTGATCCTGCCTATCACCGCCTGTACAAAATCAGGCCGGTCATCGATCACTTTGGGGCCAAATTTGTGCAGGCCTATGTACCTGGAAGGGATGTCGCGGTTGATGAGTCTCTCATTGCTTTCAAGGGGAGACTCCTTTTCCGCCAGTATGTTCCCTCTAAGCGGGCGAGGTATAGCGTGAAGCTGTACAAACTTTGTGAGAGTACCTCAGGGTACACTTACAAGTTTTGTGTGTGTATGAGGGGCGAGATTCCCGTATTCAACCCCCAGAATGTCCCCCCACTCTGGGTGTTGGCGGGAAACTTGTGTGGGACCTTATGCACCCACTGCTATATAAGGGTTACCACCTGTACGTGGATAACTTTTATACTAGTATCCCCTTGTTAATTTTTAATTTTTTTATAAATAAAAATGAATTTTTTTTACTTCATTTTACTAGTGTCATGAAGTACAATATTTGACGAAAAAACAATCTCAGATTGGCCTGGATAAGTCAAAGCGTTTTAAAGTTATCACCACTTAAATTGACACAGGTCAGATTTGCAAAAAATGGCTTGGTCCTTAAGGTGAAATATGGCTGTGTCCTTAAGGAGTTAAATGCAACTGAAACGGGAAAGTAGTCGCATACAAAATCAACTTCCACAAAGATCATGTATAGCATAAGGAGATGAGGTAAAGTGTGCATGTTAGAGGGGATCCAGTCTATCCTGATATAATGATGGTGAGTCGGAGAATAGTAAGAATATCCCCTTAGTGACCTATAGCGTTCCTTCAAAATATCAGCTAAGAGATGTTTCTTTAAAATTGAAAAGAGTGCACTTTGAACATTTTAGAATACAGTATCTGTTACGAATATATTTAGGAAATGAAGTAAAAGTAAAATAAGACTTCTGTATACACACACCTAGGAGATTGAGGTGTCGGCAAAAGACGCATTAACTGTCTGGACCCCTGAATATATAGCCATGGTTAACAAACAAGTCAGCACCCCATCTGCAGACAGCTGTTTCGGGTGTGATTGCCCTCATCTGGCTTGTTTGGTATCCAAGTCATGTCTCAAGGCCTATTTAAAGGGTTAAACACTGACTTATAGGATAGCTGCCTTACATCTTGTGGCATTAGAGGCAGAGCTTAAGAGCTCATTTGCTCTTTCTTCCTAGAATTCCAGAGGAGCATGTATGGCCTATAAGCCTCCTCGTGCCAATTTAGGCGCTCTCTCCAAGGAGAGGTAGTACCCTCCAAATTAAAACCATATTGTAACACATCTCCTTTTTTGTAATCTGTGTTTTATTTTATTTATTTTATTTCCTGAACATTATTATGGTGGCTGCCATCAACACTCTGTAAGAGAACGTGAGTTTGGCGATCCCCTCCTTCACAATCTTGGACATGTGCCTCTAATATGATCAGGTGTTTGCTGCTAATGTGCTTAAGATGGCCCAAAAAAGCGCAGCTGGCACAGAGCCTACATAAAACCCATTCTAGGTGAACTGCATGCCTGCACCTTCCTTTTTATAGACTGTATAGTACCCTCTATATACGTTTCATCATTCAGAACACACCGATAACAAAATATAACATTACAGTTATAAAAATTATGGGGGTCATTTATTAAGACTGGTGTTTTAGACGCCGGTCTTAAAGGGGTTGTCCGATTTATGAAAAAAATATATATAGCACTGTAAATCTGATGGGCAGCAATATATAACTAAGCAAGTTTTAGGCAAAAAAATATATATTTCCTCATTTCCCTGGTTCTTTTCTGGCCCTTTGTTTACCTGCAATAACAACAATCTCTGCCCCTCCCCCTGCACTGCTAAGGGAGTGAATACAAGTGCTGCCCTGAGTGACATGTCTGCCTGCTGGGATACTCAGCAGCCTGTTATATGTGTAGGACTAGAAGTCCCAGCTGTACAATGACACTGCTACTACACACAGGATTTCCCCCTACCTGTTCTTGTGCAATACTCTGCAGAACTCCTCTAGTCTGTCAGCTCCTGTGCCTAGCATTTATCTCCTCACTGCCTGCAGCTACTCAGTAAACCCTTCAGCCCTAGTCTGTGCTGTTGAAGGGGTTAAAGTTTTTTTCTGAAGATACAAGGAAAGAGCAGCAGAGGGCAGTGTAGGGGGCATGGCCAGCACAGTGATGTCTCCTGTACAGACACACATCTGCTCTCTCAGGCTTGTGCACAAAACATCATCAGAGCAGGAAGAGAAGCTGACATCACAGATCATATGACCCTCAGTGAAATCTGAGAAAGCAGCAACTGGAGATGCAGTAAGTGCATGGCAAACAATTTACATTTGATTAGTTAGAAACATACAAAGAACAAAAAAATAACTCTGACAACCCCTTTAATACCCCTTTAGCTGGTGGTGGATGTGTCAAATTTATGTAGAGGCGCCGACCTCTACATAACTTTGCCGTATCCATCGCCAGTCTAAATGTAAGCCCGCTTCCTTGCTGTCGTTGATTTAAACCATTTTCTGTGCCAAAAACAGGCATAGAAAATGATAAATGAGACGAGCTTAATGGCCTGTCCCCTTCCATGCCCACACCACGCTCCCTTTTTAGACCTGGTGTGAGCAGGGAAAATAAATTGCAGATTGCGGCGTAAATAACCTTTTGTGCTGCAATCTGTGACAGATATATACCAAAAAGTGGTGTCTGTTTGTAAATGACCCCCTATGGATATAAATGTAAACAATCATGTTCCTGAATTGTGGTGATGTGTCCGTATACCTCATGTGACTGCTGAAGTCAATAACAATTCGCATTTTGCAGCCAAAAACATGACATAATGGCTGCAATGATGGGGAGGTTAGGAACAGCAGTTCCTAAATTAGGTGTATTTCAGACTAGAGTTGTTGCGATACCAAATTTTTTATTCGATTTCGATACCATAAAAAAGTATTGCGATATTCGATACCACTCAAAAAAATAAACAAAAAAAGCCACGTGCATTCCGCATTTTTTGAAAAATGGCGAATCGCGCAGTTTTATGAATTTTTTTCTGTGCCGGCGTTCACCGCATAGATTTTTTTAAAATATTTTAATAGTTTGGACTTTTTTGACGTGGCGATATGTTTATTTATTTATTGTTTTTATATGTGAAATTGGGAAAGGGGGTCATTTATACTTAATCATTTGGTGTGTTTTTTTTTATTTTTTATTAACATTTCCCCCCTTAGGGGCCAGAACCTGGGATCTTTTCATCCATTGTCCTATTCCCCCTGATAGAGCTCTATCAGGTGAATAGGACCTCACACTCTCCCTGCTGATGTGCACACAGCAGCAGGGAGCTGATTATGGCAGCCAGGACTTCAGTAGCGTCCTGGCTGCCATAGTAACTGATCGGAGCCCCAGGATTACACAGCCGGGGCTCCGATCAGAAACTGCCACCAATGAGAGGAGGTGAGGGGACCCTGTGGCTACTGCCACCAATGACAAGGGGAGGGGACCCTGTGGCCACTGCCACCAATGATTTTAATACTGGGGGGGTTGAGCGCACTGTGCCACCAATGATTTTAATGGGGTGGGGGGGGAAGGGGGCGCACAATGATAATTAACCCTTAATACAGAAGGCGGATACTGGCAGCAGATCAGCGGCAGTTAACCCCTTAGGTGCCACACCTGAGGGGTTAACTGTCGCTGATCGCAGCTCCCTGTCAGAGGCAGGGTGCCGGCTATGCGATTCTGCTGCCGGCACCTGCCTCCTGTATTATGTGTTAAAGATGACCTTATATGGGTCCGGACTTAGTTAAGTATTAGGCTACACAGAGCTGCGCCCAGAGATGTTCCAGCACTTACTATTATTCCTGGGCGCTGCTCCGTTCGCCCGCTGTGCCCCATTACTGTCTCCTGCTCCATATGCTAATTACTATCGGAGCAATGGGGAGGAGACATCAGCTTCTCTCCTGGGCGTTCCTTCTCCTTGTGCTGCGCTGCGATTGGACAGCGCTACAGCCAGGGAGAAGGACCGCCCACTAGAGAAGCTGATTTCTCCTCCCCATTGCTCCGATAGTAATTAGCATATGGGGCACAGCGGGAGAACGGAGCGGCGCCCAGGAATAATAGTAGGTGCTGGGACATCTCTGGGCGCCGCTCTGTGTAGCCTAATACTTAACGAAGTCCGGACACAGGAAAATTCCTATCATTGATGGCGCAGTGTGCCCGCCCCCCCCCCCCCCCCCCCCCCCCCCCCTCTCTCCCTTCATTGGTGGCAGCAGCACAGGGGGGAGGGAGAGACTGCTTCCTTCTCCCCTGTGCTGCTGAGGGAACATGAGCGCGCCGACAGCAGCGCGCTCATGTTCGGAGATACTAGACTGCGCAGCCCAGATTCGAAAAAATGGAAATCCCGATATCGTATCGATACCGGGACAAAAGTATCGATTGGGTAACGAAATTTCGATACCCGCAACAACCCTATTTCAGACACAGATAGCGATTTCTAAAACGCTGGTCTTAATAAATGTGCCGCTGTGTATTTAAAGGAGCTTTATTAGAATAACATGAATCTTTCTTCAATGACAGGACTATGCAGTCCTCTTATTTACTGAGAACATATTTTCAGGGAACACTGGTGAATATTTGAACATACACTGCCACCTGAGCCAGGGGGGACAATAATTAGTGACAGTAGTTTTTGAGCAGCACTCGGTGTGCTTAGTAAAATGTGAAATGTCCCAGTTTGTTAGCTGCCAGTGGAGCTTAGTTTAACGTCTGACAATGAAAATTTTATTTTTTGCCACATTATGTTCTTTTTTTGGTGTTATTAAAAAAAATAATTACGTTACTGAGTTTTGTGACCAAAAAACACCTGATAAGATAAGTTTCTCAGAAATACAGATTGTGATTAAACCTGCATATCGCTATCTTGTCTGTACGTGTTACAGATTTTTGATGACATCAAGTTCTATAGATAAAAAAGCAACACTTACGAGGAAAAGTGACATGGATGTACATTTTCTTAGATGACATCTAAATATAGTAACCACAGAAAAATACTTCCTGTAAGCATTTCCTGTCCATCTGCAGTAAACCAAATAGAAGCTATTTAGTGCCACTATTTTCGGTAATTTTTTTAACTTTTATTTTTACTTTTATTTTTTTTATACTACAAGTGCAGGAGAAAACCTTAAAGGGGTTGTCAAACAAAGTGATGGCCTATACAGAATATTCTATCACTAACTGATCAGCGGTGGTCTGACACCCCAAACCCCCATCAGCAGTATCGGAGGGAGCTTATTGCTACAGTGATGTTCCCATGGAAGTCAAAGGAAGCAGTACTAAAGTGACAAGTTCTGTCCTCTACATTGAAGGAGTTGTAGATATAGTGGGCACTCAATATCTGGACATACATAGTGGATACATGTTTATTTGCATAACTTCGTCTTAAAATCAATATAGATATAAAAAAACAATATAGATATACAAGAGACAATTAAAATGTTATATAAAAATGGTAAGAGGTTGACCAATAAAAGATGATAAGAAGTTATTCAATAAATAGTATATCTTGTAAAAAGGTTAATCAATGACATAACTTCTAATATTGCTTAATAAGGTGCGCTTGATAGGATCCTAAAATTCCAATATATTAGCAGTGCTGTTCCGTTTATTGCCAATAGTTCTTTTAGTAATAAGTCTTTTCTTAGTCTTGGTTATACCATTTTAGCATATGTTATTTGATATCGCATCACCACTGTAGGGTATCAATTCCAATCAATATGGGTGTTAGTCCTTATTGGGGTTTATTGTGTATATATGCAGTTAGTTGTGAATACTCACTGCTGGTTGCTCAGTTCTTTCTATAATCTGGCCGTGGTGGCGTCCCACCACAGGTCAGTACACTTACCCCTCTTCCTTCACCCAGTAGCGTGCATCTGTTTGTGGTGTTCGTCGGTGCTGTGGCTGCGATTTTCGGAACCTTCTTCCGGTTTCGATTCGGCGTCCCACGTGTTCGGAGCGTCTCATGTGATCGGGGTGTCTCACGTGACCTGGAGGATATTCAATTTACGTGATTTAGGTTCCTTACGTGTTCAGGAGGCGGTACCAACCTCCGTACATATGCTTTTGTGCGTTTTGTTATTTGTTTTTCTGCAATAGCCGGCTATATGTTTAAGTAATATCACTTTAGGACTTCTTCCAATATGGGGATCTCATCAACTCCTGCTAGACGCGTTTCGAGGTTGCCCACCTCTTCCTCAGTAGCTTATTTTTGAAATCCCATATTGCCTCCTTATATACCCATGTGGGTTGCTATATTTTGCTAATTAGAGTTTCTTGCAAAGTCTGGTATGGATCTAATAAGAAATCCTTCATTTGTATCATGTTATATATTGTTCTCCACATCAGATTGTGATCTATAATTGTCTTTAAGTGGTTATGTACTTATATAAAATGTAATAATTACACATTTATAGAATATGGGCCATCATCTACAGGGTGGGCCATTTATATGGATACACCTTAATAAAATGGGAATGGTTGGTGATATTAACTTCCTGTTTGTGGCACATTAGTATATGTGAGGGGGGAAACTTTTCAAGATGGGTGGTGACCATGGCGGCCATTTTGAAGTCGGACATTTTGAATAAAACTTTTGTTTTTTCAATAGGAAGAGGGTCATGTGACACATCAAACTTATTGGGAATTTCACAAGAAAAACAATGGTGTGCTTGGTTTTAACATAACTTTATTCTTTCATGAGTTATTTACAAGTTTCTGACCACTTATAAAATGTGTTCAATGTGCTGCCCATTGTGTTGGATTGTCAATGCAACCCTCTTCTCCCACTCTTCACACACTGATAGCAACACCGTGCACGGTTATGGGGAAAGGGATCTGTGCACGGTTATGGGGAAAGGGATCTGTGCACTGTTATGCCACCCACAGATCCCCCTCTCCATAACAGCGCCACCCACAGATCCCCCTCTCCATAACAGCGCCACCCACAGATCCCCCTCTCCATAACAGCGCCACCCACAGATCCCCCTCTCCATAACAGCGCCACCCACAGATCCCCCTCTCCATAACAGCGCCACCCAAAGATCCCCCTCTCCATAACAGCGCCACCCACAGATCCCCCTCTCCATAACAGCGCCACCCACAGATCCCCCTCTCCATAACAGCGCCACCCACAGATCCCCCTCTCCATAACAGCGCCACCCACAGATCCCCCTCTCCATAACAGCGCCACCCACAGATCCCCCTCTCCATAACAGCGCCACCCACAGAATACCCTCTCCATAACAGCGCCACCCACAGATCCCCCTCTCCATAACAGAGCCACCCACAGATCCCCCTCTCCATAACAGAGCCACCCACAGATCCCCCCTCTCCATAACAGCGCCACCCACAGATTACCCTCTCCATAACAGCGCCACCCACAGATCCCCCTCTCCATAACAGAGCCACCCACAGATCCCCCTCTCCATAACAGCGCCACCCACAGATCCCCCTCTCCATAACAGCGCCACCCACAGATCCCCCTCTCCATAACAGCGCCACCCACAGATCCCCCTCTCCATAACAGCGCCACCCACAGATGAATTTCATTCATGAAAAAGAATTATTAATAAAATCATTAAAAAAAAAGTATTTTAAAAGTATTTGGGCAAAAAGGCAGTTTCGGTTTCGGTTTTCGGTCAAGGGCATCCTGAATTTTCGGTTTCGGTTTCGGACCAGAATTTTCATTTCGGTGCACCCCTAGTTGCGGGAACACCTGCGATTTTTCCGCGCGAGTGGAAAACATTGTAATGCGTTTTGCACTCACGTGAGAAAAATCACGCATGTTTGGTACCCAAACCTGAACTTCTTCACAGAAGTTCGCGCTTGGGTTAGGTGTTCTGTAGATTTTATTATTTTCCCTTATAACATGGTTTTAAGGGAAAATAATAGCTTTCTGAATACAGAATGCTTAGTAGGTGATCAATTGAGGGTTAAAAAAATTAAAAAAAAATTAACTCACCTTCTCCTCTTGTTCGCGTAGTTCCCGTCTCTTCTTTACTTCTTTAATGATGAGCTGTGGGCTAAAGGACCTTTGGTGACGTCAGATCACATGCTCCAATCACATGGTACATCACCGTGGTGATGGACCATGTGATTGGAGCATGTGATCCTATGTCACCACAGGTCCTAGCTGATAGTTCATCTTTTGAGAAGTAAAGAAGAGACCGGGAACTACGCGAACAAGAGGAGAAGGTGAGTTAATTTTTTTATTTTTTTTAACCCTCAATTGATCACCTACTAAGCATTCTGTATTCAGAATGCTATTATTTTCCCTTATAACCATGTTATAAGGGAAAATAATACAGTGAATAGACTGTCACCTAGCAACCATGCGTGAAAATCGCACCGCATCCGCACTTGCTTGCGGATGCTTGCGATTTTCACGCAACCCCATTCACTTCTATGGGGCCTGCGTTGCGTGAAAAACGCAGAATATAGAGCATGCTGCGATTTTCACGCAACGCACAAGTGATGGGTGAAAATCACAGCTCATGTGAACACCCCTATAGAAATGAATGGGTCGGTATTCAGTGCGGGTGCAATGCGTTCACCTCACGCATCGCATCCGCGCGGAATACTCGCCCGTGTGAAGATACGAGATGTGCAGCACCTGAAACTACGGATACTGGAAGCCTGTGCTAGCATTTCTCCTGCGGTGTTGCTTAATGACCAGACAACTTTTTACAATTCTGCACTACACTATTTCACGGTTTATTGCTCGGTCATACAACTTACCACCCAAATGAATTTTACCTCCTTTTCTTCTCACTAATAGAGCTTTCATTTGGTGGTATTTCATTGCTGCTGACATTGACCGAATTGACCGAAATTTTTGCAAAAAAATAAAAATTTTCACTTTCTGTTGTAAAATTTTTCAAACAAAACTACATTTCTATATAAATTTTTCTCTAAATTTATTGTTCTACATGTCGTTGATAAAAAAAAATGCAATAAGTGTATATTTATTGGTTTGCGCAAAAGTTATAGCGTTTACAAACTATGGTACAAAAATGTGAATTTCCGCATTTTGAAGCAGCTCTGACTTTCTGAGCACCTGTGATGTTTCCTGAGGTTCTACAATGCCCAGATAGTAGAAACACCCCACAAATTACCCCATTTCGGAAAGTAGACACCCTAAGGTATTCGCTGATGGGCATAGTGAGTTCATGGAAGTTTTTATTTTTTTGTCACAAGTTAGCGAAAAAAAGATTCTTTTTTTAGTTTTTTTCTCTTACAAAGTCTCATATTCCACTAACTTGTGACAAAAATTTTTTTTTTACATGAACTCACCATACCCCTCACGGAATACCTTGGGGTGTCTTCTTTCCAAAATGGGGTCACTTGTGGGGTATTTATACTGCCCTGGCATTTTAGAGGACCTAAAGCGTGAGAAGTAGTTTGGAATCCAAATGCGTAAAAAATGCCCTGTGAAATCGTAAAGATACTCTTTGGAATTTGGGCCCCTTTGCGCACCTCTGTAAACTGACAACTTTGTATAAAAAAAATGGGAAAAGTTGTCTTTTACAGAGATAAATATCTCTGTAAAAGACAACTTTTCCCATTTTTTTTATACAAAGTTGTCATTTTACAGAGGTATTTCTCTCACCCAGCATGGGTATATGTAAAAATACACCCCAAAACACATTGCCCTACTTCTCCTGAGTACGGTGATACCACGTGTGACACTTTTTTGCAGCCTAGGTGTGCAAAGGGGCCCAAATTCCAATGAGTACCTTTTAGGAGGGCATTTTTAGGCATTTGGATTCCAGACTTCTTCTCACGCTTTAGGGCCCCTAAAATGCCAGGGCAGTATAAATACCCCACAAGTGACCCCATTTTGGAAAGAAGACACCCCAAGGTATTCCGTAAGGGGCATGGCGAGTTCATAGAAGTTTTTTTTTTTTGGCACAAGTGAGCGGAAATTGATTTTTTTTTGTTTTTTCTCACAAAGTCTCCCTTTCCGCTAACTTGTGACAAAAAGTTCAATCTTTCATGGACTCACTATGCCCCTCAGCGAATACCTTGGGGTGTCTACTTTCCGAAATGGGGTCATTTGTGGGGTGTGTTTACTGTTCTGGCATTTTGGGCGGGGCTAAATTGTGAGCAACCCTGTAAAGCCTAAAGGTACTCGTTGGACTTTCGGCCCCTTTACGCACCTAGGCTGCAAAAAAGTGTCACACATGTGGTATCGCCGTACTCAGGAGAAGTAGGGCAATGTGTTTTGGGGTGTATTTTTACATATACCCATGCTGGGTGAGAGAAATATCTCTGTAAATTGACAACTTTGTATAATTGTTTTTTAAAAGTTGTCCTTTACAGAGATATTTCTCACACACAGTATGGGTATATGTAAAAATACACCCCAAAACACATTGCCCTACTTCTCCTGAGTACGGCGATACCACATGTGTGACACTTTTTTGCAGCCTAGGTGCGCAAAGGGGCCCAAATTCCAATGAGTACTTTTAGGATTTCACAGGGCAGTTTTTTACGCATTTGGATTCCAAACTACTTCTCACGCTTTAGGGCCCCTAAAATACCAGGGCAGTATAAATACCCCACAAGTGACCCCATTTTGGAAAGAAGACACCCCAAGGTATTCCGTGACGGGCATGGCAAGTTCCTAGAATATTTTTTTTTTTTGGCACAAGTTAGCGGAAAATGATTTTTTATTTTTTTCTCTTACAAAGTCTCATATTCCACTAACTTGTGACAAAAAATAAAATTTTACATTAACTCGCCATGCCCCTCACGAAATACCTTGGGGTGTCTTCTTTCCAAAATGGGGTCACATGTGGGGTATTTATACTCCCCTGGCATTTTAGGGGCCCTAAAGCGTGAGACGAAGTCTGGAATATAAATTAGGGATCGACCGATTATCGGTTTTACCGATATTATCGGCCGATATTCAGGATTTTGACCGTTATCGGTATCGGCATCTATTTTGCCGATATTCCGATAACGTATGGGGAACACAGATCGCGCTGCTCAGCGCTCTCCGTGTTCCCTCAGTAGCACAGGGGAGAAGGAAGCAGTGTCTCCCTCCCCCTGTGATGCTGCTGCCGCCAATGAGAGGAGAGAAGACAAGAGGAGGGGCTGTGGGTACTGCGCCACCAATGATGTTAACTGTGAACAGGAGGCGGGAGCTGGCTGCAGAATCACATAGCCGGCTCCCGACCTCTATGAGCGGTAGCTGCGATCCACGGTAGTTAACCCCTCAGGTGCCGCGGATCGCAGCTACCGCTCATAGAGGTCGGGAGCCGGCTATGTGATTCTGCAGCCAGCTCCCGCCTCCTGTATATGAATGAATGAGACATTTATCTTCATTGGTTGCGCAGTGCGCCCCCTCAAGCCCCCCAGTATTAATCATTGGTGGTGCAGTGCGCCCCCCATCCCCATATTAAAAACATTGGTGGCGCAGTGCGACCGCAGTGCGACCACTGTGCCACCAACGAATAATTACAATAGAGGGAGGGGGGGGGGCCGCACTGGCCACCAATGATATTCAAACTGGGGAGGGGGGGAGGGTCTGCCCCCTGCTGCCTGGCAGCCCTGATCTCTTACAGGGGGATATGATAGTACAATTAACCCATTCAGGTGCCGCACCTGAAGGGGTTAATTGTGCTGATCACGGCCCCCTGTAAGAGATCGGGTGCTGCCAGGCAGCAGGGGGCAGTCTTGTACACAGTTTGTAGTGTATTCTAACTAGAAGCGTCCCCATCACCATGGGAACGCTTCTGTGTTAGAATATACTGTCGGTTCTGAGTTTTCACGAAGTGAAAACTCAGCTATGAAAAAGCTTTTATGCAGACGGATCTTCGGATCCGTCTGTATAAAAACTAACCTACGGCCACGGATCACGGACACGGATGCCAATCTTGTGTGCATCCGTGTTCTTTCACGGACCCATTGACTTGAATGGGTCCGTGAACCGTTGGCCGTGAAAAAAATAGGACAGGTCATATTTTTTTCACGGCCAGGAAACACGGATCTCGGATGCGGCTGCAAAACGGTGCATTTTCCGTTTTTTCCACGGACCCATTGAAAGTCATGGGGTCCGCGAAAAAAAACGGAAAACGGCACAACGGCCACGGGTGCACACAACGGTCGTGTGAAAGAGGCCTTAGCCTGGGGCTCCGATCAGTTACCATGGCAGCCAGAAGCTACTGAAGCCCTGACTCCATGGTAAGCACAGAGCAGCAGGGACAGTGTGAGATCCTATTCACCCTGATGGAGTCCTATCAGGGTGAATAGGACAAGGGTTCTAGTCCCTAAGGGGGCTAAAAATTAGTAAAAAAAAAAACGCCAAAATATTAAGTATAAATAAAAAAGAAAGATTTACCAAAAAAAAACTACACATTAACAATAAAAATATTCATTTTCAGCAGATTTGTGTAGGAATTTTTTATTTTTTTTTAAATGAAATTTCACAGAATATCGGTATAAATTATCGGCTATCGGCCTGAAAGTTCACAAATTATCGGTATTGGCCCTAAAAAATCAATATCGGTCGATCCCTAATATAAATGTCTAAAATTTTTTACGCATTTGGATTCCGTGAGGGGTATGGTGAGTTCATGTGAGATTTAATTTTTTGTCACAAGTTAGTGGAATATGAGACTTTGGAAGAAAAAACAAAAAAACAACAAAAAAACAACAAAAAAACAATTTCCGCTAACTTGTGCCAAAAAAAAAAATCTTCTATGAACTCGCCATGCCCCTCAAAAGTGATCTTTATAGCGCTGCAGCGATTTTACAGTGTTTTTGCAGTGATCAGAAAAAAAAATATTTATGTCACTGCGGTGGGGCGGACTGAACGCAAGTTTGCGCAAAAGATCAGGCCTGATCGGGCGAACACTGCGTTTTTTGTAGAGCCTATAGAACATGTCCTATTCTTGTCCGCAATTGCGGACAAGAAAAGGCATTTTCTATATAGTTCTGGCAATGTGCAGATCCGCAAAATGCGGAAAGCACATTGCCGGTGACAGTGTTTTGCGGATCCGTGTTTTGTGGATCCGCAAAACATATACGGACGTCTGAATGGAGCCTTACAGGGGGGTGATCAATGACAGGGGGGTGATCAGGGAGTCTTTATGGGGTGATCACCCCCCTGTCATTGATCACCCCCCTGTAATGCTCCATTCAGACGTCCGTATGTGTTTTGCGGATCCATGGATCCGCGGATCCGCAAAACACATACGGACGTCTGAATGGAGCCTTACAGGGGGGTGATCAATGACAGGGGGGTGATCAGGGAGTCTATATGGGGTGATCACCCCCCTGTCATTGATCACCCCCCTGTAAGGCTCCATTCAGACGTCCGTATGTGTTTTGCGGATGATCAGGGGGGTGATCAAGAGTCTATATGGGGTGATCAGGGGTTAATAAGGGGTTAATAAGTGACAGGGGTGGGTGTAGTGTAGTGTGGTGATTTGTGCTACTTACAGAGCTGCCTGTGTCCTCAGGTGGTCGATCCAAGCAAAAGGGACCACCAGAGGACAAGGTAGCAGGTATTTCAGACGCTGTTAACAAAACAGCGTCTGATATACCTTTCAGGGGTTAAAAAAATCGCATCTACAGCCTGCCAGCGAATGATCGCCGCTGGCAGGCTGTAGATCCACTCGTTTACCTCCCAATTCGCGTCCCGCGAGATGAAGCGCCGATGCGTCTAGGAGGAATAACCCGGCCATCCGCAGGACGCATCCCTGCGTTAGGCGGTCGGGAGGTGGTTAAAGTGCTTTGACAGTGAATGCTTCTCATATCCATTTCTGATCTTTGTCATATGTTCTGCGATCCTCGTCTTCAATAATCTTTTTGTTCGTCCTATATATTGTTTCCTACAAGGACACTCAATCAGATATAAGACATTTGATGTGTTACACGACAGGAATGTATCAATCTCATAATAAAACGTATTTGTGGTGGAGGACACTTTAGTTGTTTTTTGGGGAAATTTTGTATTTTTACAGTTGTTACATGTGTTACACCTATAGAATCCTTTTAGGTTAAATATATTATGGCTTATACTTTTTTTCTTCTTTTTTACTGTAGGTGCCTAAAGGTGGGCTAAATTAGGTGCCTTTGTGTATACTATTTGTGGACCATTAACTAAATATGGGCCTATTATTCTATCTTTGATAACATGGTGCCAATGTTTTTTACAATATTTTCAATTTTTTTATGTTGTGTACCATATGGCAAGATAATTCTAATTTCGTCCCCTGCTTTTTGGTCCATTTCCAACCTTGTTTCTTTTTTTGCCCCCACACATCACGAGAAAATACGAATCAAATATGAATTATATAAAAGGGAAAACAAATAAATTTCAGTATTCTCATGTCATAGTAAGAAAAAAAGATAAAAACTAAAAAACGCATGAAAACCGCATGAACACTATACACATCTCTATGTAAATAAATATTGGGGATTGGAAAAGCTTCCAGGTATATTATATTATACTATAGATGATGGCCCATATTCTATAAATGTGTAATTATTACATTTTATATAAGTACACTGCTCAAAAAAATAAAGGGAACACTTAAACAACACAATGTAACTCCAAGTCAATCACACTTCTGTGAAATCAAACTGTCCACTTAGGAAGCAACACTGAGTGACAATCAATTTCACATGCTGTTGTGCAAATGGGATAGACAACAGGTGGAAATTATAGGCAATTAGCAAGACACCCCCAATAAAGAAGTGGTTCTGCAAGTGGTGATCACAGACCACTTCTCAGTTCCTATGCTTCCTGGCTGATGTTTTGGTCACTTTTGAATGCTGGCAGTGCTTTCACTCTAGTGGTAGCATGAGACGGAGTCTACAACCCACACAAGTGGCTCAGGTAGTACAGCTTATCCAGGATGGCACATCAATGCGAGCTGTGGCAAGAAGGTTTGCTGTGTCTGTCAGCATAGTGTCCAGAGCATGAAGGCGCTACCAGGAGACAGGCCAGTACATCAGGAGACGTGGAGGAGGCCGTAGGAGGGCAACAACCCAGCAGCAGGACCGCTACCTCCGCCTTTGTGCAAGGAGGAACAGGAGGAGCACTGCCAGAGCCCTGCAAAATGACCTCCAGCAGGCCACAAATGTGCATGTGTCTGCTCAAACGGTCAGAAACAGACTCCATGAGGGTGATATGAGGGCCCGACGTCCACAGGTGGGGGTTGTGCTTACAGCCCAACACCGTGCAGGACGTTTGGCATTTGCCAGAGAACACCAAGATTGGCAAATTCGCCACTGGCGCCCTGTGCTCTTCACAGATGAAAGCAGGTTCACACTGAGCACGTGACAGACGTGACAGAGTCTGGAGACGCCGTGGAGAACGTTCTGCTGCCTGCAACATCCTCCAGCATGACCGGTTTGGCATTGGGTCAGTAATGGTGTGGGGTGGCATTTCTTTGGAGGGCCACACAGCCCTCCATGTGCTCGCCAGAGGTAGCCTGACTGCCATTAGGTACCGATATGAGATCCTCAGACCCCTTGTGAGACCATATGCTGGTGCGGTTGGTCCTGGGTTCCTCCTAATGCAAGACAATGATAGACCTCATGTGGCTGGAGTGTGTCAGCAGTTCCTGCAAGACGAAGGCATTGATGCTATGGACTCTCCCGCCCGTTCCCCAGACCTGAATCCAATTGAGCACATCTGGGACATCATGTCTCGCTCTATCCACCAACGTCACGTTGCACCACAGACTGTCCAGGAGTTGGCAGATGCTTTAGTCCAGGTCTGGGAGGAGATCCCTCAGGAGACCGTCCGCCACCTCATCAGGAGCATGCACAGGCATTGTAGGGAGGTCATACAGCAAAGTGGAGGCCACACACACTACTGAGCCTTATTTTGACTTGTTTTAAGGACATTACATCAAAGTCGGATCAGCCTGTAGTGTGTTTTTCCACTTTAATTTTGAGTGTGACTCCAAATCCAGACCTCCATGGGTTGAAAAATTTGATTTCCATTTTAAATTTTTGTGTGATTTTGTTGTCAGCACATTTAGCTATGTAAAGAACAAAGTATTTCAGAAGAATATTTAATTAATTCAGATCTAGGATGTGTTATTTTTGTGTTCCCTTTATTTTTTTGAGCAGTGTATATAACCACTTAAAGACAATTATAGATCACAATCTGATGTGGAGAACAATATATAACATGATACAAATGAAGGATTTCTCATTAGATCCATACCAGACTTTGCAAGAAACTCTAATTAGCAAAATATCGCAACCCACATGGGTATATAAGGAGGCAATATGGGATTTCAAAAATAAGCTACTGAGGAAGAGGTGGGCAACCTCGAAACGCGTCTAGCAGGAGTTGATGAGATCCCCATATTGGAAGAAGTCCTAAAGTGATATTACTTAAACATATATCCGGCTATTGCAGAAAAACAAATAACAAAACGCACAAAAGCATATGTACGGAGGTTGGTACCGGCTCCTGAACACGTAAGGAGCCTAAATCACGTGAATTGAATAGCCTCCAGGTCACGTGAGACGCTCCGAACACGTGGGACGCCGAATCGAAACCTGAAGAAGGTCTCGAACATCGCAGCCACAGCACCGACGAACACCACAAACAGATGCACGCTACTGGGTGAAGGAAGAGGGGTAAGTGTACTGACCTGTGGTGGGACGCCACCACGGCCAGATTATAGAAAGAACTGAGCAACCAGCAGTGAGTATTCACAACTAACTGCATATATACACAATAAACCCCAATAAGGACTAACACCCATATTAATTGGAATTGATACCCTACAGTGGTGATGCGATATCAAATAACATATGCTAAAATGGTATAACCAAGACTAAGAAAAGACTTATTACTAAAAGACTTATTACTAAATGAACTATTGGCAATAAACGGAACAGCACTGCTAATATATTGGAATTTTAGGATCCTATCAAGCGCACCTTATTAAGCAATATTAGAAGTTATGTCATTGATTAACCTTTTTACAAGATATACTATTTATTGAATAACTTCTTATCATCTTTTATTGGTCAACCTCTTACCATTTTTATATAACATTTTAATTGTCTCTTGTATATCTATATTGTTTTTTTATATCTATATTGATTTTAAAACGAAGTTATGCAAATAAACATGTATCCACTATGTATGTCCAGATATTGAGTGCCCACTATATCTACAACTCCTTCAATTTATTAATCTGTGATTAGGGTGAATCACATAGTAGTGAGAGCACCTATCTATTCACGTACTTCTGTCCTCTACATATTTGATGAAGCTGTGTAGATCCAGGCTGACTTCCGTCGACAAAACTACACCTGAACAGGTGCAGGGGTATGAATGGGCTATCACCTAGTAAAAGCTGGAGAACCACTTTAGGTGACGTCAGTCCTTCTCTCGATTAGGGAGGTCCCAGAGGTTTGGAATTTCCTAATCCATTAAGTAATGGGAATACCATTTTTTCAGTTTTTTAAATGTATATGGGATAATGTACACATTACTTTATATTCTAAGAATATTAGAAGTCACCAAGGAGTTCCATGGCCATATCAAAGCACAAGACCACTGGTCCAGTGTTTTTATACCTTTATGGATCTTCTATGTGACTTTTAATATACCAGGGGATATGGTGTTTCTTATAATATATACCTATTTTTCTGGTCTAATTATTGTTACATGCTTTGTCATTTGTTTACCTTGGAGGATTTACTCCTCACACATGTCGAAGTTGTCATTCTCATGAAGCATTTTTTCGATTTATGCTACTACGTATCTTATATCTCAATAAAAAGATATTGAACCATAATATATACCTATTTTATTGCAGATCATCTGTTCTAACAAAAATAAATGTGAGTTTTATTTCAGTCCTCTCGCTTCTAAAAGTGTGTTAGTGCTACCCATAGCAGTGCCATCCATGACAATGGCAATCACGTTTAACGGCAAGGTACACACATCCAATGTGAGATAGACATTCCGTATATAATGAAAGTGTGTTATTCTTATGTCAGACAGAGCTGCTAATTGAGAGAAAATACAGAGTGCACTCAATTGCCACGTGTACATTTTTAGCCATCGTTTTATTAAAAAGTTATGTTTCATATTCAAATAATTATTAGACCTGTGAATTTAATAACATTACATCCATTGTGAATTCTACAGCCGCCTGATCCAGATTGTAAAGCTCTATCTCTATTCACCGTCCTCTGGATTGTTCAGTTGCCCTCTTGCTATGACTGATGGTGCAGCAAAGGTCATAGAGGTAAGATGATGTGTGACTATGGTGGTGTACAGTGCACTGTATTCTGAACGCAAATTGATGGGGCACTTATTAACAATAATAGTAATTAGTTGTGTTACTGATTTAACAGCTATTTCAAAGGGCTTTACAGTCGCAGAAATTGATGGCATATCACTTAAATATGCTATCGTTTATTGATAAATTGATGGTTAACTTGCTGGGACATCCATGATCCTTTGAAATGAACAGCCTAAAGATCAGATTCAGTCCTGCCTCCCCTTCAAAGTTTTTACATGCGCACAAACCAGTGCTGTAGCTCTTTCATTTCCAAAAGTTGAAGCCCATCAATAAAAAAGTGACATCCTTGTGATATCCCATAATTCTCTCAAATGGGATTAATGGCATCAGTTAAAGCGGTTGTCTCACTTCAGTAAGTGTAATTTATCATGTTGAGAAAGTTAACACAAGCCACTTACTAATATATTGGTATTATCCATATTGCCTCCTTTGCTGGCTGGATTCATTTTTCCACCACATTATACACTGCTCGTTTCCATGGTTACAGACCACCCTACAATCAGTCAGTGGTGGTCGTGCTTGCACAATATAAGAAAAAGCACTAGCCTATGTGCGCTCCCATGGTCCGGGCCACCAGAGAGGCTGACTCTTTCTCCTATAGTGTGCAAGCACGACCACTGCTGATGGATTGCAGGGTGGTCTGTAACCATGGAAAAGAGCAGTGTATAATGTGATGGAAAAATGAATTTAGCCAGTAAAAGGAAGCAATATGGATAATAACAATATATTAGCAATTGCCTTGTATTAACTTTCTCTACATGATAAATGCCACTTACTGAAGTGAGACAACCCCTTTAAAGGGATTCTGGTAGCCAGATTTTAGCTAAAGAGCTTTTCATATCATCATATCAGTCCCCTTGATCTAGATAAAAATATACTAGTCTTACCCCCACATGTCTTGTCATTTTTGCTAAAAATCGCTTTTATTTATATGCGAATTACCTTCATAAGGAGCCCAAGGGTCTATCCCTCTGGCCACTGGAGCCCAGCCGCACCCCTTCTCTTGGAGCCCAGCGCCGCCCCGCTGTTAATTATTCCGTTATTTACTCCTCTCCTGGCGGCTTTTTTTAAAATTTTTACATTTTTTCAGTGCACCGTAATCTCGCGCATGCGCCCTGGATCCACATGTCCAGGCCCGCGCGGTGTCCTGGCAGCAGCCGCAACTAAGGAAAAGCGCGCATGCGCCAGCTCTCTGCGCACGTCGCTCGCCACGGAAAGGAGGAGCGGAGTGAGTGGCGTGAGTTCACCTGACAGACGGAGGTGCAGGAGCGGAGGGACTACACAGAGCCAGCCACTGAGGAGGCATTTGGGCAAACCTACTCTACATAATAAAAGGTACACGGAACACAGGTGATCTACTACAAAGGAGCTATCATTAATCTGGTTCATTATAGAAAGGCCATAATGGGGGACATTATTCCAAAATAAATCATCCAGGACTTGGAAAACCATTCAGGTTGGGATGGTTATGTATACCCTAAAAGATTGGGGGCACCTGCAGCAATACAAATTTGTGCTGCATATAGGCTACAGTAAAATCAATGTCACAGATCAAAGTGACATAAGGGGTGGCGTAGTCTCTCACACAGACATGCATCAAGGTGTTCGGGGGGCAATGTCACATGGTCTATGGCGGTGGTACATAGACATGCATCAAGGTGTTTGGGCATTGTCACATGGGCTATGGTGGTAGTACATAGACATGCATCAAGGTATTTGGGCACTGTCATATGGGCTATGGCGGTGCCACAGAGACATGCATCAAGGTGTTTGGGCACTGTCACATGGGTTATGGCGGTGGTACATAGACATGCATCAAGGTGTTTGGGCATTGTCACATGGGCTATGGTGGTGGTACATAGACATGCATCAAGGTGTTTGGGCACTGTCACATGGGCTATGGCGGTGCCACAGAGACATGCATCAAGGTATTTGGGCACTGTCACATGGGCTATGGCGGTGGTACATAGCCTTGCATCAAGGTGTTTGGGCACTGTCATATGGGCTATGGCGGTGCCACAGAGACATGCATCAAGGTGTTTTGGCACTGTCACATGGGCTATGGCGGTGGTACATAGCCTTGCATCAAGGTGTTTGGGCACTGTCACATGGGCTATGGCGGTGACACAGACATGCATCAAGGTGTTTGGGCACTGTCACATGGGCGATGGCGGTGGTACATAGACATGCATTAAGGTGTTTGGGCACTGTCACATGGGCTATGGCGGTGGTACATAGACATGCATTAAGGTGTTTGGGCACTGTCACATGGGCTATGGGGAGGTACATAGACAAGCATCAAGGTGTTTGGGCACTGTCACATGGGCTATGGGGAGGTGGTATAGGTGACACCGAGAGAGGGATTAAGGTGTGGGGGTATTATCACAATTACTTGGGGTTTGGCACCAAGACATGGATCACGTTACTTCTACATGACATAAAGAGAGTCTTAAAATGTTGAGATAGTATTTTGGGTAAGACAACTATTCAAAAGCAATATAATTTCAAAAAAGCTCATAATAGTTTGAGAAAGCTTAACCAAAAAAAAGCTTTTATTTGTCAAATTAGTGCTTTTTTAAATTCATTCAGATAGAAATTCTTGGTGATATTGAAAACGGTAACTTAATTAAAATAATAATAATAATTATAGCTTAAATGCTAAAATGCATTATTTTATATATCACACAGGTTGACATGAAACGGATTATACATCTTTTATTTTTTTCTCTATCCCATATAACCACTGGATTGGGGTAAGTAAGATTTTCCTTTGTGACAACCCAGTTTTAAGCAAAATTTAATCATGGATTCCGTTTGGTGAAGAGAGATAATAATGGAAAGGACTATTTCGTCCATATATTTGCCTTAATTGGAAGGTATAGTCTACATTATTGTTTTCATCACGTTTATGGAATTTCTTCTAATTTAATTATATTGTCCCTTTTTCTAGGTCAAAAATGCCGTCGTGCATAATAAATAAGTGTCTTAACAAATCTGGAAAAAAAGGTCAAAATGAAGATGTCCAATTACACCGTTTCCCAAAAGATCTTGCAAGGATAAGTTTGTGGTTACAAAGTATGAATCAAACATTTGAAGATCTTCCCGGTTTGGCCCAGAGGATATTTGAAGGAACCAAGCAAAACAAATATCGTATTTGCTCTAAACACTTTACCACTGAATCTTATATTATCAATGTGGGTGGCTGAACTTTGAGGCCGGAAGCTGTTCCAACTATATTTCCACCGGTTGAAGAAAGAGAAAAAAATAATACAGGAAAACTTACTAAAAATTCGACCCTTGACACGCAAGCGTCCATTTCCAAAAAAACACAACAATGTTGGACATTAAAGAAAATGTTCCAAGTGTAGCTGAAGACATTTTGTGAACAGAATACCATTACACAGTTTGTGGATAGAGGAACCCAGAGTTGTCACTACTAAATGTAGTTGTTACCATGACCTATGGAGCAGTAATCCTTCATGATCTTAGTGAACAATATGAAACCCCTGGTAAGTACTATAAAGGAACTATGCACCACTGGAAAAGATTATACCAACCAGTGCAACTACAAAGTACTTTTTAGATTCCCCACTCAAGAAAAGACCAAATCTGAATATTGGATTAGCTACTCATGAAGAAGAAATTAATATAGAAGGAATTGAGCCACTTTCTCCAATCCCTTACAACCAAGTTGTGCAAGAAAATAATTTTGAAGACTCATCCAAAAATGTTTATGAAATTCTAAGTGCTAAAGATGATGAAAGCTACACTCCAGAAATGCCTAGTATGGGTACTTCGGACCTCCATGAATGTGATTCACTTTTTCCCGACCTCAGGAAGCTTCCACCGTTATCTTTTAAAACAAACTACGAACTCACTATTGTCAATGATAGAAAATTCCTTGTTTTTGAGTCGTATTTGGACAATCTGATCCTAAAAGTTAAGTGCCATTTTAAAGAAGATTGCAATTTCATGGTTCTTAGCTTCAAGGATAGAATAGAAGGTACATACTGTAAAATTACTGGAAAATGTTATCAAGGCCACACATTTACTATATTCGAGAGTTAGCCAAGAGATGGTAGGTATTGTGCCGGTAATGTTCTAACCGCAGCAGCATGGCATGGTGAGCATCAGTGAAAAACTTACTATGGAACTACAGATATCAAAATCTATCCCTTTTTCCAGCTATAGATAAGGCTTGGACAGCTAAAAAAGAAGAAATGCAAGCATCTATGCAAAGCAGACCATTGTGTATTGCAGGAGACTGACAGTGTGACAGCCCCGGTCACAGCGCAAAGTATTGCGTTTACACCATGATGAACACGCTTAACGACAAAATCATCAACTTTGAAGTGATTCAAAGAACACAGTGTGCATCTTTGGTTGCAATGGAAAAAATTGGGATTTGAGACTGTAATGGACAGAATCATTGCCTTGGGCTCCAAAATAAAGATCTTTGCTTCGGACCGTCATGTGAGTATAAGAAAGAAGATGCATACAGACTACTCAACGATAAACCATCAATTTGATGTCTAGCACTTTGCTAAATCCATCAAGAAGAAGCTTCATAATGCCAGTAAACTGAAGTTCTGTAAAGAGATCACACCATGGGTGGATCAAATCGTACTAAACTTTTGGTGGTGTGTGAAGACCTGCAACAACAATCCAGATTTACTGCAAGAAAAATGGCTTTCTCTGCTATATCACATCGTTGACATGCACCAGTGGGATGGAAGACTTTATAGGGAGTGCAAGCACGGTCCCCTTGAAGAAACAGATGAAGACAAAATCTTTTGGCTGTCAAAAGAGAATCCATCATTTAAAAATATAATGAAGATAGTCTCCAGTGATGTTCTACTAGAGGACTTGCCTCATTTAATTCATAACTGCCACACTGGCCTATTAGAAAATTTCTATAGTCTGGCACAGAAATTCCGTTCAAAGCGCATCCATTTTGGAATTGATGCAATGGAGGCCAGAACTAAACTTGCCGCACAATCTCATAACCAGAATGTTGGAAGACAGCAAGCAATTGTGCATGTGTCCTGAAGAAATACAAAAATAGTGGGAGCTAAGCGTACGAGAGTCATTCTTCCCAAAGGAAATTCATGATGAATCATTCGAAACTTGTATGAAAAGGTGTCTATGAAATTTATGGAAGGCATTTGTGTGGATGTGCTTAAAATCTGCAAAGGATCGTTGCAATCTGATTGGAAGTTAAGAGCTCCCAACCTCCCACACAATATAGCAAAAGTAGAAAAACCGACCAAGGAAGACGTAAAGAGGCAACAAATTAGTCGATATCGAGCAACTGCAACCCCAACGGTGTAACTTTTAAAATAGGTATAATCCTTTTCATCGATCAGTTTTCAATGTTCTAATTGTTAGTTTACATTATTATGTGTTTTTTTTTTTTAAGTCAAACCATTTAGTCGAAGAACACTAACAGTTATTTATTTCTGATACTATGCAAACCAGAAAGTTTAAGGAAATAATTTGTACGTTTTCTAAAAATCTCTACCACAGCACTGACAATCCGTGCCCCGACGCGCGTTTCGCCGTCAGCTTTTTCACCTTGAAAAAGCTGACGGCGAAACGCGCGTCGGGGCACGGATTGTCAGTGCTGTGGTAGAGATTTTTGGTCAGTATGCCTCATCAACTTTTTACTATTCTGTTTATATCATTTGATGTGAGTATTAGGTCCATTCAGTCTAGGGTCCACTGTTGACCTTTTGATGTTATATCATAGACAGGACTACACTCTGTGATAGGCACTGACTTACCTCATTGCTGTAAAGTAATTTAGCACTTGCACTTTACGCATAATCATTGTAACTACCACACATTTGCGATCTGTTTGGCATTTTAAGTGTTCTTAAATGTCTGTGTGGCCAGTGGTCACAATTTTTTTTTGTACCAATAAAAACATCTGTGATTTTGTATAAAATTTCGTTGCTTGAGTTGTGATTTGGAACCCATAGATCCATATATCCCTTATTGGTTCTGCTATGTGTGATTATGGATCACTTATTTATTTAAAATAGGGAAACGTGGTTGGTTTATCTATATATCTCTTTAGCCTCCATATGTCCTATCTCAGAATCGGTAATGGCAGTCGATGAACAAATCGTTGATGTGATGTAATGGCGATCAGTATAAGTAAAAAATGCTTTTATTATCTTATATCTATGATGTGCTAGTGTAGGTATTATTAAAGTTTTTATTAAAAAAAAATGTTTTAAGACTTCATACCATTTTTACTTGTATAATTTGCTCCGCCTAATACTAAATTAAAAGGATTGTTTGGGTTCAGAGCTAAACCCGAACATACATATTTTGTTCACCCATGGAGCCACATTGAATTTAGCCATTGTAGCATAAATATATACAATCAAACACTGCTACAGGTTATTAAAGTGCTAAAGCCCAGCCATCAGAGCCAAAGACGTCACTGCATACACTGCTGGGTGGAATCCTCCGTCTGGCAGCCACACTGAGAGCCTAGTACGTCTCTTTAATTCCGAAAAATGGCTTTGTCCTGTGCAATTCATTTCATGCTCCAATGCTCAAGTTAATCTTGGGCTTTGGGTTAAAATATGGGTATGTCTGTGTTCAGCTCTGAACATTGACAACATCCTTTACGTAAAATGTCTGATTTTATACAGTGGGATGCGAAAGTTTGGGCAACCTTGTTAATCGTCATGATTTTCCTGTATAAATCGTTGGTTGTTACGATAAAAAATGTCAGTTAAATATATCATATAGGAGACACACACAGTGATATTTGAGAAGTGAAATTAAGTTTATTGGATTTACAGAAAGTGTGCTATAATTGTTTAAACAAAATTAGACAGGTGCATAAATTTGGGCACTGTTGTCATTTTATTGATTCCAAAATCTTTAGAACTAATTATTGAAACTCAAATTGGCTTGGTAAGCTCAGTGACCCCTGACCTACATACACAGGTGAATCTAATTATGAGAAAGAGTATTTAAGGACAATTGTAAGTTTCCCTCCTCTTTTAATTTTCGCTGAAGAGTAGCAACATGGGGGTCTCAAAACAACTCTCAAATGACCTGAAGACAAAGATTGTTCACCATCATGGTTTAGGGGAAGGATACAGAAAGCTGTCTCAGAGATTTCAGCTGTCTGTTTCCACAGTTAGGAACATATTGAGGAAATGGAAGACCACAGGCTCAGTTCAAGTTAAGGCTCGAAAGGGCAGACCAAAAAAAATCTCGGATAGACAGAAGCGACGAATGGTGAGAACAGTCAGAGTCAACCCACAGACCAGCACCAAAGACCTACAACATCATCTTGCTGCAGATGGAGTCACTGTGCATCGTTCAACCATTCGACGCACTTTACACAAGGAGATGCTGTATGCGAGAGTGATGCAGAGGAAGCCTTTTATCCGCCCACAACACAAAAAGTGCCGCTTGAGGTGGGCTAAAGCACATTTGGACAAGCCAGCTTCATTTTGGAATAAGGTGCTGTGGACTGATAAAACTAAAATCGAGTTATTTGGCCATAACAAGGGGCGTTATGCATGGAGGAAAAAGAACACAGCATTCCAAGAAAAACACCTGCTACCTACAGTAAAATATGGTGGTGGTTCCATCATGCTGTGGGGCTGTGTGGCCAGTGCAGGGACTGGGAATCTTGTCAAAGTTGAGGGACGCATGGATTCCACTCAGTATCAGCAGATTCTGGAGACCAATGTCCAGGAATCGGTAACAAAGCTGAAGCTGCGCCGGGGCTGGATCTTTCAACAAGACAACGACCCTAAACACTGCTCAAAATCCACTAAGGCATTTATGCAGAAGAACAAGTACAACGTTCTGGAATGGCCATCTCAGTCCCCAGACCTGAATATAATTGAAAATCTGTGGTGTGACTTAAAGAGAGCTGTCCATGCTCGGAAGCCATCAAACCTGAATGAACTAAAGATGTTTTGTAAAGAGGAATGGTCCAAAATACCTTCAACCAGAATCCAGACTCTCATTGGAACCTACAGGAAGCGTTTAGAGGCTGTAATTTCTGCAAAAGGAGGATCTACTAAATATTGATTTAATTTCTTAATTTCTTTTTTGTGGTGCTCAAATTTATGCACCTGCCTAATTTTGTTTAAACAATTATAGCACACTTTCTGTAAATCCAATAAACTTCATTTCACTTCTCAAATATCACTGTGTGTGTATCTCCTATATGATATATTTAACTGACATTTTTTATCGTAACAACCAATGATTTATACAGGAAAATCATGACGATTAACAAGGTTGCCCGAACTTTCGCATCCCACTGTACCTTTAAATTAAATATTTTATGAGATTGGCATTTGATTTAATAGTAAAAATTACTATAAAAAATTAGATTCAACACTATTTTTGACTCTTGACTCTTTATTTTTTGATGTGACATATAAACAAAGGTATTTTGAATATGTGATAACAAATAATGAGAATGAATATACAATGTCACTTGGGACATCCTTGATAAACAACTTTGTTGCTTTGGGAGTTAGTTTATTTCTACGTCATATCAAAGTATGTTGATTTGGACTAGGTTTTGCTTAAACAAAATTCAATGTCAGGTGGCTACCTAGCACATAAGCCATGAAATCAAAATGTGTGATGTCAATGCCATTTGCATTGATGCGTCTAACAACTACCAAAGCATATAACGAAAAATAGTACTATTTTAATCACCAACATCGGAGGTGTATAGTTGTGGAGGGGAAACATAGCTTAATCAGAGTAATAACTTTGAACTACAATCGATTAACTGTTTTTTATAGAATATGTCAACTCCAATGGACTTATAAAACTCTGCGTAACCTGTAATTTGACTTGTTTGTGTCTATCATTATAGAAGAGTTTATTGTCTTAATAATGGATGTCAGAAAGTATGCAGAGTGTGGAAACCATTCCCCTGCTTGAGCATTTTCACATTAAAGATGTGCTCTACACCCTAAAATAGTATCAATCAAACAATCATCTCATACCGAAAAAAATTAGCCCCTACATAAGGCAGTCGCCCATAAAATAAAAATAAAAACTAAGGCTTTCAGAATATTGAGACGCAAAAAATATTTTTTTTTCAAAAATGCTTTATTATGTAAAATTGAAATAAACAATGAAAAAAAGTAGTCATATTTGGTATTATCGCATCCATAACAACCTGCTCTATAAAAATACCACATGATCTAACCTGTCAGATGAACATTGTAAATAACAAAAAATAAAAACTGCCAAAACAGCTATTTTTTGTTACCTTGCCTCACAAAAAGTGTAATATAGAGCAACTAAAAATCATATGTACCCTAAAATAGTACCAATAAAACTGCCACCTTATCCCGTAGTTTCCAAAATGGGGTCACTTTTTTGGAGTTTCTACTCTAGAGGTGCATCAGGGGGGCTTCAAATGTGACATGGCAGCTTAAAATTATCCCAGTGAAATCTGCCCTCTAAAAACCATATGGCACTCCTTTGCTTCTGCGCCCTGCCGTGTGCCCGTACAGTAGTTTTCGACCACATATGGGGTGTGTAAACTACAGAATCAGGGCAATAAATATTGAGTTTTGTTTGGCTGTTAACCCTTGCTTTGTTACTGGAAAAAATGGATTAAAATGGAAAATCTGCAAAAAAAAGTGAAATTCTAAAATTTCATCTATATTTTCCTTTAATTCTTGTGGAACACCTAAAGGGTTAACAACATTTGTAAAAATCTGTTTTGAATATTTTGAGTGGTGTAGTTTCTAAAATGGAGCCATTTATTGGTGGTTTCTATTATGTAAGACTCACAAAGTGACTTCAGACCTGAACAGGTCCTTTTAGATTTGCTTCTAAACTTCTAAGCCTTCTAACGTCCCAAAAAAAGAAAATGTCATTTGCAAAATTATCCAAACATGAAGTAGACATATGGGAAATGTAAAGTAATAACTATTGCTAATTTTCAAAATTTTGGTAAATTTGGTATTTTTTTTATAAATAAAAATGAAATATTTTGACTCAAATTTACCACTGTCATGAAGTGACGAGAAAACAATCTCAGAATGGCCTGGATAAGTAAAAGCGTTTTCTCGTTAATGTCATTGGGAGACACAGCACCATGGGTATATGCCCAGCTACACTAGGAGGCCACACTAGATATCAAAAAGGTTGGCTCCGCCCAGGTGGGCTATACCCTCTCCACAGACACTAGGCTAATCAGTTTTAGTCTAGAGTCCGTAGGAGGCAGACATGACCTGCTGTTTTTTTGCAGGTCTTGCTGCTTTTTTATTTTTATTCTTTTATTTTATTTTATTCCAGGTCTCTGCCTGCTGCAGGATGGGGCTCCATCGTGCATTGCCACTTTAGTTGCACCTCCTGCGGGCGCGTACTTTGAGTACCTCGCCAGTCACCCATTACTGCATCCGCAGTGGCATGCCGGCACCTGAAGACTCCGTATGGTATTACCCCCGGCGTCCCTGTCCTATAGGGTCTCGGGTTAGTTCCCCTCCCAGAGCGTCGCTCCTCCTCAGGAGCCCTCCACGCCTTTTTTTTCTTTCCGGAGGGCCCCCGGCTTCCCACGGTTCCATCCCGCTGACAGCTCACTTTTTCCAGCCGCTTCATTAATCAAGGCCCCCGGCCTTTACCTGGACTAGGCTGCATCCTCTCCTGCCCCCTTCTGGCTTTCCAGGCTTTTTTCCTGGCCCCTCCCCGCTCCTCTTGGCTTTTTGGAGGGGTCTCCTCCGCCCTTAAATCATTCAAGCGCGGGCTTTAGCCCAGTGGGTGGAGTTTTGCTTTAACTCCGGCTTAAGGGCCTCCATCTTGCCAGCATCAAGGATCATCCCATACAGCCTTCCTGCACGCTTCTGCAGCTGCTGCAGAACCCCTTCAAAGACACAGCACCTGGGGTCCGTTAGGACAGCCTCCGGCTGGCTGTTTTTTCTTTTTTTTTCGGCTTCCAGGCTAGCAATGCTGAGAAGTCCCCCATTCCCAGCCCACCTTTGGTGTCACCACGTATTTTTTGTGCGCCCGTCAGCCTGACCCCTTTTGTGCGCAGTGTCTGGTCTCCAGGCTCCCTCAGGGCTCCCTGTCCCCCCTTTCTGCATAGGCCCCTCCTGAATGCATCCCTTCTCTGTCCCAGGCCATAGGGAATCTAGCCCTCCCAATCCATGGTGGAGTTATTGTACCGCTTGCCTTCCCAAATGCGGCCGCCTCTGCCCCCCAGGGACTCCTCTGCTAACGGGGTACGCTCACGCTCAGACACCAGGTCCCATTATCGACCTCGGGTTGTCTCAACTACATCCTGCTCCTCCTCTGTGTCCTCGGGTCACTTCCAGGACAGAAATCTCTGCTCTCATGCGGCAGCATAGGCCCCCCCCCCCCCCCCAGTGGATATCCTTTGCTTCCTGCCTCGGTCCATATCAGGGGGCAGAGTCCAGTAGTGGCCTGGGGTCTCCCCTCATAGGTCCCGCTCCCCCCTGCATCCTGGTTTCCTCCCAGGACGGGACTACTGAGGGAAACGCCTCAGGTTTCTTCTGCCTTATCGGGGACTGCTCTGCACAGAGTCTGACTCGGAACAGAGCATCAGGTGGTCTTCCACCATACAGAATCTCTCTGGGTGGTCAAAGATAAATGTCCACTGAGGAACCTCTCCTCTCCAGGGTTGGTATCCTCTTTAGTGCATTTTCAGATGGCACTTCCCTGGTTGCACAGGTAATTATCCACACAGGTAAGTCAGCTTGCCGCCTCTCCAGTAGGTGGTGCTTTACACACCACCGTGTTTAGCACGCTGGCCCATCTATGTGGTGTCCCAGGTACCTACTCCTTCCCTTTCACAGGGGGTACTCGTACCACTGCCAAATGCTGTATCTATCTGGCAGACTTTCCTGGTTCCAATGTATCTCCTTTTCAGCTGGAGTAATTTCACTATTACCAGGGGCTGTATTCAACACACCCTCCTAGTCGTAGAGTGTTCCAGGCCACTGTATTACTTCTCCAGACGCTGTAGCCAATACACCATCCTGGTGCTAGTGTGCACCATGCAACCATATTACTCCCTTATCAAGTGGAGTACCTGTACCATCTTTAGATGCTATAGCCATTTCACCTGTCTGGTTCTAGTGTGCACCATGCAGCCTTATTTCTCCCTTTTCAGGCGAAGTACAGATGCCATCTTCAGATGCTGTAGCCATTTCACCTGTTTGGTTCTAGTGTGCACCATGCAGCCTTATTTCTCCCTTTTCAGGCGAAGTACAGATGCCATCTTCAGATGCTATAGCCATTTCACCTGTCTGGTTCTAATGCGCTCTATGCACTATATTACTCCATTATTGGGCGAGTACCTGTACCATCTTCAGACGCTATAGCCATTATACCTGTCTGGTTCTAGTATGCACCATGCAGCCTTATTTCTCCCTTTTCAGGCGAAGTACAGATGCCATCTTCAGATGCTGTAGCCATTGCACCGGTCTGGTTCTAGTGTGCACCATGCAGAGGTGGAGTACCTGTACCATCTCCAGATGCTGTAGCCATTACACCTGTCTGGTTTTAGTCTGCACTACACAGCCGTAATACTTCCTTATTAGGTAGAGTACCTGTACCATCTCCAAATGCTGTAGCCATTGTTCCTGTCTGGTTCTAGTGTGCATCCCGCAGTCATATAACTCCTTTATCAAGCGGAGTACCTATACCAGTTCCATATGTTGTAGTCATGTCTCTACAGCATGTTGCGGTATTTTCTCAGTCCAAAAACCGTACAGTAACTAAACTGAAGACATCCTGATGCACACTGAACAGATTGCTCTCCATTGAAAATGCATTAGTATAAAACTAATCTTTTTTTTTCGGTATTGAGCCCCTAGGATGGAACTCAATACCGGAAAAGTTTAACGCAAGTGTGAAAGTACCCTTACCCCATTTCATGGATGGAGTACTCACGTTGTTGTTACTGCCTCTCTGCTTTGTTTTCACAGAGGTCCATGGCCCAGTCCTGGCGGAGTATCTGGATCACCACTGGATGTTCTATCTTGCAGGGATAAGAAGTATTGTGAACACCAACCGCTACTGCAGTTTTCAGGTCATCGCTGGACGTCTTCTCTGATATGGCCGTGACAGGACTAGTGAGCGCAGCACACCTACTTGGTGGTTGGAATTTTCCGCTTCTCACTCTGGTATCGGACATGGTCCCGTAGTTCTTCCATGGTCTGGGAGTTCTTGGTACTCCCTTATGTTCTCTGATTAGTGTGCTAGATGACAGAAGTGCTGTTCGCTTGGGCCTTGCTGTTGTCTGTACCTGTCAGTTTCTTCCCCCTTCCTTGGGGGTTTCATTGTGCTCTGCTGGTATCTGGTTTCTACATGTCGGTGTAGTCTCTCCTGGCTACTCCAGGCAAATTCTGCATTCTTTTCTGACATATGGATGTCTGGTGATTTTTTTTTTATACAAAATCCAGGGTGCTGTACTTGCCCCTTCCAGGGCAGTGTTATACAGTATGCTAGTCACTACACTTGGGATAGTTGGTTAACTAGGGCTGATGTTTTTTTCCCTATGGTGGATACATTCCATTTTTCTTTTGATAATCTGGCTAATATTGTCCTCGTGTGGTTCAGTTCTGTGGACCCTACTTGAGCCTCTGACTGGGTATTCCTGCTTGGTTCTTAGACCATCTAGCTACCCTGGCCTTTACTGGCCGGTTCCCTCTGGGGAAGCTACTCATGGCATCTCTGACCGCAGATGCTCTGTATGACAGCTGCTTCTTTGGGCCCGGTTTGGTTCTTTTCTCTCCTGGGTCCCCATAGGCTTGTTTCCCTCTTGAGGTTCTAACCTCTATTCCCGTTTCCCCTGGTTCAGGTCCTGGTACCTCGGAGTTGTTCCTCCGGTTTGCAATTTATATTCGTTTTGGCCACTTCTGGAATGGAGCTTTCCCTCGATTTTAAAACTGTTCCTCCTTAGGCTGTTTGGAGTCCTCTCTCTTCTACTCCAATATCTCTCAGACGAGTGTGTCTCCACTTGTATTACCGGGGCCTGCGACTGGTTCCTCTTTTCCTGATGCTTCATGTGGCCAGGGATTCTTTAGTCTTGCATTTCACAGTGATGTTTTGTTCCAGTTTTTCTGAGGCTCGATTTTCATCTCCTTTGTACGGGACGCATGTCTTTACGTTCCGTTCTCCTGGCCATTACTGAGGACCCCCTCCTCCCCCAGAGGTTGGCTGCTTTTTCTGGCAGGATGGGGTTTCCACCTTCTCCTAGGATGTTTCTCTTTTCCCACCTGCCTTGCAGTGGAAGGAGGCTTGCTCCCTTCCCATGGTGAGTTTTTGCTATTCTTTCTCTCAATCGTTCAGCCTCCAGTGCTTCCTTGTTTCCTCTCTCCCCTGGCCTTCACATGGTGTTTGCCACGGACAGGCCATGTTTTTGTTCTGAGACAATTTAGAGTTTTTTCCTTGCCAGATCCTCTTACTGGTCGGGTTCCCTTGCTTCCAGGCCTTATGGTATCGCCTTCCTTTTGCCGAGGGGTGGTCCACTGAGTCTTCCTTTAGCTTATCTCCAGGAAGTTTTTTTCCAGTTCGGGACTGCTCCTGTCCATTTACCAGGCATTTTCTCTTCCACCTGGTCCCCTCATAGTCTAATTTTTCTTGTTGGATCTGTCCTCTTATAGATCCTCCTCCTGGGACATCCTTCTATATCCAGAGCGCTAGGTCATTACCAACAGACGCCTTCCAGTTTGTGCTGCTCTCCTGTTTCTTCAGGGGGAGCCCTGGCTCTTCCAGATCCTTCCTCGGGCTCTCTAGTGCGCACTTGTTCGACTCTTGGTTCTTGTGCTTGACAGCTAGCCTTACTCCCTATTCTCTAGCTTCTTATTTTTCCCACCTTGGATGGAGCTGGGTGTTTTCCCTTTATACCTTCTTGCATATGGCCTTTTTTTTTTACCAGGCACTTGTACTTGGGATCCTGGCGGTCTCCCATAATTTTTCTCTTTGGACTCTTCCTGGTCCTGCAGCCTCTCGGCTCACTTCCTTAGTTTTCTATCTACCATTCATGCTATGGCCTCTCCTGGTCCTGTTGGGTCACATGGTTCACCTGCACCTGTGCGCCCAACTTTTTGCATGAGATTTACTTCCCACCCTCGGGGACTGCTTTGGGACGTCCCATGGTGCTGTGTCCCCCAATGACATTAACGAGAAAATTGGATTTTTGTACTCACCGTAAAACCCGTTTCTCGTTCAATTCATTGGGGGACACAGATCCCACCCTTTGTTTTCATTTTCTTTGTCACCGGACTGCTGCTCTTCTTTCTTCCCCGGTCCAGGACATGTTGGTTCTTTGCTTTTGTTTCTCTCTCCTGCTATTGGTACAAACTGATTAGCCTAGTGTCTGTGGAGAGGGTATAGCCCACCTGGGCGGAGCCAACCTTTTTGATATCGAGTGTGGCCTCCTAGTGGTAGCTGGGCGTATACCCATGGTGCTGTGTCCCCCAATGATTTGAACGAGAAACACATTTTACGGTGAGTACAAAAACACAATTTTAAAGTTATTACCACAATACCACATAAAGTGACACATGTCAGATTTGCTAAAAAAGGCCTGGTCCTTAAGGTGAAAAATGGCAGGGTCCTTATGGGGTTAATATGCCTTAGGTTGGAGACCGATTCAGTTGCTCATTATGTCTGCAAAAACACGAGTAAAAGACAATTATAATAAGTACAAATGAGGGACTGATTTTAACGTATTTCAAAGAAAAGTGCTGTCCAGGATGGCTCTTTCATAGGAACAAGTCCCTTTTGGGAATCAGGAGACAGGCATGAGAATGATCCTCCTCTCAGGACACTGCTCGTTTTGAAAGAGCAAAAGTCATTTTCATGACTTAGAATTTGGTGTGCCTCTGCGTGAGCTTACCTCTATAGCTTCAAAGTAGCAACTTCTTTTCAAATATTATGTGTATTCTTAGATAGAAACCAAGGAGGCACTCATCATCGCAGTGAACAATCCTCGTGTATTCGATAGCAAATGAATAACATAGCTGGTGCGGACAAACGTACATATAACACATGCTCCAGCTGACTGTCTGTAGGTTTGTCGGCCACAGCCTTGTCATCCAGTCAGTATATTTCTGACAGATTCATTGAAGATTTTTCACTACGATGTAGAGTCCCTCCTTGGATTAAATTTACAATTATTCAGACTTTTTCCATGTGCATTAGCAATGTCAGTAGTGTGATAGTAGGCCCACAACCGAGACTCATTCTCCTATCGTGATACAGTACAGTATATAGGTATGCAAGCATTGCCACCGCAACTCTTATTTATTTTCCTTTTCATTCAGTATGACTTGGTATACGGAAGGTCAAGCAGAGTCACAAAATATTATAAATCACGAAACTGCCTTTGGCTCTAGCATTCCATAGCCTGGCATCATAAACATGGTGCATGATTCACGCAAGGGATTCGCTTAATTGATAGATCCAAAATGCAAGAAATCAATAGAAAATGTTTAGTTTTATTCAAAGGCCATAAACTCGGCATGGCTATCAAGATGCGGTTTGTAAACCATGTTTTCATGGTCAGGGTCTGGAATACAATTCCGTACTGTTTTCACAACGCAAGAAGGAATTGGACGCCGGTTGCCAATCCCAAGTATCCATGTATCCAGGCAGTGAATGACCTGTACGCTGCCTTTCTTTGAAGTCTGTGGAAAAAAAGATAAAAGAATATTGTTAGTGGAATCAACAAAACGAAAGAGGGATGTTGAAACCACAATTACCATTTCAAAATTTTAATTTGAATCCTAATGATGTTTTTATTAAATATGCATAACTCCCCTTACCGGTTTTAACAGCTACTAGCAGGGTCCCATCAGCACCAAGCAAAAACACTTCACATGGTCCCTCCACCTACACTGTGTGTCCGCTTTACCCTTTCAAAATGCACTTCTGCAGCTCACGAGGTGATGGACTGCCTTTACGCTGTAACTGCACCCCCTGTCAACTCCACCGTCCTTTTCCTATTTCCTTGCAAACAATGCCAGACATGATCTGACCATCTTACCAGACGCACAGACTAGCAGACTCCTGCATCTCCATGCCATCCGGATATATCAGATGGATACTTTTCTTGCCTGCAGGGCTGTACCACGCTCCCTTACTACAGCCTCCATTCAACCGATTTTTATATTTTACAAGACACAGCAGAATGGAATACTAATGTCTACTAGACTATTCCATACTGGTTCTTTGGCTGTATACTGACTTATAACAGCCAGATAGAGGGCAAAAGAACTATTCATAAGATTAGTGTGTGCATCTGGAGGTTCACTGGTGTTCATAAAAACCGTAGATGATAAACCGGTTTTGAACCCACCCGTGGACAATGCAAATCATCTATTTAAATAAATTTAAGAGTAGTTTGTGTTAGCAGTCAGTCATTCCATTATCGGTTTTGTTTATAAGAAAATTTAAAAACACACATGGAATCCCTCTAGAGTCATTCCATTTTGTTTGGTCTAAAAAATATATATGTGCAGCATAATGGATCATTCTGGTTTATGCAGACAGGACTCTGTTTTCTCACTAGTATAAGGTAAAACAGACGGATCCATTATGCTGGTCAATAGACTACAACAACAACAAAACATTTGTAAAGCGCTCTTCTCCCGTAGGACTCAAAGCGCATAAGCTTGTCTCAGATCGGTACATAGTGATATGTACAGGGGGAAAAAGTTATGTGATCGTAAATGCCAGGCTAAATAGGTGGCTTTTCAGTTTTGATTTAAATGTGTCCAGGGTTGGAGATGTCTTGATTGCATTTGGCAGGGCATTCCACAAGGTAGGGGCAGCATGATAGAAAGCTCTGGCTCCAAAGGTTTTTAGTTGAATTCTGGGGGTGGTCAAGTTATTGGATCCTTTTGATGTGAGGTGTGACACAGATGCAACAAAACCTTCAGGTATCCAGGGCCTAGGTCGTGTAGGGATTTGAATGGGATTTGACTACTGTTTGATCGAAACGGAATGTTTCAAAAAGGCTTACGTTTCGCATTCCACCAGGAAAGTCATTATATTCCGTTATAAACAGAAGCTATATCAGAATACTGTAACCTTAGTGTAAACTTGCCTAATACATTACCTGCGCAATTCAGTGTTCATGATATGATGGCAGTCAGTCTATAGAACAGAATGCAGCTTTTACTAGGATCACAAAGCGCTAAAGCCGTAAAATGCATGGTAATGCATAGGCAGCAGCAATGGCAGGTAGTCCCTCCGCAGCAACAAATAGCTGCTGCGGAGGCCAGTGGTCAGACTGCTGTACATTATAAATAGATGTATACCAATGATATGTCGACAATGTTTTCAAAGGAAACAAGAAAGTGCACAGAAAAGAGAAAAGCAACTCACCTGTTGACATCCTTTTCAGCTGGTGTTGTTTGAACTTGTCCAATTGTCCTTAAAACAATATTTACTGTGTCCTCTCACTGACAAAAATGTCAAAATACTCATGTTGAATAATGCAAGTAAAGTCACAAAGGTAGGGTTCCACATTGAGTAAATTTGTTGTCAAGAAATAGCCAATGTTGATCGGCATCTGTGTACAGTTAGAACAGGTATAACAATTCAATACCCCTGTTCGCTGTTCTGTCTCCTCCAATGGAAAGATAATGTAGTTGGAATTTTGGCTCAATAGTGGATTTGATCGAAAGCATTCTATGTCAGATGCATCACCAGGATATTTTAGCTTTAGTTCGTTTAACAAGCTCAGCATCTATAAATATATATATATATTAAATTTAAAATGTATTATTACTTTATATAATTTAAAATACTATTAAAATAATAAAAATTTTGGGAAATTAAAGTGCTTACTTTACCTCCTCATCTGTTTCACTTCTTTGTGCTTCAACATTTTGAATTGCAATGTTTGGCAATAATAATGGTTGGTTACAATTGGTGTTGGTGTCAGTGTCATCATTTTCAAATAGTCTTTTCATTTTCTATAGGAAATATGTCATTCTACATACGTCCATGTTACCACAAAAAAATACACTAGAGACTGACGTAATTATGGCCACAACCAAACAAATATGCATAGAGGTTTAGGGAGGAAAAGCCATTTGTACAGCCTGATTTAGGTGGTTCTTTCTTACCATAATTGGCGGGATTGTGTTCCTATATCCCACATTCTCCAATAAAACGCCAGACGTTTATATGGATTGCCGAGGACAACAGTGTCGTCTATTATAATAGATATGGCTGGATGTTACGCTTATGACCTCATCCTGGCGTATCTTGGTAACGCTTGTGTAAAAGTATGCTTACCACTAAGTTAAACTATCATCCTGGACATAGCAAGACAAGATGTCATAATTAGTATTGACATGAATGGAAGAATTGTCTGTGCTAATTCTTAGTTCTAAGTCCTCATGTTGCCAGGTGATTTCTCCATCAATCTTAAAATTTGTTTTTTATAAATATGTAATTATTAACGTATAATTTTAAAATTGTACATGAGTCATAAGATACTTAAAATTTCACTAACAAAACTTTAAAAAAATGCTAACAAGTAATCTATTGACATGATTAAGATCCGTGTCAGTTATTATATACATAACCTGTGCAGGCCTTTATTATGCCAGGGCGCTTCATTGGCAGTTCGCGAAGACTGTTCCTCTGCCAAAATAGGCAGCAGGTTATGCTACCACTGATGTAAACTGTAGAAATAGCTTATTATTGTTGAATCACACACCTACTGTCCATTACACTTCATAAGTGCCAAGTTCAGCTTATATATGGGCTAATTTTATTATAATACTTCATATATATTCCTCATATATTAGGATCTTGGCAATCCACTGTATGGAGAGCATGAATGTGCAATAGTTTCAATGTCACTGTAGCAAAAATTGCACCCATAACTGTAAAGTAGAATGCTATAATAATTGAACAGTTAATTAACTCACTTACAGATTCTAGGTGTACTGAAGTGGATGGTCGCATGTCCTCCGACTCAGACAGTTTTTTCTATAAAACCCTGAAAAAAGAAAGATTGCATTGAGTTAGACTATACAGAACATATAGAAAACATAAGTAATATTTACAGCCCTTTTTTGGTATATTAATATATATCGAAACACACACACTAAGTGAACAGTGGCCCCCTCCTTTGATTTAAGTGTGCTCCTCCTTGCTCTGTTTCAAAGTGCTGCCATATGTTCCTTGTCTCTGTGCCACCACTGCCGCCTCCCGATAGCCCATGTGACAGTGCCCAAACACCTTTATGCATGTCTCTGTGCCAGCGCCATAGCCCAAGTGACAGTACCCAAACACCTTGATGCATGTCTGTGTGAGAGATTGCGCCACCCTTTGTCACTTTGATCTGTGACATTGATTTTACTGTAGCCTATATGCAGCACAAATTTGTATTGCTGCAGGTGCCCCCAATCTTTTAAGGTATACATGACCATCAAACCTGAATGGTTTTCCAAGTCTTGGATGATTTATTTTGAAATATCGTCCCCCATTATGGCCTTTCTATAATGAACCAGAATAATGATAGCTCCTTTGTCATAGATGACCTGTGTTCCGTGTACCTTTTTATTATGTAGAGTAGGTTTACCCAAATGCCTCCCCAGTGGCTGGCTCTGTGCCGTGCCTCCGCTCCAGCACCTTCGTCCTCTGCCTGTCAGGTGAACACGCGCCACTCACTCCGCTCCTCCTTTCCTTGGCGGGCGAGCGATATGCGCAGAGAGCTGGCGCATGCGGGCTTCCTTCGGTGAGACTGCTGCAAGGACACTGCGCGGGTCCAGACGTGTGGATCCAGGGCGCATGTGCGAGATTACGGCGCACTGGGGGAAAAAAGCGGACAGAAGAGGAGTGAATAATTAACAGCGGCGCTGGGCTCCAAAAGAACAGGCGCGGCTGGGCTCCAATAGCCAGAGGGACAGTCTTTTGAGCTCCTTATGAAGGTTAGGATATGAATAAAAGCGATTTTTAGGAAAAATGACAAGACATGTGGGGATAAGTCTAGTATATTTTTATCTAGATCGAGGAGACTGATGTGATGATATGAAAAGCAAAAATCTGGCTGACAGAATCACTTTAAGAACAGAACCGATGGACAGAACCTAATTTGTCCAAGATAAGATGGCTCCACGCTAGTCATTTGTGTTTTAAATGGGTTATATCATAAAAAGCATTCTTTATGCATCCACAGAGGACCCCAAGTGCCCTTTGTGAATGGAGCTCTAGTGTGTATGCCTGTCTATCATTGCCTGGTTTAACAGTTATTTTTCCTTGTGCCAGACTCCATTTAAAACCCTTTAAGACAAAATTACCTACATGTACGTTATTTGCATGTAGGGAATGTATGGAGCAGGCTCATAGGTGGTAATGCTGGCCGTGTAACAGAGCTGACAACTAGCCGTAGTGTTCGGGATTGAATAACTCCCAGACAATCCAGCTTAGATGCCACAGTCAATAGCGATCGCTGCATCTTAGTTGTTAGACAGTTGGAGATGGCTCTGTCCTCCAATCAGACCCCCCCATGGCAAAATCACAGGGTTTTAGTCTATGGTATAAACGATTAGAGTATCATATCCTCAAGTACTCTAAGGAGACTAAAAATGATTGTATGAAAATTACTAAAAATGTTTTTTTTTTATATTTAAAGCCCAAAGATATTGCAAATTCTAATCACTCCCCTTTTGCAGTTTTACATACAGGTGAAACTCGAAAAATTTTAATATCATTCGTTTATTTCAGTAATGCAACTTAAAAGGTGAAACTAATATATGAGAGACTCATTACATGCAAAGCGAGATATTTTAAGCCTTTATTTGTTATAATTTGGATGATTATGGTTTACAGCTTATGAAAACCCCGAATTCACAATCTCAGAAAATTAGAATATTACATGATATCAATTAAAAAAGGATGTTAAATAGAAAAATTTAGGACCTCTGAAAAGTATAATCATGCATACAGTGCTGCCCATAATTATTCATACCCCCCTGGCAAATTTTTACTTAAAGTTACTTTTATTCAACCAGCAAGTAATTTTTTGACGGTAAATGACATACAGTAGGTGTCTCCCAAAAGATAATAAGACTATGTACAAGAGGCATTATTGTGGAAAAAAAACATTTCTCAGCTTTTATTTACAATTGAGCAAAAAGTGTCCAGTTGGCGTAAAAAAGGAGAAGCCTTCAACCCAAAGAACATGGTGGCGGGAACCTAATGCTTTGAGGTTGTTTTTCAGCCAATGGAGCAGGGAACCTAATCACAGTAAACGGCACCATAAAAAAAGAGCAATACATGAGGATTCTCAACGACAAAATCAGGCAGTCTGCAGAGAAACTTGGCCTTGGGTACCAGTGGACATTTCAGCATGACAATGACCCAAAACACACAGCAAAAGTGGTGAAGAAATGGTTAGCAGACAACAACATTAACGTTTTGGAGTGGCCCAGCCAGAGCCCAGACTCGAATCCCATTGAGAATCTGTGGAGGGAGCTAAAGATCAGGGTGATGGCAAGAAGACCCTCCAACCTTAAAGATTTAGAGCTCATTGCTAAAGATGAATGGGCAAAAATACCTGTGGAGACATGCAAAAAGATGGTCTGCAATTATAGGAAGCATTTGATTGCTGTAATAGCCAATAAAGGCTTTTCTATTGATTATTGAGAAGGGTATGAATAATTTTGGACTGGACACTTTTTACTCAAATGTAAATAAAAGCTGAGAAATTTTTTTCCCCACAATAATGCCTCTCGTACATCGTCTTATTATCTTTTGGGAGACACCTATGTCATTTCCCATCAGAAAATTACTTGCTGTTGAATAAAAGTAACTTTAAGTCAAAATTTGCCAGGGGTATGAATAATTATGGGCACTCAGTACTTGGTTTGCCCCCTTTTGCATCAATTACTGCCTCAATGCAGCGTGGCATGGATGCTATCAGCCTATGGCACTGCTGAGGTGGAAGCCCAGGATGCTTTAATAGCAGCCTTCAGCTCTTCTGCATTGTTCGGTCTCATGTCTCTCATCTTTCTCTTGGCAATGCCCCATAGATTCTCTATGGAGTTTAGGTCAGGCGAGTTTGCTGGCCAATCAAGCATAGTAATCCCATGGTCATTGAACCAGGTTTTGGTACTTTTGGCAGTGTGGGCAGGTGCCAAGTCCTGATGGAAAATGAAGTCACCATCTCCATAATGCTCGTTCGCAGAAGGAAGCATGAAGTGCTTCAAAATCTCCTGGTAGACGGCTGCATTGACTCTAGACTTAATGAAGCACAGTGGACCAACACCAGCAGATGACATGGCTCCCCAAATCAACACAGACTGTGGAAACTTCACACTGGACTTCAAGCATCTTGCATTGTGTGCCTCTCCATTCTTCCTCCAGACTCTGGGTCCTTGGTTTCCAAATGAGATGCAAAAGTTGCTATCATCAGAAAAGAGGACTTTGGACCACTGAGCAACAGACCCATTTTTTTTTTTCGTTAGCCCAGTCAAGACGCTTCTGGCGTTTGCTGTTCAGCAGAGGCTTGACAAGGGGAATACGACATTTGAAGACTATGCCCAGGATCCGTCTGTGTGTGGTGGGTCTTGATGCACTAACTCCAGCCTCAGTCCCCAACACTTTTGAATGGCTTTTTCCTAACAATCCTCTCCAGGCTGCGGTCATCCATGCTGCTTGTGCACCTTTTTCTTCCACACTTGTCCCTTCCACATAACTTTCTATTAATGTGCTTTGGGAACATCCAACTTCTTTTGCAATTACCTTTTGAGGCTTTCCCTCCTTATGGAGGGAGTCAATGATGGTTTTCTGCACAACTGTCAGGTCAGCAGTCTTTCTCATGATTGTGATTCCTACTGAACCAGACTGAGAGACAATTTAAAGGCTCAGGAACCCTTTGTGGATGTTATAGATTAATTAGCTGACTAGATTGTGACACTTTGAGCCTAGAATATTGAACCTTTTCACAATATTCTAATTTTCTGAGATTGTGAATTTGGGGTTTTCATAAGCTGTAAGCCATAATCATCCAAATTATAACAAATAAAGGCTTGAAATATCTCGCTTTGCATGTAATAAGTCTATCTCATATATTAGTTTCACCTTTTAAGTTGCATTACTGAAATAAATGAACTTTTGTACAATATTCTAATGTTTCGAGTTACACCTATACAAAAAATAAACAAATACAAATGATTGGTATTGCCATGTCTGTGCAGTTAACACCCTAACTGAAAAAAAACTAAAAATGCGCGATTCACCATCTTTGGGAATAAGGTATACAAATGAGCTCTTAACAAGCTCTGCCTCTAAAGCTACCAGATGTAAGGCAGCTATCCGATAAGTCAATGTTTGACCTTTTAAGAGGCCTTGAGACATGACTTAGATAATAATTAAGCCAGTACCTCACCTGCAGACAGCTGTTTCAGGGTGATTGCCCCTCATCAGTGCAGAGCAGAGAGAACTGTCTTAACTGGGTTAGAGGCCTAGATCAGGATTTGGGAAATACAATATCTCCTTATGTAGAGCGCCTTAAACAGTGTGAGGAGTCTTGTTGGCCAGGAAATGCTCCTCTGGAATTCTGGGATCCGATGGAGCATTGCCTGGCCATGCAACATTACGTTCATTGGTCACATGGCCAAGGAGCCGCCCATTCATTTCAGTGGTGCTGAGATGAGATACCAAGCACAGCCGCTGTACAATGTACGCCTGTGTGCTGGGTGAGCAGAGAGAAGGCTGTGTCACGAACCAGCGGGTGTGAACCCACTGTGCCACGTGTCCTACCTCCTCTAAGGGCGTTGTCTAAGTGAACCCCTCGATCTTCACCTTTCCCAAGGGGAACACCAGGTCGCTACCTCTTGAGGAGCCACTTATATATGTGCAGGAGGGCTAGGATTGGTCAGCAAGGTCACATGACCTAACCCATAAATCCCAGAGGAAACTGTGGAGCGGATCCCAGAACAACAGTATCTACACAGACAAAACCCAGGACTGCAGCGGTGAGTGGGAAGCACTGGCCACAGATGAACACTGCGCCCGGGACCGCGGTGGTAAGCAGTCCTGGGTGTTGGACCTCCACCAATCATATACTGATTACCTATGCCAAAAGTCTCAGAAAACCCCTTTAAGTGCTATAGGCCAACTGGGGTATTAATTAATATCCTTAAGCAGTCCTAGACACAAGGTTTGTTTATAAGTAACCCCTAAACCATCTTAGACTACCAAGAATGTTATTTTTTAACCTGTAGTCAATCCTAGGCTATTAGGAAAATTAGCCACTTAACCAACTAGCCATTAGTGATTCTTTTTTTTATTTTATTTTTTTATTATTATTCCCTACATCACAGGGGTGAGGACATTATTAATGACTGGTTATTCGGCATTGCAACACCCAAACACAAAGTGATAGTAAATGTTTGATACTCAAAGTGTAAGACATTCCTCTATAGTATATTAACCAGGGAGAGCAGTGTCTATGTGTACATGAGTTAAAGCACTATATGTAATCATTATATGACTTGTATTTAGAATTTGTAGGCAGCTTTCTGTTTTTGACTGAATCTACGACCCTCAGTTATCTCTACCTGCTCATCATGCCTGCCCATAGATTACACTAGGACACGGCAGGTTTTGCTTCCGGTCTATTAATCACTCAGAATCAGTCAGACACCATATAGGACATTCTAGATAAGTACTGAGAATTATAGATCTAAATAAAGCACCTGGGGTGAGATAGAAACTTACTATGATTCATTCCTTTTTTTTCTGTCTCTCTTTCACTCTGCACTTTCTCTTTCCACTTCCCCTCTACATAGACTTCTATAGTATTATGTAGAGAGCAGGCAGCCTGCCTTGGTCTCACAAGACTGATTTCTAGATGGGTTAGTTTAGGGAGGGGGTAACAGCAGGTAACTTTTTTTTTTTTAAAAGCCATTTTTCTTTGATAAGATATATTTTAGTCAGTACTGTTGATTTATTCAGAGTTGTCTGAAGGCCCAGTGATCATTTACACCAGTGCCCAGACCACTTGGAATGATATTTTTAAACAATATAAATAAATTTGACCACCATATTAGACCACTAGACAGCAAGAGGTGCACTGGGCATTGAGGGAAGTTGTGTCACACAGCAAACTTTATAACAAATAATGTACAGATATGACTTTGGGTAGACCAGGTCTCAAAGTAAACAAGGCAGTTTGGTGTCATCAGTAGTGTTGGGCGAACTTCTGTTTTCAAGTTCGACGTACTAAACAAGGTTCGGAATAACTAAGAATTCCGTTATGGATTCCACTACCATGGACCATAACTTATGGTCTGTGGTAGAGGAATCCATAGCGGAATTCTTAGATATCCTGAACCCGAAGCTTGTACGCCGAACTTGAAAACAGAAGTTCGCTCATACCTAGTCATCAGTAGATGCAGAGCTGTTAGGCTTCTTTTACATCAGCGTTTTTGCGTTTCTGGCAGGGATCAGCAAAAAAGCTATGATAATACAATCGGCTGCATCGGTTATGATCGGATGCAGTTGTATTATATCTAAAATGAGTAAGACGGATCAATGGGCACCGGTTCTGTTTGTTTGTTTTTTTGTCCAAGAAAACGGATTTGGCACCATTGATTGTCATTATGTTTCATGTTGGATCTGTTTTTATCAGTATCCCATGACGCACACAAAAACACTGCTTGCAGCACTTTTTTGTCCGGCATAGGAACTCAACCAAACGGTTGAGTTTTGGTGCATTCCGTTCAGTGCCGTTTTGTCCCTATTGACAATGAATGGGGACAAAACTGAAGCATTTTCCTCCAGTTTTGAGATCCTATTACTGATCTCAATACCGGAAAGGAAAACGCTGATGTGAAAATAACCTTACAAGTATTCCAATAAGATAGCAGCAATCTACCAGCCTGCTGCCTTATAAAATTTAATATTTTGTATTTTTAAACTTTATTATATGTTTTTATATTTTTATTGACCTGTATTTAAACAGTCTCTTAAAGGGAACCTGTCATCAACTTTATGCTGACCTCACTGAGGGCAGCATAAATTAGTGACAGAAATGCTGGTTTTAGCAGTGTGTCACCCATGAGCTAAAAGTCAGTGGTTGCCGAGAACCACCATCATAATCATTGCAGCCCAGGCCTTGAAAAGACTCTAATCTACCTGGGAAGAGTCATGGTTATTCATAATCTTCTGCACTCTTACCCACCTGCTGATGATTGGCAGTTCTCTCCTACAGAAAAAGGGAGAAAACTAAGTAGAAGACTGTCAGTCATCAGCAGGTGGGCAGGGAGGGCAAGAATTCATTAATAACCATGACTCTTCTCATGTGGCCGTGACTCTTTTCCAGGCCTAGTCTGCAATGATTGTGATGTTGGTTCTCGTCAACCACTTACTTTTTACTTATAAATGAAAGACCGCTGAAATCAACTCACCTGTCTCTACTTTATGCTGCCGTTAGTATGGGCAGCATAAAGTTGATGACAGGTTCCCTTTAAACTCCTGCATTTTCCATTGGCAGTCACTGGGTACGCCAGATGCACTTCAGGATGCCTTCAGACATCTTACCACTCGAGATCCTGAAAAATTTTGGACATCCGGCCAGTGGATGACAGAACGCAAAGGAGGATCAGATGTTGGTGGGTGACAACTGTATCCAACTATTAGAAAAATGTACAGCTTGAATAAACAAGAATGTTTTCTATTTTTTGTTTTTAGCACATGGCACAGAAACAGTGGCTTATGCCCAGACAGATGGCACTTACAAACTATACGGGTACAAATGGTTTACATCAGCCACAGACTCTGACATGACTTTGACTCTAGGCAGAGTGGTAGATGCACAAGGACACATTTTGACGGTAATTACTATAAACGTTATTATTTAGGGTGAAGCAGTACCTTTTTCTGCAGTGTTTGTGTATTTTTTACTGTGATTTTTGTAACCTCCCTAAAACTGCAACATTTGCTGTGATCATGAACAACAATTGCAACCAAAAATGCAACAGATTTGCTATAACAAGACCTCTTACCGACATCCACTGTACATGTACGTCAGAAATTGGGTCTTTAAAGATGGCGTCTGCCATTTCACACACCAGACACCCAGGCCTAATGTCTGCGATCAGTGGTAATTCAATCGCAGATATTTAACCCCTCAGATGCCACGGACAAATATGACCATGGCTTCTGAAAGTCTGAAAACCCAGAAGTGCACATTTGCTTTGAAAGAACACCTCCCCCGGGCTGAGATCAGGGAAGACGTTCCATTGCAGTGATAAGACAAAGCCTGGACTAGGCTTATTAGTGAAATATTTAGATTCAGGCCTGGAGGTAGCAGCACTGTATTGGAATGTACTGATCTTTGTATATGGTAGTGGATAAAATGCCATTACTTTATACAAATTGCAGTCTAATGATTGCATGTTATGGTCCAGTTGGGGGCCTAAAAAAAAGTTTTTGAAAATATAAAAATTCTAATCACCCCCCTTTCCCTAAAATAAAAAATAAACAATCAAAAAATGAACATCATAGGCATCGTTGTGTCAAAAGACACCAACACTATTAAAATATTAAAAAAATGTATCCCATATGGTGAATGGCATAGCGGGGAAAAAAATCTAAATGGCCGATTTGCATTTTTTTTCCCCTCACTTTACCTTCCCCCAAAAATTTAATTAAAAAGTGACACACTCCAAAATGGTAGCAATAAAATCTAAAGATTGGCCCGCAAAAAAATAATCCCTCACACTGTTCCATAGATTTAACTATAAAAAAGTTAGAGTCAGAATATGGCTATAAAAAGAAGAAATAGATTTTTCTTTAATAGGTTTTAAAAAAAAAATTATTAAAGCACAAGAAAAACTATATAAATATGGTATTGCCATAATTATACTGACCCAGAGAATGAAGGGAACAGGTTAATTTTACTTTAAGTGAACACTGTAAAAACAAAACCCATAAAACTGTGTCAGAATTGCATTTTTTTTTTCCAAGTCCCTCACATTTGGAATTTTTTTCCACCCTCCCACTACATCTTATAGAATAATAAATGGTGGCATTAGAAAGTACAGCTTGTCCTGCAAAAAACAAACCCTTATATAGCTATGTAAATGTAAATGTAAAAAAGTTATAGCATTGGGGAGGCAAGGAATGAAAAACGGAAATGCAAAAATGGAAAATCGCCATTGCAGGAAGGGGTTAAAGGGCATCTGTCAGCAGATTTGTACCTATGAAACTGGCTGACCTGTTGCATGTGCACTTGGCAGGTGAAGACATCTGTGTTGGTCCCATGTTAATATGTGCCTGCATTGCTGAGAAAAATGATGTTTTCATATATGCAAATTACCCTCTAGGAGCATTGCTGTTACATCTTCAGGCTCAGCTCTCTCTGCAACTGCTAAGCCCTCTGCACTTTGATTGACAGGTCCAGGTGTGATGATGTTTACATTGCCTGGCCCTGTAAATCAAAGTGTATAGGGTGTGGCAGTTGCAGAGAGAGCAGATCCTCTAGGTGTAACGGCAACGCCCCCGTTGCTCCTACAGGCTAATTTGCATATATTAAAACTTCAGTTTTCTCAGCAATGCTGGCACAAATGAACATGGGACTACACTGATGCATCCTACTTCTAACACATTCAACAGGTCAGCCAGTTTCACAGGTACAAATCTGCTGACAGATATTCTAATTGACAGTTTACCAAATTGTTTGATTTTCAGGGCACAAAAGGATTATCGCTTTTTTACTTAGATGTCAGAGATGCCAAAGGACAGCTAAATGGAATTCAGGTTCAGCGGCTTAAAGATAAGTTGGGTACGAGGCAGCTGCCAACAGCAGAATTGCTGCTTGATGGAGCGAAGGCCTTGCAGGTAAGTGTGTTTCTGGTCATTGTATTGTGATGGGGGAAATTCTCCAAATTATGTTGATAATGTGTTAGTGGCAGCTTTACAACCAAATGTGTGTTTTTGCCAGGCATATGGTATATTATTGCTGATTGTAATGGCACCCAGAATTCTCTGCTGAATATGCATCAGTAGAAGTCTGATAAATATGATGCATGCCAGTTATTACACTTCAGGGCCCACTTACAAAAGATTTAGGCTCCATGCACACGACCGTTATTTTGGTCCGCATCCGAGACGCAGTTTTCGCGGCTTGGATGCGGACTCCGTGTGCTGTCCGCATCCATTGCTCCGTTCCGTGGTCCGCCAAAAAAATATAACTTGTCCTATTCTTGTGCGTTTTGCGGACAAGAATAGGCAGTTATATTAATGGCTGTCCGTGCCGTTCCGCAAATTTCGGTACGCACGCGGACGCCATCCGCCACACAACGGTCGTGTGCATATGTAGCCTTATACAGTACATGAGGCATCTAGATCTGAATAGCTGTATCCGTGTTCCTTCTCATACATGCACACACGACTCTTACTGGCAGTCGTTTCAGTGATAAAAAAGTTACAGTAAATGTTTTCTCGAGAAAAACAAAAGCAGACAGAGCAAAAAGAGAAAGGGGGCAAAAATGCTGTTACTACAGAGAAAAAAACACAAATACAGCCATACACACAAGCACTAACAACGCACATTTGTACATGAAAAATATGGAAACATATACTGTAATGTTACTATAGGTTTCCGGTGTACACACATGAGTGCCCTGGTGGCATTTTTTTTTTTACATATTCTTTAAACAGAACCATAAAAAAAAAACAGAGATGATATCCTTAAAAATAAATGTTTAAATGTATTTATTTATTTAACCAGTTTGATTTGTTTTCAACAAGAATGTTCTCAGGTGGGCCATGACCCCATAATGACAACCAGAGCACCCCATTAACATTCTCATCCAATTTGTTTAAATAAAAAGAAAATAACATACAGGTGACATTGGTATAGGTGACAAATGAACGCCCCCACCTGTTCCTTTCCTGGCGTTGATCCGCAGAGATCAGCCTCAGGGAATTGTTTTGTTTGATGAAGCAGTGACTGACAGCTCCAGGAAGACTCCCTGCCAAGCTGGAAGTCCAGGAGACCTTTTAGACAAACCGGCAGGTTTGGCAAGTCTACTTTTATACATATGTTGCGCACAAAAAGTATACCGTTATATAAACTCTACAAATGCTAGTATTTGCAGCTAGCATTAAAACATTGTAAAAACATTGTGATCTGGATCCACTTACAGATCACATAACCCTGTAACAGAGCCAGTGCTTGTGCAATACTAGAAGCTGCAGTTCATCTCTATTTTGTTTGCTTGTCATGTTTATATAACACCCTGTGGTTACCAAACCCTGTAAGCAGGGTGTCTTATAGTTCTCACCGCACTGTAGTACAGTGCCTCCATCCAAATTTTGTTGGGATGTTTTCGGCAATGCTGGAGGGTCTTCATCTTCTGCCAGGGGGGCGACTTGGGAAACCCCAGTGCAGCTCAATACACACTCACATGAGATAGAACAGATAAAACAGATTTATAATCAAAAAAGCTTTTGGATGAGATTTTATTAAATATATGCTACAGATAAAAATCTATTTCCCACTTCAAAAAGAGGGACATTTAAGGACTACCCTTCCAAATGCAGGACACTAGGGAGATGGGATTCTAGCAGTGTAACTTGTTTCGCTCCAGCTCAGTTACATCCATACACAATCCTTTCATTAAGAGCAGTTGTGTCATATGATTCCAAGTCTGACTACCAGTCCAGAGAAAGGAGATCAGTCTGTCCTATGTGGCTGACTTCTTGTGACCTACAGGATTACATCACCTATCAATCCCTCCAAGCAGCTCCCAAACCCCTCCCCACCCAGCTTCATGTTTCTTTGTGTATAATGTGCAGCTGAAGATATAATTTCTGCCAAAAAGAAATAAAACATAAATTCAGAAATCTTGGGAGTTGTGGTGTGCATTCTGCATTGCCTGGGAGTGATTGACGCACGCATAATGAGAAACTGGGTGGAGCAGGGAGGTCCGTATGAGGTCTTTGTATGCCCTTGTAGGTGAGTCCATACAGTGATAACAGTAAATACAGAGTTGCACAGCTCCTATGACTTATATTTACTGTATATAGTGTGTTGAGAGTCATGTTTATCCTATGTGACAGTTTCAGTCTTTCTGCCTTGATTCTGATGAGTTTCTCCTTGTCAGCTCTTACAAACAGCAGTCAGGGAGAGCAGTGTGAAGCTGCATCTAATATAAATATATACTGGACTGTCAGATAGCAGAGACAGGCAAGTGAGTTAGGAGAGTTTTATAAGTAAAGGACAAATGTTCCATGTCACTGCAATATCACTTGCTGCCCTTAAATGGGGTGTTTCTATCTCAGACATTTATGGCATATCCACAGGATATACCATAAATTTCTGGTAGATGCAGGTCCATCCTCTGGGACCATTACATATCTTGAGAACAGGGTGTCTAGGTCCCAGAGATCTGACCTGTATGTATTGAACACTTCTGGCATATGCTTTGGATATCCTATACATTTTCAAATTGGGAATACTCCTGTAACTAGTTCGGTGAGTGCAAGCTTAGTGTGGTGAGACTCTGTCCCCTCTGTCTCTAAAAACCAGATGCATTATGGGGAAATACATGCTGCTAAGAGGCAGAAGGAGCCAAGATAGCAGTTGATACATTCCAGAACTATAAGGCTGGTTTCACACGGGCGTTGCGGGAACATGGACGATTTTTCCGCGCGAGTGCAAAACATTGTAATGCGTTTTGCACTCGCGTGAGAAAAATCGCACATGTTTGGTACCCAAACCCGAACTTCTTCACAGAAGTTCGGGCTTGGGACCGGTGTTCTGTAGATTGTATTATTTTCCCTTATAACATGGTTATAAGGGAAAATAATAGCATTCTGAATACAGAATGCATAGTAAAATAGCGCTGGAGGGGCTAAAAAAATGTAAAAAATTATGTAACTCACCTTAATCCACTTGCTCGCGCAGCCCGGCATCTCTTCTGTCTTCATCTTAGCTGTGTGCAGGAAAAGGACCTGTGGTGACGTCACTCCGTCCATCACATGATCCATCACCATGGTAAAAGATCATGTGACGGACCATGTGATGACCGGAGTGACGTCACCACAGGTCCTTTTCCTGCACACAGCTAAGATGAAGACAGAAGAGATACCGGGCTGCGCGAGCAAGTGGATTAAGGTGAGTTAAATCTTTTTTTTTTTTTTTTTTTAACCCCTCCAGCGCTATTTTACTATGCATTCTGCATTCAGAATGCTATTATTTTCCCTTATAACCATGTTATAAGGGAAAATAATAATGATCGGGTCCCCATCCCATTCGTCTCCTAGCAACAGTTCGTGAAAATCACACCGCATCCGCACTTGCTTGCGGATGCTTGCGATTTTCACGCAGCCCCATTAACTTCTATGGGGCCTGCGTTGCGTGAAAAACGCAGAATATAGAACATGCTGCGATTTTCACGCAACGCACAAGTGATGCGTGAAAATCACCGCTCATGTGCACAGCCCCATAGAAATGAATGGGTCAGGATTCAGTGTGGGTGCAATGCGTTCAACTCACGCATTGCATCCGCGCGGAATACTCGCCCGTGTGAAAGGGGCCTAAGGGTTACAAAGCATTATGAATCAATATAATGCTATGCGACCCTGTCCGTGCTAGGGAGGTCAGGACGGAAGCTTCTGCAGACACATGCTGCGAGTTTAATATGTTGAACTCGCTAATGTGAAACCAGCCTAATATTGTGGCTCTAGCTCAATTGTAGCCTGAGATATTTCAGGTTAAAGCAGGCCCCCCTTCAGCCAGCTGTGATCTCAGATGGCTAGTTATGATATTATTTATACCACACAGTGAATGCTGTAAAGATAAACCCCAGAAAACAATGTTAAATGTGCTGTTTTTTAATCATCCCCCAAAAAGAATTAATAAAAGCTATTTAATACATTCTACATACCCCTCCTACAAAACATCCAACTTGTCCACCAAGTTCAAGGTTTCATACAGCTAAATTGAAGAAAAAATAAAATAGTTATTGCCAGTGAAACACAGAGGGGGAAACTATTACTGTCTCCCCTGATGTGTCTGCTTTAGTAACTGTTTGCATCCCCCTTGTAATAACAATTCTGGATCATCTTATGAATCTATGATGTTCCATCCTGCTAGAAGTTATGATTTGATTACAAGCGGTTTGTAGTGATAATCCAGATGGGGGTTACCAGTTAGGAAGGGCAGGTGCCCCTGCAGAGTCTGATACTGTCTAGTCAGACTGCAGGGATATACCCCAAGAGCCAGTTGGACCTTCATTACAAACAGCTAGTAATTCATAACTAATAAATAAATGTCACAACACAGTCATAAGAATAGATGATCCACAATTGTTACTACATGGGGCTATATTTATTTTAGAAATAAAATCAACAATGAAAAAGTGACATTTTCAGTAGGGTTCTTCCAATTTCAATGTGACAGGTGGTTAAAGCGTCTTTTAAGGGGGTTTTGTCACTTCAGCAAGAGTCATTTATTATGTAGAGAAAGTTAATACAAGCCACTTACTAATGTATTGTGATCTTTTCCATGGTTACAGACCACCCTGCACTCCATCAGTGGTGGCCGTGCTTGCACACTATAGGAAAAAGTACCGGCCTCTCTAGTGGCTGAGACCGTGGGAGCGCACATAGGCTGGTGCTTTATTTCTATAGTGTGCAAGCACGACCACCACTGATGGATTGCAGGGTGGTAGTAACCATGGATACAAGCATGTATAATGTGATGGAAAAATGAATCCAGCCAGCAAAGGAAGCAATATGGATAATAATACATTAGTAAGTGTCTTGTATTAACTTTCTATACATGATAAATGCTATTTGCTGAAGTGACACAACCTCTTTAAGCTAATAACCTTCAAAGCTCTTTCTTTTCTAAAATCTATGATCATATTTGTCCACTGGGAGATAAAGATAACTGAGCAGAATCCCACAAAAGCACGAGGCAAATACTGGAGGATAGGGAGTTCTTAAATTAGAATCAAATCCCAAGGACCCAGTGATATAGTACTAAGTATTGTGCCAAAACATGTAGTGATTAGGTGGTAATCATGTAAAGAACAACGGCCGCAATTACTTTTTTAGTGGGAAAATCTTGTGCATAACAGTCCTGTATATTAGCCACTGTCAGCGTTTAGTATTATTGTGACCATGTTTCAGGCTGTTCACAGACATATTTTGAAAACATTTTCCTTTATGGAGAGTTTATTTGGTGGGTTTAGTACTTGCTTGATAAAGGGATATAATAATGTGGTAGTAAGATTGTTGCAAGGTTCACCCATTTCACCACAATAAGCAATGACACCAGCATCCAGGGTCTAGAATATCCTTTATTACGCCATAACAGGTCTACAGTAATCGGTGACGTTTTCGATCCATAGTTACAGTCAGACCTGGTTCAAATGTTGTTGATTACTGTATATACCCATGGTGTAATAAAGGATATTCTGGACCCTGGATGCTGATGCCAGTGCTTATTGTGGAGATTTGTGGTGAAAGAGTTTGGATCTTTTCCGCTGCACATGTGCATCTGGGATCTAAGAACTGTTTCACTAGAGGATTATTTTTATAACTGCCTGGTGCTGTCTATATGCTAGGCTCACCCATGTCTGTGGCACATTGGAGAACACCAGCTTTAAAGTGCATATGCAATATTTTCTACACCCAAGAAGTAGTATCGAGTCAGACCAAGTGTAGGGTAATGTCGGAGCCTTTTTTATTACTGAAATAGATGTATTTTTGTTAAAGATAATTATCTATTTTTTGGGTTTATTCATTTCCAGCCGTTTGCATTCTGCAGCTTCTATGTATCACAGTACATATTGTATCAGAGAGCTTGTCTAAGGCCAGACACACAGAAGAGAATTTAATGCGAGGAACTTGCAGCGTGTGTCAGTGTGAGGACCTCCGTTCCTCTGACAGAAACGCACAGCATTATAATAATTTATAATGTTGTGTGACCCTGAGAGTCCTGGAATTTATTGTATTAGACTGACAGCATTATGTCAGTGTAATTCAATAGATTATACTGCTGTGTGACCCTGAGAGTAATGTAAATATTTATAATGAGGTCAGAACGGGACCTCACGCTGATACACAGAGTTTATTTCATTGTACTCGCTCGTGTGTGTCTGACCTAATAGTTTGGTTTTCAGTCTCTTCAATGATCATGTAAGCTCGATTACGATCAAATCAAAGTTAATCAACAATTTGATTGTGAGCTTACATGATTGCTCAAGAGAACACAGGACAGGCTGAGGATTGAGCCATCAGGTGAGCCCATCTCACGGATTTGACTGTGAGTAGCAGAACACAGCTTGCTATGTGCTGTGATACATAGAAGCTACAGAAACCAAACAGTTGAAAGATGTTAATAAGTCAATTACATAATTGATTTCTAGCCTAAAATACATGCATTTCAGTAAATATCTGAAATGCTCCACGAGATGTCCATAGCTTTTAAATATTAGTAGTGATATGAAATATGTCACTTCCAGTGCCATGCAAAATATGATTCACCTGTGTGTGTTGCATGTCAAGGAATGGGATAAAAGCCTTTCCCTGAATGGTTCAGTATACTCTGGAAGTCTACCTGGTCAGTGTGCATCTCACTACTAGGAGACTGGCATTTTTCAGATGACAGTTGTGTCAGATATATCACACTACTAGTCATACGTAAGGGATAATGACTTTTAGGTGTATTTTTATTCATTTTTGTTTAATTTAAGATATCACCTGAAGGTCGTGGTGTTGCTTCAATCTCCAATATGTTGACAATAACTCGCATTCACAACACAATTGCTGCAGCTGCTGGCATGAGAAGGTAACATCTCTATAATATGTGTGTGTATGCAGCATCTATAATCTGTCAGATAGCTGAGCATTTACCTTTTTGTTTTAAATCTAGGGTGCTCAATCTCGCCAGGGAGTATGCTTCAAAGAGATTTGTATTTGGCAGTCTGATAAAAGACCACCCTTTGCATATGCAGACTATGGCACACATGGAGGTAAGTGTTTTACTTATGTTTTTTTTTTCCGTTTATTGTGTGTTTCTGAAATTATTTTTTAACCACTTACTTACTAGAGTTTTTACCTTGCTGCATTCAGATTTGTTGTAACGTTTTTATTTTTCCATTGATGTAGATGTTTGAGCGATTGTTTTTTTTGCAGAATGAGTTGTATTGTTAGCACCTTTTTGAAGAACATATAACTTTATGGGGATTGTGAGGAATTGAAAACAGCAATTCTACCAATGCTTTTGTAGTTCTAAATTCATGGCAATTTATAGTTATTTTTTTATATGATAGATGGGGAAAGCAAGTACTTTTTTACATTTTTTAAAAACATTTTTCAGACTTTTTTGTCATTACTCTTAACCACCTCAGCCCCCAGTGCTTAAACACCCTGAAAGACCAGGCCACTTTTTACACTTCTGACATACACTACTTTCACCGTTTATTGATCGGTCATGCAACTTACCACCCAAATGAATTTTACCTCCTTTTCTTCTCACTAATAGAGCTTTCATTTGGTAGTATTTCATTGCTGCTGACATTTTAACTTTTTTTGTTATTAATCGAAATTTAACGATTTTTTTGCAAAAAAATGACATTTTTCACTTTCAGTTGTAAAATTTTGCAAAAAAAACGAGATCCATATATAAATTTTGCTCTAAATTTATTGTTCTACATGTCTTTGATAAAAAAAAAATGTTTGGGTAAAAAAAAAATGGTTTGGGTAAAAGTTATAGCGTTTACAAACTATGGTACAAAAATGTGAATTTCCGCTTTTTGAAGCAGCTCTGACTTTCTGAGCACCTGTCATGTTTCCTGAGGTTCTACAATGCCCAGACAGTACAAACACCCCACAAATTACCCCATTTCGGAAAGTAGACACCCTAAGGTATTCGCTGATGGGCATAGTGAGTTCATAGAACTTTTTATTTTTTGTCACAAGTTAGCGGAAAATGATGATTTTTTTTTTTTTTTTCTTACAAAGTCTCATATTCCACTAACTTGTGACAAAAAATAAAAAGTTCTATGAACTCACTATGCCCATCACGAAATACCTTGGGGTCTCTTCTTTCCAAAATGGGGTCACTTGTGGGGTAGTTATACTGCCCTGGCATTCTAGGGGCCCAAATGTGTGGTAAGGAGTTTGAAATCAAATTCTGTAAAAAATGACCAGTGAAATCCGAAAGGTGCTCTTTGGAATGTGGGCCCCTTTGCCCACCTAGGCTGCAAAAAAGTGTCACACATGTGGTATCTCCATACTCGGGAGAAGTTGGGGAATGTGTTTTGGGGTGTCATTTTACATATACCCATGCTGGGTGAGATAAATATCTTGGTCAAATGCCAACTTTGTATAAAAAAATGGGAAAAGTTGTCTTTTGCCAAGATATTCGAGCAACTATAGACCAGTGAGTCTGACATCAATAGTAGGCAAATTAATGGAAACCCTATTAAAGGATAGGATTGTGGAACATCTAAAATCCCATGGATTGCAAGATGAAAAACAACATGGGTTTACTTCAGGGAGATCATGTCAAACAAATCTTATAGATTTTTTTGACTGGGTGAATAAAATAATAGACGGTGGAGGTGCAGTAGACATCGCATATCTAGATTTTAGTAAGGCTTTTGACACTGTCCCACATAGAAGACTTATCAATAAACTGCAGTCATTGAGCATGGACTCCCATATTGTTGAGTGGATTAGGCAGTGGCTGAGTGACAGACAACAGAGGGTTGTAGTCAATGGAGAACATTCAAAACAAGGTAATGTTACCAGTGGGGTTCCACAGGGATCTGTACTGGGACCGATTTTGTTTAATATCTTCATAAGTGATATTGCAAAAGGCCTCGCTGGTAAGGTTTGTCTTTTTGCTGATGACACAAAGATATGTAACAGGGTTGATGTTCCTGGAGGGAAACGCCAAATGGAAAAGGATTTAGGAAATCTAGAAGAATGGTCAGAACTCTGGAAACTGAAATTTAATGTGGATAAGTGCAAGATAATGCACCTGGGGCGTAAAAACCCAAGGGCAGAATATAGAATATTTGACACAGTCCTGACCTCAGTATCTGAGGAAAGGGATTTAGGAGTAATTATTTCAGAAGACTTAAAGGTGGGAAGACAATGTAATAGAGCAGCACGGAATGCCAGCAAAATGCTTGGATGTATAGGGAGAGGTATAAGCAATAGAAAGAGTGAAGTGCTTATGCCGCTGTACAGAACACTGGTGAGACCTCACTTGGAGTATTGTGCGCAGTACTGGAGGCCATATCTCCAGAAGGATATAGATACTCTAGAGAGAGTTCAGAGAAGAGCTACTAAACTAGTACATGGATTGCAGGATAAAACTTACCAGGAAAGGTTAAAGGACCTTAATATGTATAGCTTGGAAGAAAGAAGAGACAGAGGGGATATGATAGAAACTTTTAAATACATAAAGGGAATCAACTCGGTAAAGGAAGAGAGCATATTGAAAGAAGAAAAACTACCACAAGAGGACACAGTTTTAAATTAGAGGGGCAAAGGTTTAAAAGTAATATAAGGAAGTATTACTTTACTGAGAGAGTAGTGGATGCATGGAATAGCCTTCCTGCAGAAGTGGTAGCTGCAAATACAGTGAAGGGGTTTAAGCATGCATGGGATAGGCATAAGGCCATCCTTCATATAAGATAGGGCCGGGGGCTATCCATAGTATTCAGTATATTGGGCAGACTAGATGGGCCAAATGGTTCTTATCTGCCGACACATTCTATGTTTCTATGTTTCTATATTTCTCTCACCCAGCATGGGTATATGTAAAATGACACCCCAAAACACATTCCCCAACTTCTCCTGAGTACGGCGATACCAGATGTGTGACACTTTTTTGCAGCCTAAATGCGCAAAGGGGCCCACATTCCTTTTATGAGGGCATTTTTAGACATTTGGATCCCAGACTTCTTCTCACGCTTTAGGGCCCCTAGAATGCCAGGGCAGTATAAATACCCCACATGTGACCCCATTTTGGAAAGAAGACACCCCAAGGTATTCAATGAGGGGCATGGCGAGTTCATAGAAATTTTTTTTTTTTGGCACAAGTTAGCGGAAATTGATTTTATTTATTTTTTTTCTCACAAAGTCTCCCTTTCCGCTAACTTGGGACAAAAATTTCAATCTTTCATGGACTCAATATGCCCCTCACGGAATACCTGGGGGTGTCTTCTTTCCGAAATGGGGTCACATGTGGGGTATTTATACTGCCCTGGCATTCTCGGGGCCCTAAAGCGTGAGAAGAAGTCTGGAATATAAATGTCTAAAAAATTTTACGCATTTGGATTCCGTGAGGGGTATGGTGAGTTCATGTGAGATTTAATTTTTTGACACAAGTTAGTGGAATATGAGACTTTGTAAGAAAAAAAAAATAATTTCCGCTAACTTGGGCCAAAAAAATGTCTGAATAGAGCCTTACAGAGGGGTGATCAATGACAGGGGGGGTGATCAATGACAGGGGGGTGATCAATGACAGGGGGGTGATCAGGGAGTCTATATGGGGTGATCACCACAGTCATTGATCACGCCCCTGTAAGGCTCCATTCAGACGTCCGTGTGCGTTTTGCGGATCCGATCCATCTATCAGTGGATCCGTAAAAATCATGCGGACATCTGAATGGAGCTTTACAGGGGGGTGATCAATGACAGGGGGGTAATCAATGACAGGGGGTGATCAGGGAGTCTATATGGGGTGATCACCACAGTCATTGATCATGCCCCTGTAAGGCTCCATTCAGACGTCCGTGTGCGTTTTGCGGATCCGATCCATCTATCAGTGGATCCGTAAAAATCATGCGGACGTCTGAATGGAGCTTTACAGGGGGTTGATCAATGACAGGGGGGTAATCAATGACAGGGGGGTGATCAGGGAGTCTATATGGGGTGATCACCACAGTCATTGATCATGCCCCTGTAAGGCTCCATTCAGACGTCCGTGTGCGTTTTGCGGATCCGATCCATCTATCAGTGGATCCGTAAAAATCATACGGACGTCTGAATGGAGCTTTACAGGGGGTTGATCAATGACAGGGGGGTAATCAATGACAGGGGGGTGATCAGGGAGTCTATATGGGGTGATCACCACAGTCATTGATCACTCCCCTGTAAGGTTCCATTCAGACGTCCGTATGCGTTTTGCGGATCTGATCCATCTATCAGTGGATCCGTAAAAATCATGCGGACATCTGAATGGAGCTTTACAGGGGGGTGATCAATGACAGGGGGGTAATCAATGACAGGGGGGTGATCAGGGAGTCTATATGGGGTGATCACCACAGTCATTGATCATGCCCCTGTAAGGCTCCATTCAGACGTCCGTGTGCGTTTTGCGGATCCGATCCATCTATCAGTGGATCCGTAAAAATCATGCGGACGTCTGAATGGAGCTTTACAGGGGGGTGATCAATGACAGGGGGGTAATCAATGACAGGGGGGTGATCAGGGAGTCTATATGGGGTGATCACTACAGTCATTGATCATGCCCCTGTAAGACTCCATTCAGACGTCCGTGTGCGTTTTGCGGATCCGATCCATCTATCAGTGGATCCGTAAAAATCATGCGGACGTCTGAATGGAGCTTTACAGGGGTGTGATCAATGACAGGGGGGTAATCAATGACAGGGGGGTGATCAGGGAGTCTATATGGGGTGATCAGGGGTGATCAAGGGTGAATAAGGGGTTAATAAGTGACGGGGGGGGTGTAGTGTAGTGTGGTGCTTGGTGCAACATATTACTGAGCTACCTGTGTCCTCTGGTGGTCGATCCAAACAAAGGGGACCACCAGAGGACCAGGTAGCAGGTATATTAGACGCTGTTATCATAACAGCGTCTAATATACCTGTTAGGGGTTAAAAAAATCACATCTCCAGCCTGCCAGCGAACGATCGCCGCTGGCAGGCTGGAGATCAACTTTCTTACCTTCCGTTCCTGTGAGTGCGCGCGCCTGTGTGCGTGCGTTCACAGGAAATCTCGGCCATCGCGAGAGGACGCGCCGGCGCGTCCACTCGGAATGAATCAACCACCTCCAGGACGCGTCTGTGCGTACAGCGGTCCGGAGGTGGTTAAAGTGTAACTCATTTTTTATTTTTTTTTGCAATGCGTAGGGGCAGTGATACTGACCATTTTTGTAATATACTTTAATTACTGAAATCGTACATTTCTATTAGAAAAATAGCTCTAAAGTGGCCAATTTTGAGCCTTAGGCTACTTTCACACCTGCGTTTAGGTGCGGATCCTTCTGGTATCTGCACAGACGGATCCGCACCTATAATGTAAACGCTGGTATCCATTCAGAACGGATCCGTCTGCATGAGGCCTCATGCACACGACCGTTGTGTGCACCCGTGGCCGTTGTGCCGTTTTCCGTTTTTTTTCGCGGACCCATTGACTTTCAATGGGTCCGTGGAAAAATCGGAAAATGCACCGTTTTGCAGCCGCATCCGTGATCCGTGTTTCCTGGCCGTGAAAAAAATATGACCTGTCCTATTTTTTTCATGGCCAACGCTTCACGGACCCATTCAAGTCAATGGGTCCGTGAAAGAACACGGATGCACACAAGATTGGCATCCGTGTCCGTGATCCGTGGCCGTAGGTTAGTTTTTTTATACAGACGGATCCGAAGATCCGTCTGCATAAAAGCTTTTTCAAAGCTGAGTTTTCACTTTGTGAAAACTCAGAACCGACAGTATATTCTAACACAGAGGCGTTCCCATGGTGATGGGGACGCTTCAGGTTAGAATATACTAACAGAACTGTGTACATGACTGCCCCCTGCTGCCTGGAAGGTGCTGCCAGGCAGCAGGGGGCAGCCCCCCCCTCCCCTGTAGTTAACTCATTGGTGGCCAGTGGGCCCCCCCCCCTCCCCTGTAGTTAACTCATTGGTGGCCAGTGGGCCCCCCCTCCCCTGTAGTTAACTCATTGGTGGCCAGTGCGGCCGGCCCCCCTCCCTCCCCTGTAGTTAACTCGTTGGTGGCCAGTGGGCCTTCTCCCCTCCCTCCCCCTCCTAATTAAAATCTCCCCCCTATCATTGGTGGCAGCGGAGTGTACCGATCGGAGTCCCAGTTTAATCGCTGGGGCTCCGATCGGTAACCATGGCAACCAGGACGCTACTGCAGTCCCGGTTGCCATGGTTACTTAGCAATTTGTAGAACCATTATACTTACCTGCGAGCTGCGATGGTCTGCGTCCGGTCGGGAGCTCCTCCTACTGGTAAGTGACAGGTCCGGCCGGGAGCTCCTCCTACTGGTAAGTGACAGGCCTTAGGCCTCATGCACACGACCGTATTTTTTTGCGGTCCGCAAAACGGGGTTCCGTTTTTCCGTGATCCGTGACCGTTTTTTCGTCCATGGGTCTTCCTTGATTTTTGGAGGATCCACGGACATGAAAAAAAAGTCGTTTTGGTGTCCGCCTGGCCGTGCGGAGCCAAACGGATCCGTCCTGAATTACAATGCAAGTCAATGGGGACGGATCCGTTTGACGTTGACACAATATGGTGCAATTTCAAACGGATCCGTCCCCCATTGACTTTCAATGTAAAGTCAGGAGTTAATATACCATCGGATCGGAGTTTTCTCCAATCCGATGGTATATTTTAACTTGAAGCGTCCCCATCACCATGGGAACGCCTCTATGTTAGAATATACCGTCGGATTTGAGTTACATAGTGAAACTCAAATCCGACAGTATATTCTAACACAGAGGCGTTCCCATGGTGATGGGGACGCTTCAGGTTAGAATATACTAACAGAACTGTGTACATGACTGCCCCCTGCTGCCTGGAAGGTGCTGCCTGGCAGCAGGGGGCAGCCCCCCCCCCCCCCCCCTGTAGTTAACACATTGGTGGCCAGTGTGGCCGCCCCCCCCCCCCCCCCCCTCCCTCCCCTGTTGTGCTGTTCCTTTCATGTTGAATTTCTGCACTGTATTATTTCTTGTTTTACCTATGTTGTTTAAGTCTATTGTTCTCTGCTGCCATCTGCTGGCCGGAATTTGTATGCTGCACGCCTCGTTCGTTGTCTATAAAGTTTTATCTCTGGGCGTGGTTTTAGCAGCCTTGGGCCTTGTCACTTCCTGTAGCCTTTTTCAGTGCTGCATTCTTTGTGACTGGAGAGACACACACCTTGGCTTGTGAAGGCATCAGTTTTTGACCAGCAGTAGCCTCAGCAGTTAGCCTCAGGAAAGACATCCACATGACAGCATCTACTGCATTCCATCACCGTATGTCACTGCTCTGGATCAAATAAACCCACGTTTGATTGCATCCTCATGTCTACGTCTGGATCCATCTAACCTGAGCATCTGCCGGTCCGGTCTGCTCCACTGCTTGGATACGAAGGTAGGCCAGTCACAAAGTCATTATCAGTTACACCTTCATTCGCCTTCATGTGGGGACAGAACAGTCAAAAACTGCCTTAAAGCCTTATACCCCAGTCTATCCGTCTTAATGTCCAATGCCCGGCTACAGGTTCCCTCAGAGCCCAGTGCCACACTCAGGAACCTCCCCTGCAACAGGCCCACTCCCAGCAAATCTGCCCAGCAACAGTGCACGTCCCATAAGCCTAAGAGGAAGCACGGCGTGTCTGCAGTAGATATACTCTTGCCTGGAAGTCCTCCACTACTCGCCAAGCCACTTTCTACATCCTATGTTAACCCTTGCTCGCATGATATAAGAACAGTTCACGCACGCGGGGCCTCCCTCAAACCAAAACCCCGCAATTCACTCAAAACACCTTGGGAAACTCATCGGGGTGCCTCATCTGAGCCGCACTGCAATTTTCAGCCCCCAATTCAAAAGTTCGATTTCTTAAAGAGACAGCGCACCTTAAATCAAAATGGCCGAAAAGGACCTCGTACAGTTCCCCAGTGATGAAACAAAACAAATGCTACCTGATTCTGATCATTATGAAGAGATGGAGGTAGAACCCACACTTCCAGCAGACCAAGTCACGCGACCAAGGCGCTCTCTCAAACCAACAATAAAGATCACAGAAAATTATCACACCAGGAAAGATGAGCTATGTGACAACCTGGAAGAGCTATGGGAACGAGTTTCCTCCCTCATATCAGGATTTAAGTCCTCCTCAGGCGATGCCACCAGTTTACAAGTTGCCGTCGGGCGGCTGAACGCAGCCCATGAAAGATACAAGAGACTGTCCACAAGGTATATAACCTTTCTAAAAGACTCTAATATTGAAGAAGCCCCGTCAGAATTGTGCAAGGCAGAATCAATAGACAGACAAAGAGACGCCATGGTGCTGGATGCTAAAGATAAAGTGGAACTCCGCATCTCTCATTTGCAAGAAACTAGATCACACAGATCACATTCGTCCAAACATTCCTCACGGTCCTACAGATCATCATGCTCTAGAAGCTCCAACCTGAGCGACGGATTACTAGAGGCCCGCATAAATGCAGAGCTATCCAAAGTGAGGCGTTCCTTCACCGAAAAAGAAGTCCTTGCGAGAACAGAAGCACAGACGGCGGCGGCCAAGAGGGCAGAAGCGGAGGCAGAAGCCAAGAGGGCAGAAGCGGAGGCAGAAGCCAAGAGGGCAGAAGCGGAGGCAGAAGCCAAGAGGGCAGAAGCGGAGGCAGAAGCCAAGAGGGCAGAAGCGGAGGCAGAAGCCAAGAGGGCAGAGGCAGAGGTAGAAGCCAAGAGGGCAGAAGTGGAGGCTGAAGCCAAGAGGGCAGAAGCAGAGGCTCGAATAAAGATCCTCGAATCAGAGAGGGAAGAGGAAATCGCATTAGCAAGAGTAAGACTACTTGAGCAAGCATTGAGCCAAGGCCTTGATTCAGTCTGCTTACAACCAGAGGAGATAGACGATCCAGTTGATCGCACCAGCGACTACGTACTGAAACAGTTATCTGCAACACCCCCAGTGTGCAGTACCGTCCAAGCCAACAACACTGAAACTTCCAAGTCAGCTCTACCTGCAGTGCCAGCGATACCCACAGCACCCGAGCAATCCAATAACAGTTGCCCAGACGCGCCCTCTCAAGGGCAGTTATTACAGCAAGATCGCCACCAGGTGTTTCCTGGCCTACCTCCACAGCTCAAGCAGCAGTCATCAGAATCTACAGAGGCTAGACCACAGCTCAACCCTGCAGCAACATCATTCTACCCGGAAGCATCTCACCCTTTCACGCCACGCAGCCTATACGCCCCAGGGGCATCACAAGTTGTCATGGCAACAAGCAGTGAGAAATCAGATATGTCTGAGTTTGCCAGGTTTATGGTGAGCAGAGAGCTAATTAACACCAGTCTCTCAAAATTTGATGACCGTGCGGAGAGCTACAGAGCCTGGAAGGCAACCTTCAAAGCTGCCATCGCCAACCTCAACCTAACCGCAGAGCAGGAGCTCGACCTCTTGATCAAATGGCTGGGCCCAGGCTCCACGAATCGCATCAAGAGCCTTAGAACTGTCTATGTGGGACAAGCAGAAGCAGATCTCGCTGCAGCCTGGCAGAGACTCGAACGCACCTTCGGCAGTGCAGAAGCAATAGAGAAGGCACTATTCAGGAGACTGCAGAACGTCCCCAAGATCAGTCTCAAAGATGTCCATAAGCTTCAGGATTTAAGTGATTTGCTCATGGAACTGGAGCTCGCCAAAAGAGACCCTCGTCTGTCCGGGCTGTGCTACCTGGATACAGCCCATGGGGTGAACCCAATTGTCATGAAGTTACCATACAGCCTGCAAGAGAAGTGGGCGGCATCAGTCTCAAGGTACAAAAGAGTGCATGACGTCACTTTTCCCCCATTTATTCATTTCTGTAGGTTCATCGATGAACAGTCCCAGATGAGGAATGACCCCAGCCTCGACTTCCTGGAGTTCAATACTACAGCCTCAGTGACACCATCATCAAGGTATGAAAGTATTGTGCATAAACACAGAGACTTTAAGAGCAGCGTGAATGTTAGAAAGACTAACCTACCATCATCTGCAGTACCCACTGGTAGACAGTACACTACCTCATCAGGAGACAAGGCCTTCAATCGTGAATGTCCCATTCATAAAAAACCACACTCACTGAACAAATGCAGAGGATTTAGATCCAAAACCATACAGGCCGCAAGAAAGTCCTCACCGAGCTTGGGGTATGCTTTAGGTGCTTCGCTTCATTGGAGCACATGGCTAAGGACTGTAAATCCATTATCAAGTGTGAGGAGTGTCATAGTGAAAGACATGCCTCAGCTATGCACCCAACTCCACTCACAAGGGATTCACCGGCTGCTGTCACTACCAGTCCTGCTCAAAGTCATGGCGGGGAGCCCCAGAACAACGCTAACACAGCCACTGCTGTTTCCTGCTCATGCTTGGACGTATGTGGGGAGGGCCAGAGTGAGAAATGTTGTGCCCGCATATGCCTAGTCAAGGTCTACCCGGAGGGGCTACCAGAAAAGGCAGTAAAAATGTATGCCATCATTGACGACCAAAGCAACCGCTCCCTAGCAGGACCTAAATTCTTTGAAGCCTTTGGTATAAATGGACCGTCAGAACCCTACATCTTAAACACCTGCTCGGGTCGCATAGAGACTAGCGGCAGGAGGGCACAAGGATTCATCGCTTGTTCCGTCAGTGGAAATACGGAAATACCTCTACCGACGCTGATCGAATGCGATCAAATACCCAACCATAGGGATGAAATTCCTACCCCGGAAGCTGCATTTCACCATCCACACCTAAGGCACCTAGCCAACGTTATCCCACCTATGGACAACAACGCAGAGATTCTACTCCTGCTTGGCAGAGACAATCTAAGGGTACACAAGGTGCGTCAACAGTGTAATGGTCCCAACTATGCACCATACGCCCAGAGACTGGACTTGGGATGGGTGGTCATAGGAAATGTATGCTTGGATCAACCAAGAATCCGCTCTTTCAAAACGTACGTGCGCGGAGATGGACGCACAACTTGCATTAAGCCTTGCCCTCATCACTATGAGGTGAAAGAGAAGCCTCCAGACCTCATACAACCACCTGACGACATTCCTCCCTTTGCTGACCACTTGGGAGGATTGGTCTTTCACACAAGCAAGGACGATGATAAGGTAGCTTTGTCAGTAGAGGACAGAGAATTTATCAAGATAATGGACAATGAGTTCCTTAAAGACGAAACCAATCACTGGGTTTCCCCATTACCCTTCCGAGCTGCCAGGGTGAGACTCCCGAACAATAGGGAACAAGCTCTGTCTAGATTTAACTCTCTTCAGCGTACCATGAACAGTAAGCCTGAGATGAGAGAACACATCGTTGCCTTTATCGACAAAATATTCCGCAACAACCATGCAGAACCAGCTCCATCCTTAGGGAAGAACGACGAGTGCTGGTACTTGCCTTCATTTGGAGTGTATCACCCACGGAAACCTAATCAAATTAGGGTTGTTTTCGACTCAAGTGCCAAACATCAAGGTGTATCTCTTAATGATGTCCTCCTCACAGGTCCTAATCTGACGAAATAACCTAGTTGGAGTGCTGATGAGGTTCAGAAAAGAGCTCGTTGCCATCACCGCCGACATTGAACAGATGTTCCACTGTTTCGTAGTCAGAGAGGACCACCGGAATTTCCTCAGGTTTCTGTGGTACAAGAATAACGACACCAACGCAGAGATGGCAGAATATCGAATGAGGGTACACGTATTTGGAAACAGCCCTTCACCTGCCGTGGCAACTTACGGCCTTCGGCGCACTGCATTAGAGGGAGAATCCAAGTACGGTAAAGACGCCAGAGACTTTGTAGAAAAGGACTTCTACGTAGACGATGGACTCAAATCACTACCGACTGAAGAAGCGGCTATCGATCTGCTCAAAAGGACTCAAAGTATGTTGTACCAAGCAAAACTTAGACTACACAAAATTGCTTCAAACAGCCTGGCCGTTATGAGGGCCTTCGAATCAGGCGATCATGCACCAGGATTCAAGGACATTAACTTGGGACTGGACAGTCCACCTGTGCAGAGGAGCTTGGGCCTCAGATGGGATCTCTCAGCTGACTCCTTCGGTTTTCAGATAAGTTGTGCAGACAAGCCATTCACAAAACGAGGCGTCCTATCAGTAGTAAACAGCCTATTTGATCCGCTGGGATTTGTAGCGCCCATCACCATACAAGGTAAATTTCTACTGAGACAGTTTTCTGAAACAGTCAAGGATTGGGATACCCCACTTCCCTCCGAGAAAGAGCAAAAATGGGAAACCTGGAAGCGATCTTTGTGTGCCTTGGATGAGATCCACATCCCGAGATGCTATATTAAAACCTCACTTTCCTCTAGCATAAAGAAAGTACTCCACGTGTTCTCGGATGCCTCCACGGAGGCCATCGCAGCGGTCGCCTATCTGAAGGTGACAGAACCCAACAACCAAAATCACGTTGGAATAGTCTTTGGTCCAGAGTTTCTGCTTGGAGAGGCGGACGAATGTGTACAGGAAGTTTTCAGCATCCAGGATCCGGATAATGATCCAGAAATCCGCACTGAAGTTAGTGCATTAGTCACTGGAACAAAGCAAACCTGTATCGGGCGCCAATAACCTCAAAAGTAATAGCCTGCTTGCGATAAAAATGGTCAATAGAGTGGTAACTTTGATATAGTGGTTTAAAAACACGTTTGTAAAAACGTGCAAAAAACCTTAATTAAAACAGTAATGCTAGTTGATTAAAATCACAATGAGAATAAAAAAGGTATTTTGTGGTAAAAACTCACTTCACCCAGGAGGGGCAGGGTGGGATAAAGCACATAACACCCACTCTGCTTCCTCCTGCGCCTGGATCGCCTGTAAGATCGTCCGGAAATAACGGCAGTCACACTTGGAACTTCTGGTTATTTTCTTTTTATTGTGTTAGCACAGGGTAGGGGTAGGAGTAGGCTCAACGCGTTTCGGGGTCACTGGGATCCCCTTCATCAGGAGCATAAGTGCATCATGCATAATGGCAGGTATTTATACAGGGAAAAAGGCGCCAAAGAACGCCAGAAAAAAGCGCCAAAAAACGTGAGGTATTGGCGTCACTTCCGGTTTGCGTTCCAGGGTGGAACGCATTGTGGTAGGCTAAACTTGGAGTGGTTTCCGGTTTGCGTTCCAGCGTGGAACGCATCAAGAAGCATCTCGGCCTTGTGGTGGACCAGGAGGGGAAGCGACGTCACTTCCGGTGTGCGTTCCAGCTTGGAACGCATCGGCACCGCTGTAATGGATTGAATGTGGACCAGGAGGGGAAGCGACGTCACTTCCGGTATGCGTTCCAGCCTGGAACGCATCGGGACCGAGACGGCTGGGGGATCAGCACATGAGTAATTTAACTTCTTGTCAGATATTATGGGTGGGTGTGGCGATGTTTAGGAGGGGTATCTAGTTTTATTTATGTATAATATAATATGGTATGCTGGCCAGGGAGAGGGAATTGGGTGTGGAGAAAACCGGAAGTGGTATAGGTTCCGGTGTGCGTTCCAGGGTGAAACGCACCACAGCTTCTCACGGAGATCGTGGTGGAGAATGTCTGTGTATGGGAGGGAGGGGCAATATAGCTGTTGGTAATTGTTAGTCTGAAGGGAATGGCAGAGAAACACATTATGTATAGTAATATATTTTGATATATTCTATTATGTTTTGACCAGGGTATTCTAACCGGCAATGACTGGTTTCTCTTATCCCATAGGGATATGAGGAGAATCGGGAGATATATGGTTTTATTTTCATTTTTAGATATTATATGGATCAGCAAGTAACATCTCCCTAAGTGTATATTTGCATATATACACACGTACACAAATATGTGCACAGGGAGGGGGGGATTTGTTCTATAGGTGGAAACGATGGGAAATAAAGATGGTTTGTAAGGGCATTTAGAAGAGATGAAGAAGTTAACAAGGAAATTAGAAAATACTGTAGAAATAAAAATTAGAAAGTGCTGTAGAAATAAAAAAGAATGGAAAATGGAGGTCTGATGAATAAAATGTGTGTGTATTTTGCGGGATCGGGGAAGGAGGGTTACATGGATTGTATAAAGATCGTGCAGAGATTTAAAAAAAAAAAAAAAAAAAAAAAAAAAAAATAATTATTTTTATTTTTTATTTATTATTTTAAATTATTTTTAAAAAGGCAATCTGTGTGTCGGTGTCTTGGAACAGACGAGTATATTTTTGTTCCAAGGAAGGACATGTGTGTAAATGAATGGAGTGGTGTGCCCTAAATAATTATTGTCGTGGAGCTCAATAAAAATATCACTCGAGGAGCGCTATATAATAATGATAAAATGTATTAAAAGACAGAGTGGATAGAGGTTGCTATAGAAAGTATAAAAAAGTATAAAAAATGTAAAAAAATAAAATAAAAAATAAAAAAATAGAAAATGGGGATGGATAAATAAATGAATAGGAAAAAAAATTATTTCGGATGTTATTTCAATATTATTATTTTATTATATTATGAATTTCGTCCGTGGGTTAATCGTAAAGATGTGTTGGTGATGTGCGGAAGGACCTATGATGGTTGTTTAAGGGATAATATTTTATGTATATGGGTTTTTTATAAAAGGTTTTATGGTGTGTTGTTATGGTGAGTGGTGATTGGAGGTACTGGTTAGTAATTTGAATATTCCATTGATTCGTTGAGTCCGAAGGGTGTTAGGGTGTTAAAGCGGTAGATCCAATGCATTTCCTTCCGGCAGAGTTGTTGGTATGAGGTGGTTATATGTTCTATGGGTGAAACTTTTAGTGTAGATGGGTCCTTGTTATGTTTTTCTGAGTAATGTCGGGACACGCTGTGGGTTAGAACGCCTCGTCTGATGTTAGAGCGATGCTCGTTCATTCTTTCCCTGACTGTTTGTGTGGTTCTCCCAACGTATTTGAGTTTGCAGGGACAGGTGAGTAGATAAATCACGTTTTTTGTGCCGCAATGTAGATCTTGTTTTATGTTCCATATTTCCTTAGGGGCCTCTTTTGGTCCATCAATAGATAGTTCTTTTGTGCCCTGAGTGATCATGGTGCAACATAGGCATTTTTTGAGTCGGCATTTCCGTATTCCTATCAGACTTGTCTCTTGAGTGATCCCAAGAGGCAAAATCAATTTTTTTGTTTCTAATTTAGGGCAAGATGGGGCGATTAAATTTTTCAGAGTTTGGGCTCTTCTGAATGTGAGGGATGGTTGTCTGGGTAAGGAGTCTCTTAAGATTGGATCCTTTAGGAGGATGTCCCAATGTTTATTTAGTATCTGCCTGATATTTTTGTGTTTTGCATTAAAACGGGTGATGAGGTTGTATTGATATTTCACGTCGGTTGTGGTTTTGGGTCGGGTCGATGTAAGAGTGGCTTTCTGATTAAAGGTGCAAACCTTCTTTGCAGTAGCATTGATTAGTTTTTTGGGGTACCCCTTTTCCTTAAATCTGTTTTTGATGATCTCTAGTTGTTCCTTCATTACTTGGTCGCTTGAGCAGTTTCTTCTGATTCTTTTCATTTGACCAAATGGAATGTTATTTTTCCATTTGGAGTAGTGACAGCTGGAATATTCGAGGTAGCTGTTCGCATCGACTTTTTTGAAGTGCGTTTGGGTGGTGATTTTATTTGTTAGGGTTTTGATATGGATGTCTAAAAAAATGGCTTCCTGGGGGTCGTGTTCAGAGCTAAATTGTAGGCCCCAGCTGTTGGTGTTAAGGTCCTTGATGAAGTTAACTAGTTCCTCCTCTCGTCCATCCCAGATCATTATGATGTCATCAATATATCTTTTGTAGAATATAATCTGGTCATGGGAGAGGAGGCCCAGCCTTTCCTCAAAAAGGCCTACAAATAAATTGGCATAAGAGGGCGCAAATTTTGTCCCCATTGCTGTCCCCTTGGTTTGTAGGAAGAATTTTTTATTGAAGGTGAAAAAGTTGTGGTGAAGAATAAAGTGGATGGATCGGAGGATAAATTCTTTTTGAACCGAGGGCATTTCTTGATCTTGGGATAAAAAATGTTTAATTGCTTGCAGGCCTAATTCATGTTGGATGTTGCTGTAGAGGGAGCTTACATCTAGTGTTACCCAATGGTAGTTTGTTTTCCATTGGACTGTGTCTAGAATGTTGATTAGATGTGCGGAATCTCTAAGATAGGAGGGAAGTTTGATAACATACTTTTGCAGAAAATTGTCCACGTAAGCGGACAGATTGGATGTGAGGGAGTCAATGCCGGATATGATCGGTCTGCCTGGAGGATTTTCAATGGATTTGTGGATCTTGGGTAAAAAATAAAAACGGGCTGTTGTGGGATGGTTATTGTAAAGGAATGCTTTTTCTTTTTTATTAATGATTCCCGAAGAGAAGCCAGAGTCTATTAGTGACTGGAGATTTTTTTTAAAAATAGGTGTTGGGTCACTTGGAATGGTTCTGTAGTAGTTGTTGTCTGACAGGATTCTATTGGATTCTTCTAAATAGTAGCTGTGGTCCATAATGACGACTCCTCCCCCTTTATCAGCGTTCTTTATGACTATGTCACCATTGTTTTTTAGAGCCTTCAAGGCTCTGTTCTCATGGGTTTTGAGATTGAGCGGATGTTTGATGGATTGGGCTTTGGTTAGGGTTTTGAAATCTTCGAGGACTAGATTGAAAAAAGTTTCTAGATGGGGGCCTCTACTTCCTAGGGGGTAGAAAGAGGATTTGGGTTTCAGGTTGGAAGGTATAGGAGGAGGTTCGTTGGAGGTGACCATGCAAATCTCCACAGAATCGGTGGGACTGGTGGTCTCTGGAGTGTGGATTGGGGGATCGTGTTCTCCGTCGGTGAAGTTTTTGATGGAGAAATGTCTCTTGAGGGTTAATCTTCTGATAAATTGATTCAGATCAACAAATAGTTCGAAGGGGTCTGGATAGTAGGTGGGGCAAAAGGAAAGGCCTTTATTTAAGAGTAGTATTTCTTCTGGTTTTAGGGGATATTTGGAGAGATTAAAAATTCCATTGGTTTTTGGTGTGGTAGTTGCATTGGTGCTGGGTGGACTAGTGGAGGGGGATGGGTTTAGGTGTTCAGGTTGGGTGTGTTGGGTGACGGCCGCAGGCTTTTTGTTTTTTTGTTTTTTGGTGTGTCTATGTCTGCCTCCTCTGCATCCTCTTCTTCTTTTATTGGTCTTTTTCGTGTCATTGGTAGTGGGCTGAAGAATTGGGTGATTCTCCGGTTCTGTAGGTGAGGGTTCGGGTGGGGGGTGTGGTTGGTTGGGGTGAAGAAGGGACTTAACAGCTGTATGCTTGAAATAACTTTCTGGGTTGGGGTGGTCGATGGTGTTGGTGGTGGTCCTGGGGAAAGGATTCCTAAAAAAGGACTTCCTGATAGATTGGAAGGTAAGGTTAAAAAAGTGTCTGAAGGTGTGCTGGAGAGGGAATGGGTTGTAGTGTTCAGAATAGAACTGGACAGGTTGTAATTCCCAGGTGGGTTTGGATTTGGTAGGACGGAGGTAGTGTTAGTATTGTGGGCGATTGGTGAAGTGGATGGGGATTTTTTTGGTGGGGGGGAAGGAATGGAGCTTTTTACAGGACCTACTTGGGTAGGTGGAATGGTAGTCACTGGAGGCTGGGGAGAGTGGCGGGTTGTAGGAGGTGGGGTGTTGTAGATGGACAAGTTGTCTAGGTCGGGAGTGGTCCTGATGGAAAGGAGACTAGTTGGTGGTGATGAGGCACCGGAACTGATTTGTGGGAGTAGGGAGGGAAGCTGAGGAATAGCTGCAATGGTTTGTGGAATGGATGTAGGTTTGTGTTGGTTGAAATTCGTGGGATTTTTGTAGTGATTTTTATTGTAGAAGGTTCTACCTTGAATCCAAGTTTTCTGTGTGTAAGGGACTCGGGATGGTTTTGTGACAGCATGTGACGAGATGGGTATGCTGGCGTTACCGATATATGGTCTTTGGTGGGGGCTGGTAGGCTGCGCTGGAAAGGTATGATGGGTGTGTTGAAAACGTTTTCTCTCCCATGGTCTGATAGTGTTGTTATGGTAATCTGTTAGGTCTCTGAATAATTTTCTACATTTTTTTGTAGCCTCATTATATTCGAATACTCTAAGGGTGTTCGTAGTGAAACCCAGTGATGTGTCGGGGTTTGTGTCTAGGAGGTGGGTAAGTTGTTCGCCTAGGTTTATGCATATCTTTTTCCTTTTTTCTAGTAGTAGATTGATATAGTTCAGGGAACAAACATCGCTGGCTTCCAACCATGATTTGGTGAAGATGGGGTCCCCCTCAAAGGTAGGTTTGAGGGAGATCCTCAAACCTCTCGGGATGATTTTTAGATGGAGATAGATTGCGAGAAAGAACCAGTCTATTTCGTTTCTCACATAGTCTTTAGCAATCCCCAACAGTGATGTTTTAAAAGTCTTACTTTCTCTTTTGGGTGCTTCATTGTTCGTAATGGGTTGTTGTTCCTTACGGATGTTGCGCCATGTGCAGGTCTGGAAGCTCTCCGGTATTATAACGTCTTTAGTGGTGGGCATTCGTTCTATTTCTTTTTGAAGTCTTTTGAATAGGTCGGGCAAGTCCCTTTCGAAGTAGGTCCGTCCTAAGTCAGCCTCTGCTCCTCTGGTCGGCCGTTGGTCCCCCATCAGCCGAACAAATATAAGACAGAGATACGAGGGGAAAAAAAGAGGGGATTAGTCACAGACTCCTTAGGGTAAAAAGAGTCTGGGATATCCAGGCAGGGCGCCAAAGGGAAGGACCGTTGGTAAATGGTTTAAAATTCGGGTGTAATACGGGTGTGTTTGATTACTGGAGAGGTAGTAGGCAGCCACAGGTCTAGTGTCCAGACAGGGGAAAGCCTGAAATGGACATATTGTGAGTATAGGGAAAAAAACGTAAGAAAAAATAGACCTGTATCGGGCGCCAATAACCTCAAAAGTAATAGCCTGCTTGCGATAAAAATGGTCAATAGAGTGGTAACTTTGATATAGTGGTTTAAAAACACGTTTGTAAAAACGTGCAAAAAACCTTAATTAAAACAGTAATGCTAGTTGATTAAAATCACAATGAGAATAAAAAAGGTATTTTGTGGTAAAAACTCACTTCACCCAGGAGGGGCAGGGTGGGATAAAGCACATAACACCCACTCTGCTTCCTCCTGCGCCTGGATCGCCTGTAAGATCGTCCGGAAATAACGGCAGTCACACTTGGAACTTCTGGTTATTTTCTTTTTATTGTGTTAGCACAGGGTAGGGGTAGGAGTAGGCTCAACGCGTTTCGGGGTCACTGGGATCCCCTTCATCAGGAGCATAAGTGCATCATGCATAATGGCAGGTATTTATACAGGGAAAAAGGCGCCAAAGAACGCCAGAAAAAAGCGCCAAAAAACGTGAGGTATTGGCGTCACTTCCGGTTTGCGTTCCAGGGTGGAACGCATTGTGGTAGGCTAAACTTGGAGTGGTTTCCGGTTTGCGTTCCAGCGTGGAACGCATCAAGAAGCATCTCGGCCTTGTGGTGGACCAGGAGGGGAAGCGACGTCACTTCCGGTGTGCGTTCCAGCTTGGAACGCATCGGCACCGCTGTAATGGATTGAATGTGGACCAGGAGGGGAAGCGAAGTCACTTCCGGTATGCGTTCCAGCCTGGAACGCATCGGGACCGAGACGGCTGGGGGATCAGCACATGAGTAATTTAACTTCTTGTCAGATATTATGGGTGGGTGTGGCGATGTTTAGGAGGGGTATCTAGTTTTATTTATGTATAATATAATATGGTATGCTGGCCAGGGAGAGGGAATTGGGTGTGGAGAAAACCGGAAGTGGTATAGGTTCCGGTGTGCGTTCCAGGGTGAAACGCACCACAGCTTCTCACGGAGATCGTGGTGGAGAATGTCTGTGTATGGGAGGGAGGGGCAATATAGCTGTTGGTAATTGTTAGTCTGAAGGGAATGGCAGAGAAACACATTATGTATAGTAATATATTTTGATATATTCTATTATGTTTTGACCAGGGTATTCTAACCGGCAATGACTGGTTTCTCTTATCCCATAGGGATATGAGGAGAATCGGGAGATATATGGTTTTATTTTCATTTTTAGATATTATATGGATCAGCAAGTAACATCTCCCTAAGTGTATATTTGCATATATACACACGTACACAAATATGTGCACAGGGAGGGGGGGATTTGTTCTATAGGTGGAAACGATGGGAAATAAAGATGATTGGATCTACCGCTTTAACACCCTAACACCCTTCGGACTCAACGAATCAATGGAATATTCAAATTACTAACCAGTACCTCCAATCACCACTCACCATAACAACACACCATAAAACCTTTTATAAAAAACCCATATACATAAAATATTATCCCTTAAACAACCATCATAGGTCCTTCCGCACATCACCAACACATCTTTACGATTAACCCACGGACGAAATTCATAATATAATAAAATAATAATATTGAAATAACATCCGAAATAATTTTTTTTCCTATTCATTTATTTATCCATCCCCATTTTCTATTTTTTTATTTTTTATTTTATTTTTTTACATTTTTTATACTTTTTTATACTTTCTATAGCAACCTCTATCCACTCTGTCTTTTAATACATTTTATCATTATTATATAGCGCTCCTCGAGTGATATTTTTATTGAGCTCCACGACAATAATTATTTAGGGCACACCACTCCATTCATTTACACACATGTCCTTCCTTGGAACAAAAATATACTCGTCTGTTCCAAGACACCGACACACAGATTGCCTTTTTAAAAATAATTTAAAATAATAAATAAAAAATAAAAATAATTATTTTTTTTTTTTTTTTTTTTTAAATCTCTGCACGATCTTTATACAATCCATGTAACCCTCCTTCCCCGATCCCGCAAAATACACACACATTTTATTCATCAGACCTCCATTTTCCATTCTTTTTTATTTCTACAGCACTTTCTAATTTTTATTTCTACAGTATTTTCTAATTTCCTTGTTAACTTCTTCATCTCTTCTAAATGCCCTTACAAACCATCTTTATTTCCCATCGTTTCCACCTATAGAACAAATCCCCCCCTCCCTGTGCACATATTTGTGTACGTGTGTATATATGCAAATATACACTTAGGGAGATGTTACTTGCTGATCCATATAATATCTAAAAATGAAAATAAAACCATATATCTCCCGATTCTCCTCATATCCCTATGGGATAAGAGAAACCAGTCATTGCCGGTTAGAATACCCTGGTCAAAACATAATAGAATATATCAAAATATATTACTATACATAATGTGTTTCTCTGCCATTCCCTTCAGACTAACAATTACCAACAGCTATATTGCCCCTCCCTCCCATACACAGACATTCTCCACCACGATCTCCGTGAGAAGCTGTGGTGCGTTTCACCCTGGAACGCACACCGGAACCTATACCACTTCCGGTTTTCTCCACACCCAATTCCCTCTCCCTGGCCAGCATACCATATTATATTATACATAAATAAAACTAGATACCCCTCCTAAACATCGCCACACCCACCCATAATATCTGACAAGAAGTTAAATTACTCATGTGCTGATCCCCCAGCCGTCTCGGTCCCGATGCGTTCCAGGCTGGAACGCATACCGGAAGTGACGTCGCTTCCCCTCCTGGTCCACATTCAATCCATTACAGCGGTGCCGATGCGTTCCAAGCTGGAACGCACACCGGAAGTGACGTCGCTTCCCCTCCTGGTCCACCACAAGGCCGAGATGCTTCTTGATGCGTTCCACGCTGGAACGCAAACCGGAAACCACTCCAAGTTTAGCCTACCACAATGCGTTCCACCCTGGAACGCAAACCGGAAGTGACGCCAATACCTCACGTTTTTTGGCGCTTTTTTCTGGCGTTCTTTGGCGCCTTTTTCCCTGTATAAATACCTGCCATTATGCATGATGCACTTATGCTCCTGATGAAGGGGATCCCAGTGACCCCGAAACGCGTTGAGCCTACTCCTACCCCTACCCTGTGCTAACACAATAAAAAGAAAATAACCAGAAGTTCCAAGTGTGACTGCCGTTATTTCCGGACGATCTTACAGGCGATCCAGGCGCAGGAGGAAGCAGAGTGGGTGTTATGTGCTTTATCCCACCCTGCCCCTCCTGGGTGAAGTGAGTTTTTACCACAAAATACCTTTTTTATTCTCATTGTGATTTTAATCAACTAGCATTACTGTTTTAATTAAGGTTTTTTGCACGTTTTTACAAACGTGTTTTTAAACCACTATATCAAAGTTACCACTCTATTGACCATTTTTATCGCAAGCAGGCTATTACTTTTGAGGTTATTGGCGCCCGATACAGGTCTATTTTTTCTTACGTTTTTTTCCCTATACTCACAATATGTCCATTTCAGGCTTTCCCCTGTCTGGACACTAGACCTGTGGCTGCCTACTACCTCTCCAGTAATCAAACACACCCGTATTACACCCGAATTTTAAACCATTTACCAACGGTCCTTCCCTTTGGCGCCCTGCCTGGATATCCCAGACTCTTTTTACCCTAAGGAGTCTGTGACTAATCCCCTCTTTTTTTCCCCTCGTATCTCTGTCTTATATTTGTTCGGCTGATGGGGGACCAACGGCCGACCAGAGGAGCAGAGGCTGACTTAGGACGGACCTACTTCGAAAGGGACTTGCCCGACCTATTCAAAAGACTTCAAAAAGAAATAGAACGAATGCCCACCACTAAAGACGTTATAATACCGGAGAGCTTCCAGACCTGCACATGGCGCAACATCCGTAAGGAACAACAACCCATTACGAACAATGAAGCACCCAAAAGAGAAAGTAAGACTTTTAAAACATCACTGTTGGGGATTGCTAAAGACTATGTGAGAAACGAAATAGACTGGTTCTTTCTCGCAATCTATCTCCATCTAAAAATCATCCCGAGAGGTTTGAGGATCTCCCTCAAACCTACCTTTGAGGGGGACCCCATCTTCACCAAATCATGGTTGGAAGCCAGCGATGTTTGTTCCCTGAACTATATCAATCTACTACTAGAAAAAAGGAAAAAGATATGCATAAACCTAGGCGAACAACTTACCCACCTCCTAGACACAAACCCCGACACATCACTGGGTTTCACTACGAACACCCTTAGAGTATTCGAATATAATGAGGCTACAAAAAAATGTAGAAAATTATTCAGAGACCTAACAGATTACCATAACAACACTATCAGACCATGGGAGAGAAAACGTTTTCAACACACCCATCATACCTTTCCAGCGCAGCCTACCAGCCCCCACCAAAGACCATATATCGGTAACGCCAGCATACCCATCTCGTCACATGCTGTCACAAAACCATCCCGAGTCCCTTACACACAGAAAACTTGGATTCAAGGTAGAACCTTCTACAATAAAAATCACTACAAAAATCCCACGAATTTCAACCAACACAAACCTACATCCATTCCACAAACCATTGCAGCTATTCCTCAGCTTCCCTCCCTACTCCCACAAATCAGTTCCGGTGCCTCATCACCACCAACTAGTCTCCTTTCCATCAGGACCACTCCCGACCTAGACAACTTGTCCATCTACAACACCCCACCTCCTACAACCCGCCACTCTCCCCAGCCTCCAGTGACTACCATTCCACCTACCCAAGTAGGTCCTGTAAAAAGCTCCATTCCTTCCCCCCCACCAAAAAAATCCCCATCCACTTCACCAATCGCCCACAATACTAACACTACCTCCGTCCTACCAAATCCAAACCCACCTGGGAATTACAACCTGTCCAGTTCTATTCTGAACACTACAACCCATTCCCTCTCCAGCACACCTTCAGACACTTTTTTAACCTTACCTTCCAATCTATCAGGAAGTCCTTTTTTAGGAATCCTTTCCCCAGGACCACCACCAACACCATCGACCACCCCAACCCAGAAAGTTATTTCAAGCATACAGCTGTTAAGTCCCTTCTTCACCCCAACCAACCACACCCCCCACCCGAACCCTCACCTACAGAACCGGAGAATCACCCAATTCTTCAGCCCACTACCAATGACACGAAAAAGACCAATAAAAGAAGAAGAGGATGCAGAGGAGGCAGACATAGACACACCAAAAAACAAAAAAACAAAAAGCCTGCGGCCGTCACCCAACACACCCAACCTGAACACCTAAACCCATCCCCCTCCACTAGTCCACCCAGCACCAATGCAACTACCACACCAAAAACCAATGGAATTTTTAATCTCTCCAAATATCCCCTAAAACCAGAAGAAATACTACTCTTAAATAAAGGCCTTTCCTTTTGCCCCACCTACTATCCAGACCCCTTCGAACTATTTGTTGATCTGAATCAATTTATCAGAAGATTAACCCTCAAGAGACATTTCTCCATCAAAAACTTCACCGACGGAGAACACGATCCCCCAATCCACACTCCAGAGACCACCAGTCCCACCGATTCTGTGGAGATTTGCATGGTCACCTCCAACGAACCTCCTCCTATACCTTCCAACCTGAAACCCAAATCCTCTTTCTACCCCCTAGGAAGTAGAGGCCCCCATCTAGAAACTTTTTTCAATCTAGTCCTCGAAGATTTCAAAACCCTAACCAAAGCCCAATCCATCAAACATCCGCTCAATCTCAAAACCCATGAGAACAGAGCCTTGAAGGCTCTAAAAAACAATGGTGACATAGTCATAAAGAACGCTGATAAAGGGGGAGGAGTCGTCATTATGGACCACAGCTACTATTTAGAAGAATCCAATAGAATCCTGTCAGACAACAACTACTACAGAACCATTCCAAGTGACCCAACACCTATTTTTAAAAAAAATCTCCAGTCACTAATAGACTCTGGCTTCTCTTCGGGAATCATTAATAAAAAAGAAAAAGCATTCCTTTACAATAACCATCCCACAACAGCCCGTTTTTATTTTTTACCCAAGATCCACAAATCCATTGAAAATCCTCCAGGCAGACCGATCATATCCGGCATTGACTCCCTCACATCCAATCTGTCCGCTTACGTGGACAATTTTCTGCAAAAGTATGTTATCAAACTTCCCTCCTATCTTAGAGATTCCGCACATCTAATCAACATTCTAGACACAGTCCAATGGAAAACAAACTACCATTGGGTAACACTAGATGTAAGCTCCCTCTACAGCAACATCCAACATGAATTAGGCCTGCAAGCAATTAAACATTTTTTATCCCAAGATCAAGAAATGCCCTCGGTTCAAAAAGAATTTATCCTCCGATCCATCCACTTTATTCTTCACCACAACTTTTTCACCTTCAATAAAAAATTCTTCCTACAAACCAAGGGGACAGCAATGGGGACAAAATTTGCGCCCTCTTATGCCAATTTATTTGTAGGCCTTTTTGAGGAAAGGCTGGGCCTCCTCTCCCATGACCAGATTATATTCTACAAAAGATATATTGATGACATCATAATGATCTGGGATGGACGAGAGGAGGAACTAGTTAACTTCATCAAGGACCTTAACACCAACAGCTGGGGCCTACAATTTAGCTCTGAACACGACCCCCAGGAAGCCATTTTTTTAGACATCCATATCAAAACCCTAACAAATAAAATCACCACCCAAACGCACTTCAAAAAAGTCGATGCGAACAGCTACCTCGAATATTCCAGCTGTCACTACTCCAAATGGAAAAATAACATTCCATTTGGTCAAATGAAAAGAATCAGAAGAAACTGCTCAAGCGACCAAGTAATGAAGGAACAACTAGAGATCATCAAAAACAGATTTAAGGAAAAGGGGTACCCCAAAAAACTAATCAATGCTACTGCAAAGAAGGTTTGCACCTTTAATCAGAAAGCCACTCTTACATCGACCCGACCCAAAACCACAACCGACGTGAAATATCAATACAACCTCATCACCCGTTTTAATGCAAAACACAAAAATATCAGGCAGATACTAAATAAACATTGGGACATCCTCCTAAAGGATCCAATCTTAAGAGACTCCTTACCCAGACAACCATCCCTCACATTCAGAAGAGCCCAAACTCTGAAAAATTTAATCGCCCCATCTTGCCCTAAATTAGAAACAAAAAAATTGATTTTGCCTCTTGGGATCACTCAAGAGACAAGTCTGATAGGAATACGGAAATGCCGACTCAAAAAATGCCTATGTTGCACCATGATCACTCAGGGCACAAAAGAACTATCTATTGATGGACCAAAAGAGGCCCCTAAGGAAATATGGAACATAAAACAAGATCTACATTGCGGCACAAAAAACGTGATTTATCTACTCACCTGTCCCTGCAAACTCAAATACGTTGGGAGAACCACACAAACAGTCAGGGAAAGAATGAACGAGCATCGCTCTAACATCAGACGAGGCGTTCTAACCCACAGCGTGTCCCGACATTACTCAGAAAAACATAACAAGGACCCATCTACACTAAAAGTTTCACCCATAGAACATATAACCACCTCATACCAACAACTCTGCCGGAAGGAAATGCATTGGATCTACCGCTTTAACACCCTAACACCCTTCGGACTCAACGAATCAATGGAATATTCAAATTACTAACCAGTACCTCCAATCACCACTCACCATAACAACACACCATAAAACCTTTTATAAAAAACCCATATACATAAAATATTATCCCTTAAACAACCATCATAGGTCCTTCCGCACATCACCAACACATCTTTACGATTAACCCACGGACGAAATTCATAATATAATAAAATAATAATATTGAAATAACATCCGAAATAATTTTTTTTCCTATTCATTTATTTATCCATCCCCATTTTCTATTTTTTTATTTTTTATTTTATTTTTTTACATTTTTTATACTTTTTTATACTTTCTATAGCAACCTCTATCCACTCTGTCTTTTAATACATTTTATCATTATTATATAGCGCTCCTCGAGTGATATTTTTATTGAGCTCCACGACAATAATTATTTAGGGCACACCACTCCATTCATTTACACACATGTCCTTCCTTGGAACAAAAATATACTCGTCTGTTCCAAGACACCGACACACAGATTGCCTTTTTAAAAATAATTTAAAATAATAAATAAAAAATAAAAATAATTATTTTTTTTTTTTTTTTTTTTAAATCTCTGCACGATCTTTATACAATCCATGTAACCCTCCTTCCCCGATCCCGCAAAATACACACACATTTTATTCATCAGACCTCCATTTTCCATTCTTTTTTATTTCTACAGCACTTTCTAATTTTTATTTCTACAGTATTTTCTAATTTCCTTGTTAACTTCTTCATCTCTTCTAAATGCCCTTACAAACCATCTTTATTTCCCATCGTTTCCACCTATAGAACAAATCCCCCCCTCCCTGTGCACATATTTGTGTACGTGTGTATATATGCAAATATACACTTAGGGAGATGTTACTTGCTGATCCATATAATATCTAAAAATGAAAATAAAACCATATATCTCCCGATTCTCCTCATATCCCTATGGGATAAGAGAAACCAGTCATTGCCGGTTAGAATACCCTGGTCAAAACATAATAGAATATATCAAAATATATTACTATACATAATGTGTTTCTCTGCCATTCCCTTCAGACTAACAATTACCAACAGCTATATTGCCCCTCCCTCCCATACACAGACATTCTCCACCACGATCTCCGTGAGAAGCTGTGGTGCGTTTCACCCTGGAACGCACACCGGAACCTATACCACTTCCGGTTTTCTCCACACCCAATTCCCTCTCCCTGGCCAGCATACCATATTATATTATACATAAATAAAACTAGATACCCCTCCTAAACATCGCCACACCCACCCATAATATCTGACAAGAAGTTAAATTACTCATGTGCTGATCCCCCAGCCGTCTCGGTCCCGATGCGTTCCAGGCTGGAACGCATACCGGAAGTGACGTCGCTTCCCCTCCTGGTCCACATTCAATCCATTACAGCGGTGCCGATGCGTTCCAAGCTGGAACGCACACCGGAAGTGACGTCGCTTCCCCTCCTGGTCCACCACAAGGCCGAGATGCTTCTTGATGCGTTCCACGCTGGAACGCAAACCGGAAACCACTCCAAGTTTAGCCTACCACAATGCGTTCCACCCTGGAACGCAAACCGGAAGTGACGCCAATACCTCACGTTTTTTGGCGCTTTTTTCTGGCGTTCTTTGGCGCCTTTTTCCCTGTATAAATACCTGCCATTATGCATGATGCACTTATGCTCCTGATGAAGGGGATCCCAGTGACCCCGAAACGCGTTGAGCCTACTCCTACCCCTACCCTGTGCTAACACAATAAAAAGAAAATAACCAGAAGTTCCAAGTGTGACTGCCGTTATTTCCGGACGATCTTACAGGCGATCCAGGCGCAGGAGGAAGCAGAGTGGGTGTTATGTGCTTTATCCCACCCTGCCCCTCCTGGGTGAAGTGAGTTTTTACCACAAAATACCTTTTTTATTCTCATTGTGATTTTAATCAACTAGCATTACTGTTTTAATTAAGGTTTTTTGCACGTTTTTACAAACGTGTTTTTAAACCACTATATCAAAGTTACCACTCTATTGACCATTTTTATCGCAAGCAGGCTATTACTTTTGAGGTTATTGGCGCCCGATACAGGTCTATTTTTTCTTACGTTTTTTTCCCTATACTCACAATATGTCCATTTCAGGCTTTCCCCTGTCTGGACACTAGACCTGTGGCTGCCTACTACCTCTCCAGTAATCAAACACACCCGTATTACACCCGAATTTTAAACCATTTACCAACGGTCCTTCCCTTTGGCGCCCTGCCTGGATATCCCAGACTCTTTTTACCCTAAGGAGTCTGTGACTAATCCCCTCTTTTTTTCCCCTCGTATCTCTGTCTTACAAAGCAAACCGCCAGCTTCGGTTGTCAGCGCTTTGAACGTTTCTCCAGTTGGATGAGACCCATCGAGAACGTCCCTGATGGGTGAACAGGACTGTATCTAGTTTCGCAGATCTTCTCCATTCCAAGTTGGAAAACAGGACTAATCTATGTTTGCATTCTAACATGTTTTTCTTTTTACAGGTTGTTTATATTTTATGGACATTCGTCATAGTGAAATCCCCAAAGTGAATTTCAGACGGGGAGTGTGCTGTTCCTTTCATGTTGAATTTCTGCACTGTATTATTTCTTGTTTTACCTATGTTGTTTAAGTCTATTGTTCTCTGCTGCCATCTGCTGGCCGGAATTTGTATGCTGCACGCCTCGTTCGTTGTCTATAAAGTTTTATCTCTGGGCGTGGTTTTAGCAGCCTTGGGCCTTGTCACTTCCTGTAGCCTTTTTCAGTGCTGCATTCTTTGTGACTGGAGACACACACCTTGGCTTGTGAAGGCATCAGTTTTTGACCAGCAGTAGCCTCAGCAGTTAGCCTCAGAAAAGACATCCACATGACAGCATCTACTGTATTCCATCACCGTATGTCACTGCTCTGGATCAAATAAACCCACGTTTGATTGCATCCTCATGTCTACGTCTGGATCCATCTAACCTGAGCATCTGCCGGTCCGGTCTGCTCCACTGCTTGGATACGAAGGTAGGACAGTCACAAAGTCATTATCAGTTACACCTTCATTCGCCTTCATGTGGGGACAGAACACCTGTAGTTAACTCGTTGGTGGCCAGTGGGCCCCCCCCCCCTCCCTCCCCTGTAGTTAACTCGTTGGTGGCCAGTGGGCCTTCTCCCCTCCCTCCCCCTCCTAATTAAAATCTCCCCCCTATCATTGGTGGCAGCGGAGTGTACCGATCGGAGTCCCAGTTTAATCGCTGGGGCTCCGATCGGTAACCATGGCAACCAGGACGCTACTGCAGTCCCGGTTGCCATGGTTACTTAGCAATTTGTAGAACCATTATACTTACCTGCGAGCTGCGATGGTCTGCGTCCGGCCGGGAGCTCCTCCTACTGGTAAGTGACAGGTCCGGCCGAGAGCTCCTCCTACTGGTAAGTGACAGGTCATGTGACTTACCAGTAGGAGGAGCTCCCGGCCGGACCTGTCACTTACCAGTAGGAGGAGCTCCCGGCCGGACGCAGACCATCGCAGCTCGCAGGTAAGTATAATGGTTCTACAAATTGCTAAGTAACCATGGCAACCGGGACTGCAGTAGCGTCCTGGTTGCCATGGTTACCGATCGGAGACCCAGCGATTAAACTGTGACTCCGATCGGTACACTCCGCTGCCCCCAATGATAGGGGGGGGAGATTTTAATTAGGAGGGGGAGGGAGGGGAGAAGGCCCACTGGCCACCAACGAGTTAACTACAGGGGAGGGAGGGGGGCTGGCCGCACTGGCCACCAATGAGTTAACTACAGGGGAGGGGGGGCCCACTGGCCACCAATGAGTTAACTACAGGGGAGGGGGGCCCACTGGCCACCAATGAGTTAACTACAGGGGAGGGAGGGGGGTGGCCGGCCGCACTGGCCACCAATGTGTTAACTACAGGGGGGGAAAGCTGCCCCCTGCTGCCTGGCAGCACCTTCCAGGCAGCAGGGGGCAGTCATGTACACAGTTCTGTTAGTATATTCTAACCTGAAGCGTCCCCATCACCATGGGAACGCCTCTGTGTTAGAATATACTGTCGGTTCTGAGTTTTCACGAAGTGAAAACTCAGCTATGAAAAAGCTTTTATGCAGACGGATCTTTGGATCCGTCTGTATAAAAACTAACCTACAGCCACGGATCACGGACACGGATGCCAATCTTGTGTGCATCCGTGTTCTTTCACGGACCCATTGACTTGAATGGGTCCGTGAACCGTTGGCCGTGAAAAAAATAGGACAGGTCATATTTTTTTCACGGCCAGGAAACACGGATCACGGATGCGGCTGCAAAACGGTGCATTTTCTGATTTTTCCACGGACCCATTGAAAGTCAATGGGTCCGCGAAAAAAAAAAACGAAAAACGGCACAACGGCCACGGGTGCACACAACTGTCGTGTGCATGAGGCCTTACTCTGTAAAAAAAAAAAGTGTAAGTCAAACGGATCCGTCCTGACTTACATTGAAAGTCAATGGGGGACGAATCCGTTTACAATTGCACCAATATTGTGTCTATGTAAACGGATCCGTCCCCATTGACTTACATTGTAAGTCAGGACGGATCCGTTTGGCTCCGCATCGCCAGACGGACACCAAAACGCTGCAAGCAGTGTTTTGGTGTCCGCCTCCAGAGCGGAATGGAGGCGGAACGGAGCCAAACTGATGCATTCTGAACCTTATCCATTCAGAATGCATTGGCGCTAAACTGATCTGTTTTGGGCCGCTTGTGAGACCCCTGAAACGGATCTCACAGGCGGACCCAGAAACGGCAGTGTGAGCGTAGCTCCTCTGTCTTCTGTTTACATAACAGTGGAGACTTGCTCAACATTGACCATGTTCTGTAAACAGAAGACAGAGGAGCGTTGCTAGATGGGCCACTTTACAGGTATTTTTCGAATAGAAATGTACGATTTCAGTAATTAAAATATATTACAAAAATGTTTAGTATCACTGCCCCTACACATTACAAAAATAAAAAAAGAATGACAGTTATACTTTAAGGGACATTAACCTGAGATCACTTGATTGTTATTACAATACACTGCAATATTTCTCTATTGCCGTGTATTGCGATTTTTATCACCATCTTAATAGGAGCATTAACATGGCATGTGGCGGGTCGACAGATTTTGGCACTTTGAAGACTGTGCCTGCTCCAGAGTGGAGCATGTGCTATAGCTGTCAGGTTTCTGCTGTTTTAAACAGCAGACACCTCAGGCTAATGTCTCTGATCAGCTTTAGGCCGAGTTCACACGAACGTGTGTGACCCGTGCCTGTGCTGCGGCCCGCAAATAGCAAGCCGCAATGCACGATCGTTGGCCGTAGGTCAGCCGCATCGGATCGCGGACCCATTTACTTTAATGGGTCCGCGATCTGGCCGTTCCGCTAAAAGATAGGACTTGTTCTATCTTTTAGCGGAACGGAAGTACGGGACGTAACCCCACAGAGGCACTCCGTAGTGCTTCCGAGGGGTCCCGTCCCGTGCGGCCGTTCTGCGATTCCGGATTTGCGGACCCATTGAAGTGAATGGGTCCGCATCCGTGATGCGGAATTCACATGGAACTGTGGCCGTGTATTGCGGCCCGCGATTTGCGGGCCGCAATACGGCCACAGATCACACACGTTCGTGTGAACTTAGCCTTAGGCAGTGTTCCCAGGGCCGAATGGCTTTCCCATACTGAGATCAGGGAAGCTGTTTATTGGTGGTGATAGGCTGGAGCCTGCTGGAAGCTACCGGACCTATCACAGGTATATTCTTATGGATACCTGTATTAAATCATAGTAGTGTATGGGAGAAGCAATCTAAAGATCGCATGTTCAGGTCCACTAGGGGAGTTTAAAAAAAGTTAAAAATAAAAAGGTTTTTAAAAATATAAAAATTCAAATCATCCCCCTTTCCCCATTATAAAAATAAATGTAAAAAAATAAAGATCACTTACACCTACGTGTCCCAAAATACCTAAACTATTAACATATAAATGTATTTATCCCATATGATGACCACTGTAATGGAAAAAAATCGAAATGGCCGATTCGCCCTTTTTTGTCAAAATTTTTTTATAAAAGTGATCAAGAAGTCATACACACCCCAAAATGATGTCACTAAAGACTACAGCTTTACCCCACAAAAAAATGAGCCATTGGGCTACTTTCACATCTGCATTTTCCTTTCTAGTTTTGAGGTCCGGCAGAGGATCTGAAAACCGGAAGAAAACGCTTCAGTTTTGTCCCCATTTATTGTCAATGGGGACAAAACTGAACAAACCAGAACGGAGTACATCAGAATACATTCTGTTTCGTTTTGTTGTGTTCCCACGGCGGACACAAGATCGCTACAAGCACCATTTTTCTGTGTGGCATGGGAAACTGAACATGTTGGATCCGGCACCAAAAACCATGTAAGTCAATGGTGCCGGATACAGTTTTATTGGACACGATCCGGCATGTTAATTTTCGATATAATACAACTGGATCCGTTCTGAACGGATGCAGCTGGTTGTATTATTCAAACAGATGCGTTTTCCTCCAGTCTTGAGATCCTCTGAAGAAAAACACAGATGGGAAAGTAGGCTTAGTCAGCCCTATAGACAAATATAAAAAAGTTATAGCGGTCTGAATATGGTGATGAAAAGAAAAAAATTTAATTATTTTTTTAAGTATTAAAACACAGGAAAAAATTTATATAAATGTGGTATTGTTGTAATTGTACTGACCCAGAGAATGAAGCTCACAGGTCAGTTTTACCAGGAAATGCTGTAAAAAAAAAAAGGGGGGCATTTATCAAACGGGAGAAAAGTAGAGCTGGCTTCGTAGCAACCAATCAGATTCCTCTTTTCATTTTTCAAAGGAGCTGTCAAAAATGAAAGGTTGAATCTGATTGGTTGCTATGGGCAATTAAGCCAGTTCTACTTTACACCAGTTCGATAAATGTGTTTTTTTTTTCCAATTTCACCCCATTTGGAATGTTTTTCAGTTTCCCACTACATTATATGCAATATTAAATGGTGCCATTAGAAAGTACAACTTGTCCAGCAAAAAAATAAGCTCTCATACGGCTGTGAACGAAAAAAACTAAAAGAAGTTATGGCTCCAGGAAGGCAGGGAGTGAAAATCGAAAATGCAAAAGCAGAAAATCGATGCATCATGAAATGGTTAAACTTCATAGGATCTCTGATCCTAGTCACTGCAGGAAATGTCCACTGTGTTGGCACGAACTATGTGTCGGGGTATGTAAAGGGGTTAAAAGGTTTCAAAACAAAAACTGGGGAAAAAAACTGAAAATGGCTTGAAATTCTTGTTAAAAGCATTTGAAATGTTTTTTTTAACAAATGTTTGAAAGGACTAAAATGAAAGTGTGTGTATATGTAGTAACCCTAAAGCTAGTAGTTAGCAGGTTTTTTCAATATGCCACTGTACATGTGCGTTCCCCTCCATACTGTTCCTATTAGAGGGAGAGATGAAAGGACAGAACTCATGCTGCAAGTATATTATTGTATGTGAACTAGTAAATACTGTAGATGTCTGCAAATATCAATGGCTAGACAGTTAGTCATCCCACATCATCCAAGATATCTGTGCTGTCCATTATAAATACAAGTTTAATTGTTCTAACATGTGTCCTTTACATGTGGAATTTTTCTTTTCCAGGAGCATGACATTGAAATGACACTGTATGGTGGAAGTGTGTAGCTAGTATGACTGTGATATGAAATTGTATCATTAGGATTTATCTGATGTATTGTTTAGATTAGGGGTGCACAACCTGATACCATCCTGTGTGGTCCTCAACCATCCGGTCATAGACACGCTAGTAGCTTCTCATATATTCTCAAATTAGATGGGAGTTCTGGAAGTGTAACCAGCAACTTTCAGATATTTATGGTGTACACATTTATACATGTGATATGCCATAAATGTTTTAGTTTGTAATACCCCTTCAAGTTTTATTTTCGGCCGTTGGGATTAGTCCAGTCTGATAGTGTGGCCCCTGACCAGAAAACATTGTGCATCCTTGGTTTAGATCTGTTCCACGTACAATTATGGCCAACCAAGGTTTCAAAAGCAAACTGAAAACTTTCTCTTCAGGGTGAGCCCACAACTAGGGATGAGCAAACCCGTGAAAGTTCAGGTTCGCTGGGTTCGGACATACTTTAGGTCAAAGTTCAGGTTTGGGACCCAAACTTGACCCCGATTCCCATTGAAGTCGATGGGGAACCGAACTTTACTTTATTATTTTCAGTTATAACATGGTTATATCGGAAAATAATAGTATCCACTTAATCGCACTGCAGCAGTCTCTTCTATGTTCATTCAGCAGGACCTGCCATGTGCGCGATGACGTCACCGTGCTCTCCCACGTCATAAATTAGGTGCATCCTCCGGCAGCGCAGTGGATATCAAGACCAGCTCAGAAATCGCCTGTCTTGATAAATCTCCCCCAAAGTATCTGGTACCAAAAGCGTATAGAGCAGGGTACAGAAACAGCCATGCAGTGGCGCCCTAGAATCGATGGAGCTTTAAAATAATGATATATATGGTATAGCACAGTACAGACTGCAGACAATGTAACTAAAGCAGTAAGTGTTAAAGGGAACCTGTCAGGATCATCATGCTGCTTGAACCACAGTCAGTATGAAATAGACAGACTCCCTGGTTACAGACAACATGGTACAGAGCAGGTCTGCTTTGCTCTTCTGTACAGACTGGCTGTGCCTAGGTGTAGCAGGCGCCATAACATCACTGCATTGCACATTGCACCTACTTGTGCTGAAACAACGGCAGCTGGTGAATGATAGCACAAGGAGTTGAAGACACAGAAACAGTTCAAACTCGGACATGCTTCAGCCATCGTAGCACCTTGGGACAGAGGCCAAAATTCAGGGCTGTACTGCTGAATCTGTAATGGGTGGGAGACACGGTTAAACACTTGTTACAGGAAAAGTGCATAATGCAGATACTGATTATAATGTTTGGGTTACTTTGGTTTAAAATTGACATATCCTCTCACAAACAAGATTGTTAGCTATTTTAAAGTCAGAGTATCATATTTCCTTCTGCTCCTTAACCTGTCAGTTCTAGGGCTGCTCCTTAAACCTGTCAGTCCTGAGGCTGCTCCTTAAACCTGTCAGTCCTGGGGCTGCTCCTTAAACCTGTCAGTCCTGGGGCTGCTCCTTAAACCTGTCAGTCCTGGGGCTGCTCCTTAAACCTGTCAGTCCTGGGGCTGCTCCTTAAACCTGTCAGTCCTGACACCCTTTTCTCCTCCACTATATATCTTCAGGAAACAGACAGCTGGTGCCAGAGTATTTCTCTTTCCCAAATTCAAATTATTTGGTAAATCACAGCTAGGACTGAAACAATTACTCGATTGAATCGAGTAATTCGACACAAAAAAATCCTCGATGCAAATTTTTTGCATCGAGGATTTGTTTGCGTCATCTGACTGGGGAGCGGGAGTGAAGCGATTTCTATTACTTACCGCTCCGTGGTCACCCACCAGCCCGTACCGCGCTGCACTGGATCCTGACATATCGTCAGGTCATAGTGCACGTAAGCACGTGTGATGTCAGGATCCAGTGCAGCACGTGGAGAAGAAGAGGAAGGAGCTGTGGAGCGGCGCCTCTATAGGCAAGGTACTGTAAGTATTTTATTTCACTGGCGCTGGGGACATGGCACTGACAGGGGACAGCCGGCAATGGATGGCATGGAGGGTCAGATGGGAGTGGGGGACATGGAGGGGCTGACTGATGGCAGTGGGGGACATGGAGTGGCAGATCTGATAGCACTGGGGGAGTGGGGACATGGAGGGGCTGATCTGATGGCACTGGGGAACATGGAGGGGCTGATCTGATGGGTGTGGGGGACATGGAGGGGCTGATCTGATGACACTGGGGGAGTGGGAACATGGAGGGGCTGATCTGATGGCAGTGGGGGACATGGATGAGCTGATCTGATGGCACTGGGGGAGTGGGGGAAATGGAGGGGCTGATCTGATGGCACTGGGGGAGTGGAGAACATGGAGGGGCTGATCTGATGGCACTGGGGGACATGGATGAGCTGATCTGATGGCACTGGGGGAGTGGGGGACATGGAGGGGCTGATCTGATGGCACTGGGGGAGTGGAGAACATGGAGGGGCTGATCTGATGGCACTGGGGGACATGGATGAGCTTATCTGATGGCATTGGGGGAGTGGGGGACATGGAGGGGCTGATCTGATGGCACTGGGGGAGTGGGGGACATGGAGGGGCTGATCTGATGGCACTGGGGGACATGGATGAGCTGATCTGATGGCACTGGGGGAGTTGGGGACATGGAGGGGCTGATCTGATGGCACTGGGGGACATGGAGGGGCTGATCTGGTGGCACTGGGGGAGTGGGGGACATGGAGGGGTTGAACTGATGGCACTGGGGGAGGGGGGCCATGGCAATGGATGGCATGGAGGGGCTGATGGCACTGGGGGAGTGGAGCTGAAGGCACTGGGGTGGGGGAGAGCTGAAGGCACTGGGGGTACTGATGCACAGGGGGGGAACGAAGGGTGTTGGGGACTGATGGCAGGGGGTCTGATGAGTTTTTATTAAGGAAAACAGTCTATTAATTCATTTTTTCTTATTAGATTCACTATTAGACTCGATTAATTGTAAAAAATAATTGATAGAATACTCGATTACTGAAATAATTGTTTACTGCAGCCCTAATCACAGCCTTAAAGGGTTTCTGTCACCCCGCAAAACTCATTTTTTTTTTTTGGATAGTTAGATTCCTCATAGTGCGATATAGGAGAATATAATAGTCTTACTTACTTTCATGCGGCCGATTCTTTATAAAACGAACTTTTATAATATGTAAATGAGGGCTCTACCAGCAAGTAGGGCGTCTACTTGCTGGTAGCTGCTGCAGAAATCCGCCCCCTCGCCGTGTTGATTGACAGGGCCAGCCGTGATCTCCTCCTCCGGCCGGCCCTGTCAGTAATTCAAAAATCGCGCGCCTCTGGTCATTCGGCGCAGGCGCTCTGAGATGAGGAGGCTCGTATCCTCAGCACTCCCTCAGTGCGCCTGCGCCGATGACGTCTTCTCTTTCGGTGATGTCATCGGCGCAGGCGCACTGAGGGAGTGCTGAGGATACGAGCCTCCTCATCTCAGAGCGCCTGCGCCGAATGACGCGAGGCGCGCGATTTTTGAATTACTGACAGGGCCGGCCGGAGGAGGAGATCACGGCTGGCCCTGTCAATCAACACGGCGAGGGGGCGGATTTCTGCAGCAGCTACCAGCAAGTAGACGCCCTACTTGCTGGTAGAGCCCTCATTTACATATTATAAAAGTTCGTTTTATAAAGAATCGGCCGCATGAAAGTAAGTAAGACTATTATATTCTCCTATATCGCACTATGAGGAATCTAACTATCCAAAAAAAAAAAAATGAGTTTTGCGGGGTGACAGAAACCCTTTAAGGCTCATGCACACGGCCGTAGACATTTTTGCGGTCCATAAGTTGCATACCCACAATCACGGACACAGATTGTGCGCGTTCTGCATTTTGTGGAATGGTATGTGCTGCCCTCTGTTGCAACTGCCTATTCTTGTCCGCAAAATGGACAAGAATAGGACATATTCTATATTTATTTATTTATTGCATGGCACTGTGTGCTGTCTACATATTTTGAGACCATTCACGGTTCCAGTGGGAATTACATTTTCGGGTTCTAGAACTTGTTCACAGTTACGTGAAGGAGAATTGTCCAGTTTCTATTGAAAGACAAATTGGAATAGAACGGTAATGAAAGAAATCTTGATGGTAAAAGTATACAAGTCATGACAACTTTATATCCACATTTTACTTGGTCCAAGCTTATTAAAGTGTTTTTATTAGGTGCAAGCTCGTGGAGCTTTTCTTCTGCTTATGGAGGTTGCACGCCTGCTGGGGCTGGAAGAAACAAACATGGCAACTGAACAGGACCAACATCTTCTCCGACTTCTTACTCCCATCACCAAGCTCTTCACAGGGAAGCAGGTACACTACTCCAGACTCATTGCTGAAGTACATTTATTTTATGTTGGATTTATTACATTCTGTCATGTATACATCTTTGTACACACAAGGCTATTGCCGTCATATCAGAAGGACTGGAGTGCTTTGGAGGACAGGGTTATATGGAGGACACAGGTCTGCCAGCTATGTTGAGAGATGCCCAAGTAAGAACTACCATAATTGGACTGTAAGATTGAAACAGAATTATCACATATCCATTGCTTATTCTGTGATATGTCCATGATAGGTGCTTACAATATGGGAAGGAACAACCAACGTACTGTCCCTGGATGTCCTGCGATCAGTCGTTAAGAGCCAAGGGCAGGTTTTAAGTGCATTTTTCTCTTCTGCTCAGGTAAAATACATCATATTATAATCTTAAATGACCCAGTATTACTGTGTGGTACATGCATTGTAGTGATGACTAGATTTTCTATATTTCTGTTCATTAGAGACTGTCAACTGATATTGACAGAACTCGCCCTGCAAACATTACTTACATATGAGGAAGCTATTTATCAACGTGAAGGAGGACTTTATCAAGCCAGAATTCTGACAAAATTCGTTTTTTTTCTTTTTTTTTTTTCTTTTACACTTTTTGCATTTATACACTACACATTCCAGTTTTGAAAAGTGGGTGTGGTTAGCGGTTAATTAATTTTACTCCATATTTTTCACTACAACTTTTAAAAAAAAGTCATGGTTACTGACAATGGTTGTAGAACTACTGTACCAGCTAACCATTTTGACCCTCAGTTATTCCTGAGGGTGTTCTGGTGGTCCCTTGGTTTTCACTCTTTAACCTCTATACAGGCATCTGGTCTTCATTGCAGGGGAGCAACCAGGACGCTACCACTTGGAATAGTCCTGATGTAGATGGAAGCTCACCCACTGGGTCAGAAACATGGGTGCAAAGCATCAATGGATCAGGCAGAACTTGCAGTCAGAATAAGACCAAGGTTGGGCAGGCAGAGTACGTATGAATCAAGAGTCAGTCCCATCGTTGGGTCAGGTGGCACAGGGTCAGAATCCAGGCAACAGACAGAAGACAGAGCACAGACAGACAAAAACATCAGGATACCAGGTCAGGCAGATCACGGTCCACGGACAGGAAAAAAGATTATAGCTGCTTTATAGGATGCAGCAGACTAGAAAGGGCAGACAGACTGTGTTGCTCAGGCCTGTAGTGGAACACACAGCACAGAATATATAGCAGGGCTAATTAGCCCATTCTCAACCAGGTGCACACAGAAACCCAGGAGGATAAACTCTTACAGTGCTGCAGAAGGAGAGGAGCAGGGCAGCAGACCCCCAATGTGACAGTCGCAAACTCACTCCAGTAGGGAAGTGACATAAGGAATAAACCTGGAGTAGCATTTCTATAAACTGTTATGTTTAAAGATGCGCCAATACAGACTCCAGCAAAACTGACTTCAAATATGATAAATTCCCTCCTATGTGTTTTTCTTTACTACAGGAAAAGCTAGAAGCCTCATCTAATATTCCCAGTCTGTCTCAATCCACTTCCCGATTGCTGCAAGCTCTGCAGAACCTAAAAGATTTCACAAAGAAGGCGGGAATAAGAGGAAACGGCTTCATGGAACTAGCAGGCCGTGATTTTGCTTACAGCCTTGCTAAAATCTATATCGGTAATTATAAGGCTGTGCTCACATAGTGTATGTTATAGTTTAGATTTATATGGAAGCACAGCAAAAATAAATTCTAGTATTGTCTTTTGATTGAGAAAATTGATCTCCTTGAAAGGTTGATTTCTCCATGACTCATCCTTGCACAGGTGTGATAACCACTGAATTGTCATTTATTAATGTGCATAAATATCATTCCTTTATTGGTTGTTGTTGCTGAAGCTGCTCCCTGTACAAGTGGTAGTAATTCAGTTTAAGAGCCCATAAACTGTAGCTTGTTATCTGCAGGTAGATTTACAGGGAAAAATATCTCCACAATATGGTAGTGCTTGGAATGGCTCTGCTGCTTAACTTACTGTATGTCTTTCGAGAATGTTACTTGAGCATTTCCTGAGTACATTGCTAGTTTGCTAATGGTTTTAACTTCATGTAAAACATGTTCTAATATGGCCTAGATATTTGGGAGAACACAATATCCTAAACTGATCTGCTCCAGTTGAACTTTCACAACTATGGTGTATATCCCCTGTAGGTTGCCTCTTTGTGGACCATGCAGCTTGGGCTGGAGCAACAGAATCAGATGCATATTGTGCTAAAAGGTAATCTTCAAGAGGCTCTGACCCAGGTTGTCATTGTTAATCTAGAGACAGAGAAAAAGTGTGCTTGTAAGTAACTCTAAATACATGTTTTGGTTGCTTTGCAGATGGTGTGAACAAGAGCTTTGTCCTGTCAACACTGCTGAAGCTTTTGGATGCTACAGTTCAAATGCAGCATCCATGGACAGACAGATTGTCTATGAAAAAAGCCCTTTGTTAAAGGGAAATCTATAAGTTATTGATTTTCCCTGATTTATATTTAACTTTTAAGGACCCGTTTAATGGTTGCACACCTAAAAAAAATTGCTAAATCAGCTTTTTATTAAAATACAAGGTGGTTCAAAAGTAGGGACACTTGAATAAATAGGAAATGGTGGCTGGGAATGCCATCCTGTATGTGAAATTTTGCCAAGGGGAAGGGGGCAAATATGTGAGGGGTTGTATCCAACATGGCAGCTATCTGGGAACCAAGTTGATATTTTCAGATGGGAAGTTACATGTGACATATGTAACCGGGAGGGAATTTGATGAGAAAATGGCTGCTGTGTTAGACACCACCTCTCACAGATTTGCCCCCTTCCCCTCAGCAACATGTCAGACATAGGATTGCATTCTCAACCACCATTTTCCGTTTATTCCAGTCTCTCCATACTATTGGGCTACCCCGTGTATAACAAATAGGAAAACAAAACATCTCAGGTGTCAATGGGAGAGTACAAATATAACCTACGCATTTCTGTGAGGAGCTGTGTCCAACATGGCGGCCATTTTGAAAGCCGACATCTTGGAACCAAGTCAATATTTTTAAATGGGAAATGGTGCATGTGACATGTATCTGTGCTTAAATGCAGGTCTGGGACGAGGTATTTTGGTGCACTAAGCAGATGAAGTAAAAGATGCCCCCTCCCAACAAAACCTACTTCATCCTAATAATAAACACCTCAGCTGCTGCAGAACCTCATAATACACACCTTTGCTGCTGCAGATGCTCATATTACACACGTCAGCTGCTGTAGCGCCTCATAATACACACCTCAGCTGCTGCTGAACCACATTATACACCTCAGCTGCTGCAGTACCTTATAATACATACCACAGCTGCTACAAAACATCATAATATATACCTCAGCTGCTGTATTAATGCTGCATAATAATGCATGATTGGACAAGAGCACATTCCCCTTCATACTGATGGAAGTGCTCATGATCTGCTCAAAGGCCCTGTAAGTTAACTGACAGACCCACCAGTGAGCAAACCCATCAGTATGAAAGGAAGAAGCTCATTGGCTGATTTGCCCACTCTGAGAGCTGGCATGTCGCTCACTGCTTCTCCGCTTTGTGGCTGATACTCTGAGACGAATTAGTAAGTTCCTGTCTGCCCACCCTGATCACTACTTTCTCTTCCCTTTATGACCCTGCTGTGCCTCCCTAACAATGATGTGATGCAGGCATGCAGTGTAGAACTGTTAGAAATTGAGTAAGAATAATTGTATAATATATTTTATTCATTGATTTTAATGTTCTAGTAGTAATACTGGCGCCTGAAGTTTGTATCCTTCTGTAAGCAGTGCATACGGAATCTGGACACTATAGTCGTGGTGTATGGGTTCTGTGTTGTACAATATGTGCTGCAGTGACTTCTGTACTGGCAGGAGCACACATGGCTGCTCCTGCCTGTCCTCGCTCTTATATGACTTACAGTGACCTATATGTGACTTGCACTCACAGGTCTGCATAGCACATCGCTGCTCCTGTCTGCACTCAATCCATTCCTCTAAGCCTGGCACAGCAGAGGTTTCAGTGGAGCGGATACAGGCAGGAGCAGCAATGTTATACAGATAGCCTAGGACACCAGAAAGGTAGCCAGGAGGACAGCTAGGGCAGTTAGCAGAGGACAAGCTCCATGTTTTCTCTCTCCTGATGTCTGCAGTGCCCCTCCTTCTCTGTCAGGGCCAGACTGGCCTACCAGGAAAATTCCTGTTAGTGCCCGTTAGGCCAGTAGCCTTGACTGCCGCACAGCCGGCAGCGAGTAGGCTCCTTGGCCGGTGTAGCGAATGCCACAAACACCACACACTGTAACGACATGCAGGACGGCGGCGGCCTTCTCTCACCTCCCAGCAGCACCCTTACTACTGTATAGACGCCCTGCCTGTGTCACAACTTGCAAGCTTCTCATTTACAAGATTCGAATCCAACAGTCATCTGTATTGCCATCCTCAGGACAGCGATACATAAGCCTTGCCTGTGCTGCAGCAGGAGAGGGAGATGTGTCTGCTGGGATTCAAACCCACGACCTTCTGTATCAGAGGCAAAGCACTTACCCACACAGCTATAAGAGATGCATAGCCACTGACTGAAAAAATATGAGACTTCTACTGTAGACTCTGTTATAGCCAGTGTACATCTATACACGTGACAGCTTCCCCAACACACCCAGCACTGCTATAGCTCTATATGACATAGCTGAGTGTGCTGGAGCAGCTGTCATGTGTATAGATGTAGCAGAGGTGGGTGTGCTGAGGCAGCTATCATATATAGAGATATAGCAGAGCTGAGTGCGCTGGGGCAGCTGTCATGTGTATAGATGTAGCAGAGCTGGGTGTGCTGGGGCAGCAGTTATGTGTATAGATGTAGCAGAGCTAGGTGTGCTGGGGCAGCTATCATATATATAGATATAGCAGAGCTGTGTGCGCTGGGGCAGCTGTCATGTGTAGGGATGTACACTAGCTATCAAAGCTATAAACGAGTCTACAGTAGAAGTCTCATATTTTTTCAGGCAGTGGCTATGCAGCTCTTATAGCTGTGTGGTTAAGTGCCTTGCCTCTGATACAAAGAATATTGAGTTTGGATTACTTTGTTTCTTACACCGTTCGCACAATTCTTATGTACAGGATTCGTAGGATTCGAGATTCAAGAGATTCGAGAACCTTTTCGGATTCGAATTCGGATTCGAAAAGAATTTGATTTGTCCCACCTCTACTTTAAAGTAAAGTTCTTTGATTATTCTTAGTTCTGAACCAATTGTATGGGATAATGGTCTACTGTAGTGTTTCCCTACCAGGATGCCTCCAGCTGTTGCAAAACTACATTTCCCAACATGCCCTGACAGCCAAACGCTGTCTGGGCATGCTGAGAGTTGTAGTTTTGCAACAGCTGGAGGCATCCTGGTAGGGAAAAGCTGGTCTACGGTGATAATATGAACAATGGGGGTTCTACAAAAGAGCTATTGTGGGGCAAAGTTCATATTCGTGTTTACACACGTGTTTTAGAATGAATGCTTTCCCCTTTTATAAACAAGTAAATAATGACGCAATGCTGTGGGGCTGGTATTCAACTTTTTCCAGGGCTGGTTTTTATCCCCAGTCCGGCCCTGTCTGTCCCGACTGCCGAGCCAGCTTCTGCATAAATGTAAAACGGCCAAGAAGCTCATCTGCTAGTGAGGGAGAGGGGAAATTCAGGCTGTTTGTAAAGCTGGGGACAGACAGGGGAAGAAGGAAGAACCAGTCTGCTATGAAGAAGGCCGAGGACTGGTGGGGCCTCACTCCTGACATCTTCCTCTGTTGTTATAGTGTTGCTTACAGCTAACAGCAGAGGTATAGTGGAAGGGGTGAACCGACAGGGGGTTTCATTGGCTCATATGTTGGGCTAGTTGGAGCCTGCAGGCATGACAGAAATAGTACTTCATCCTGCCCTTTGCACCCTACCAATGCTGAGATAATGTGATGGATTTCCTAGTAAGCCAAATGAGAGTTCCACTCACTAGTGATTCTCCCCTGCACCCTACCAATGCTGCTATCCAGCATATTCCATGATTGAAGCATCAGTGGGGCACAGAGGACATACTGACAGCTGGCTTATTAGGAAAATAGCAACAGGGAACAGCAGAGCAGGGGAGAAGCAATGAGAGTAAACTAGTCTTTTCAGCTGCAGCACCCAAGAAGATAGTAGGCATATTTCCCCCCCCCCCTCCCCCGCTGCAATGAGGTGGCGCCCTAGGCAAGCGCTTACATCTGGCTACCCTTTGTCCCCCCCCACACAGATTTTCCCCCCTCCCTTTGCCACATATAGGATGGTGTTCCCAACCACCATTTTCCATTTATTCAGGTGTCTCCATACTTTTGAACCACCCTGTATATAACAAATAGGAAAACAAATAATCTCATATATACTGTGGATAACCTAGGCATTTTGTCATTTAATAAAAACAGAAGACCATAGATGACAACAATCTTAGTATTTAACCTTCTTGGCTGCTATCTTGTCTTCCAATTGCATAATTCTGTGCAGTCTTTGGTCCAGTGGACATGGCAGAAGGCGAAACATCTGACTGCATGAATCTAGGAATAGCCATTATCATAGCAATAACAAAACGACGTCCCTAAGAGGAAGCGTATTGTTGTGATCTGATTTTAAAAAAAATATCAAAAAACATTTTCGTAAAATCTGTGCAATAAGGCCCAGGAACATAGAGTGCAGCGCAATCTTCTTAGTGATTTAATCATCTCTCCTATACACTACTTTAAAGGCAATTTTCTTATTATTGCATTGCACTCATAATGAGGTAAAAATCTTTTTTTCAATTGGTCTTAAAAATATGGAGTCCTTTTCTCTGTACAGAGCTGGGATGCTCTATTAGCAGGATCTGAATTTTCTCTCTCTTCGCTCCTTATCTCTGCTCTCTGACCTTATAAACACTCATTAAAACTCAATCCTTATCTTACTGATAAGAATGTGGCTTAAATAAGTGTTTATGACCTCTTAGTAATTTAGAGATAAGGGTTATAAAAGTGAAAGTGATTGTAGAATTCACACAGCTAGAAAAAGTTACATAGCTTTTACAGAGGTTGTCCCATGAAAAATAGTCTACATTTTTCAAACTGTCCCTGGATCTGAATACTTTTGTAATTTCATGTAATTAAAGATTGAATATAGACTCTTAAAGAGTTAAACAATAAATTGTATCTGTAGAGAACCACGCATTGTTTGTTCTTTTCCTTATTTCTTTGTCCATGTCTAAGGAACCTTACTGAGGTGGTCGCCCATCCTCATTTCCATCCTTTAACTGTCACCAGCTGTATCTACTGTTAGAAGCTGCCAATTTGAAATAAATCTGGCAGGGCAATTGGATAAATGCATGAGGGGGCTCTGGATCCATGTGAGGTACAGGGTTGGTTCTAGCTTACTTAGTAAAAGATTGTCATGTACTTTATGATGTCCATTAATCATGGAAAAATCTCTTGTCAAACAAAGCAAAAGTATCTCTGGCTCTAAACATCTCTTCCAGTAGTCTGGCGGACTCACCACCACCACCTCAGAAGAGATCAGGGGTAAGAAGGCCTCATATTCAGTCCTGTATCTCCTTCCACATACATGCTCGGCACAGATGTCTCGCAATCACTGCTTGCCACACCAGTGGTAGGAAAGCTCAGAATAGATGTTCACTTGCTTACAGGTATTCACTTCATGTGGTGTTAGATTTTATCCAGCAGGGACTCACTAGGTGGAATAAGCAAGGAGATTGACAGGCACAGTTAAAATAATAGGTTTAATTCATACTCTCAAAAGTCCAAAGTATAAAAGCATGTAACGAACACTTAAAACACCCGAGCCAGTGTTTCGCCCACTATTGGCTTCTTCTTCTTTAACCTCTTAACTCAAAATGAAATAACTGTATGTCATTTGTGTGCAAAGGATATATGGAGTGGGCTTTAAAGCTGTATGTAATGTAAAATATTTATCACTCCCAGTGAATGCCATAATGGAAAAAATTGCCAATTTCCTGTTTTTTGGTCACTTCGCCCCCCCCATAAAAAGTCAAATGTGCCCCACAATGGTAACAATGAAAAAAACAGGCCACCCTGTACAAAAAAAGCTCTTGAATAGCTCTGTAGAATATAAAAAGGTTATTGATGTCAGAATATGGCGATGTAAAGGTTATACCTCCAATGTCAGATAGGTGTGGGTCCCACCTCTGGAACCTGCACCTATCTTTAAAACAGAGCCTGCAAAGTGAATTAGGGTGTACCAGGCATGTTCAGCTGCCCTACATTCATTTCTATGGGACTGCTGAAAATAACCAAGATTGGCCGACCAGAGTTTGGTGATGTAAAGAAAAAAGACATTTTTAAACCCTCAACAGTCTCATTAAAATTGGAAAATCCTTCCTGAAAATGTCACTTTTTTTATTGTACATTTTGAATTTGTGCAAATTATGTCTAATTTAACTATATGAGACCTTGAATTTTGCAGTATGAGTTGCATTTTTTTAAACCTATTTTGGGATATACTGTATCCAAAATTCTTATTTGGGATACAAGATATATATTCCAAAATAGTTTTTAAAAAATATGTCTCGCCCTGCAAAATTCAAGGCCTCCTATAGTTAAATTGAAATTCTAATCGCCCCCTTTCGCAATTTTACATATAAGAATAAATATACAATAAAAAATGTAAACATTGGTATTGCCATGTCTGAAAATGTCCCAACAATTTAAAAAAGTGTTTTTATTGAAAGTTTTTTTAATTGTAAAACAAACTGTATGTATTTGGTATCACTGTAATCATACTGACCCACAGAATAAAGTTATCAAGTTATTTATGCCGAAGAATGAACAAAGCAAAATGTATAACAGAAACTGTGGCAGTAAGCTATGTGTACCCCAGAATGGCACCATTAAAAACTACAATTTGTCTTGCAAAAAAAAAACAACATATGGCTACATAGATGGAAAGATATGAAAGTTATAGGTCTTGGAAGGCCATGAAAAAATTTTTGGTCGGTATGGCCCAAAACAAGCTGGTCACTAAGGGGTTAACCCCTTCACGCATTTGGACGTAACTGTACGTCCAAATGCATGAAGGCACCGATCTCGGCCATTTAACCCCATAGATGCAGCGGTCCCTGGCCACTGCAGCATCCCGGGGCGGATTGGGAATTAAAAGTGGCCCTGTAAAAAAAAGATAAAATTGGCCCCATGTTGTAGGCGAGGCTAAACAGACAGAAGGTGGGGCCAACATGAGTAGGCGGGGTCAAAAGACAAAGGCGGAACCAGCAATATCATAGACAGCAGAACCAGATATCATGGTTCAGCACAATATATTGCCCCAGCAGAACCAAATACCACAGGGCAGCACAATATACTGCCCCAGCAGAACCAAATACCACAGTGCAGCACAATATACTGCCCCAGCAGAACCAAATACCACAGTGCAGCACAATATACCGTCCCAGCAGAACCAAATACCACATTGCAGCACAATATACTGCCCAGCAGAACCAGATACCACAGGACAGTACAATATACCACCCCAGCAGAACCAAATGCCACAGTGCAGCACAATATACCGCCCCAGCAGAACCAGATACCACAGAGCAGCACAATATACCACCCCAGCAGAACCGTATACCACAGTGCAGCACAATATACTGCCCCAGCAGAACCAAATACCACCGTGCAGCACAATATACTGCCCCAGCAGAACCAGATACCACAGTGCAGCACAATATACTGCCCCAGCAGAACCGTATACCACAGTGCAGCACAATATACTGCCCCAGCAGAACCAAATACCACCGTGCAGCACAATATACTGCCCCAGCAGAACCAGATACCACAGTGCAGCACAATATACCACCCCAGCAGAACCGTATACCACAGTGCAGCACAATATACTGCCCCAGCAGAACCAAATACCACCGTGCAGCACAATATACCACCCCAGCAGAACCGTATACCACAGTGCAGCACAATATACTGCCCCAGCAGAATCAAATACCACAGTGCAGCACAATATACTGCCCCAGCAGAACCAAATACCACAGTGCAGCACAATATACTGCTCCAGCAGCACCAAATACCACAGTGCAGCACAATATACTGTCTCAGCAGAACCAAATACCACAGTGCAGCACAATATACTGCTCCAGCAGCACCAAATACCACAGTGCAGCACAATATACTGCCTCAGCAGAACTAAATACCACAGTGCAGCACAATATACTGTCTCAACAGAGAGTTTTCTGCACTGTGGTATTTATTTCTGCTGGAGTAGTAATTTATTCTGCATTATGGTTTTGTGCTGTGGTATTTGGTGCTGCTTGAGGCAGTATATTGTGCTGCACATTAGTATTTGGTACGCTACAGAACCATATACCAAAGTGCAGCACAATATACTACTCCAGCAGTACAAAATATATCCAGAGAAGTTGCCCCTCTGTGATGGCCTGTGACAGTTGCCACGTTCTGTTCTCCTCCTCTAAGATCTGGAGTTAGGGGCTAAGGAGGTTTAACGCAGGCCACAGCAGCAAGCCAGCCCTAACTTCAGCATGCTGCCTGGTCATAGAGGAGAATACAGCACCACATGCCTCTTACATCCAGTGATGTCTCCTCTGATGTAGATGTTCTTTTTCCCTCATCTTCTCCATTTGGTTAAGACAACTATGACAACATCTTTCACTCTCATCTCTGCAGAGTTTGCCACACAGACATTTAGATTCCTCAATTTTCCCCGCCTTCACAACACAAGCTCCCTATACTGCTGCCACTCCTATACTGTACTCACTGTACTCCCCAAAGCCTCCAAATACATGCAATGTAAATACAGCTAATTGTGACGTGTACATAAGGCATAGCTCTCTCGCCCCCAGCGAGGTCAAGTGTTCAGCTGTGTGGACTGTGCTCCCCAAATCTTGTGTGCTCTGATGAGCAGTACAGGGCACACTATGCTGTACCAGAACCTGAATTCTATTCCCAACCCAGAAATAATAATATAGATTATGGGTTTCATTTTGCTGGCATATTCTCTGGCTCAGTTTGATACTACATCTATATAGTTTTTCTTGTGTTTTAATACTTTAAAAAAAAAAAATTGAAAAAAATGTTTTTATTTGCACCGACATATTCTGACCCCCATATGGAGCTGTGTGGGGGCTCATTTTTTGTGGAGTGATCTGTCGTTTTTATGAATATCATTTTGGAGCATGTGTGACTTTTTGATCAGGTGAAGCAATAAAAAATGGCAAATCAACCTTTTTGATTTTTTTCTATTACGGTGTTCACCATACTGAGTAAATATTTCATAATCTGTAAAGTCTGAACTGAGGCCACAATGCTGATGATCTGGTGGAGAAAACAGGCTACACTATGACCTCACAGTGATATCCCCTGTTACATTTGGGGTTGCTCTGGATGATGGATATATATTAGGTCACCTGACCTCTACATATAAAGGGTAGTCAGGGACCTGGATCCTGGTGTTCATGTCCAGTTCACACATATTGCAGAGAGCAGCAGCTCACAGGAAGTCAGCATGGATCACATCCAGCAGCACTGTGTAGTAGAACTGCTTGCTTACACACAGCACCAGCACTCACTTTTGTACTGCTACAGCCCCCAGCATCTGCATGAGGAAGCTGAGCTATCTTCCTTCCACACATGAACTCCGAATCTCACTATTGATTTATTGTAAGTCTGCTCACTGTAAGTCTCCTTTCTTGCTACTAAGCTACAGACCATCTCCTCAGTATTTAGTATCTCTCCACTGTTAAATAGAAATATCTTGTGCAGCTCTCACCTCTACCCTCCATATCTGCTCCTCACTCCCCAGCCTCTGCATCACACAATCTTGAATTTCTCACAGGGCGGCTCTTCCTGGGCACTTCTCACTAGAGGCAGGGAGGACCTCCCAGCTTCCTCCTCCTTTGCTGTGCGGCCATGTGTAAACGACTCTGGCAATATTAGGAAAATGACAGCGTGGCCCTCTGCAATATACATCCCAGGCTGGCCTGCTGTGCGCTCATTATCATATGTGTGATAGCGGCCTGCCATGTGTATTGCAGAGGGCCGCACTGTCATTATCATGATAATGCAGAAGCCACAAGTGTGAAGGGAGAGAGGGTGCTGGCGGCCTACTGCATAGTGAAGGCAATCGGCCCACCAGGAATCTTCCCAGTGAGGTGAATTGCCAATCCGCCCCTGGTGGCATCCATGGTGTTAGCTCCCTCCCTCTGCCATCGGGCCGCAGCTGCTGCGATGGTAGCGGCCCGATGGTTACCATGGCAACCGGATGCCTCAGGGTCTGATCAGGCTTAGTAAAACTGACAATACAGTGCATTGCAATAGATGACTAAATAAAAATACAATAAAAATTGTCTTTTCTCATATCCGTTCATTTATAAGTCAATAAAAAAACGATATATAATTGGTATTGCCACGTCCGTAAAGACCTGAGCTATAAAAGTTTCATGTTAAAAACAATGACAGAATTGCTGTTTTGTCACCTCAATAGCAGGTGATCAAAAAGTCGTATGTACCCCAAAATAATACCAAGAAACAGCTTGTTCCGCAAAAAGACAAGCCCACACACAGCTACATGATTTTTTTTTTTTAATAATGGACTTTAGTATATGACTATGCAAAATATCATAACCATAATAATCCATAACCATATCAACCCACAGAATAAAAACATATAATATTTACTCCATGAGGAACCTCATAAAAAATAAAAACAGAAAACACTGACATAATTGCCATTTTTGACCACTTCACCTCCACAAAAAATGGTATGAAAAGTGATCAAAAAGACATATGTACTCCAAAATGATACCAATAAAAACTACAGTCCGTCTCGCAAAAAACAAGCCCCACACAGCTACATTGGTGAAAAAATAAAAATGTTATGGGCCCTAAAAACAACCGATAACAGATCTGTCTGGTTTTCATTATGCAGGACGGGAAAAAAGTCCTGTCGACAGGACTTTGTTTGCCGTCCTGGAGCCATGGTTCCTATCTCCAGGTGGCAAGCAGACAGCCAGTTTTTGATTACTATATTGATGATGTGGAGCAGTTCCTCCCCAGTGTGTCTTCGTTCACTCAGGCTGACAGGGTGCAGAATAGCATGATAACGCCTAGTTTTGCATAGGTGATATGATGGAGGACCACTGTGAACGATGCCTAGAGGGGAGGGTTAGGACATAGAGGGCACAACCATCAGGTCTCTGACATGTGCAGAGTAAACTACAAGGAAAGGGAGGGACTGTAGTACCAGCAACTTCACCAGGTGCTTGTTGAGCTTTTGTGCCACTGGAGTGCACACATACTGTTGACTCTTTGCAGTCGCCTCGATGATTGATTGCTGTTGAAACAAGTGACGAGGAGGATTAGTAGCAGGAGCATTGAAGTCGATGGGAAGGAATGACCCCTTCCTTCTGCTGACATTGACGAGCCCTGACTGCTGGAGAGAGGGTGAGATGCAGTGGTTGCTGCATCAAGCTGTACTAAATGAGTGGCATGGTTTTCCACGCAACTTTATGGTGACACTCCATGTGTTGACCTAAGGGCCGTTGTGCCAACATTAGCACCCTGGCGGCGCCTCACCTTCTGTCCACACATACTGCATAGTGCTACACTAATGTCCCCCAGTGACTGTGTGAAATATTCCCACACGGCCAAGTATCACATTTTCCCTCCACCACTGCGTGATGCCTGCTTGCCGCTGCCAGTGTGCTCCTCACAGGTTGACTCCCAAGTAGCAGACTGTTTACCCATCCCGCGTTTAGCTCCAGATCTCCCACTGCTTCCAGCCTCATGGGCACGCTGCCACCCTCACCCCCTGATGATGATGATGCCCCGTCTTCACTTGGCTCCCACGTGTGATCGTCTACATCCTCATCTACATATGGTTGTGAGTCAATTTTCACCCTCACCTGTCTCTTGCGCTCTTCCCTAACATCTCACAACATGTTTTCCCACCATACTGTCATCATCAGTAGTTGCACGCCTAAAGGAGTCCGCAGCAGACCTCTCCAGCCTGTAACTGCTGACTGTCCTCAAAAAAGTAATTGTCGCTGAAAAGTGGAGCAGAACCGGCAGCTACCATTACTTAGCTAACAGACGGAGCAGCAAAAGCAAGAAACAGGTGAGGGCATAGAGGGAGTTCCTGGGCCATGTCAACTAAGCGTGGTGTCAGGGGAACCCACCAATTCCTGGTTGTGTATAACTTGAGATGATTGTGAAGAGCAAATCAACCATTCCAGTACAGCTGGATTGTTGGTAAAAAAAAACATGATCGCTGGATGACATTGTTGCTGTGGCTACTACCACCACCCCTTTTTCTGCTGCTATTTGTACTGGCTACAGCATCATTTTTGCCACTGCTCGTTCCTTTGGAGGGCCCAGGCAACTGTCTGTTGGCATAGTGTGTAACAACCGTATCACTAACAGAAGGGATTAGCTATGAATATTGATGTACTGCACAGTTATGTACATAATGATAAATTAAACTTGCCTGTAATACTGACAAACAGTAACTCTACAGCTAACAGAACAGATTGGCTATGAATCTTTGTGCACTGCACACTTATGTACACGGAGATAAATTAGACCTCCCTACAGTGTTCCCTCTAAGCTGCGCGGGTGAGCGGCTGCGCAGCAATTGTGCCCCCGCTCACAAGTTTAAAGTCCGCTCAGCGCCCGCTCACCCTGCTTGCAAAATGCCCACACACTTGCCCACACTATTAATGAGTTCTTCCAAACTTCCTCCTTCTGTGTGCATGGTAAGCGGTGCGCCGCCTACCACATATTCCCGCGCTACTGCTGCCTCCTCCTTCTTTTTCTGACCACAGAGGAGGAGCAGCAGTGCACAGGTAGAGGTAACGTGTTGGCTGCGGCGCCATCTTAGAAGCTAGAGAGACTGAGAGCTGCCTGCTGCGCCTGCTACATAAGTATGCTGGGGACAGACCTGGAGGGCATGCTGCTGCAGAACACAAGGTGTGAAACCACTGACAGGAACACACCATCCCATCCCAGTGATAGTCTATCACTGGGATGGTGTGTTCCTGCCAGTGGTTTCACCCCTTGTGTTCTGCAGCAGCATGCCCTTTACCTACAGGTGAAACTCCAAAAATTAAAATATCGTCCAAAGTTCATTTATTTCAGTAAGGCCTCATGCACACGACCGTATTTTTTCACGGTCCGCAAAACGGGGTTCCGTGATCCGTGACCGTTTTTTCATCCGTGGGTCTTTTTGGAGGATCCACGGACATGAAAAAAAAGTCGTTTTGGTGTCCGCCTGGCGGTGCGGAGCCAAACGGATCCGTCCTGAATTACAATGCAAGTCAATGGGGACGGATCCGTTTGACGTTGTCACAATATGGTGCAATTTCAAACGGATTCGTCCCCCATTGACTTTCAATGTAAAGTCAGGAGTCCCTATTATACCATCGGATCTGAGTTTTCTCCAATCCGATGGTATATTTTAACTTGAAGCGTCCCCATCACCATGGGAACGCCTCTATGTTAGAATATACTGTCGGATATGAGTTAGATCGTGAAACTCATATCCGACAGTATATTCTAACACAGAGGCGTTCCCATAGTGATGGGGACGCTTCTAGTTAGAATATACTACGAACTGTGTACATGACTGCCCCCTGCTGCCTGGCAGCACCCGATCTCTTACAGGTGGCTGTGATCCGCACAATTAACCCCTCAGGTGCTGCACCTGAGGGGTTAATTGTGCATATCATAGCTCCCTGTAAGAGATCAGGGGCTGCCAGGCAGCAGGGGGCAGACCCCCCTCCCTCCCCAATTTGAATATCATTGGTGGCCAGTGTGCGGCCCCCACCCCCGGCCCCCCCTCCCTCCCTCTATTGTAATATCATTGGTGGCCAGTGTGCGGCCTCCCCCGGCCCCCCCTCCCTCCCTTTATTGTATTATCATTGGTGGCCAGTGTGCGGCCCCCCCCGGCCCCCCCTCCCTCCCTCTATTGTAATATCATTGGTGGCCAGTGTGCGGCCTCCCCCGCCCCCCCCTCCCTCCCTTTATTGTATTATCATTGGTGGCCAGTGTGCGGCCCCCCTCCCTCTATTGTAATATCATTGGTGGCCAGTGTGCGGCCTCCCCCCCCCCCTTCCCGATCATTGGTGGCAGCGGAGAGATCCGATCGGAGTCCCAGTTTAATCGCTGGGGCTCCGATCGGTAACCATGGCAACCAGGACGCTACTGCAGGTCTGGTTGCCATGGTTACTTAGCAATATTACAATATTAGAAGCATCATACTTACCTGCTGCGCTGTCTGTGACCGGCCGGGAGCTACTCCTACTGGTAAGTGACAGGTCTGTGCGGCGCATTGCTTAATGATCTGTCACTTACCAGTAGGAGGAGCTCCCGGCCGGTCACAGACAGCGAAGCAGGTAAGTATGATGCTTCTAATATTGTAATATTGCTAAGTAACCATGGCAACCAGGCCTGCAGTAGCGTCCTGGTTGCCATGGTTACCGATCGGAGCCCCAGAGCGATTAAACTGGGACTCCGATCGGAACTCTCCGCTGCCACCAATGATTGGGGGGGGGAGGCCGCACACTGGCCACCAATGATATTAATACAATAGAGGGGGGGGCGGGGGGTGGGGCCGCACACTGGCCACCAATGATATTACAATAGAGGGAGGGGGGCCGGGGGGGGCCGCACTGGCCACCAATGAAATTAAAACTGGGGAGGGAGGGGGGTCTGCCCCCTGCTGCCTGGCAGCCCCTGATCTCTTATAGGGGGCTATGATATGCACAATTAACCCCTCAGGTGCAGCACCTGAGGGGTTAATTGTGCGGATCACAGCCCCCTGTAAGAGATCGGGTGCTGCCAGGCAGCAGGGGGCAGTCATGTACACAGTTCGTAGTATATTCTAACTAGAAGCATCCCCATCACTATGGGAACGCCTCTGTGTTAGAATATACTGTCGGATATGAGTTTTCACGAAGTGAAAACTCATCTCTGAAAAAGCTTTTATGCAGACGGATCTTCGGATCCGTCTGTATGAAAGTAACCTACGGCCACGGATCACGGACGCGGATGCCAATCTTGTGTGCATCCGTGTTCTTTCACGGACCCATTGACTTGATTGGGTCCGTGAACCGTTGGCCGTCAAAAAAATAGGACAGGTCCTATTTTTTTGACGGACAGGAAACACGGATGCGGCTGCAAAACGGTGCATTTTCCGATTTTTCCACGGACCCATTGAAAGTTAATGGGTCCGCGAAAAAAAACGGAACAACGGCCACGGATGCACACAACGGTCGTGTGCATGAGGCCTAATGCAACTTAAAAGGTGAAACTAACATATGAGATAGACTCATTACCTGCAAAGCGAGATATTTCAAGCCTTTATTTGTTATAATTTGGATGATTATGGTTTGTGAAACACCAAAGTCACAATTTTGAGGTACCCTCAGGGGATTAGCTGACTAGAGTGTGACATATTGAGCCTAGAATATTGAACCTTTTCACAAAATTCTAATTTTAAGCTGCATTAATGCAATTCCTTTTAATTTGCATTACTGAAATAAATGGACTTTTGCATGATATTCAAATTTTTTTGAGTTTTACCTGTATATACAGCCTATACCTATACAGTCTACGTACACATAGCTACAAAAGTTATAGTTTTTATTTTCTTATATAAAAACTGAATTCAAGCCACAGTACACTGAAGACAGTGAAGCATGGTGGCGCAAGCATCATGATATGGGGATGTTTCTCACACTACGGTTTTGGGCCTATTTATCGCATACCAGGAATCATGGATCAGTTTGAATACATCAGAATACTTGAAGAGGTCATGCTGCCTTATGCTGAAGAGGAAATGCCCTTGAAATGGGAGTTCCAACAAGACAACCACCCAGGGCCGGATTAACGTAGGGGCTGATGGAGCTGCAGCTCCAGGCCCCTACCATAAAATAGGCCCATCTGCCAGCCAAAAGGCCGTCCGGAGGGTTAAAAGTCCTGTGTTGTACACAGGGCACAGCACACAGTCAATGCAGAGACGCTCACCTCACGCTGGCAGCAGGGAGCCTGAGGGCGGGACTCGGGAGGAGCGTAATATGATCCTAGAGTGGAAGCTGCTTCTGCCAGCCCCTCCCCTCCCCGCCCACCAACCAATCAGAGCTGAGGCAAGGCAAGCACTAGCAGCTCTGAGTAGTACAGGGAGTCTTCACAGGTCCTGTAAGGGAACTGCACAGTGTAAAGTGTAGTTCCCAGGTTAGAACAGTGCATCTGCCAGGACCTGTGATGACATCATCTTCAGCATCACAGGTCCTGCAGAATCTAGCAAAGGAACTGCATCAAAAATGGTGTAGTTCCTAGGTTTGAAAGGTACATCTGCCAGGACCTGTGATGACATCATCACAGGTCCTTCAACCCCTAACAGCAAGTATTAGAAGTTCACAATCAGCTCTGCAGTGATCCATACAGACTGGAATGGAGTGGTAAGAGGAGGTCCTCCACTTTTCATCATTTACCCCCCCCTCCATGCCCTGTTTTTACTGATTGCTCACTCATGTATAATACTTCAGACAGTTACAGTGACCACTACCTGATGTACTTCACACACACAGTGACTATAATGCATAACTGACCACATATTTCTATAAACACTGCATCTACAGTATTATACCTTGTATGCCTCATATATATATATATATATATATATATATACACACACACACTGCATATATTAAACAGTATTATAGATGCAATATGTACAGATATATAATATATATTGCAGTGTACTGATATGTGAGGTACAAGGTATAATATATGTTTCAACAAAGAGAATCGGTACAACATGTTTACCTAATAAAGTTAAATTTTTATTGTGACATAAAACAAACATACAAACATACATGTAGAGCCCATACAGTGTGCCTCTAGAGGCAGTTCACAATGCATTCACTAGTAGCAGATCTAAATTGTTTGAATGCCTGCATTCACATGGAGGGTGTTGTGAGTGCAGGGCCTGGATCAGCATGTATTATTTGAAGCTATATCCAGCCCTGTGATCATTCCTTTCTCCAATTTAAAACAGGTATAAGTGTGTATGCAGGCAGGCATAGGTTGCATATATATGCTATGATCGTGACTATTCAAATCATTAATCATCAGGCACTAAAGCCGTGTATATCAGACCGATCTAAATCCTTCACCTACCCGATATCCAGTGGCGTGCGTGTGAGCTGTCTCTGTGCGGCGTACTCCCCGACGTACGTTCCGCTTAATGCTTCTTCAGGAGGATCTGAAGAAGCATTAAGCGAAACGTACGTCGGGGAGTACGCCGCACAGAGACAGCTCACACGCACGCCACTGGATATCGGGTAGGTGAAGGATTTAGATCGGTCTGATATACACGGCTTTAGTGCCTGATGATTAATGATTTGAATAGTCACGATCATAGCATATATATGCAACCTATGCCTGCCTGCATACACACTTATACCTGTTTTAAATTGGAGAAAGGAATGATCACAGGGCTGGATATAGCTTCAAATAATACATGCTGATCCAGGCCCTGCACTCACAACACCCTCCATGTGAATGCAGGCATTCAAACAATTTAGATCTGCTACTAGTGAATGCATTGTGAACTGCCTCTAGAGGCACACTGTATGGGCTCTACATGTATGTTTGTATGTTTGTCTTATGTCACAATAAAAATTTAACTTTATTAGGTAAACATGTTGTACCGATTCTCTTTGTTGAAACATATTAAGGAGGTACACCCTTGTTAACGCAAGGCTGTTTCGATCCAGTTGAAATATAAGGTATAATATATGCAGTGTGTACAGATATATTGTATATACAGCAGTGTACTGATATGTTAGGTACGAGGTATAATAGATGGTGTGTACAGGTATATTGTATATACAGTATTGGATTGATATGTGAGGTGTAATTTATACCTCATATATCAGTACACTGCTGTATATACTATATACCTGAACACACTGCATATATTATACCACGTTCCTCACATATCAGTACACTGCTGTATACACTATACATCTGTACACACTGTATCTATTATGCCTCTTTTGTGTGCCAGGCCTGTTTTGTAATCCCAATCCGGCCCTGATGGCATAAATTATAAAACAGCAGCGAACATAGTTCATGGAACAAAGAGAGAGGCCTGGAATGGGTAGTGGGAGGGGCTATAAAAGGGGAATGGGGGCCCAATTTAGATTCTTGCTATGGGGCCCAGTGATTTCTATGTACGCCTTTGACAGGAGCAGAGAGATAAGAGAAGTGACAGATGACACAGAGTTTAGATTACAGGTTGAATTAACCCTTTAGGATCAAATTGGCTTCTCAGGAGATAAATATGTTAAAGGCATCTCATTCAGTAGCTATATAACTAAGGGTGGGTTCACATCTCCTTTATGGATTCCGTTAAGTGGGGACTGTGGGGACTATTTTATTATCAGCCAGTGACTGTTACTGTAATACTGTTATCAATTCAGCACATAGTTTTCCCTGTGCTGCATTCACATTTCACTTCACTTGGTTCGTTGTACTACTGTCAGTGTCAGACTGTTGTCACTGTGGGGAACAATGCACAACAGACAACAATGCACACCACAGTGACAGCTCCTGACTCCTGTCCCGAGTCCTCCTGTCCGGCGTCAGCCTCAGCTTCCCTTCACCATCACTATAATCAATCACTCTTCCTGATCCGGACTCACTCATTAGAGAGCTGAAGAGCCGACTGAGTCAGCAGCAGCAAGTTAATCGAATGGATAGCATCTGCGCATGCGCACCGGGACCTAGAGTCTTCGGTTCACTTGCGAGTCAGCTCAGCAGTCAGTGACTCAGCAAGTGAACCGAAGATCCGATTCATGAACCGATTCATCTGAAAGATCCGAACTTCCTATCACTACTGAGGTCATATCCGGCGGGCCGCGGCATTACAGGAACAGCACCAGCTGCTCTGACGTCCTGCCGCCGGATATACGTCACAGGATATCCGGCGGCAGGACGTCAGAGCAGCTGGTGCGGTTCCTGTAATGCCGGCCCGCCGGATATGACCTCAGTGCGCCCGCGGTTATCCCTCCTGCACGCTGCGCTGTGTACAACCTACTCAGCAGTTTCGACCAGCACACGGCCCACAGCGCTCAGCCACACCAGCCCATGAGACAGCAGGAGCTTCTGGAGCAGGGCAGGTATCAGATAAACTCATCCAGTTGGAAGGGAGGGCAATCATAGTGCTGTTATGATTTATGGACACAGCTCTCAGTATGCTTAGCCAGCCTTCTATCTGGCTGTTTCTGAGCCTGTGGACTGTGACTCTCAAGAAGCACAGCCAGATAGAAGGCTGGCTAAGCATGCTGAGAGCTGTGTCCATAAATCATAACAGCACTATGAAAATTACTGACTGGCTAAGCATGCTGAGAGCTCAGTCTAAATAACATAACACATTAAAGAAATTACTGTTTCTAGCTGCTAGTCCACAGCAGCTAGAAACAGTAATTTCTTTAAAGGGATTCTGTCACCAGGTTTGACCCCTGTCAGCTAAACATATGCTAATGTTCAGGGCGTCTTCACTATTCCTAATGTGGGCTTATAAATGTCATCTGTGGGCCTATTTAGCTAAAAAACAGCTATTACTAACCTGTCAGTCAAACAAATAAGGTGCCCAAGGGGATGTTAATGGGTGCAAGATGCCCGCCGCACCCACCGCCGTTCGTGCCCAGCGCCGCCTTTCCGGACTTCTGCACCGCCTCCTAATCCTCTGTGCCGCCTCTCGCTCTCCCTCCCTCCCCCCTCCTTCTGCTGTAAGATCTCGCGCTTGCGCACAGGGCTCTGCCTGATGCGCCCGTGCAGACTTCTCCATTTGGCTTCTTACAGCGAAGTGCACATGCGCCGGCACTTCGCTCAACCCCTGTATGCGCGAGATCCTACAGCAGGAGGAGGGGGGAGGGAGGGAGAGCGAGAGGCGGCACAGAGGATTAGGAGGCGGCGCAGAAGTCCGGAAAGGCGGCGCTGGGCACGAACGGCGGCGGGTGCCTCCTAATCCTCTGTGCCGCCTCTCGCTCTCCCTCCCTCCCCCCTCCTTCTGCTGTAAGATCTCGCGCTTGCGCACAGGGCTCTGCCTGATGCGCCCGTGCAGACTTCTCCATTTGGCTTCTTACAGCGAAGTGCACATGCGCCGGCACTTCGCTCAACCCCTGTATGCGCGAGATCCTACAGCAGGAGGAGGGGGGAGGGAGGGAGAGCGAGAGGCGGCACAGAGGATTAGGAGGCGGCGCAGAAGTCCGGAAAGGCGGCGCTGGGCACGAACGGCGGCGGGTGCGGCCGACACCTTGCATTCATTAACATCCCCTTGGGCACCTTATTTGTTTGACTGACAGGTTAGTAATAGCTGTTTTTTAGCTAAATAAGCCCACAGATGACATTTATAAGCCCACATTAGGAATCGTGAAGACGCCCTGAACATCAGCATATTTTTAGCTGACAGGTGTCAAACCTGGTGACAGAATCCCTTTAATGTGTTATGTTATTTAGACACAGCTCTCAGCATGCTTAGCCAGCCTTCTATCTGACTGGCTAAGCATGCTGAGTGCTGTGTCCATAAATCATAACACAGCTCTATGAAAATTACTGTTTCTAGCTGCTGTTGTCCACAGTCCACAGCAGCTAGAAAACAGTAATCTTCATAGTCATGTTAAATGATCACTATAGTGTCAGGAAAACAAAGCGGTTTTCCTGACACTATAGTGCCCTGAGGGTGCCCCCACCCTCAGGGTCCCCCTCCCGTGGTCCCCCTCCAGTGGTCCCCCTCCATGTTGCCAAGATAGATGCCAAATGAAGGGGTAGTTGCAGGAACAAAATACTTTAATGGTATCGATAAAATATATATGTAATTAAGACACTGAGTGCAGTTCCATAAAAAGGCCCAGCAAAATCCTCAGCACCAGGCCCATGATGCTCTTAATCCGGCCCTGCAACCACCCCAAACACACCAGTAAACGTGCAACATCATGGTTCCAGACCAACAAGATTGACATTATGGAGTGGCCAGCCCAATCCCCGGATCTTAATCCAATAGAAATCTTGTGGGTGACATCAAAAATGCAGTTTCTGAGGTAAAACCAAGAAATAGAGAAGAAATGTGGAATGTAGTCCAATCATCCTGGGCTGGAATTACTGTTCACAGGTGCCAGAAGTTGGTTGACTCCATGCAACACAGATGTACAGCAGTTCTCAGAAACAGTGGTTATACACCTAAATATTAGTTCATTGATTCAAAGGAAAGCAAAATCTTCAAACATTTTTCAGTTTATATAGTGAATGTTTGAGTTTGTAAAGAATAATACAAACACTGCTATTTTTTTTGAACAGTCTAATATTCACTTTTCTTCATTTTTTTTAGAGGAACAACACAAATTTGATATATTTTTCTTCATGTTTTGATTTGGAATATAATGTGTAGTGTTCCCAATGCATTTGTGTGTATTGAAATAAAAGCTATTAGAAGGATTTTGAGTTTTATTCACTTTTTTAAACACACTGCTATTATTTTGAACACAACTGTATGTGCATATTGAAGGATGGAATAAAACACCACTGAACACCATGCAGAGTAAGATACGCCAAATGTAATGAAGAGGTACACCGCTCTCAATAAATACACTGCTCAAAAAAATAAAGGGAAGACTTAAACAACACAATGTAACTCCAAGTCAATCACACTTCTGTGAAATCAAACTGTCCACTTAGGAAGCAACACTGAGTGACAATCAATTTCACATGCTGTTGTGCAAATGGGATAGACAACAGGTGGAAATTATAGGCAATTAGCAAGACACCCCCAATAAAGGAGTGGTTCTGCAGGTGGTGACCACAGACCAATTCTCAGTTGCTATGCTTCCTGGCTGATGTTTTGGTCACTTTTAAATGCTGGCGGTGCTTTCACTCTAGTGGTAGCATGAGACGGAGTCTACAACTCACACAAGTGGCTCAGGTAGTGCAGCTTATCCAGGATGGCACATCAATGCGAGCTGTGGCAAGAAGGTTTGCTGTGTCTGTCAGCGTAGTGTCCAGAGCATGGAGGCGCTACCAGGAGACAGGCCAGTACATCAGGAGACGTGGAGGAGGCCGTAGGAGGGCAACAACCCAGCAGCAGGACCGCTACCTCCGCCTTTGTGCAAGGAGGAACAGGAGGGGCACTGCCAGAGCCCTGCAAAATGACATCCAGCAGGCCACAAATGTGCATGTGTCTGCTCAAACGGTCAGAAACAGACTCCATGAGGGTGATATGAGGGCCCGACGTCCACAGGTGGTGGTTGTGCTTACAGCCCAACACCGTGCAGGACGTTTGGCATTTGCCAGAGAACACCAAGATTGGCAAATTCGCCACTGGCGCCCTGTGCTCTTCACAGATGAAAGCAGGTTCACACTGAGCACATGTGACAGAGTCTGGAGACGCCGTGGAGAACGTTCTGCTGCCTGTAACATCCTCCAGCATGACCGGTTTGGCATTGGGTCAGTAATGGTGTGGGGTGGCATTTCTTTGGAGCGCCGCACAGCCCTCCATGTGCTCGCCAGAGGTAGCCTGACTGCCATTAGGTACCGAGATGAGATCCTCAGACCCCTTGTGAGACCATATGCTGGTGCGGTTGGCCCTGGGTTCCTCCTAATGCAATGCTAGACCTCATGTGGCTGGAGTGTGTCAGCAGTTCCTGCAAGACGAAGGCATTGATGCTATGGACTGGCCCGCCCGTTCCCCAGACCTGAATCCAATTGAGAACGTCATGTTGCACCACAGACTGTCCAGGAGTTGGCAGATGCTTTAGTCCAGGTCTGGGAGGAGATCCCTCAGGAGACCGTCCGCCACCTCATCAGGAGCATGCACAGGCGTTGTAGGGAGGTCATACAGGCACGTGGAGGCCACACACACTACTGAGCCTCATTTTGACTTGTTTTAAGGACATTACATCAAAGTTGGATCAGCCTGTAGTGTGTTTTTCCACTTTAATTTTGAGTGTGACTCCAAATCCAGACCTCCATGGGTTGAAAAATTTGATTTTCATTTTTTTATTTTTGTGTGATTTTGTTGTCAGCACATTCAACTATGTAAAGAACAAAGTATTTCAGAAGAATATTTAATTAATTCAGATCTAGGATGTGTTATTTTTGTGTTCCCTTTATTTTTTTGAGCAGTGTATTTGGCCGCCCATATGCCTGGTTGTTATCTAAGTATTTCCACTGATTTCAAAGCTTCTCTTTCTACAACCTACCACAGGTCATAAAATGTTCTTCCAAAACTTTCTCAGGAAAGGACATCCCTCGGATACAGCCATTGAGCAAGAGACTGGATGTACTCTATGGTATTGAGACTTCTTGACAATGCTCCATTGTGCCTAAGCTGCTTTCAATGCATTCCACTGACCCAGCCAGTATCTTACTCCATGCTGATGAGGGGCAATCAGCACAAAACAGTTGCATATGCATGGGTATCTGGCTTCCCTACGTTCCCTTGTAAATCTCAAGGCTTGTTGGAAAGTCGGATCTTGACTGATATGGTGCCACTTCCAATAGGTGTTGCTGGCGAGATGATTCTTCTTGGGACAAGAAAGGGTGGTGCTGGCAAGATGATTTTTCTTGTGACAAGAAAAGATTTTAGGCAACTACAAGGCTGATAAGAGGAGATTTATGAAGAGAAATAAGCTAGATTTCTAGTTCAGTTTGATCTAAAAAGCAAAGTAAGTTAACTAATGAGTAGTGTGAAGTTAGACAAACTTTACAAACCCATACAAATCAGTGGGGCTATTCACAAACCCATTTAGTGGATCTGTGTGCCACATTTGGAGTTCTGTGCATTGCATGTTTTATTCTGGTCCATTTTTGCAGATCAGAATTGCCCTTTAACCACCTCAGCCCCCAGTGCTTAAACACCCTGAAAGACCAGGCCACTTTTTACACTTCTGACCTACACTACTTTCACCGTTTATTGCTCGGTCATGCAACTTACCACCCAAATGAATTTTACCTCCTTTTCTTCTCACTAATAGAGCTTTCATTTGGTGGTATTTCATTGCTGCTGACATTTTTACTTTTTTTGTTATTAATCGAAATTTAACGATTTTTTTGCAAAAAAATGACATTTTTCACTTTCAGTTGTAAAATTTTGCAAAAAAAAAACGACATCCATATAGAAATTTTGCTCTAAATTTATAGTTCTACATGTCTTTGATAAAAAAAAAATGTTTGGGTAAAAAAAAAATGGTTTGGGTAAAAGTTATAGCGTTTACAAACTATGGTACAAAAATGTGAATTTCCGCTTTTTGAAGCAGCTCTGACTTTCTGAGCACCTGTCATGTTTCCTGAGGTTCTACAATGGCCAGACAGTACAAACACCCCACAAATGACCCCATTTCTGAAAGTACACACCCTAAGGTATTCGCTGATGGGCATAGTGAGTTCATAGAACTTTTTATTTTTTGTCACAAGTTAGCGGAAAAAGATGATTTTTTTTTTTTCTTACAAAGTCTCATATTCCACTAACTTGTGACAAAAAATAAAAAGTTCTATGAACTCACTATGCCCATCAGCGAATACCTTGGGGTCTCTTCTTTCCAAAATGGGGTCACTTGTGGGGTAGTTCTACTGCCCTGGCATTCTAGGGGCCCAAATGTGTGGTAAGGAGTTTGAAATCAAATTCTGTAAAAAATGACCTGTGAAATCCGAAAGGTGCTCTTTGGAATATGGGCCCCTTTGCCCACCTAGGCTGCAAAAAAGTGTCACACATCTGGTATCTCCGTACTCAGGAGAAGGTGGGGAATGTGTTTTGGGGTGTCATTTTATATATACCCATGCTGGGTGAGAGAAATATCTTGGCAAAAGACAACTTTTCCCATTTTTTTATACAAAGTTGTCATTTGACCAAGATATTTATCTCACCCAGCATGGGTATATGTAAAAAGACACCCCAAAACACATTCCTCAACTTCTCCTGAGTACGGGGATACCAGATGTGTGACACTTTTTTGCAGCCTAGGTGGGCAAAGGGGCCCATATTCCAAAGAGCACCTTTCGGATTTCACTCCTCATTTTTTCCTGAATTTGATTTCAAACTCCTTACCACACATTTGGGCCCCTAGAATACCAGGGCAGTATAACTACCCCACAAGTGACCCCATTTTGGAAAGAAGACACCCCAAGGTATTCCGTGAGGGGCATGGCGAGTTCCTAGAATTTTTTATTTTTTGTCACAAGTTAGTGGAAAATGATGATTTTTTTTTTATTTTTTTTTTTTCATACAAAGTCTCATATTCCACAAACTTGTGACAAAAAATAAAAACTTCCATGAACTCACTATGCCCATCAGCGAATACCTTGGGGTCTCTTCTTTCCAAAATGGGGTCACTTGTGGGGTAGTTATACTGCCCTGGCATTCTAGGGGCCCAAATGTGTGGTAAGTAGGTAAATGACCTGTGAAATCCGAAAGGTGCTCTTTGGAATGTGGGCCCCTTTGCCCACCTAGGCTGCAAAAAAGTGTCACACATCTGGTATCTCTGTATTCAGGAGAAGTTTAGGAATGTGTTTTGGGGTGTCTTTTTACATATACCCATGCTGGGTGAGATAAATATCTTGGTCAAATGCCAACTTTGTATAAAAAAATGGGAAAAGTTGTCTTTTGCCAAGATATTTCTCTCACCCAGCATGGGTATATGTAAAATGACACCCCAAAACACATTCCCCAACTTCTCCCGATTACAGGGATACCAGATGTGTGACACTTTTTTGCAGCCGAGGTGGGCAAAGGGGCCCATATTCAAAAGAGCACCTTTCGGATTTCACAGGTCATTTTTTACAGAATTTGATTTCAAACTCCTTACCACACATTTGGGCCCCTAGAATGCCAGGGCAGTATAACTACCCCACAAGTGACCCCATTTTGGAAAGAAGAGACCCCAAGGTATTCGCTGATGGGCATAGTGAGTTCATGGAAGTTTTTATTTTTTGTCACAAGTTAGTGGAATATGAGACTTTGTATGAAAAAATAAATAAATAAATAAATAAGCATTTTCCAGTAACTTGTGACAAAAAATAAAAAATTCTAGGAACTCGCCATGCCCCTCACGGAATACCTTGGGGTGTCTTCTTTCCAAAATGGGGTCACTTGTGGGGTAGTTATACTGCCCTGGCATTTTCCAGGGGCCCTAATGTGTGGTAAGTAGGTAAATGACCTGTGAAATCCTAAAGGTGCTCTTTGGAATATGGGCCCCTTTGCCCACCTAGGCTGCAAAAAAGTGTCACACATGTGGTATCGCCGTATTCAGGAGAAGTTGGGGAATGTGTTTTGGGGTGTCATTTTACATATACCCATGCTGGGTGAGAGAAATATCTTGGCAAAAGACAACTTTTCCCATTTTTTTATACAAAGTTGGCATTTGACCAAGATATTTCTCTCACCCAGCATGGGTATATGTAAAATGACACCCCAAAACACATTCCCCAACTTCTCCTGAGTACGGCGATACCAGATGTGTGACACTTTTTTGCAGCCTAGATGCGCAAAGGTGCCCAAATTCCTTTTAGGAGGGCATTTTTAGACATTTGGATACCAGACTTCTTCTCACGCTTTGGGGCCCCTAGAATGCCAGGGCAGTATAAATACCCCACATGTGACCCCATTTTGGAAAGAAGACACCCCAAGGTATTCAATGAGGGGCATGGCGAGTTCATAGAAATTTTTTTTTTTTGGCACAAGTTAGCGGAAATTGATATTTTTAATTTTTTTCTCACAAAGTCTCCCGTTCCGCTAACTTGGGACAAAAATTTCAATCTTTCATGGACTCAATATGCCCCTCACGGAATACCTGGGGGTGTCTTCTTTCCGAAATGGGGTCACATGTGGGGTATTTATACTGCCCTGGCATTCTAGGGGCCCTAAAGCGTGAGAAGAAGTCTGGAATATAAATGTCTAAAAAATTTTACGCATTTGGATTCCGTGAGGGGTATGGTGAGTTCATGTGAGATTTTATTTTTTGACACAAGTTAGTGGAATATGAGACTTTGTAAGAAAAAAAAAAAAAATTCTGCTAACTTGGGCCAAAAAAATATCTGAATGGAGCCTTACAGAGGGGTGATCAATGACAGGGGGGGTGATCAATGACAGGGGGGTGATCAATGACAGGGGGGTGATCAATGACAGGGGGGTGATCAGGGAGTCTATATGGGGTGATAACCACAGTCATTGATCACGCCCGTGTAAGGCTTCATTCAGACGTCCGGATGCGTTTTGCGGATCCGATCCATCTATCAGTGCATCCGTAAAAATCATGCGGACATCTGAATGGAGCTTTACAGGGGGGTAATCAATGACAGGGGGGTAATCAATGACAGGGGGGTGATCAGGGAGTCTATATGGGGTGATCACCACAGTCATTGATCATGCCCCTGTAAGGCTTCATTCAGACGACCGGATGCGTTTTGCGGATCCGATCCATGTATCAGTGCATCCGTAAAAATCATGCGGACATCTGAATGGAGCTTTACAGGGGGGTGATCAGGGAGTCTATATGGGGTGATCACCACAGTCATTGATCATGCCCCTGTAAGGCTTCATTCAGACGTCCGGATGCGTTTTGCGGATCCGATCCATCTATCAGTGCATCCGTAAAAATCATGCGGACATCTGAATGGAGCTTTACAGGGGGGTAATCAATGACAGGGGGGTAATCAATGACAGGGGGGTGATCAGGGAGTCTATATGGGGTGATCACCACAGTCATTGATCATGCCCCTGTAAGGCTTCATTCAGACGACCGGATGCGTTTTGCGGATCCGATCCATGTATCAGTGCATCCGTAAAAATCATGCGGACATCTGAATGGAGCTTTACAGGGGGGTGATCAGGGAGTCTATTTGGGGTGATCACCACAGTCATTGATCATGCCCCTGTAAGGCTTCATTCAGACGTCCGGATGCGTTTTGCGGATCCGATCCATCTATCAGTGCATCCGTAAAAATCATGCGGACATCTGAATGGAGCTTTACAGGGGGGTAATCAATGACAGGGGGGTGATCAGGGAGTCTATATGGGGTGATCACCACAGTCATTGATCATGCCCCTGTAAGGCTTCATTCAGACGTCCGGATGCGTTTTGCGGATCCGATCCATCTATCAGTGCATCCGTAAAAATCATGCGGACATCTGAATGGAGCTTTACAGGGGGGTAATCAATGACAGGGGGGTGATCACCACAGTCATTGATCATGCCCCTGTAAGGCTTCATTCAGACGACCGGATGCGTTTTGCGGATCCGATCCATGTATCAGTGCATCCGTAAAAATCATGCGGACATCTGAATGGAGCTTTACAGGGGGGTAATCAATGACAGGGGGGTAATCAATGACAGGGGGGTGATCAGGGAGTCTATATGGGGTGATCACCACAGTCATTGATCACGCCCCTGTAAGGCTTCATTCAGACGTCCGGATGCGTTTTGCGGATCCGATCCATCTATCAGTGGATCCGTAAAAATCATGCGGACGTCTGAATGGAGCTTTACAGGGGGTTGATCAATGACAGGGGGGTAATCAATGACAGGGGGGTGATCAGGGAGTCTATATGGGGTGATCAGGGGTGATCAGGGGCTAATAAGGGGTTAATAAGTGACGGGGGGGGGGGGGGGTGTAGTGTAGTGTAGTGGTGCTTGGTGCTACTTTACTGAGCTACCTGTGTCCTCTGGTGGTCGATCTAAACAAAGGGGACCACCAGAGGACCAGGTAGCAGGTATATTAGACGCTGTTATCAAAACAGCGTCTAATATACCTGTTAGGGGTTAAAAAAAACACATCTCCAGCCTGCCAGCGAACGATCGCCGCTGGCAGGCTGGAGATCAACTCTCTTACCTTCCGTTCCTGTGAGCGCGCGCGCCTGTGTGCGCGCGTTCACAGGAAGTCTCGCGTCTCGCGAGATGACGCGTATATGCGTGACTGTGCGCAGCGCTGCCACCTCCGGAACGCGATCCTGCGTTAGGCGGTCTGGAGGTGGTTAAATTGACAGAGAGTGAGTAAAAAAAACAAAACATAATACACACTGAATATATCAGTTTTTCACTGATGCGTTTTTGCTGATGGATAATCACTTTTGTGAATAATCCCTTCTATGCAGATTTCATCCTTTGCAATTAAATAAGCATCAAAATCATTCAAGATGATTTTGCACAGTTTTGTCTGAGGTATATAATTGCGCTATGTGGGAATTCACACTCATCCACTCCTCAGTAAAGAATGGACAGAATAGTTCCACACTCCCTTTAGTGGGTTTTGTACTGCTCTTATGCGTGCAGTAGCAGGTTAACACCATCTTGACAAGCACAGGAATATAGATCTTCTAGAAGATATTACTAGAAGGTCAGAAGGGAGTTGTCAGAAAGCTGGGCCACATCTATTGTACATTAACTTTCATTATGGAGAATGTCCGGATTAATTCTAATTTCAGAGGAATAATGTCTAACCAATCTACTCCATTAGTGAAATGAACCAAAATGAATGCACTACACAGTTCAACTGAATGCCAAACAACTGATGCATATTACTAACCACATAGTTAAAATTCTGTGGTTTCATAATGGCCACCTAAAATAATCTAGAGTACAGGATCTCCTGCTGAGCAATTCAAGTAAACTAAAATTACAGGCGTCTTCTGCCACATAAAGACTTTGTAGAGCAAGCTGGACAATTGGGAGAAGGTTATTGCTATCCAAAGCAGGCTGAATCATATTCTTAATTTTTTTTTTAATTTTAACATTAATTCTATATTTGTTTGAATTGGTGCAACTGTTACCAAAAAGTTATAAACCTCTGTATGGTGAATCATTTTAACAGAACGTTGTAACTGATGGGAGACCAGCACAGAACAAGTTACACCGCTTCTGTAACTTCTGATGCTACAGACTCCCAGAGTACTGTTCTTCTGCTATGGTGTTTGCATAGCTCCTATTCACTACAATAGGATTTACAAAACATTTCCCCCCTTCACCCCATTAATCAGAAATGGCAAGAAAAGGGGGTATGCCACAGGCCCGCAAAAATTATCCAAAAAACTGGCGTAAAGAAAATTTTTAATCTATGGTAGCTAGGAGGTTACCATAGATTTAAAGGGGTTTTCCCGGATTTTAATACTGATAACCTATCAACTGTTCGAGAAGGCAGATGCGCTCTGCTTTTACACTAGACCAGTGATGACACATTCATCGGTCACATGGCCTAGATGCAGCTCAGCCCGATTGAAGTGAATGGGGTGAAAGGATCTCTGGAACCTAGAGAAAGAAATGTTTGGGAATCCCATTTTTCTATTTGCTACCTTCTCTAATGGTTCATCCAGAGCTGGTCCAAAAAGAAATTCACCTTTATATGGGACCATACAAAGCCTACTTTTAGAAACATTGTGTGTGTGTGGGGCGGGGGGGGTTGTCAAAGACTGTTTTATGCTGGTCTGTGAAGAAGCACAGGCCTCATCATAACTTCCATGCATCCTCCAGCGGTCCATTACTGGGTGGTTTAAATAACATCTTTATAATATAGTTTGTGTCATACATGGTGATACCATATATGTGTGCATGGTTTCTTTTTTTCAGTATCACCTGACCCAAGGGAGAGTCACAAGAACCACCCCATAAATGCACATCCGACAATAAGTCAATATAAAAAAAAATATATATATAAAGTTTATTAGACACACCAAGAGACATACATTAAAAATTGTATACAATTAGAGCAAGGTGCGGTATGCAATATAATATATGTAACCGACACACACAGGTCCACTGAATTGCCGCAAGATGGGCATATATACTATAAACCAGCATATAAAAATCCAAAACAAAACATAAGGCAAATGTAAAATGAGGTGAGACCACTAGAAATACACACAGACCATGATGAGGTCTAAATAAGAGAGCCAAACCTACATGAGCCGCTGGTACAGTGGACCTGGAAGAGTGAGAAAACGCCCAACGCGTATCGCCGGAGCAATCCGGCTTCCTCAGGGGTGAAGAGCTGTATGTTGGGGTATCACATTATATAGGATAATAAATGGAATAAATGTACATTCACCTGTGCAGCAGGATATTGTAAGCGGTGTGGAGGCATATCAGGCAATCCATATCCGGAAACCGGAAGTGTGGAGGTCACATGATCGGCAGGTGGAACGCATATGCGTTTCACCTGTCAGATCACAGCCGCGCATCAGAAATGCAAGTGGGGAGGAACATGTAATATGATCTGGTCTAGTATAGTACGATAAACATGTGTACATTTAGAAATTATGTTCCACAGTGGGGAAATACGTTTACCAGCTGAGCTGGTTAGCATGTATAAGCTGGGATCGCAAAAACCGGATGTGTCAGAACACATGACCGGAAGTCGGATGCCGCAGTGGAACGCCTGGTGGAACGCATAATGCGCTCCACAAGGGATAGTGGAGCGCATGATGCGTTCACCACACCGATAGAGGGGCCTGGGCAGCCCAGTGTGCCAGAGGGGATGCAGAAGGGCATGCTAAATAAAAGGGCAATATTGTAAATATAATATATGATATAGTATGATGTAGTGTGATTGTGCCTGCACTGGGGACAGTTTATTGTACATGTATGGATACAAGGGTGCTGATAATAAGGCAACCATACAGCTGCATGTACATAAATACAAATAGAGAGGTATATACATATCGGGGGTCAAGCAATGAACAGCAGATGTATGATTCCCATCCTATATACAGAACATAAAGCAGTCATGAATGATTAAATAAACATATGAATTCATGTTATGACCATAACATCAACATATATTCCTACAGGACAAATTGATGATGAATAATCATAGACAATAATATAAATATAAACGTAAGAGGACCCTAATCTATGATCCAAGACTTGTATCAAACCTAAAAGGAAATAGGCAGTGAAGAAGGGGCAAGTACCCCGAAACGCGTTTGGTGAGGAGCCCCCTGGAACAACCCCAAGGAGTACGTGCTTGTATTATCCAGAGCCGTGCGGCAATTTGAAGTCTTTGTGAACTCCGTGCCTGACTAAACCCCTGAGACGCCGGGATCTACAAGTGCAAACACACGAGGGTGTGTCGCACATTAAACCGACGAGGGAAAAAGCATTCTTGAGTCCCAGTGCTGACCGACTTCTTGTTACCACGGAGCGGCAGTCAGAGGACCGTAAAGGCACAGAGAAAAGACACAGTATCTTTCAGGCTTTGCAGTAGCAGCTGATAAAGACAATTTGTTTCCAATTTTACCTGCACAAGGAATCGCACTGAACAGTGAGTAGTAGCGGGACGCCGCAAGTATACCCACTCAAGTGAACTCTGTTTGACTATAGCTGCATTATTTTCTTCCAGCGAATCAGGACTGTGACCCTGGTAGCACTTTGTGGAGCCAGCCACCACACTAGCTCCAGCTATCAGTGGAGATATACTTCCATTTTTTCTATTCATTTATTTTTCTAACTTTTGTATGGACTGATATATACCATCTCCATCCTATTCATCACTGGTCCTACTATTTATTCTATACTTATGGGTTTTACTGTACTAATGTGTTTTTATATTGCTTGATTGTATTATATGTTTATTAACCTTTAATTAATATTTTTTTTTATATATAAAAAAGAAAATAAATGAATCGCACATCCAGCTGCTATGCTTTGATCTAATCCCTGCTACTTTAGCAGAAAACAGGACTAAATAGCGCATGTGTACCGCCTCCTATTCTACATGCTAAATGAGGCATTAGTTTACATTTTGATCAAAAGGCATAAGCCCACTCACCACGCCAAGGTTGCCTCTATGAGTGGGTCGTCCTACTCTAAAATTGGCGCGGAGCTGCACGGCGACCACCGACGCTATGGCGCCAATCCGGCAGGACCCAGCAGTCAAACAGCACCCCTGCTGCCCGACTATGTGATACCTAGCACTGGGCCCCACCAACCCGCCAGAAAAATAGCACAGTGGACCCCATGCAGTACCGCACCATGTGAACAGTTGTCAAAGTTTAGAGATTGCCACATCTATTCTACTATTAGCCAATTTGGTTGTAAACCCTTTTATATGGTTTCTTCCATTCTTTTTTAAGACAACGCTTTTATGAACATGAAGATGTCTAAGTGGACAGTCTTCTGGCTCCCTAAAATAACATCCTACATGGACCAATGTTCTATAACATTCTTGAAACACATAGGGCCAGATTTATCATTACTCTGACAGCTCACGCCACTTTCACATATGGCTAAAGTCAGTTTTAGCCAAGTCAGATTTATGATCGGCCCTTTAAGACTGTAATAAATGTGATTTGACGGTAGCAGTTTATCCCTCAGTAAGCAGCTTTACAAAAGTCGCACGTCTTTACGAAAAAGTCGCATGTTCTATTAAAAAGTCACATAAGATAAGCATGGTCCTCACTGGAGTGAAATTGCGCATTTTTTGTGACTTTTTTGCGATTTATTAAATAGTCGTGTGAGGAATATGGATTAATATTTACTGTCAGCCATATCCTCACACCCCCATTTGCTGACAGATAGCAGAGGTAGTGAACTCCACAGGAGGACCCTGCTTCAAAGCCCCAGCCCTGATTGTCATTTGATTCACCTCTTAGCATGTTCATCAGTGTACATGCAAAATAAGTTCCCACCCCCCAGCCATCTGAGTGTCAGCTGGCAAGGAAGAAAGCCCCAGGGGTCCAGGCTTCAAGGAGGCCCCAGGTGGAGAAAGTCACACCCCAGTCAACCAGTTTGGAGGCAAGCTAAATCTTGCAGGAAAACCTCCCAGCAGGAGGTATCAGCCCTTGCCAGGATCAAGGATACCTTCCAGACATGTTGGCACCTACATTTCATAAGGGATTATGAATCGCCCGACCATCGCAGGCACAAACCGGATACATATTTGTGTGCCGGTGGCCACGATGTACGTGCCCATGAGCTTTATTTGATGGGGCATGCCAGGGAAAGGAGATATCCATATCTCCCCATAGAAACCACATAATGGTAGCAGGTGTGGACTCTGCTTGTAGCCAGAACCCAGGCAGGTCCGTTGGTCCCAGAACCATCTCCCTGTGACCCTCTGGTCTGGAGCTATGAACCCTAAAGGGTTTTGTGGGTCATTTGCTGCCAGCCCAGAAGAGGGGGAGTGGACCCCTCCCTAAAGCCGGGAGCGGAGGGGCCGGCTACAGATTAAAAGGCTTGTGCCAGCAAGCGGGCGTGTCTTTTCTCTGAAAGGGGGTCACATCGTGCAAATGTGTTTGGAGAGACCTGGAAACCGCTGACATCACCGCCCCCACGTGACTGAAGCCAAGGGCTATTCCACCCTTATGACCCAAAGAAACTTTCATCTACCCGGTAACTGACTTTTACTCTGCTTAACCCTGTTGTACCCAAATAATCTGTATCTGTAACCTCAGACCACTGTATATATTCTCTGTGTATGTTGTGTTAAATCTAGTGTGCCCTTACGGCGATTAAATATATAATTTTATCTTGTGCTATCTTGTATCTCGATCACGAATCCCCACGTCTGTGTTTTGGCCTAGTTATAAGCTACCGCGGGTTGGTTTCTCACCCTATATAATCCCTTTAGCGGACCGTGCTTATATCAAACGAGAAGCTGGTGGCAGATTTCCCGGGCTGAGACAGCGCTGTTTTCACTGTGGCCGTCAAAAGGCTCTCTCAGCTTGTTGCCTCCCTGTGCCTGTGTGGACAGGTGTGTGTGTAAACTGTACCAACCTGACCTTACCTGCTCCTCTGGAGAGCGTAACGTCACGTTTTTGGTAACCCGTGACTATACCGCGTCTCGTGAGCTTGACGTAGGTGACGTCAAGCGGGCACGAGGTGTGGTATTCGTCACAAGTCGCAATAGTAAATCTGTTTAGAGATTCATTTACATAAGAAAACACATGCAGAGCCAATAAAAGTCACAAGTTTTTGCGCAGTTTAAGCGATTGCGCAAAAATTTGCGACTTTTTCACTCTATTATTCTGACTTGAGCTAATGATAAATCTGGCCCATAGTATCCTCTTCTGGAAAGCAGGGGAAACACCTTTCATCTGAATAGGACAAGATATTAGAATAAAGATCATCACATATTGATGTTTCTTTCTATGAACTACCATTCCTGCTGGTGTTGTTATAGCATGCCCACAAAAAGCATGAGCACACTCTTAGAGTGCTCCAGCCAAATCCGGAAGTGCTGCTCCCTTTCTCGGCACTTTCCACATGACTACACAGGTCATAGGCCCATAATCCAACTTCATTAAGACTATTTCAAAGCTCAGCAGAAGCCTCCAACTCATCTGCATATCTCCATGTGGAACAACCAAGGACTGTAGGTCTCTCCCACGGACATGACACCATGGGAGCATATGGATGGCTTCTCTTCCTTTATCTGTAGATTTCTGATAGTATACACAGACCATTGTCATGAGTGGTGCTGTTTCTTTGGGCGGATGGGGTAAAAGCAAAAGTAAACCAGACCTTATTTTTATAAAGTTGTACAACCCGTTAATGAGTACACAGAGGGATATACCAGGAGGAAAAGCAAAAAAACAAAAACAAAAAAAAAATGTTTGCATATTTTTTGGGGATTGATACTGTTGTATGTAATAACAAGTCAGAAGACACATTAACCACTTCCAGACCAGGCCATTTACTCCCTTCCTGACCAGGCCTAATTTTGCAAATCTGACATGTGTCACTTTATGTGGTAATAACTTTGGAACGCTTTTAATTATCAAAGCCATTCTGAGATTGTTTTCTCGTGACACATTGTACTTCATGTTAATGGTAAATTTGAGTCAACTTTTGGATTTTTTTTATAAATAAAGGTAAAACATGTTTTCTAAATTTGAATCTCTCTGCTTTTAAGACAGTGATACCTCATAAACTATTCATTAATTAACATTACCCATATGTCTACTTTATGTTGGCATAATTTTGGTAATGTAATTTTATATTTTTAGGACATTAGAAGGTTTAGAATTTTAGAAGAAATTTTTGAAATTTTTAAGAAGTCGGCTTTTTTAAAGGGGTTATCCGACTTAAATAAATCTATTCTAATTGCATTTATTGTAGACCAGTGAAAGATTCTTAAAATCACTTTCATTACCTATCTATCACTGTTTGGCCAGTTCAGTTCAGGGTCATGTTACACCTGACGTCAGTAACCCTGCTCTGCTGGTGTCCAGGCTCTGTAAACGAGACGTCAGAGCCTCTGGTGCCCTCCCCCTTTCCCCCTCCAGCTCTCCTCACACTGCCCGGCTCTGCTCTGCTGCTGATGTCTCGTTTACAAGCTTTTCCCTGCTTGAGGGATTGGCCAGGCTCTGTAAACGAGACGTCAGAGCCTCTGGTGCCCTCCCCCCTCCAGCTCTTGTCACTGCCTCGGCTCTGCTATGCGATCACTCATGTGCAGTACATACCAAGGTGATCTCTTCTCCAGCAGCACAGGGTATGTTTGTCCATCCTGCATTCACTGGGGCTAGAGGTGACAGTTTGTAAACGTTCCCCTCTGCATCTGGGGATAGTTATTACAGCCCTGGGTCGTTCATTATTCAGCTATATAAAATCCTTATCTGCCACCAATATATGGATTTATCTAAGCAATATCCATATTGAATATATATTTGAATAATATAGATATTGCTTAGATACAGATAATGCTAATGATATTTTCACACTAGCGGCAGGACGTATCCGACAGGCTGTTCACCCTGTCGGATCCGCCCTGCCGCTATTTGACGGTGCCGCTGGACGGATCCGTTATTGCAATTCATTTCTAGACGGATCCGCACCTGGATCCGTCTACAAATGCTGTCACTTGTCACACTGATCGGCGGATCCAGCAGGCACGCAGCTCCGACGACGGAGCTGCCGTGCGGATCCGGCGTTGCAAAACAACTGAAGGACGGATCCGCCCTTCCGGTCTGCGCATGCGCAGAACATGAAAAATGTGAAAAAGACTGACAGAGGGATCCGTCCATCCACATGACAAGCGGATAGACGGATCCGTCCTTCCGGTCTACGCATGCACAGAACATGAAAACTGTGAAAAAGACTGAAAGAGGGATCCGTCCATCCGCATGACAAGCAGATAGACGGATCCGTTATTGCAATGCATTTCTAGACGGATCCGCACCTGGATCCGTCTACAAATGCTGTCAGTTGTCACACTGATTGGCGGATCCGGCGGACAGCTCCGATGATGGAACTGCCTGCCGGATCACACTAACGCTAGTGTGAAAGTACCATAAAAAGTCGAAAATCCAGGACTTTTAGTCAAGTGGCCGCTCGCTGTGCACTGCCGTGCTGCGCCATAGCTCCACCACCGTCCCCTTTATAGTCAATGGGGACAGAGCGGCAGTCCAGCGGCACGGCAAAATAGCGGCTGGCCGGATCCGACAGGGTGAACAGCCTGTTGGATCGATCCTGCCTCTAGTGTGAAAGTACCCTTCACACATCCGCAAATTCACACATCCGCAAATGGGTCCACATTTGTTCTGCAATTTTGCGGAACGGGTGCGGACCCATTCATTTTCTATGGTGACGAAATTTGGAATTAGTGCAAATACGTCCTCCTTGATATACTGTAATAACAGAAAGAAAATTTTTAGACTAGAAACAAAACCAAACATGAAAGAAATGTATGTAAAATAACAACTTACACTGTGCAGCTGCAATGTGACAGGGAGATCTTCTGCCCTGTGTGTGTATTTATTTATTTTTATGCAAAGTGCAGAGCAGGGGGCGGGAAGGTCAGGTTGTTCACGCCCAGAAATATTCATGAGGCAGAGCTCAGGCATTGTTGTTATACGCCCCCTCACCTTGTACTTGAGCATGTAAACAAAGCAATGACAGGACCATGAAAAGGTGCAAATATGGGTTTTAACTTGATGAAATCAAGCTTAACCAAATTATATGTATATCCTGATGGATTTTAAGTGTTGTGTTATACACCCCACAATGGTATTTGTGGTGTACACTACGCACAAATCCACCATTCACACATCCGCAAATGGGTCCACATTTGTTCTGCAATTTTGCGGAACGGGTGCGGACCCATTCATTTTCTATGGTGACGAAATTTGGAATTAGTGCAAATACGTCCTCCTTGATATACTGTAATAACAGAAAGAAAATTTTTAGACTAGAAACAAAACCAAACATGAAAGAAATGTATGTAAAATAACAACTTACACTGTGCAGCTGCAATGTGACAGGGAGATCTTCTGCCCTGTGTGTGTATTTATTTATTTTTATGCAAAGTGCAGAGCAGGGGGCGGGAAGGTCAGGTTGTTCACGCCCAGAAATATTCATGAGGCAGAGCTCAGGCATTGTTGTTATACGCCCCCTCACCTTGTACTTGAGCATGTAAACAAAGCAATGACAGGACCATGAAAAGGTGCAAATATGGGTTTTAACTTGATGAAATCAAGCTTAACCAAATTATATGTATATCCTGATGGATTTTAAGTGTTTTTTTATTATTAACTCGGATAACCCCTTTAAGGACCAGTTCAGTTCTGAAGTCACTTTGTGGTGCTTACATAATAGAACCAACCCATAAATGACCCCATTTTAAAAACGACTCCCCTCAAACTTTTCAAAACTGGTTTTAGAAATGTTGTTAATCCTTTAGGTATTCCATAGAAATTAAAGCGAAATAGAGGGGAAATTTCAAAATTTACATTTTTGTGCAGATTTTCCATTTTAATACATTTTTTCGTGGAACACATCAAGGGTTAACAACAAAACAAAAACTCTATATTTATTACCCTGATTGTGCAGTTTACAGAAACACCCCATATGTGGTCATATACCGCTGTATGGGCACACTGCAGAGCAGGGCACCATTTTGCATTCGAAGAGACCCTGAAGTACCCCCACAGTGAAAACCCCCAAAAAGTGACCACATTTTCTAAACTACACCACCCAAGGAATTTTTAAGGTGTGTAGCGAGGACTTCACTCAACAGGTGTTTCATAGAATTTTTAATACTTGGGTGTGAAAATGAAATTTTTTTTATTTATTTTTTTTACAAGAAAATTGTTCATTTTGGTCCAAACTTTCTTTTTCATAAAAGATAACCGTAGAATTTGCCACCCATTTTCTCCTGAATACAGCAAGACCCCAACTGTGGTCGTAAACTGTTATTTGGGGATATGCCAGAGCTCGGAAGGGAAGGAGCGGCATCTGGATTTTCTAACATGGAATTTTCTGTCATGGTTTTTAAGAGCAATAACTTTTTTTTTTATTGAATGAGCTGCGTGAGGGCTTATTTTGGTTGCTTTTTATCTAATTTTTTTGGGAGGTGAAGTCACAAAAAGAGTTTGGTGTCATTTTTCATCATTTTTTTTTACACCGTTCACTTGATGGGGTAGATCATGTGATATTTTTATAGATCTGGTCATTACGGATGCAACTATAGCAAATATGTCTAATGTTTTTTTTATTTTTACATTTTACACAATAAAAACATTCTTAGAAAAAAAAAATCATGTTTTTGTGTTACCATTTTCCTAAAGCCATTTTTTTTTTCATTTTTCTGGCAATATTCTTGTGTGAGGGCTTGTTTTTTGCGGGATGAGGTGATGTTTTTTATTGCTACCATTTTGGGGGTACATACGACATTTTGATTAATATAATTGATATGTTTTTGTTAGGTGAGGTGACTAATAAAAGCTGTTTTGGTATAATTTTTTTATTTTTTTTTACAACGTTCACTTGATGGGGTAGATCATGAGATATTTTTGTAGAGCCAATTGTTACGAACGTGGCAATACCAAATATGTCTTTTTTATTTATTTTTTTACATTTTACACAATAACAGTATTTTTAGAAAAAAAAAATTCTGGCTATGGTCTTGTGTGGGCGCTCATTTTTTGTGGGATGAGGTGACGTTTTTATTGCTACCATTTTGGGGTACATACGACTCTTTGATTGATTAACATTATGTTTTTTGTGATGTGAGTTCACTAAAAAAATCATTTTTTTTTTTTACGGCATTCACCTGATGGGGTAGATCATATGATATTATTATAGAGCCGGTCGTTGCGGACGCGGCGATACCAAATATGTCTCTTATTTTTTTTCTTCTATTTTTAGCATTTTTTAAATAACGTATTTGGGGAGAATTTTTTTTATAAATGTGAAACTTTTTTTTATTTTATTTTTTCAAAACTCTATTTTATTTTATACTTTATGTTCCCCATAAGGTTATACAAGACCTCTGGGGGACATTTAACTTCATTATTATTATTTTTTTAACTGACATAGTAGCCCCCCCCCCCCCCCCCAGAGAGTCTGTACAGCATAATACTGTGCTGTACAGCCTCAGTGCAGGGCTGATCGTGGTTTATGGAAGACCAGTCAGCTGCTCTCCCCCGGCGGTCACATGGACAGGAAGCGGAAGAGAGCTTCCTCAGCTCATTGAGCGCTGTGTACAGCAATCTAGAAGGCAGGGACACCCAAGAACAGTCCCTGCCTTCTCCCTGAGGTGCCCTGCTGTCACTGACAGCGGGCCCCCCGCTCGGCAGCTGCAAGATTAGCGTGCAGCTGCGATCTCTGAAAGGACTTTTATAGTCAATGGGCGGTCGGGAAGTGGTTAAAAAAAATAAAGCTGTGCACACCTAAAATATGCATCAGAAAATATCCAACTTTATTGAAAAAGCCATAGATTTTGATAGTTATTTTATGTCTTCTTTTTAGTATACCATTAACAAATGTGGAGTGAGCCCTTTCCTACTGCAGTGAAATGTCTGAAGATCATTTTAGGTGTACTTTAAAAGCTTTTGTAAAGTCAGAATTTCCAGCTTATCAGCAATGAACTTATATGAATACATATACTGATCATTTGTGCTTACTATACCACACGGTGGTTTTAAATATATTGTTACTTTAGTAAATACATTGAGGTTTATTTGAGGATTGCTTTTAGCTTGGAGTTGCTATGTGCACCTGTGCTAAATTTATGAACATGGTGCACAGTAATAGTTTTGGTGTAAGTGCAATGTGGTTGCGCCTATTTCAGTAAAAGTATGTCTAGGGGAAACCAGGAGTTCCAAATTTTTAACAGTCGCACTTCAGAGTTGTGTCACAAAAGTGATCTACTCTGAAATTCTGACCAAATTTTCACTGGAGCGTAGTGCTCCAAAAAGTTTGTCCAAGTGACCCCAAAAAGTCACGAAGCATTGCAGGGCTTGATAAATTCCCATTATTTTTATAAAAATGAAGCTACACTTACTTTTATATACACTGTACTCTCCCAGGGTCCTTGATGGGAGTCCACTTTACCACTAAGTATGACAAGCATAAACTTAGTCTTGCAGGGCCGGATGTCTCAGACAGTGATTCTGTGCAATATATCTGCCTGTAAACTACATAAAGCGACCCTATCTGGGTATAGGTATATGACTACACTATAAGCAAAAGAGTCCTCTCGGACAGAATACCAACTTTACCCAGATACCAATGTATCGTAAAACATAACTTTTAATTGTGACTCTAAAATTGTATAATGTGAGCTGAGCCAAAAGAAAAGAGTTAAAAATAAACTGCTCCCTTACTCCATTGGCTGTAGTGTATTTTATGTATCACTGTGCTAACAGGGGTGTGCACAGTCCCTGCTTCAGGCACTAATATCACTTTCTAAGTACTAACAAATTCTGCCTGTGATTAAGCCTAATGTAGAAGGTGAACAGATACATTTAAAACCTAAGAACTGCCCCCCGACATGTTTCACCAGCTAACCTGGCTTCTTCAGGGGTTTAGGGCAGCATTGGATTAGGAACACCAGAGTTGGGGTATAAATAACCTCCCTAAACATGACTGACAATTTGAAAGGCCATACAGCACAGTGGATGTCAAAGAGTGGGGCTGGATAATCTGCATGGTCAACCAATACAAGGGATCCCAAGTGATGACAGAGCCACCTCACCTCCAATCAAAACAACAGTGGGTGTGGCTACCATAACGAGCTGCGCGAGGTACCGATGCGCCCGGACTTAGTGGCTAGTAGTGGTGAGTACATGGAGACTGCCCTGGAACTTCGATTCTATCTCCTGGGTGTACCGTCTAGTGCGCATGTCCTGCACGGTGTGCAGGTACGCCGGGACTTAGTCCAGCTACAATCTTTGATCCAGATTCTAACCAGAAGATGCGCAAAGACTTAAGGGGGGATTTATCAAACTGGTGTAAAGTAGAACTAGCTTAGTTGTCCATTACAACCAATCAGATTCCACCTTTCATTTTTTACAGCTTCTTTGGAAAATGAAAGGTGGAATCTGATTGGTTGCTATGGACAACTAAGCCAGTTATACTTTACACCAGTTTTGATAAATCTACCCCTTAGGGTCAGATCGATGAGATAATAACTCTGACACCACGTCAACAGCATAACCCATATCGCCACACATAAATGCTAACCCAAAGTGAGATAGGAGGTAAGAATATAGGGAAATGGATAAAAAAAAAAAAGACCATGTGGAGCCAACAATAATGGCAAAAAGGGGGGGGGGGGGGGGGAAAGCTACCCCCTATATGATCAACAGCCAGTGGTGATAAACTGCATATCCAGATATTCCCCACAGCTTTAAATTAGGGCTTCCTACAGCTCACAAAAGGCGCATACACAAGACCAATAGGTCGCTGAAAACATATTTGTATGTATTATTGTGTACATCCACAGTTATAAGAATGAGGCAAAAGTGAAGTCTTCATTCAAACCTTTTGGACTTAAACTGTCCAAACGGTAAATCCATTTAGTTTCTTCTTGTAGTAAAATTTTGTCCAGATTACCTTTTCACAACCCCAGAGCTTTCTTGCAAATTCCCCGAAATTTCAAACATTTGGGGTCCCCGTCATGAAATTGTCTCACATGTCGGGAAATTGTTGTATCTGCTTTTGTGTTGATGTTGTCAGATAAGGCGTCTGAATTCTTGAATGGTCTTACCTATGTAAAAAAATTTGCATGGACACTCTGCAATATAGATGATCCCTGTGGTTTGGCAATTTATACATTTATTGATGAAATATTCTGTTGTCCAGTGGGTTCTTAAATGTCTTGGTTTTAACAACAAAGGGACAAAAGGAACATCTGCCACAGGGGGTGTTGTGCCCTTCACTTTGGATGCCAGCCATGTTCTCTGAGGCTGTGCTACACTGAATACACTATGAACCAGAGTCCTTAAGATTTTTTGACTATCCGCTATAGATCATTACTCTCTCTGAGCTCTGATATACTGACCTACAGAAATGCCTCTCTTAAGCGGTATTGGATGAGGACTTTGCCAGTGTAACAATTTGTTAGTGGACGTGGGTTTACGAAACACCTCCGTTAAGATGCGACCACCAGAATCCACGGAGATTCTTAGGTCAAGGAAGGTCAATGTGTGACTATGAATATCTGACGTGAATCTCGTGCCTATATCATTGCAATTTAGAAGTCTCACAAATTCATTAAATTGTGCTACAGTTCCATCCCATAGTATTAGATCATCTATGTATCTGCCCCAAAATAAAATGTGATTGGTGTGATTTTGAAAGTGTTCCGTGAAACCAAGTGTTCTCCCACCATCCCAAAAATAAATTAGCATAATTCGGTGCACATTTACTACCCATCGCAGTGCGATTGGTCTGTATATAATAGTGACCATTAAACAAAAAATAATTGTTAGTGAGTAGGAAACATAAGAGAGTGAGAACAAAATGTGTTATGTTAGTGAAATTGAGTGCCTTTGGTAAATAAAAACAAAGACAGCTGAGATTCCCAAATCATGTCTGATATTTGTATATAATGCTTCTATATCCAAGCTCGCCAGCTTGGTATTAGCTGTGACCTGGATCTCTTGGAGACTGGTGACCGCATGCTTAGTGTCTCTTATATAGGATGGCAGGCCTGGGACAAAAGGAGATAGGAACTCATCAACATATTGACTGACATTTTCTGTAAAACTGACAGACACAATTGGTCAGCCAGGAATAGTACTTTAGGAATGGCGTACAGAGTGGCAATTGTTGGACATGGATTAAATAGATACTTGAACTCATCTATATCTGCCTGTGCCCAGAACACCGGATGTGCTGCTGGCAGCAGCACAGAGTGCAAATTCTTCCTTTTTCTATGAGAAAAGGGGATGGATCTTATACAGTCAGGTCCATAAATATTGGGACATCAACACAATTGTAACATTTGTGGCTCTATACACCACCACAACGGATTTGAACATAAACTAACAAGATGTGCTTTAACTGCAGAACGTCAGCTTTAATTTGAGGGTATTTACATCCAAATCAGGTGAACGGTGTAGGAATTACAACAGTTTGCATATGTGCCTCCCACTTGTCAAGGAACCAAAATTAATGGGACAATTGGCTTCTCAGCTGTTCCATGGCCAGGTGTGTTATTCTCTCATTATCCCAATTACAATGAGCAGATAAAAGGTCCAGAGTTCATTTCAAGTGTGCTATTTGCATTTGAAATCTGTTGCTGTCAACTCTCAAGATGAGATCCAAAGAGCTGTCACTATCGGTGAAGCAAGCCATCATTAGGCTGAACAAACAAAACAAACCCATCAGAGAGATAGCAAAAACATTAGGCGTGGCCAAAACAACAGTTTGGAACATTCTTAAAAAGAAGGAACGCATCGGTGAGCTCAGCAACACCAAAAGACCCGGAAGACCACAGAAAACAACTGTGGTGGATGACAAAGAATTCTTTTCCTGGTGAAGAAAACACCCTTCACAACAGTTGGCCAGATCAAGAACACTCTCCAGGAAGTAGGTGTATGTGTGTCAAAGTCAACTATCAAGAGAAGACTTCACCAGAGTGAATACAGAGTGTTCACCACAAGATGTAAACCATTGGTGAGCCTCAAAAACAGGAAGGCCAGATTAGAGTTTGCCATTCGACATCTAAAAAAGCCTTCACAGTTCTGGAACAAGATCCTATGGACAGATGAGACCAAGATCAACTTGTGATGGGAAGAGAAGAGTATGGAGAAGGAAAGGAACTGCTCATGATCCTAAGCATACCGCCTCATCAGTGAAGCATGGTGGTGGTAGTGTCATGGAGTGGGCATGTATGGCTGCCAATGGAACTGGTTCTCTTGTATTTATTGATGATGTGACTGCTGACAAAAGCAACAGGATGAATTCTGAAGTGTTTCAGGCAATATTATCTGCTCATATTCAGCCAAATGCTTCAGAACTCATTGGACGGCGCTTCACAGTGCAGATTGACAATGACCCAAAGCATACTGCAAAAGGAACCAAAGAGTTTTTTTAAGGGAAAGAAGTGGAATGTTATGCAATGGCCAAGTCAATTACCTGACCTGAATCCGATTGAGCATGCATTTCACTTGCTAAAGACAAAACTGAAGGGAAAATGCCCCAAAGAACAAGCAGGAACTAAAGACCGTTACAGTAGAGGCCTGGCAGAGCATCACCAGGGATGAAACCCAGCGTCTGGTGATGTCTATGCGTTCCAGACTTCAGGATGTAATTGACTGCAAAGGATTTGCAACCAAGTATTAAAAAGTGAAAGTTTGATTTATGATTATTATTCTGTCCCATTACTTTTGGTCCCTTAACAAGTGGGAGGCACATATGCAAACTGTTGTAATTCCTACACTGTTCTCCTGATTTGGATGTAAATACCCTCAAATTAAAGATGACATTCTGCAGTTAAAGCACATCTTGTTCGTTTCATTTCAAATCCATTGTGGTGGTGTATAGAGCCAAAAATGTTACAATTGTGTCGATGTCCCAATATTTATGGACCTGACTGTTTATTGAGTGATCATGTATGCTGAGCACTTTGCTTTAGTGCCCATCTCTCTCATATCTTTCCAACAAGGCACAAATTTAGCCTTTTTTTCCCATTTTGTCTGGTAACCTAGTTCCTCATCACATAGCTGAATTTAGCATTTAGTCTCTGTAGTATAGTTTGAAGGGGTGTATGTTCTTCTAGGCAGTGCACTGGGGTGGGGTCATTATAGACTATCATTTTAATATATCATTATCAGAAGAAAGAAATGTACAGTTATTCTCATGTCCCCTAAAATGTAATTAGTGATATACAGTACAGACCAAAAGTTTGGACACACCTTCTCATTCAAAGAGTTTTCTTTATTTTCATGACTATGAAAATTGTAGATTCACACTGAAGGCATCATAACTATGAATTAACACATGTGGAATTATATACATAACAAACAAGTGTGAAACAACTGAAAATATGTAATATTCTAGGTTCTTCAAAGTAGCCACCTTTTGCTTTGATTACTGCTTTGCACACTCTTGGCATTCTCTTGATGAGCTTCAAGAGGTAGTTCCCTGAAATGGTTTTCACTTCACAGGTGTGCCTTGTCAGGTTTAATAAGTGGGATTTCTTGCCTTATAAATGGGGTTGGGACCATCAGTGGTGTTGAGGAGAAGTCAGGTGGATACACAGCTGATAGTCCTACTGAATAGACTGTTAGAATTTGTATTATGGCAAGAAAAAAGCAGCTAAGTAAAGAAAAACGAGTGGCCATCATTACTTTAAGACATGAAGGTCAGTCAGCCGAAAAAATGGGAAAACTTTGAAAGTAAGGGCTATTTGACCATGAAGGAGAGTGATGGGGTGCTGCGCCAGATGACCTGGCCTCCACAGTCACCGGACCTGAACCCAATCGAGATGGTTTGGGGTGAGCTGGACCGCAGAGTGAAGGCAAAAGGGCCAACAAGTGCTAAGCATCTCTGGGAACTCCTTCAAGGCTGTTGGAAGACTACCTCTTGAAGCTCATCAAGAGAATGCCAAGAGTGTGCAAAGCAGTAATCTAAGCAAAAGGTGGCTACTTTGAAGAACCTAGAATATGACATATTTTCAGTTGTTTCACACTTGTTTGTTATGTATATAATTCCACATGTGTTAATTCATAGTTATGATGCCTTCATAGTCATGAAAATAAAGAAAACTCTTTGAATGAGAAGGTGTGTCCAAACTTTTGGACTGTACTGTACACACACACAGGCCTGTATGCTTTTTCAAAAACAGACTGTAAAGTGCATATAAAGCTAAACAGATGTAAATCACCACATCATGGAGCTTAGGGCAATGCAGCATTTAATAGAACTAGGTTCTGCCAGTCATATGTAAGCCAATTGAACTAGATATAAATATATCACCATCTAGTGGTTAGTTATTCTCCTGACCTATTTACAACCCAATAGAAAACCATAACCAATAATGAAAAGGCAAGCTTAATAAATGAAGTCTATTTCACTACAGACAGCACTGCGAACTCTGAACTTTATTTCACTTTATTATTTATATTGTTAACAATGCTAAATTATTTACCTCTTGCTTTGACACAAAAGAAAAATATAGAAGCTCTTAATCTACTTCATTAGAAGGGCAAGAAAGTGTTTTTATATATATATTTATATATAGATATATACTGTATATACACACACACAATCTAAGTAGTAACAAGTCAGCTCCCATACAGAAAAAAAGGGGAGAAAAGTGCTTTATTGATCAGAGACTGCTACCTAGAATCATCTTCACAGGTTAGAGGCAGCTCCACTGGCGATGCCAACAATACAATGAATGCTAATGTACAGAAGACAAGGGCTGTAGTCCCCAGCATTTGTCTGGTCTTTTTAAAAAGCTATTACCCAAGACTGATATATTAGATTAAGTTTCACACAACTTCATTCTGAAACTTACTGAGCACACCAATTACTTTTATTGGGACTTAAAGGATATGTGCACCTTTGCAAACAATTTGGTATATTGTCCCTATGTAGCTACAAGAAAAATGAAGAAACTTTGTAAATTTCAAAAAATTCCTATGGTCTATAGCTCTTATGCAAACCTGTGTGTCTCCATGGTTACAAAGTACAAAAACTTTGGGGTCATTTACTAATCTGAAATATGACTAAATCTGCGACTTCGTCCCGCTCACAGCAGGTTTAAAATTGTGGGTGTGGCATGGGAAGGGGATAGGCCGGTAGGTCCCTCTCATTTACAATTTTCTACGTTCGTTTTAGGTGTAGAAAATGGTTTATATGTAAGCCTCTTCATAACTTTATTAAGACCGCCATCTAAAACGCTGGTCTTAATAAATGTGCCCCTGTGTGTTGTACAGACATGAGTTACTCCCTTTCATCTGTCCTACTACATTACCAAGAAGTCAGGGGAAAATAGAAGAAAGTGTGACTGCTAGGAGAGAATACTCAATTGTTTGTAGTCTGTTACCACGTAACATCACAGAGAGAAGCTGTAGACACAAAATGATAAATTTTTCAGTTAAAGCCATTTCTAATTTATTTCAGATTCATTGGGATCAATAAAAAAAAATGGTTGCAAAATTGGACGTCCTTTCATTTACATTTGTGTTTCTATCACTTTTACTACTAACCTTGGGCACACTGCAAAGTGAAATCACTCTGCTAAAATATAATAAGCCACATTTTATTGAGGGCCACTAACTGTAAGAGCGTTCTACTAACCTTAAAGGAGTTTTCATTGTGACAGCCTTACTTCATGGGGCTGTTTACATGCACGCAGTCTACTTAGAAGGGCGGCTCAGGGTATAGCAGCTTTATCCCATTTACATAGGATAAAGCTACAATACCCAGCACTTCCATTACCAAAGAGACAGAGTGCAAGCAGATGACCCTATGTAAATTGAAAAGGCCACAGCGCTTGCATGAGTGCTAGGACCTTCAAACAACTGATCATCGAGGGTGCCGAGAGTTGGACTGCCACTGACCTAATATCGATGGCATATCCTGGGCATAGACTATCAATACCCTGAGGTCAGAAAATCCCTTTAAGAGTTAACCACCCTTGACCACAGCTAACATCACAAAATTCCTTGTTTTCTTGACACCATGTTATTTTTTTAAATTTCACTTTTGCTGCACCGCAGTAGAGAAAACATGGGTTTATTGCCCCATTTCATAATTTATTAGCCCTCCTGTCCCCTAAAGCAGACCCAGAGGGAATAACTGCAGGTTTGCTAAGTGCACTCGAGTAGGGGGAGGGGGATTCAAATAAATATCTATAAAATAATGGAAAAAAAAAGTACCCAAAAAAATATTCCCCTCTTGAATCTTCCAATACTTTCCTTATGTCATTCTGTTTCTATAGTATATACTGCAATTTATTTAGATATCTTTCTGCTGGTTTCAGACTGCCACAATACAGGTCAATCTTTACCTCTATACTATAAACTGGGGTTTTCCAAGATTTTTTAACTGATGACCTATACTCTGGATAAGTCATCAAATATCTGATCAATGGCAGTCCAATGCCTAGGACCCCCGCCAATCAGCTGTTTGAGAAGGCTCCAGCGCTTGTAGTAGTGCTGCGGCCTTCTTGCAGCTTTGCCTAGGCCATGTTACGTCACTTTCATCAGTCACATGGCCTAGGCGCAGCTCAGCCCCATTGAAGTGAATGGTGCTGAGCTGGCATACCAAAAACAGCCGCTATACAATGTACGGCACTGTGCTTGGTGAGCTGAGAGAAGGCAGCAGCGCTACAGTGAGTGCTGGTGCCTTCTCAAACAGCTAATCAGGTGTCGGACCCCCAACGATCAGATATTGATGACCTATCCAGAGTAAAGAAGTCTCAGGCCATCCCATGACAAACATTACTCCCATATACAGGATAGGTGATAAATCATTAAAGGGACCCCCCACAACCACAAGAACGGATTTAAATGAAGAGGTGGTCACTCATTCGTTCTTCAAGTGCTGTTCTTTCTGTGCTGTGTTCTACTGATCTGTGGGCTCCCACTCCTTGGATCCCCCTTAATCATACAGCTCAACTATCCCAGATCTTTGCCGTTGGATAACCCCTTTAGTACAGATCTCTGAAACTGGCCTAAGACATATTGTGGACATGGTAACACAATGCATTCCAATCGCTAGGGAAGAGGGGGCAGGTGGTCAGCCATTGAGAAAACCACAGAAATAAAAATCAGGTAAGTGCTGCAGTAGATGAGGTGCTTATAGTCAGGAATCCTCATAGGTTGATCACTTTATGGGGACGGTGGCAAAAGGTGCTTAGAAGAACTGTGGCATAACACGTTGGCCCTACAGTGTTGCCCAGTTACTGAGAGACGAGCGAGGAAATTAGGAGTTTCTTTCTCAGCGGTCTCACTTGTGCAATAGGCTTTCCTGGCAGAAACGATACAAATATCCTTGTGCAGAAAAGCAGAATTATTCGGCCAACCACAAACTATGTCAAGAAGAAATCCTCTCATCCGCCAATGCCACCAAGCAATGAATGTAAACACACGGGCACAATTAGAGCCCATGCTTTTATCAACATGTGCCAATCAGTGAAAAATAATAATAAAATAAATCAGACAATAAGCTTGGTCAATTGTATTTGTCATACAATGTCTACAGTACATACAGTTACATATGAGCCTAGTACTGCTTCCCAGAGTCTGACAAACAGAGGCCTGAACTAGACATCACAGACTGGGGTTAGGCTAGAACTATACTGACAGATGGAGAATACCTTGACACAGATGCAATTTCAGGCTCTTCTCTTTACTGAATCATCATCTTGTGGCTAAGTAGGGATACATTTAATAAAGGATTTGGGCACCTTGGTATCATACTTAGTGTGACATTCCTCCACAATATGCATAACTGCATGCCCCCTATTGGGTTCATGTTACATATTACCCATGGTGTTAACAGAGGCCTCAACTGTCCTTTCATATATACTGAGCTCCTGCAGCTTCCAAAGCAGATATGAAAGCGCAGATTCCGTGATGTCTCTCCCCACCAAGCACAAACGCTGCTCCTACATAAGACAGAAAATAAAGTATGTAGTATGCAGAAATAAAAAATAAAAAAAGAGAGAGCAGTCAATAGAAAAAGAAGATGGCTTTGTCTTAGTATTCCATCTTCAATAGCTTGTTCTTCCAACAGATTCGGAGACTGAGCTGTCTTCTTGCTCTACCCATCTGGAAGGATGATTGCCTAGTTAGAAGAAGCTGTGATTGGGTTGTCCAGTTCCATGCTGGAGTGAAGATTGTTGTAACATGACTTGCACACACGGTTGGGCTCAAACAGTTGCTGACTTGGAACAGGAACCTTCTGGTTGCAGCAGCTCGAACAGAAAACATTTCCACAATTCCTTTAAAAGAAAACAAGCCGTTAAAAAGATATAGTTACAGTGAAACTCCGGATAACATTTCATAATTAGATAAAAACGGACTAACATGGTTAATAATGTACCAGGGGCGTTAATTTTTTTCACTATGGTCTCAGAAATGCTAGGGCTCAATGACAAAGAATCTGTAGTGTACAGATTACCTTGGAAGCTTACATTTGAAGGACCAAAGTGAAGTCATTAACAGCCCTGGCAGATTATATGACCTTATCAGATGCATTTTACTAATAATGACATTTTAAAAAGCAGTTTCACTTGAAAGGTAAAAAACTTAAAATGGTTTTATGGGACTTTAATATTGATGGTCTACCCTGAGGATAGGCCATCAATATCTGATCAGGGGGATCCGAGACCCTGCCGATCAGATACAATAGCTGCAGTGCCAGAACTACACAGCCTTGTCCGTTGAGTAGTGCACAGAGGTCATAACTGTAGTGCTGATGCCATTCAGGCCTCATGCACACGGCCGTTTCCGTATTGCGGCTTGCAAACAGCGGGTCTGCAATATACAGCCCCCGGCCGTTTGTGCACCGCATCATGGATGCGGGCCCATTCACTTGAATGGGTCAGTTATCGAGAAGTTGCTGTCCGGAGGCACGGAACCCCATGGAAGCACCACGGAGTGCTTCCGTGGGGTTTCTCTCCGTGCCTCTGCGCCGCAAAAAAAATAAATAGAACTTGTTCTATTTTTCTGCAGTGCGGACAGATCACGGATGCATTCAAGTTGAATGGGTCTGGATCAGACTGCGGCAGCCGCACTGATGCTGCCTGTGTATTGGGGACCGCAAATTGCCGGCCAATGGCCTTGTGCATGAGGCCTCACTTTCATAGGAGCAGCACTGCAGTTACCAGCTCTGATCACTGCGCAGTGGATGGAGCGGTGTACTCCAGTAGCCTATGCTACTGCAAAATAGCTGATCAGCAGGGGTACAGGGCATATGGCAACAAAGATCAGATACTGACGTCAAAAACAAAACACAAAAAGCAGAGTTCCCCAGTAAAATCCTTCAGCATTTCTGTGCCTCCACTGTTTGCCAAGTAGTGACCAAGTTCAGCTCATTGATTAGCAAAGAATGCCACCGCCAACTGGTGAATCAGCCATGCTCCTGTGAATAAATCATGGTGTATCTGACCATGCTGACAGCATGGGCACTGGCAAGGACAGTCTCCCTGCTTATCCCCTTATTTCAAGGAGTGAAATCGTGCGTTCTGTAGGGAACTTGTAAAAAGCACAACCAAACAAAAAAACACACGGAACAAAACCTCTTAATACTGTGTTACAGCTATAAGATGGCAGCAACATTGTATTTGTTTTTATGGGGTCAGCCTCCTATCCTTGATCCAGCACTGTGGCTATTACTGCCTGTGGACATGTGAACCACGGACTGCATTAGGCCTCTTTCACACTTGCGTTGTTGGGATCCGGCATGCACTTCCGTTGCCGGAGGTGCCTGCCGGATCCGTAACAACGCAAGTGTACTGAAAGCATTTGAAGACGGAACCGTCTTCCAAATGCTTTCAGTGTTACTATGGCACCCAGGACGCTATTAAAGTCCTGGTTGCCATAGTAGGAGCGGGGAGCGGGGGAGCGGTATACTTACAGTCCGTGCGGCTCCCCGGGCGCTCCAGAATGACGTCAGAGCGCCCCATGCGCATGGATGACGTGATCCATGTGATCACGTGATCCATGCGCTTGGGGCGCCCTGACGTCACTCTGGAGCGCCCGGGGAGCCGCACGGACGGTAAGTATGCTGCTCCCCTGCTCCCCGCTACACTTACCATGGCTGTCAGGACTTTAGCGTCCCGGCAGCCATGGTAACTATTCAGAAAAAGCTAAACGTCGGGTCCGGCAATGCGCCGAAACGACGTTTAGCTTAAGGCCGGATCCGGATCAATGCCTTTCAATGGGCATTGATCCCGGATCCGGCCTTGCGGCAAGTCTTCAGGATTTTTGGCCGGAGCAAAAAGCGCAGCATGCTGCGGTATTTTCTCCGGCCAAAAAACGTTCCGTACCGGAACTGAAGACATCCTGATGCATCCTGAACGGATTACTCTCCATTCAGAATGCATTAGGATAATCCTGATCAGTATTCTTCCGGCATAGAGCCCCGACGACGGAACTCTATGCCGGAAGACAATAACGCAAGTGTGAAAGAGCCCTTAGACAACACTACAACTTCTAGCAGACATGCAAGAAAGAGGTTCAGCTCATGCAGTGAAGAGCTAAAAATCAGCATCCTCAACCCACACCGCCAATGTTTATTAGGTAGCAGGCAGCATGCATGTATTTATGTCACAGAAACTACTACTCTACAATGATACTAGTTTTTTGCGAGTCACAAAGAGTCTCCAATTGCTTTACTTATTGTATCTTCTTACAGTTCAAGCTGTGTACATGGGGAGTAGCCAGGGCACAGGGGGTGGCAGCTACCCAGCAGTGGGTACTGCCTGCCCTTACAAATAACATCACTTATCTAAGCAGCTTTACATGATGGCTAATGGGATTTTTTACTAATCTAATTTCCATGAGTCAGTTTTGATCCGGCATGCCCTAGCTGATACCTCTTTATTCTGTATTGCACAACTGGGACAATAGTGGTATGACGAAAATGAAAAAAAATATATATACACTGCTCAAAAAAATAAAGGGAACACTTAAACAACACAATGTAACTCCAAGTCAATCACACTTCTGTGAAATCAAACTGTCCACTTAGGAAGTAACACTGAGTGACAATCAATTTCACATGCTGTTGTGCAAATGGGATAGACAACAGGTGGAAATTATAGGCAATTAGCAAGACACCCCCAATAAAGGAGTGGTTCTGCAGGTGGTAACCACAGACCACTTCTCAGTTCCTATGCTTCCTGGCTGATGTTTTGGTCACTTTTGAATGCTGGCGGTGCTTTCACTCTAGTGGTAGCATGAGACGGAGTCTACAACCCACACAAGTGGCTCAGGTAGTGCAGCTTATCCAGGATGGCACATCAATGCGAGCTGTGGCAAGAAGGTTTGCTGTGTCTGTCAGCGTAGTGTCCAGAGCATGGAGGCGCTACCAGGAGACAGGCCAGTACATCAGGAGACGTGGAGGCGGCCGTAGGAGGGCAACAACCCAGCAGCAGGACCGCTACCTCCGCCTTTGTGCAAGGAGGAACAGGAGGAGCACTGCCAGAGCCCTGCAAAATGACCTCCAGCAGGCCACAAATGTGCATGTGTCTGCTCAAACGGTCAGAAACAGACTCCATGAGGGTGATATGAGGGCCCGACGTCCACAGGTGGGGGTTGTGCTTACAGCCCAACACCGTGCAGGACGTTTGGCATTTGCCAGAGAACACCAAGATTGGCAAATTCGCCACTGGCGCCCTGTGCTCTTCACAGATGAAAGCAGGTTCACACTGAGCACATGTGACAGATGTGACAGAGTCTGGAGACGCCGTGGAGAACGTTCTGCTGCCTGCAACATCCTCCAGCATGACCGGTTTGGCATTGGGTCCGTAATGGTGTGGGGTGGCATTTCTTTGGAGGGCCGCACAGCCCTCCATGTGCTCGCCAGAGGTAGCCTGACTGCCATTAGGCACCGAGATGAGATCCTCAGACCCCTTGTGAGACCATATGCTGGTGTGGTTGGCCCTGGGTTCCTCCTAATGCAAGACAATGCTAGACCTCATATGGCTGGAGTGTGTCAGCAGTTCCTGCAAGACGAAGGCATTGATGCTATGGACTGGCCCGCCCGTTCCCCAGACCTGAATCCAATTGAGCACATCTGGGACATCATGTCTCGCTCTATCCACCAACGTCACGTTGCACCACAGACTGTCCAGGAGTTGGCAGATGCTTTTAGTCCAGGTCTGGGAGGAGATCCCTCAGGAGACCGTCCGCCACCTCATCAGGAGCATGCACAGGCGTTGTAGGGAGGTCATACAGGCACGTGGAGGCCACACACACTACTGAGCCTCATTTTGACTTGTTTTAAGGACATTACATAAAAGTTGGATCAGCCTGTAGTGTGTTTTTCCACTTTAATTTTGAGTGTGACTCCAATCCAGACCTCCATGGGTTAAAAAATTTGATTTCCATTTTTTTTTTTGTGTGATTTTGTTGTCAGCACATTCAACTATGTAAAGAACAAAGTATTTTAGAAAAATATTTAATTAATTCAGATCTAGGATGTGTTATTTTTGTGTTCCCTTTATTTTTTTGAGCAGTGTATATTAAATGTACATATAAATCTTGAGCTCTGTAACAGAACGCGGAAATGTGCTTTTCGGTTCCCCCACAAACTGTTCCAGGAAAATGTCTTAAAACACCATCATAAAAGGGGTTCTCTACCTTAAGACTCATACACATGGCCATATTATGGACTAGTAACATGGCAGGCATTTGTATCTCGGTAAGGAAGACAATTATAGCATGTCCCTTTAAATGCTAATACTCCCCAAAATTTCAGGAGTATGTGATCTCCAAGCCAGTGATCTCCAAGTAAAACTGCAAGGCCCGAACAACGTCCAATCGGTGAAGTGTCCGTTCCTGGGGGTGGGAAGGGGAGGATGATAGAGGTTGAGATGAAAGGCAGATACCACCTTCAGAAGGAAGGAAGGGACGGGATGGAGAACAGCCCTGTCCTGGGGAAGGACAGAAGGCTCGGAACAAGAAGGGCCGCCATTCAGACACCCGTCTGAGAGGCACGATGGCTACAGAAAAACAACAGTACAGGACAGAAGGAGTAGAGAGAACTTCTGTAACGACTCCAAAAGGAAAGCTTGGAGCGCCGAGAGCTCAGTATGTAGTTCCCAGGGCGGTACCGGGGACGGTACAGAGGAACCAATGAGCCACTCCGTGGAAGAAGGTCCTGACAGGCCCAAGAGGGGCCAGGAACGCTGGAAGATGGACAGTGCCGACACTTGCCCTTCAAGGAACAGAGTCCCAGTCCCAGGTCCAGGCCGGACTGGAGAAGGAAAGAACCATGGGGAGAGAAAGGCAGAGTGGGGAAAAGCTCAGCTTCCCACAGAACCTCAGGTAAGAACTCTAAGTCCGATAATAGATCCTGGATGAAGCATGGCCGGGAGCGAACACTAGCGTGCCCGCTGGAATCGCCTGGGCAAGTGGGGAAAAAACCCAATATGATCAGGCGCAGACCAGTAACACGGGCAGACGAGTCCGGCAAAACTGGTCCCGTCAGCCCCCGAGCAACGTCGCCCCGTACCCACCCGGAACCTGGGCGGGGCAGACGCCACATCGGAGTGATATGGCCAGAGCGGGAGCCAAAACAGAGCCGGCAAGAAAAAGCAGTCGAGACAGAGGCCGGCATAACACCCTCCAACCGAAAGGAGGAGTGGGCAACAGGGAAGTCATAGTAGGACAGCTCAAAGGCAGAACACCCACTACTCTGAGACGCCCGGCTCACCGCCTCACAGAAGGCGAATACCCTGAAGAACCCAAAGTGGAGGTCCCACGGACCTGGACAATCGAGCACCCAAGAGAAGTTGGATGACCTTCCTGAGAAGAGCGGCCCGAACCTGGTAACAGAGCAGAAATGAAGCGCAAAGGGCGCCAACAGGAAGGACTCATACCACACTGCATCCGAAGAGGAGGAAATGGTAGTAGGCGAGGGAACCGTAGTCCCGCCAAAGCCAACGTAGATTTCGAGGGGCGATGCAGACAGCACTCTCGACCATGTGACCGCTTGCGCAGGAAAGCAATGCCGCGGGAGGACGAATGGGTACGCATCTAGGAACCACGAGCACTCCCCAGGTGGAAGGGCCAACAAACATGGTGGATACCGTCACAACGGAACCGCAATATACAATCCAAACCCGAAAACGAGTACCGCCGAGCTCGGTGCAGTAGAGAGCAAGTAGAGCCCGTCCGGGTCAGGTGGAAACAGAATGATCTCTTCAGAGAAGAGTGCAAGGCTCGAGGCCAGCATCGTATGCCTCCCTTCGCAGGAGGAAGGGAGGCATACGTACGAGCAGCCCCGTAAGCAGTGAGAAGGCCAACCCACCTACGGGAGGAGAAGGCATACACGGCCCAAACAACGCACAGAGCGCACAAGAACGTCCGCTCACTGCAAAATAGTCACTCAGCGAAGGGGGCCAGCCACAGAGTCCCACAGTATCTACGGAAGTGCGAAGTGTAGCCTGAAAGGTAGTTATGCACAAGACTAGTATGGCATGCGATGGAAGGCAGGCAGTCCGCCCAGAAAGGGGAGAAATGTACCTGGCAAACACTGCAGTCAACAAGAGTGCAAAGGCCCGCCCCAAAAGGGGGTGATGCCTAAGGCCAGTACCAACTTCAGAGAAGTAGGACATACCATATTTTGCCCAGAAGGGGACCATGCACATGGCCGCACAGTATCCAGCAGGAACGCAGGAGGTCCGCCTAGTGAAAGGGGGACATGCACAGGGTTATCCTAGCATTAAGTGATTGTGCAATAATCCACCTGACACCGAATTCTGTGAGAGTGCAACTACTCCGCCAATGAAGGGGAACATGTACGAGTCCAGCACAGCATATACAAGGACAGCCATGAGTCTCGTGAGCGTGCAAAATTCCGCCCATGGAATAAGGGGTGGTCATGCACAAGGCCAGCACAGTATCCAATGGGAGTACAAGCATTCCACCCATGGAAGAGGGCAATGTTCATGGCCAGCATCGCATCCAGTGAGAGTGCAAGCACCCAGCCATGGATGAGGGTCATGCACATGGCCAGCAACGTACTGGCGAGAGAACAACCACAGTCAGTGAGAATGTATGTATGTATGTATGTATGTATGTATGTATGCATGCCGCCTGAGGAAAGGAGGCATGCCCTTGGCCGGCAGCGAATCAAGTGAGAGTGCAGCACACCGCCCATGGAAGGGGGGTCATGCACATGGCCGGCAGCGGATCCAGTGAGAGCGCAGCATACCGCCTATGGAAGGGGGTCGTGCACATGGCCTGCACCGTATCCGGTGAGAGTGCAGTATTCCGCCGACAGAAGGGGGTCATGCACAAGGCCAGCCCACAACCAGGGAGAGTGCAGTATTCTGCCTAGGATGGGGGGTCATGCACATGGCCAGCACCGTAACTGGAGAGGGTGACGAATTCTGCCTATAGAAAGGGCGGCCTGCACCTGGCCAGCGCCGTATCCTGGGAGAGGGCAAGGATCCGCTCAGAAGGGGAACATGCACCTGGCCAGCGCCGCGGCCGAGGAGCGCGACATGCCGCCTATGGAAGGGGGGCTTGCATACGGCCAGCACTACTGAGGTCAGGCTGCAGCGTCCTGCGCAGCCAACAAGAATTCCGTTATTTCTCTTTTTTTTATTAATTTTTTTTTTTTTTTTTAAACACAGCCTCTCTGAGGCAGAAAGGGGGCCACCATACAGGGGCACAGCCTCTCTGAGAGGCATCTTAGTTTCCTGCCAGACATCTTAGGGTCTCCTCTAGATGGGAGCCGGCCGGTACCCAAAAGGTTAACAGGGATCCGGCCTGGGGGGCGGCGCAGCGAAGAAGAATTCGCACCTGGAGAAGTTCCCGCCCCCTCCAATCGAGGCCGGAATTTTGCGGCCTAGTAGGCCGCGAAGCCGGGGCCTGAATTTTTGCGGCGCCCGGGAGGTACCGGCCGGGACCTGGAGGGAGCCGGAGTGGCGCATGCACATACCGGCCGCGGGTACCCACCCCGCAGGCCGGAAGAGTCAGGTGGCCTGGGAAGGAGCGCCGGAATTGCGGCCCAGCGTAGGGCCGGAGAAGCCACTCTCTCACCATCAGCTGTCTTCACCCTCGGTCCGTTCCAGCAGGGTCGCCCCTTCAGCTTCTGGCACCGTAGTGGCAGGACGCTGGAAGAGAGACTTGCCGGGCGGGCGGGCGACCCTTGCGCTGGCGGGATGCAGGGGAGCTAGGCTGCCCTGGTCCACCTTGCCTTCTGTGGGGGAGGCAGCAGTGCGGGTGACCGGAACTGGCGCAGCTCAACCCCACCCCGGGAGAAACAGAGAGGTCTATTGCATCTTTGTTGTCCCTGATGGTCTGGAAGAAAAAGAAAAAAGTAAAAATCAAAATTTAAACAAGGAGAAAACAGTCCTGCAGAGCAGGGAGTGTCTTGCCTCCTTGGACACTAAGCAAAAACTGACAGTCTCTCTCTCCAGGCTGAGGGTATAGCTGCTGGAGGAGGGGCTTAACAGTTTTCACTTCGTGTCACGCCTCCTAGGGAGCTGAGCTATACCCATGGTCTCCTGTGTCCCCCAAGGAAAATGGGCGAGAAATCCACCTTTCAGAGATATGCTGCACTGATTTCAGTTTCAGCCACAACACAGGTATCTAGTGTATACATGTTAAGGGCTCATTTAGACAGTCGTATGCCATCTGCAAAAATGCGGATCCATTTTTTTGCGGATTAGATGCTGACCCATTCACTTCTTTGGGGCCCTTTTCTATTCCACAGTTCCGCAAAACAAATGAAACATGTCCTATACTTGTCCGTGAAAATTTAGGACATGGCCCCATTGAAGTCTATGGGTCCGCAAAAATACTGAATGCTATCCGTTTTTTTTTGTTTTTTTTGCGGATCTGCAAAAAAATGGATAGCATTTAGTATTTGTGCGGACAGCATACGGCCGTCTGAATGAGCCCTAAATGTGACATGACCTCTTTCTAAGGCCTCATGCACACGGCCTCAAGTCACAAATTCACATGACTCGAAAGAATCTATGCATTAACACACAACTCTAGTGGTCACCAAGTTTGCACACAAGACATCAGAATGATGATCCAAACAGTTTCATGTTCTCAGTTGCTAAACCTTTCTGGCGAATATTTCCTACTGTACACGTAGCGGTCTTTGCTTCTTTTCTCAGGACATGTTTTGCACGTGAAAGGTGTAGGATTGCAAGGGGGCAGATGCTGTTAGTTCTGGTGATTGCAAAAGAACAAACTGTCTAACCAACCTCAACAAAAAGCTCACCACGTTTCGGCACCGGCTCCTGCATTCCTGCAAGGAAACATGGCTGAGATGGAGGAAGGTTTCATTGGCGTTGTAGTTTATTTGTGTGCTGGTGAATGTAGTAACTAAGCAACATTTAAAATATGAATTAGCAATCAGTGGGTAAACAGATTAATGTCCTTGGTACTCTTGACGGTACTTACCTACAATGGTGTTTTCTGCTCGCCAACCAGAACTTGCCATCACAGTTGTAACAGTTAGCTGCTAAATGGTCTGGAAGCCATCTTGTCACCTGCAATCAAAATTGTTTTTGGAATAAATTTCAGATATCTCCTCTACATTATGGCACCAGAAAAGCTGACCATTTTGGGGTGTGTATGACTTTTTGCTAACTTTTTATTACATTTTTCTGGGAGGTAAAAATGACGAATCGGCCATTTTTTTTCCAATTATACCATTCACCGTATGGGATACATTTTTTAATACTTTAATAGTACGGGCATTTTTTGCACACAGTGATGCCCATTATGTTGATTTTTTAAGTATTTTGATTTTGGAGGAAGGGTGATTAAAATTTTTATATTTAAAAAAAAAAAAAAAAAATTATTTTTAGGTCCCCAAGTGGACTACAATATGCAATCATCAGATTGCAATTTGTATAAGGTAATGGAATTTTGTCCTTTATCATATACAGAAATAGCCATGTTACAATTCAGTGCTGGCACCTGCTGGCCTGAATTGTAACGTACAAGTAATGAGCCTGGAAGTCTAGTACAGGCGGACATTAGCCACGGGTGTCTGCTGTATGAAATAGCTGGCACTCACTCCGCTCCGGAGTGAGCACATCTTAAAAGATCCGACATCTGTCGTACATGTACGGCGGATGTTGTGAAGGGGTTAAAACATTATACTGGAGCTAGGCTACAACTAGTGGGCAATATGGGATGGGATGTCACATCTCAGCCACAGCAGCAATACTGCCAGCCTGGCTGTATGAGAAAAATGTAGGCAACCATTGGTTTCTAGGAATTTCATCTGTACTAGTCATTATAAAGCTTTCAATTATGAACTTTGACTGCCCTTCCATTCTCTAACTGCATTCTGGTTTGCAAGTATCCATAGGTTGACTTTTGCTGCAGTTTGGCAATCCACCCCCCTCCCCCCGGGCAGACGTGCAAAGACAAGCATACTTACCTGCTTCCCATCACTGTCTCCCAGCTCCTTCTCTCCCCAGCGTTGGCTGCTCCACTGTGCAACCAGGATGTGAACTTCTGTTTTGATGCCGCTGCAGTCAATCACTATCCGCAGTGGTGACCTGCTCCCCTTGCATCACGTGAAATCAAAACAGAAGCTTACATCCTGACAGCACAGCGGAGGCCGGGAACAGAAGGAGGCGGGAGAAAGCAACGGGAAGCAGGTAAAAATACTTCCCTTCGCAAGTCTGCCGAAGAGGGGGTGTTTGGCAAAGACGCACAACCCCTTTAATGACACCCTCCTGTATGTCCATCTGAAAAAGGCCATACTTACTGATACAAGAGACTAGTTCACTGCTGCATGCAGACCTGCCACAATATTATATGAGAGAGCATAATAACCTGCCCTTGTATAGGTGAGTATAGCTTTTTTCACTGATACAATGTAGTTTTGGCTTCCTTTTTAGTGACTTGCTTTTGCTTTTTAGTGTAGAGACAATAAAACGTGACCTGCAAGTTGCATGGGCAAAATATCCACTAGTACCTCTGGTATATCATTTACAAAGGATACAGCCAGCCCTGTAATCTTGGGGAAGTAAGAGCTGGCAGTACCTGTGGGATGCACAAACAGAGGTGCTGAGTAACCCATCTGATCCAACAGTATGAGAATGACCAATAGGCCTTTAGCCCGCATGGTGCATTTCATGTAACGGTGTGACTAGCACCTTAGAGGAACCTTATCTGTGTGCAAGGTTAAAACAATGCATCCACCCAACTGACAGGCATGTAAGTGGATGTTCATCAGTACTCTGCACCAGTGCAATCTCTGTCCTAAACCATTGGGGACTGTCTGCATGCGGTAGTAAACTAGTAATTTACCTTCTATCCCCAAGTATGGTCTTTTCCAGTGAGAAGCTGTAAATCTGACTTCCTTTTCAGGGACCATCTACTAGTGGTACTCACATGCACAGGAACAGATATGATAGCAGAACAGTCACTTCATGTATAATTTGAGGGCTGAATAGCTATTAGCTCTGGCATCCTCTTCGCACGTTAATTATCAAGGTGATGGTTCCATTGAGTGCTGTCATACCTCTGTGTCCCGCTTGTCCACCTGCTCCCAGCTGGCTTCTGAGAAGAGTTCTGTACTGCAGCCTGACAAACAGCTAGGGTCTCTGTTGCTTTCTGAGTCAGGAATTGAGGTCTGTAAAGAGCAAAAATGTATGTTATCTAGAAATGTTAAGCGACAATACCGATATTTTCAATATATTTAATAAAAAAAAGATTTCTTTTTTTTTTTTTAAAGCAAAATACATCAGATATCTGTTTCACAGTAAAGCAATGTTCCCAAAACAGTGGCTGTGAATCCACCTGCAACTCTTGGCCTTTTCAGCCACTGACAGATGCAGGCAGTATGGTTCCAGGGATGACAGGCTCAGGATCATACAACTGGCACCATACAGGATCATAAAACATCAGACATATTCAGCAGCGCAGAACAGAACTTTGCTGCAGTATTTGCATCAGTGCCAATGGCCCACACTGGTACAGATACCACGATTTACACAAATCACGGCAGGGTTTATTATACAAACTTCACAATTCAGTTTGAGCCTCTGGGAACTCACCACCTCATCTGTAAAATCTCCACTGAAACGTAGAGGGCCGTTATGCAAATGGCTTTCAAGTCGACAGCGCAGCTCTTGCACTTGCTTTTTTAAAGTTTCCACTTCCTGCTGATGACCACTTTCCATCTGCCTCAATCTCTGCTGGATGGCATCCACATACAAAGGCATCCCATCGTCATCCAGATGATTGCGGGCTGGCTGCTCCGGGGAACTCCCAATCCGGTGTCTTCCACAACTGTGCAAGGGGCACTTGTGTAGGAAGTTTCTGAGATTAACCTGGGGGTTGTTTGAACTAGAGTTCTGCCTTGAGAGTATCTGCTTCCCCCGACGATTGTCCACACTAAGACATGGTCCATCAACAACAACGGGAGGGGAAGATTGGTCCCTATTGCACACATTTTGTGTGTTGCATTCAGTAGGGGGAAAGGCACTATGAATATGGGGATAAGAAGAATGCGTCCTTTCATTATGGTTTTGAAACCCTTTCAAACCGGTCATAATTATGCCCTCATCTGACACATGCTCGGATTTCAGTGAAAGTTCATTTGCTGCCGTCACATGGTCTAGTTTGCATGGCCATGATTCTGAATGATCATCGACCAAAGTTTCTGTTGAGCCTTCAAGGACAAGATGTGGCGACAGTTTCTGTGAGAATTCAGAACCTGGACAGCATTGAATTTCCCCGTTTAATAAGTCCAAATCATGCTTTTCACTTTCCTCTAGCTCAGAGGGATCAGAACACTGTTCTCTAATAACCTGACTCACTTCCCCCTCACACACCATGACAGAGACTTCTTCAGACTGGTTGGAAATATCAGCTTCGAAAGGTGCTTGGTCTAAATGTGTACATAACTGTCCAACGGCAGGGTTTGTGTCTTCCTCTTCTCCATCGGTTTTCCCTGCGTTGTCACTCTTCGATGCACTACTATCCATAGAAGATTCCTCCTCCTCCTCGTCTCCCACAGTTTTTTCAGGGTCCCGTGTTTTTTCAGTTTGTTCAACCTTAGCCTCTTTTTCCCCATGAACTAATTTTGCATTCTGCTCTTCTCCACCCCCCTCCTCTTTGCTGGCTTCTTGCAGTATGTTTTCTATTTGCCCTTCGCCAACGCCAGCTGCCATGGAAAGCTGAGCCCCCGGTAGTAGTCGCTCTCCTTCTTGGCACTCTTCTGCAGAATTTGCCAAGCCATTCAGTTCCAAAGAGCGCCGATGCTCCTGCCACTTCTCATTTAGACTGGGGTCACTGCTGCGCCTATTCACACAGGGTACACTTATGTCACAAGCAGTTGGGAGATCATCATAGGATCGAGTCTTGGGTAACCTAGAGGAAGGATATAAATACATTATATATATATATTGCAATGTGTATGCAAATCTTAAAAGAGCTTTGCAAGGTTTTTAAAAACTTGACCCAGAGCAGGTGTCTAAAATAAAGAAAAAAATAATAAAAACAATCCCTTTTTGATTTTTATATGTTCCATCCATGCACTTCGGTCTTAGTCACTTTGATGCTTGCTGGGTTGGAGTGACTGGCAGCAGCAGTCACATAAACGATGGATGTAAAGTCATTGAAGTGCAACCAGTGTAGTGGAGTAAGGAGTTTCCCTACATGTTGGACAGCCCCCTGTTCTGGGCAAAGCTTTTTAGAGATCTCTGAAAACCCTTGACATTTTAGTAACATAGTTTATAAGGCCGAAAAAAGACATCTGTCCATCCGGTTCGGCCTGCTATCCTGCTAGTTTACTGGAAAGTTTTAATTTATCCTTTTTCTCTGGTTACAGAGAATTTCCCGCTTCACTCCACAGGACCTGCAGAATCTAATACACATAGTAAATGCTGCTTGATAATAGGAACATTGTCATAATGCAATAACTAATGACAAGTTGATATCCCTTTGAGATCAGACGAAAAAGAAAATCAAATACACCTACGTTTCGGTCTCTCACCTGCACGGAGGTGGCTCCTCCCCAGCAGATCCAGGTGCTGGGTATGGGGTACAGGATTCTTCACTAGGTGTGGATGGGGAAGAGCCTGGGAGGTAGACCGCACTCCACAACATTAGATTGCGAACGTGGCACACAGGATACAGCACCTGAAAAATATCAAGAACATTAAGGAATTGTCTGCAACTTGACAATCTCAGGTGGCACTTCATTTTGAATTTGATACACATTACAAAGTACAATAGGTACACAAAAGACATAGAAGCTATTATAAACTGAATTCTAATAAGGCCACTTTCACACAGTCAGCATTTGGTCAGTGTTTTCCATCAGGGATTGAGAGACAAAACCAGGTGTGGCTCTAAACACAGAACAGGTGCAGATCTTTCCATTATACCTTATTTCTGTGTAGGACCCACTCCTGGTTTTGGCTGACAATCACTGATGGAAATAACTGATCAAACACTGACTGTGTGAAAGTGGCCTAATACAAGCAAAACTACTTACAGTTTCTGATTGAGAGGAATACAGCAAGTTCTTGAAGGAACGGTTCCCAGCTCTTAGCAGTGACCAAACTGAGCATGTCCGCTCCTGAATGTGTTTTTCACTTCTTTCCTTGGCATTATTACAAAGAAATGTCCCAAACAAACAGGAGTAAGTGTGCTGCACCAATTTCACCTATAAAAAAAAAAAGGTACAGCTAATAAGTAACCACTGAATGCCAATACACAAATGGGCAAATTGCCATATCTCTGACACACAAGACATGGTGATCAAGGGAGGTCCACTCAAGCACCAATATTAACAGGTTCACAGACTCTCAAATGACCACTAGCAAATACCATACAGAATTTATTCACTTAAAGGGGTTGTCTCACTTCAGTAAATGGCATTTATCATTTAGAGAAAGTGAGTACAAGGCACTTACTAATGTATTGTTATTCTCCATATTGTCTTCTTTGCTTGGCCACCATTATTTTTCCATCACATTTAGTGATAATCGAAGCGAGCTTCGTATGCTACATCCGAAGTCGCTTCGTTCAAAACTTTAGACTAAGGCTACATGTACATGAGCGTTGGTTGTTTCCGTGTCCATTCCGTTTTTTTGGCGTATAGGATGCGGATCTATTAAATTCAATGGGTCCGCAAAAAATGTGGACAGCACACCGTGTGCTGTCCGCCTCAGTATGTCCGTTCCGTAGCCCCTCAAAGAAAATAGAACATGTTCTATTCTTGTCCGTTTTGGGCATTGTTACAATGGGTCAGCAAAAAACAAACGGATGGCATACGGAAGTCATCATTTTTTTTTTTTGCGGATCTGCAATTTGCGGACCAAAAAAACACATACGTTCGTGTGCATGTAGCCTAATGCCTCATTCACACGTCAGTGTAATCGGTCAGTGATTTCCATCAGTGATTGTGAGCCAAAACCAGCTGCCGCTCTAAACACAGAACAGGTGCAGATCTTTCCCTTATACCTTATGTCTGTGTAGCTCCACTCCTGGTTTTGGATCACAATCACTGATGGAAATCACTGACTGAACACTGACTGTGTGAATAAGACTTAATACTGTACAGAGATCCTTCTCCGTACAGTATTAAAATGAATGGGCTCTGATGAGCCGGTCAGTTATTCGCAAGTCGCGCAAGACTTTGTTGAATAACTTTGGTAATTGATTTTTAAAGTGGAAAACCACTTTAAAATTGAAACCGAACTTGGCTTAAGTTCTGACTGGTACCTCGGAATCGAAGCAGAGTTTGGTTTCAAGTTTTCAAGTATTTTTCCACAATAATCATTTACCGAAGTTACTCTACAAGGTCACACGCAACTTTGTGAATAACTAACCGGCGCATTGGAGCTCATACATTTTAATAGTGTACGGAGACTGATCTCCGTACACTATTAATTCGAACTTTTGAAGGAAGCGGCTTCGGATATGGCATCCAAAGCTCGCTCATCACATTATAGATTGCTTGTATACAGGGGTTACGGCTACCACTGCAATCGAGCAGCAGGGTGAGCACACTATAGGAAAAAGTGATGGCCGGGACGGTGGGAGTGCTCAGTCACACGTCCAGGCCACCTCGTATCTGCACTGCAGTGGTGGCCGTAACCCCTAGATATGAGCAGTTTATAAAGTGATGGAAAAATAATTCAAGCCAGCAAAGGAAGCAATATGGACAATCGCAATACATTAGTAAGTGCTTTGTATTAACTTTCTCTACATGATAAATGCTATTGGCTGAAATGAGACAATCCGTTTAACCAGGACATTTTTTCCTTTTCAGAAATGTTATTAGATGCTCTTTCTAAATCAGTGTCATTATTCAGTGTAGAAAAGTACCCTTCAGTGTTATTAGCAGAGTGGCCCCGTGTGTCACAGCCGCCACTCCCACTCAAGACTACCCTTTGTTGCAGTTTCGAATGAGCATCTAGATGTGTTGTGACAGATTCTCTTAAAGAAGTGCTCTGCTAGGGCATATATGAGACAACACTATTGAAGAATGTGATAAGGAAGCAGCTAATACGGTTGATATACTTGGATCACCTATTGCAGAACACACTTACCAGAAAAGCCTCATTGAACTCAAAGGAACAAGGGAATTGTCTCTGTAACTGGTGAACACAGTCTAGCCACTGCAGGAAGACCGGACAGCGCTCATTCAGGTCTTCAGAGTTTTCCCCATGCCCACAACGATCGGCAAACTTGTGCCCAAAGTCCAACCACTCTGTCTCCACCAAAACTTGGAAACCCTAAAAGGTGTGTTAAAAGCAGAAAATCATAACCACGTAAACTGTTCATCTGACACAGAGCAGGAAAAAAAATAAAAAAATAAAAAAGACAACCCAAAAAACTGGAAGGAATTTATCATTCACTCCACACCAGTTTTCTGTCATAAAACCATGTTTGCAACTTTTTAAATGCCACTGCCACATCAGACCCTTTAGGACACTGTGTGCTGCAGCACATTAAAGGTCTTTTTGCTAGTCAGCATTAGGACCTGTGCACAGAGCTCTGAACAAAAGAGAAGCCAGGACAGGTATGTAAATGCCTGTTTTTTTTTGTGTCTGATCTGAGATCCGATTCATGATGACTAAGCATGTGAAAAGGCCGTCTGGGATTTTAATATATAAGCAAATTGTATAATGGCATGCTCTGTCACATTAGAAAGACTTTAACTGCAGCACCAAATAAGAGTCAGTAGCTATAAAGGGATGACTTTTGAAATAAACTTTAAATAGGTTGTCCAGGATTAGAAAAACCTGGCTGTTTTCTTCCAGAAACAGGACCACACTTGTCCAATGTTTGTATTTTGTATTGCATCTTAGCCGCACTGAAGGAAATGAAGCTGAGCTGGAATACTACATACAACCTGTGGACAGGTTTAGTGCTGCTTTTGGCGCAAAGTAGACATATTTTTTTTCGGAACCTGCACAACTCCTTTAACTGCTAAATATTCAGTGATGTAAAATTCAGTGCACTTGTATTTTTTAGGAGTGCTCTGGTATGAGCAGAGAATAAACCATAAGCTTATGTTTCTATGTATGTCGCCAGTTTAGAGTCTACAAGAAGCAACAAGCTCCAGTTTGCTCTTGCTATATAAGAGGTCGTATCCCATAATGTATATCACTGGCCAAGAATAAGCATTCTCACTATGATGTACTGTACAGTACACAGAACGACCGTGACAGTCAACAGGTTGTGTTTGTGTGCATAGCATAAGAAAAAATCTGCAGATCTGTGCAAACTCTGTAATCCCATGATTTGTGTCTGCTACAACCATTTTGTGGTATGAACCGAGTACACATTTTATGTGCCCACCATCATTTTACCTGTTACTCTCAGCTGACATCTTCTATAGAGCTTTAATAAAACAGTTCAACATTTTTTTTCATTCCTACAATCCAGTCAATCTTTCTCTGGATGACTGATCAGTGTTCTAGGAATAGTAATCATTTTATTGCTCTTTACCTACAGTAATGTTGGAGTAACAGTGTAAACCAAATACCTCAATGCTCCTGTAATATGGATCCAACAGGAGCTTGGAGAGAGCAACAATTTGTGGAGTGCGGTCCCATCCGTCTGAGCAGTGCACAAGAACAGGTCGCTGATCACGATCCAACGCATGCACTACCAGCAAAGAGGACTTCAGCAGCATAGACAGGTGTTGTAGCCACTTTGTCCCTTCCAGGGCAGACAGCCAACTGAGGAGATTTAAAGAAAAAGGACAGTTGCAGTAAATTGGTAGGTAGATATCTCCTGCATGGAGATGGTTAGGAAGAGAAGCACAACTAGATATGAAAAAGGAGGGGGAAATAACTTACTTAGCTGGGTCTGGCATCTGAGTGCATAGGAGCCGTAAGGACTGGAAGCTCTTGCGGATGGAGTGTATATTAGCCATTCCCATAAACACTACTTCACAGTTCGGATAATACTCTATATAAAAATAACAAAAAAAAAAACAACAACTTTTTTTAATACTTTCTTAAACACTGGACAGACCTTGTCTATTTAACTGTAAAACCAGTACCTGCTAAAAATTCTATTCGTCAGACAAAAACTTTATGCTTAAAGACCCTACATAAAGAGTAATTTCTCATAAAGTATTATAAAAGACAACCCCTGTTTATGTCATATTAGGGCATATGGACACCATATAGGGGGTCCTGAACCCGCACTGCCATGTGATACTATATTTCTTCTGCAGTGGCCTCTTTCTGGCTGAGCAGCTGCCAAAATCAGCAGTTTGCCAGGGCAGCTCTGATGGGTTAAACAGTTTAAGCAAAAATTGTCGGATAAAACGCTCTGTCTGATTCATCTTGTAGATTGTAAGCCCTCGCGGGCAGGGCCCTCTCTCCTTCTGGTCCAGTCTGTAACTCGTCTTGTTCATGCTTAGTGCAATTCTCTGTATTATGTATGTGCACCGCTTATGTGTACAGTGCCATGGAATGAATGGCGCTTTACTAATAAATAATAATAATAATTTCAGGATGTTCATCAGATTCCTGGAGAGTGATTTAGAAATCACTGGGTGTCCTTTATCAAAGACCAGTGTTTTACACCAGTCTCTAATATGCTCTGCTGGAGGATACACTTAATTTATGACGAAGATCAAAGTGCCTCGAATGAAATCAATTCTAGCCCCATAATTGGAGTAGATTTCAATACTCATTTAAGCCAGAAAACTGACGTAAATGTTAGTGCATTTGCCAGGACTGATGGCCCTGCCTATTGCCATGCCCCCACTCACCCCAGTCACTCCCCAGTGTTGATGGTGGTGGGAAAAAGTAAAAAATGGTATTTACAAAACCTTGCATACAGAATTGTAATAAATGAGCCCCTCCCCACTGTGTACCTACATTTTAACCTAAATCCACCAGTTGTTTTTATTTCAGCACAGTCCCAGACTTGATGCCCTAGCAATTTTCAGACATACACAAATTTTGACTGCACAGTCCACTGACTCAATGCCACTCTCAATACAGTATTCTTAAAGGGGTTTTCTGGTCACAAAAAGTTATACCCTATACAAAGGATTGGGAATAACTATTAGATCAGTGGGGTCCTACCGCTGGGATCCCAACTGATCACGAGAACGGGGGCCCCAAACCCTGTGGAGCTCCACCTGAAATGGACAGAGTGGCTAGTCAGAATGCGCTCGCATGTAACCAGAAAACCCCTTTAAGCATCTTAGATATTGATAAGGACTACCCACACAGTTCTGTTGTCCTAGGATGGCAAAAAACGAATTACGCAAAAAACATTGGCATATGACAACCATACTGGGGCAGTGGCACTCATAATAATCAGATTATCCTGCAAGTGAAGTCCTATAATTGGAAAAAAAAATATAAAAATAAATGTATAGTTAGTTACACATTACAAAAACAGACTCACCAGGGCATTCACAGCCTCCACCTTTGGCACGATTAGCCACTGCAGCAGCATAAGACCGCGCATCAAGAATCAATAGCTTTTGAGGCTGGCTCTCAGAAGATGGAGGTACATTAGACAAGGAGGAATCTAAAGGAAACAATACAAGACAGTCACACAACAGAATAAAAGCAACAGTTTTCATATTAATTGGCATTGGAAACTTGTCAATAATATACTATAGCACTTACCAAAATCAATATCAGTAAGCACTCCTCCATTCATATGGCTACGAGAACACGAGCCGTTGGACAATTTCCCTGAACTGCTTCTACTACTGTCAATTGCACAGGACTTGGCTATGGATTGAACAAGGTTCTCATCATCTGCATTCCTCCATCCCCACCAACTAACCTCAGGCTGTCCACAGCGGGCAATAACAGCTCCATTATTCTGGTGCCTGTATGATAGAAGCCAAGATAAAAGGAGTATAACACAAACTTTGTATAGAAAGTGACTACAATACGTTCAGCTTTCACGATGTAAAAATCTTCTACAGATTTGGACTCAGGATATCCACAGGATAGGTCATTATCACATTGGTTTCACCGCATAGCAGCGGTGTTTGGTATTGGAGCTTAGCCCCATTGACTTGAATGGGGCTGAGTTGCAAATTGTACATCAGTCACATGGCCTAGGAAGAGGCCACAGCGCTCAGAGCGTCTAGACTCTTCTACCAGCTGGTCAGTGAAGGCGTCGGATCCACGCTGATCTGATATTGATGATCTATCCTGAGCACAGGCAATCAATATTAACGCCAGGATAACCCCTTTAAGGGGCATTCCCATCTCAGGAATTCATGGCTGAGATCAGACCACCATATAGTTTAATAGTGTTAATAGACTACACTTCTGGATTACCTGTACACCACAGCGGGAATACGTTTCCAAGCGCGAAAACTGGCAACGCTCTCCAGTTCTGGGTCTGTTATCCATGCTGGAACAATCAGTTCTTGTGGATAGCTAGAACACAGTCTTTGAAACAAGAAATTTGTTTCATTAAAAAAAAATACACCATAAAATATCACTTATTAAATGTACACAGCTTTCTATGTGGTAATTTACATTCCTTATGTATAATAAAGCACTGGAGTCTTAAACTCCTATCAGCCTGATCATTGATATAATACACTGCAATACTTGCGTATGGCAGTGTATTAGGTTGTCACACCCTAAGAAGCATACACTGAAGGCAGACCTGGATGCCACTGTTAGCCTCCGGGTACCGAAGCATCTCATCCACATCCCACAATCATGTTGCCAAGAGGTTGATATGCGGGTACGCGGTGACAGAGGGAGCACAGCATCCAAGTAAATATACCAGCCAAGTATCTCACATGGATCTAGATATCTCTCCATTCATTGTTCTACTAGATTGTGTTTTAAAAAAAGGCTGAATTCTTAGAACTAAACAACATTAACGCTTATGTAAAGGTGAAGAATTCAGATTTCTCACTCCCCTTCCCTCAAAGCGGACCTGTCACCTCTCCTGACATGCCTGTTTTCGAAACTACTTGTATCCCCTAAAGAAATTTTGGAGCATCTATTCTAATCACAATATAAAGTGCCATTCTTTAATTATTCCTGCTAGAAGTTATGAATGATTTTCTAGAGGCTCGCAGTGAAGGTCCAGGTGGTGTCTCTGCACTGTATAAGACCATCCTATCAGAGCTTCCAGTGTCAGACTGTGTAGGGACACACCCTTAACTAGTAACACTCATCTGTACCTTCACTGCAAACTGCTACTAATTTATTAATAACGTCTAGCAGGAATAATAAATTAACTGCACAACACACAGTCATAAGAATAGATGCTCCAGAATTATTACATGGGGATGTAAGTAGTTAATAAAACAGACCTATCAGGAGAGGCGACAGGTCCTCTTTAATTCACATCCATACCCATCCCTTGGTTAAAACTGATAGAAAAGTTTTTTTTTCAACTGCACTATAACATTTTAATGTAGGGTCATTTTTCCTTCTAGTAGGCCTCCTATCTGAAGAAAATGAACTGTAACAAATGAGTGATCCTATTCACCGGGCCATGGAACAATTGCACAGAATAACCGTCAAGGAAAAATTAACAGCATATGTTATTTGAATACTTGTGTCCCTCTCTATTAGGGCTTGTTCACACGACCGTGTGCTGTCCGTGCAGTCCGCAATGCACGGGCACCGACCGCGGGGCAACCGCATGCAGATCGCGGACCCATTCACTTGAATGGGTCCGCGATCCGTCCGTTCCGCAAAAAGATAGAACTTGCTCTATCTTTTTGCAGTGCAGAGGCACGAGATGGAACCTACCAAAGCACTCCGTAGGGCTTCTGTAGGGTTCCGTTCCGCATCTCCAGATTTGCAGACCCATTCATCAAGTGAATGGGTCCGCATCCGTGAAGCGGAATTCACATGGCCGGTGCCCAGTGTATTGTGGATCCGCTGTATGCGGGCCGCAATACGGCAACGGAGGGGCAACGTTCGTGTGAATGAGCCCTTGATGAGAATCTGTCATCACGGAAAATATCACTCCATGAAAGTAACAGCTTCAGAAAATGTCATTTTTACATCTTTCTGCTCACTTGCATTCCCTCGCATTAAGCCTGAAAAGGATTCTCTCTATTATATTGCTTAGAAGTCTTCGGTATGCATCAAGATACAGTGTAAACTGCACAGTCCCTTGGTAAGCTTAAAGGGTTTCTGTCACCCCACAAAACTCTTTTTTTTTTTTTTGGATAGTTAGATTCCTTATAGGGCGATATAGGAGAATATAATAGTCTTACTTACTTTCATGCGGCCAATTCTTTATAAAACTAAGTTTTATAATATGTAAATGAGGGCTCTACCAGCAAGTAGGGAGTCTACTTGCTGGTAGCTGCTGCAGAAATCCGCCCCCTCGCCGTGTTGATTGACAGGGCCAGCCGTGATCTCCTCCTCCGGCCGGCCCTGTCAGTAGTTCAAAAATCGCGCGCCTCTGGTCATTCGGCGCAGGCGCACTGAGGGAGTGCTGAGGAGACGAGCCTCCTCATCTCAGAGCGCCTGCGCCGAATGACCAGAGGCGCGTGATTTTTTAACTACTGACAGGGCCGGCCGGAGGAGGAGATCACGGCTGGCCCTGTCAATCAACACGGCGAGGGGGCGGATTTCTGCAGCAGCTACCAGCAAGTAGACGCCCTACTTGCTGGTAGAGCCCTCATTTACATATTATAAAACTTTGTTTTATAAAGAATCGGCCGCATGAAAGTAAGTAAGACTATTATATTCTCCTATATCGCCCTATAAGGAATCTAACTATCCAAAAAAAAAAAAAAAAAAGAGTTTTGTGGGGTGACAGAAACCCTTTAATGGGAGGATGGCGAAATGAAAGGGAGGAGGAAAAAAAATTGTGACTTTCATGTTCCCCTGAGATGTTCATGTTGGCATGAGCTATAAGAATAAGGCTGGGTTCATATCACGTTTTTTATTACATTAAACCTATTAAAAAAAAAAAAAAAAAACACGCATACGTTAAACTGATACCTCCGAAGGACGCCATACAGTATATAGTTAAAAAAATAAAATAAAATTATTGGATTTTTTGTACTCACCATAAAATCCTTTTCTCGTAGTAGGCATTGGGGGACACAGCACCATGGGTATATGTCCAACTACCACTAGGAGGCGACACTAGACATAAAAGTGTTGGCTCCTTTACCCTCTCCACAGACACTAGGGAGCTCAGTTTGTACCAAAAGCAGTAGGAGAGAGAAGAAAAGGCAAGGAACCAACAACTCCCGTACCGGGAAGATCAAGAGACCAGCCCGGAGAAGCGGAAGTAAAACAACATAGGGTGGGATCTGTGTCCCCCAATGCCTACTACGAGAAAAGGATTTGACGGTGAGTACAAAAAATCCAATTTTCTTGTGCATGGCATTGGGGGACACAGCACCATGGGACGTCCCAAAGCAGTCCCCGAGGGTGGGAAGAACAACCATGCCACCTGTTGGGCATACAGGTGCGGGAAAACCATGTGACCCAACAGGAGAAAAGCACGGAATAGGCGGGAAGCCTCAAAACAAGGGAGAAACCCCAAGGAGGCCACAGTGACGACTGCCAGCACCCCAGGACAAATGCCTGGGAGAAGGTCCTAAATGCAAGAAGAAGGCAAAGGGGAACACCGAGCTCAGCCGAAGGCTGGAGAGAAAGTAGGACAGCATCGCGTATTGGATCTACCTAACATCCCAATTGTCTCAGGCGAAAGCACAAACACCCTGAGGTCAACCCCTGAAGGGTCAGGGGAGCAAGGGAACATGGAATCACTGAAGGCCAAACGAGTGAGGGAAGCCATAGCAAGGCTCACATGTGAGTGGAGCGGGTCTCCCCTCACCGCAAAGCAGGTGAAAAAGTTAAGCGCCCTATTGAAAGGAAAAAATCCCAAAGGCGCTAAGGGAAACCGCCAACCCCTGGAAGGGGAGGGGGTTGTAAGTAAAAACCAGGAAAAGAGAAAAGATAAGACCTGCATCCCCAAACCAGGAGACGAGGAAAACAAAATATCGCTGAGAAGCGCAAGACCGGAGAAACTCCGGCGAAACGAATTATCAGGGAAGAAGGGAACCAGATGCAAGCCCAGGAAATCTCAGCAGGGGCACACAGGAGTGAGGGAAGCCATAGCAAGACTCACATATGAAGGGAGCAGGACTCCCCCCACTGCGAAGCAGGTGATGAAGTTAAGCGTCCTATTGAAAAGAGAAAACCCCAAAGGCGCTAAGGGAAACCGCCAACCCTTGGAAAGGGAGGGGGTTGTAAGTAAAGGCCAGGAAAAAATAAAAAAATAAGAGAAGACCTGCATCCCAAAACCAGGAGACGAGGAACGAGCCCCTGAAAACAAAATATCGCTGAGAAGCACTAGACCGGAGAAACCCCGGCCAAATGAAGCATCAGGGAAATGCAGGCCCAGGAAATCTCAGCAGGGACACACTGGACTGAGAGACATGAGAGGAGAAGGAGAGTACTCCCAACAGTCTAAGGAGGAAGGTTCTACAAACAGGAGGAAGTCCCTCCCGAAGGAGACCATAAAGGTGGAAATGCAAACCGTAGCACTAAACCACTCAACACCAGGTCCTAACGTGGGAGGATGGGAAGATAGACACGGATCCCAAGAGGTCCACAAGGCTATTGGAACCCGCAAGGGGAACAATCAACCCAGGCCCCTCCCAAACAACGATAATCCTACAGAATCTGTGTGGTCAAATAAACGGGGACAGGGACTCCAGAAAGGAGTACCCGCAATGGGCTCACAAGGAACCATGAACTGAACCACCAGAGGACAACAAAAAACTGAATATCCAAGAAAAAATGAAAAGAACCACCATATGGGAAGGAATTGGCCATGGACAACTAGCCATTCAAAGAATAGTGGCTAGCAAACTGCATACATTGTCCCGGGGGAGGGCAAATACAGCGGCTTGGGTTGTACCACTAAAACAACAGACGCCATATACATAAGGAATGGCGAAGTCGCTATAAAAGAAACAGGAGTGACTACACGAAATGTAGAAACCAGCTGCGACCGACATACAGAAGGCTCCCAGGGAGAGAGAGTACCAGAAAGGTGCAGACAATAGCAAGGTCCCAGGGGACTGCCCTCTGTTAGATAGTACAACTAAGCAGAGAATATAAGGGAACACCTGGACCCAGAAGGAACTGTCCTATGTCAGAGCAATAAGCAGAAATTCACCTACCAGGCAGGTGTGTGGCGCTCAGTGGTTCTGTCCCTGACTCATCAGGGAGGACGGCCAGCGAGGATAATGTCGCTGACCCCAGAAGGATTCCGTGTGGCGGAGGACATCTAGTGATGGCCGAAAACTGCTGCAGCGGCCGGTGCTCACCAAGCTACTAACCATAACAAGGAGAAGATCCAGTGGAGATCACTGTACTCCACCAGGAATGGTCCGCCCTGTAATAGAAAACAACGTGGGTACTCCTTTATAACATGGGGAACGCGGAGTGCAGCCGAAAGTAGTATTTGATAGGGATGGCAATAGCAACCTTAGCACAAAAACCAACAACCACCTGGCCATGGTGTAGGGAGCGTGGTTGTATGTGGACCACCCACCAGACCAGAACAGATCAGCCATATACTGGGTACCCAGAAGTAGCAATAGACCGACAAGGTGGAGGTGGGGGTTGGGCTGGCCCACCCCTGCCAGATATGGCTACCATGTTCATGCTGAACCAGGATGGCCGAAAAGGGAAGTAACCAACATCCACAGCACAGATTAGAGCCCGGGGAAGGAAGCACCCAGTAATACAGAAACTGTATGGGCCACAGATTGCACCATAGGGCCCAGCACATGGGTACTAAAAATACACGCCTAAAACGGAGGTAAAGAGGCTGCATGTTGCACTCTAAGGAGGGTGGAAACAAAGCCACAGCATCCAGGAATGCGACCGCATTTGGAGGGTACAGGTCCTCAACCTGTAAGGTAGAAATACGGCTGTGTAGTGCAGAGATACGACCAGAGAGGTGCAATGGGTACAGCATCTGGAGATGGCAGAGGTACTAGGTCTAAGATTAGAGCAATGTGGCCGCATTGAGCACCCTAGGACCAGAGAAGTGCAACGGCTGCCACGTTAGCTATGGCACCTATATTTCGCTCGGGAAGGGAAAAATAGGGCCGCACGGTACCACAAGGAACGACAGGTGCACACCACAATTAAGTAAGTGCAATGGCAACTGAAGGATGCCCACTATTTCACCTAAAAAGAGGGAAACAGGGCCGCATAGTACACCATAGAGCCCGACAGGTGTAACGGCTGCAGCATCAGAGACGGTGGAGGAACTCTACCTAAGAAGGGAGTAAGATGGCTGTTTGGTGCACACTATGATGAGGTTGCAGTGGCAACGGCACTACAAAGTGGCCTCAATATCTCGTCCGGTAAGGGAGAAATAGTGCCGCAAGGTACACCATAGGGCCAGACAGGAGCAACGGCAACAGCCCCTGGAGATAGAGAAGGTAAATAAAAATGAAGGGAACAAGGTGGCAGCCTGGTGCCCACTAGAACCAAACAAAGGCAATTGCTCAGCAATTGAGAGTGGCCTCTATATCACGCCGAGAAGGGAGAAATAGTGCCGCACGGAACACAATAGAGCCCGCCAGGGATATTGGATACAGCATCAGGAGATGGTGTAGGGACTCTACCCATGAAGGGAGCAAGGTGGCTGGAGACAGACAGGTGCAATTGCTACGGCAATTGAAGGCGGCCTGTATATCTCGCCGATAGGGGGAAATAGTGCCGCATGGAACACCAGTCAGCAGGAACTAGAAACAGACAGATGTAATCGCCACGGCATAGAAGCCGGCCTGTATTCTCAGGTACAGGCACTACAAAAGAACCTATAGAGGCCGAGAAGGGTTACCAACCCTACAAGTGGCATTTGCCTGAATTATCAGCCTGCCTAGAACATAGCCCCTGGATAGGGGAACCGGGAAGGTCTGTTGTATACAGCCTACGAGGGCGTATGTACCAGAGACACCCTGTAGGTGTGCCAGTTGCTAAGCACGGAGCCGGCTGCCTTACCAGTGCGGAAATGATCTGTGCAGGCAGGAGAGCGCCATCCGAAAGTCCACTAGAGGGGCGCCAAACCTGGTAGGGTAGGTACCACCATGCACGTTTGACTTGACCACGCAGAGGGATTCTGCATGGTGGAAGACCGCCTGATGCTCTGTTCCGAGGGAATCGGTGCAGAGGTGTCCCCAGATAGAAGGCTTCGTCACCAGTCTCAGGCCTGTCCTGGGGGACCCGAGGATGCCGAGGAGGGGTGGAAGCTAGTTGAGACCACCCGAGGTTGGTTCGTGGGCTACTCCTTGCGTGACCCTGTATCTGAGCGTGAGCGTGGCTCAGGGGGGAAGGAGACCGCAATTTGTAGGTAGCGCTCCAGCGACTCCGCCAGGGATTGGGCAAGTCAGGCAAGGTTCCCATGGTTCTACATGGAGGGAGCCCATTCAGGGGGGACCTACACACAAAAGGGTGGGAGGGGGGACAAGGCGACCACGTGGAAACCTCCGTAGACGACGGACGCACGTAAAATACGTGGCGATCCGATAGGGAGGCTGGGAGAGGAGGCCCCACAGAGCAGCAGGGCTGACCTACCCCGGATGCCACAGTTCCCAAGAGCTGCTGCAGCAGCTATATAGCAGGTGGCAGGGCTGCAGAAGAATGCAGCAATCGAGAGGGGAGAGAGGGAAAGGAGCCAGCGGAGCAATTCAGCCAGAGGCTGCCTACCGGACCCCAGGAGCTGTGCAGCGCACCCCAAGCAGGAGAACAGAAGATGGCGACCGGAGAGAGCAGGAGCCGACAGCCGGAGGAAGAACCGCCCCTCAGAGAGAGCAGGGAACCTGGGGCTGGCTTGGCAGGCAGGAGAGGCCCCTCCCAGGCTCCCCCCACGGAGGGGAGGAAACGGAGTAAGCCCGGGAAGGGAGAAAGTGGGCGGGGAGTTGCGGCCCAGTAGGCCCGAAAAGCCGGGGACTAAATTAGTGGACCACGGCCGGGAGCGAACGGCCGCGATAGCGATAGTGCCCCAGAACTGCCGCGACGAACGGGGGGCCAGGTGGGGGAGAGAACTGAAGAAGAGACCCCCAGGGAGAGAAAAAAAAGAAGAAGGCCAGGGGGCTTCTGGGGCCAGGATACAGCTGAGAGAAAAACCCACAACCTAATGTATCAGAGGCAAGGCACTTATCAGAGGCAAGGCATTTACCCACACAGCAATGAGAGCTGTTTAGGTATCCGGGAAGGGAGGAGAGGGGGGGGGGGGGGGGCGCCCCCGGGAAGGAGGGTGGGATCCCTAATCTAACATACTCACCCTCAGACGTCTTCAGGCGCAGCAGTAACCACCCCCTCGGCGGACTCAACACGGGAACCGTGGGACTGACGGAATTCCACTGCGGAAGCAGATTTGGGGACTGGGTGGCTGCCAGGTACCTGAGTAGGCGCCCGCAGGGGGGCAACTAAAGTGGAACACGATGGAGCCACCCCTGCAGCAGGCCAGAACCTGCAGAGAAGAGAAAATAAAAATGATTGAATAAAAAAAAAAAAAGTAGCAGGATGACCTGCACAAAAAGCAGGTCAGGTCTGCCTCCTACGGACACTAGAACAAGACTGAGCTGCCTAGTGTCTGTGGAGAGGGTATAGCCCAACGGGGAGGAGCCAACACTTTTTATGTCTAGTGTCGCCTCCTAGTGGTAGTTGGACATATACCCATGGTGCTGTGTCCCCCAATGCCATGCACGAGAAAGTATACTTTTTTTGATGGACTCTGCAGGATCATAAAGCGTAGTGTAGTAAGCTTTTGCATCCTTTTTTTATCCCAACATCTATGTTTAGGGCAAAAACGTGATGTGATCCCAGCCTAAAATATATTGATCAGCAACCTTCAACATTTCATCTGTTGTTAAAATACAACTCCCAGCATGCACACATACTGTTCTTGTAACTCCCAAAGAAGTGAAAGGAGGATTCCGGGAGTTGTAGTTTCAGAGTGCCAGAGGTTGCTGATCCCTGACTTAGCCTACATTCATACAATCGTAAGTGTTTTGCTGTCCGCAAATTGCAGATCCGCAAAACACATATACCGGCCGTGTGCATTCCGCATTTTGTGGACCGCACATGGCAAGCACTATATAGAGAATGCCTATTCTTGAAATTAATGGGTCCGCACCCGCTCCGCAAAATTGCAGAATGGATGCGGATCCATTTATACGGTAGTGTGAATGCACCCTTAAGCTGATAGAAAATAATTAGAGCAGGGCAGTAGTCAAACGTTCCCATTAAAGGGGCTCAGATATAAAGACTATTTTATATGTTTAGCTGCAGTTGAATGATTTCAGGCAAGTATCAGATGGGCATTATAAGTGCTTTTTATTTTTTTTATTTCTCCTGTGAATGTGAGATTTAAAGGCTATGTGCACCTTTGAACTTAATTTTTTAGGATTGCATTTAACTTATTTTTGGCTAAAAATCATATTTTCAAATGGCCTTTATTAAAAATATTGCTGTTCAGTGACAAAGGGTTAACTGTTTTTCTAACTGTGTGACTGGTACTTTCACTTTCACTTTGCTCTGGTCATCTAAAACCTTCTCTCTAAACTACTGAGATGCCAAACACTTTTTTTAAGCCACATTCTTATCAGTAAGATAAGGATTGAGCTACAGTCAGGTCCATAAATATTGGGACACTGTCACAATTCTAAAATTTTTGGCTCTATACACCCCCACAATGGATTTGAAATGAAACGAACAAGATGTGCTTTAACTGCAGACTGTCAGCTTTAATTTGAGGGTATTTACATCCAAATCAGGTGAACGGTGTAGGAATTACAACAGTTTGCATATGTGCCTCCCACTTGTTAAGGGACCAAAAGTAATGGGACAATTGGCTTCTCAGCTGTTCCATGGCCAGGTGTGTGTTATTCCCTCATTATCCCAATTACAATGAGCAGATAAAAGGTCCAGAGTTCATTTCAAGTGTGCTATTTGCATTTGGAATCTGTTGCTGTCAACTCTCAAGATGAGATCCAAAGAGCTGTCACTATCAGTGAAGCAAGCCATCATTAGGGTGAAAAAACAAAACAAACCCATCAGAGAGATAGCAAAAACATTAGGCATAGCCAAAACAACTGTTTGGAACATTCTTAAAAAGAACGAATGCACGGTGAGCTCAGCAACACCGGAAGACCACGGAAAACAACTGTGGTGGATGACCAAAGAATTCTTTCCCTGGTGAAGAAAACACCCATAACAACAGTTGGCCAGATCAAGAACACTCTCCAGGAGGTAGGTGTATGTGTGTCAAAGTCAACAATCAAGAGAAGACTTCACCAGAGTGAATACAGAGGGTTCACCACAAGCTGTAAACCATTGATGAGCCTCAAAAACAGGAAGGCTGACTGACCTCTGGTTGTACCCCTCTATGCATATTATTGCTCTCTGTACCGTTGAACATTTGAGTGTATACTCTTAATTGTACGCAGCTTCGACTTGTCATCGAGCTGATTTTGTCTTTTGAGGTACTGTCCTTTTATGCTCTTTTCAATAAAAGAAATTGAACAACAAAAACAGGAAGGCCAGATTAGAGTTTGCCAAACGACATCTAAAAAAGCCTTCACAGTTCTAGAACAACATCCTATGGACAGATAAGACCAAGATCAACTTGTACCATAGTGATGGTAAGAGAAGAGTATGGAGAAGGAAAGGAACTGCTCATGATCCTAAGCATACCACCTCATCAGTGAAGCATGGTGGTGGTAGTGTCATGGAGTGGGCATGTATGGCTGCCAATGGAACTGGTTCTCTTGTATTTATTGATGTGACTGCTGACAAAAGCAGCAGGATGAATTCTAAAGTGTTTCGGGCAATATTATCTGCTCATATTTAGCCAAAAGCTTGAGAACTCATTGGACGGCGCTTCACAGTGCTGATGGACAATGACCCAAAGCATACTGCAAAAGCAACCAAAGAGTTTTTTAAGGGAAAGAAGTGGAATGTTATGCAATGGCCAAGTCAATCACCTGACCTGAATCCGATTGAGCATGCATTTCACTTGCTGAAGACAAAACTGAAGGGAAAATGCCCCAAGAACAAGCAGGAACTGAAGACAGTTGCAGTAGAGGCCTGGCAGAGCATCACCAGGGATGAAACCCAGCGTCTGGTGATGTCTATGCGTTCCAGACTTCAGGCTGTAATTGACTGCAAAGGATTTGCAAACAAAGTATTAAAAAGTGAAAGTTTAATTTATGATTATTATTCTGTCCCATTACTTTTAGTCCCTTAACAAGTGGGAGGCACATATGCAAACTGTTGTAATTCCTACACCGTTCACCTGATTTGGATGTAAATTCCCTCAAATTAAAGCTGACAGTCTGCAGTTAAAGCACATCTTGTTGGTTTCATTTCAAATCCATTGTGGTGGCGTATAGAGCCAAAAATTTTAGAATTGTGTTGATGTCATAATATTTATGGACCTGACTTTATAATGAGTGGTTATAATGTCAGAGAGCAGAGATAAGGAGTCCGTCTGCTCCTTAGATGACCGAAAAGATAAAAAATCCTCAGGCAGCTAGTAGAGTATGTCAGCTATGTACAGAAAAAAAGGATTCCATATTGTTAATAAAGACCAATTGAAAAATATATATTTTTAGCTCAAAATAAGTATAACGCAATAATAAAAAATTAATAATAAATAAAAATTGCCCCCAAAGGTGTACATAGCCATTAAAAAGAAAACTAGCCATCTAGAGTCAATCAACACTGCAAGAATTAAAAGCTGAAATTTCCACATACTCATCTAAGATTGATTGTCTATAAAAAATATTACGACTATGGAGGACAAAATAGTATCCTTACATTCTAGGCTAAAGGGCAAAGATAATAAATGGTTAACAACAAAACTGGACGATCTTAAGAAAAGATCAAGGAGCAATAGTATAAAATGGTTATGCTGGATATTCCCAAGGTTCTCGGCCTTAGGGCTCATGCACACGAACGTGCCGTGTTTTGCAGACCGCAAATTGCGGATCCGCAAAACACGGATGCCACCAAAGTGCATTCCGCAATTTATGAAACAGGTGGCCAATTATAGAAATGCCCATTATTGTCCGCAAAAGGGACAAGATTATGTCCTAATCGATAATTTTTGCGGGGCCACGAAACAGAGCAACGGATGTGGACAGCACACGGAGTGCAGTCTGCATCTTTTGCAGCCCCATTGAAGTGAATGGGTCCGCATCCGAGCCGCAAAAGATGCGGCTTGGAAGCGGAACCAAAAAATGTTAGTGCGAATGCGCCCTTAAGGAAGAGATAAAAGTTGAAAAAGTTTAAAACAGGTACGTTCAGTTAAAAGTACAAAAATTCTAAACCAGGGGTGGCAAAACTACTGGATTTTCATGATAAACTAAAGTTGACGAAGGACTATAAAAAGGCGCAGCCTTTGATAATGGGTGGTCATAAAATCCTTATTTTTACAGATTATTCAGCAGAGACCCCAAATGTGGTCCAAACTTTGCGGAAAAAAAAATAAAAAAAAGATTAATTTCTAGGAGTTAATAATCAAAATGGTTCAAAGACGACAATAACTGAATTCACAGGCCAAGGATTTCGTGTGTGTGGGATTAAGGCCCCTTACACATGGGCGAGTTTTCCGTGCGGGTGCAATGCGTGAGGTGAACGCACTGCACCCGCACTGAATCCGGACCCATTCACTTCTGTGGGACTGTGCACATGAGCGGTGATTTTCACGCTACACTTGTGCGTTGCGTGAAAATCGCAGCAAGCTCTATATTGTGCGTTTTTCACGCAACGCAGGCCCCATAGAAGTGAATGGGGCTGCTTGAAAATCGCAAGCAAGCATTTTCATGGTTGCTAGGATGAAAGTCTATTCAGTGTATTATTTTCCCTTATAACCTGGTTATAAGGGAAAATAATAGCATTCTTTAATACAGAATGCTTAGGAGAAGGTCAATTGAGGGTTAAAAAATAAAAAAAATATTAACTCACCTCCTCCAATTGATCGCGTAGCTGCCGGTCTCCTGTAGTTTCTTCAGGGCCTGTCAAAGGACCTGTGGTGACCTCACTGTGCTCATCACATGATCCATCACCATGGTGATGAACCATGTGATGAGCTCTGTGACATCACCACAGGTCCTTTGACAGGTCCTGAAGAAAGAACAGGAGACCGGCAGCTACGCGATCAATTGGAGGAGGTGAGTTAATATTTTTTTTATTTTTTAACCCTCAATTGACCTTCTGCTAAGCATTCTGTATTAAAGAATGCTATTATTATCCCTTATAACCATGTTATAAGGGAAAATAATAAAATTTACAGAATACTGAACCCAAACCTGAACTTCTGTGAAGAAGTCCGGTTTCGGGTCTGGGTACCAAACATGTAGATTTTTCTCACACGCGTGGAAAACTCATTAAAACGCTTTGCACTCGCGGGGGGAAAAAATCGTGCATGTTCCCTCAAAGCACCCGCATCTTTTCCCGCAGCCCCCGTGTGAACTCAGCCTAATGTGCTAATTTCCTCCTCTAATATGCTATAGTAAAATTAGCCAGGGATGTGGGGCATGAGTGAGGGAGGGAAATTAAGAGTTATTCAATGGTTAAATGTTTCCCTTATTATTTTCTCTTTCTTTTCCTTTTTTATTTTTTTTGCGAGGGTGTCTTTCTACATAATTATTATTTATTTAAGTTTTTACCCATTTATTGCAGGTAATTAGGGAAAAGAATTAGAGAGGTGGTCACAATATAAGGATAAAGTTGGGGGAGTTGAAGAAACTGCAGCAGCAGGTGATGGATTGGTAATAAGCTATAAATACATGTGAGGTATAGAGGTATCAAAGGAGGATTAAAGCACATTTGGGTATTTTATGGTTGTTATAGTGGTATGTTTTTAATCTAATAATTTAAGTTTGTTTTTTTAACACAGAAGTAATAGTTGGGTTAATAAATAGATTCAAGTTGAGTAAAGTCAGAGAAGGAATATTTAAAAAAAAAAAAAAAAAACATTTCATGCCTTGCTATGTATTTTATTGATTGGATACATCAAAAAGATAACTTGTAGACAAAAATTTGAAGCACTGGAACAGTAGACAGGGTAATTACATCTGAAAACTGGAGAGAATTTTTTTTTTAATTTAGTAAATAAGATATTATGATTTTGGCAATCCTTTGGAGACATATGTATTGGACTATAAAAGACAATGTCCTATGTGGTAAAAGTAAGGATCCACTGTTTTTTGGGAATGTTATAAAATCAGAATTTTATGCCGAGCAGTAGAACACTTGATATTTTCTATGATCAAAATTTCAGTTAATAAATAGCTTTTCTTGTTGCATAATGAGGATATGAATGTTCTGAGGAAGAAAATTATATTAATACACTTGGGATTATTGGCCACCAAAAAAGTGATTGTGATAAATTGGATGAAGGTTGTGGTTGAGTTATTAGCAAAAATAATGAAGTTGGATTTGGAAGCAAGTAAAAATAAAAGGAATCAAGAGGATTACATAATATTTAAAGAAAAATGTTTTTTTTTTTCCAGAGATTATATAGTGTAAATTCCTAAGATTTATTCATCCAGTTGATGACGAATGGCCAAAATTAAGATAGGCAAAGCCATATATCAATATATCAATTAATAAAGCATGAGAGACAATGATCAGCAAAGGGTATATATTTATTATGCTATAATGTTGGAGATAAATAAAAATTCTAATAAAAAATGTGTGTCTTTTCAGCTGTACAGCAATTACAGTGGTGGAGGTGGGGTTCCATGGTGACAGATTCTCTTTAAAGGGATACTACCATCAAATTTTTTTTAGTCACATATGAAGAGCTTCTATGTGAATATTGTATGTACCGTATTTTTCGCTTTATAAGACGCACCTGATAAGACGCACCTAGATTTTTGAGGAGGAAAATAAGAAAAAAAATTTTTTTTAACCAAAAGGTGTGCTTTTGGAGGGGTTTTGAACTAATGGTGGTCTGTGGATGACGCACTGTTATGGGGGGACCTGTGGATGACGCACTGTTATGGGGGGACCTGTGGATGACGCACTGTTATGAGGGGGATGTGTGGATGATACACTACTACGGGGGATGTAGCATCATATGTAATGGGGGTCACTATTCACACAGGGACAATATACTGTGACACATATGATACTGTGACCAGCATAAGATGATCTTATGCTGGTCACAGTATCATATGTGTCACAGTATATTGTCCCTGTGCGAATAGTGACCCCCATTACACCACAGGGCACACAGTAGATTTTATATGTAAATTCTTTTAATGGCTCTGCTTTCTTCTATAACAGTACTCACTATAAAAGCAGCAGTCTGGCCAGCACGTGACGTCACTCACTCATTCAGTCACGCTCCTGCCAGCTTCATTAATGAAGTGGGAGGAGCATGACCAAGTGAGTGACGTCACGCGCCGGCTGGACCGCTGCTTTCATAGTGAGTACTGTTATGAAAACTGCTTCATTACACTCTGCTTTCTTTTATATGTAAAGTCTATAATCTTCAAGCAGTGTCTTTGCTTTAAACTAGGGCAATCCTCTGTAGTAGTACAACTCACTATGAAAGCGGCAGGCAGAGCGGCAGCGTAACCTCGCGATTCTCCCTCATTCACGCTCCTCCCACTTCATTCATGGGAAGGAAGTGGGAGGAGCGTGAATGAGGGAGAATCGCGAGGTTACGCTGCCGCTCTGCCTGCCGCTTTCATAGTGAGTTGTACTACTACAGAGGATTGCCCTAGTTTAAAGCAGAGATACTGCTTGAAGATTATAGACTGTACATGTGATAATTGCCGTGAGCGGGGCCCGATGTATTACAGTACAGTTACTGCACTGGGCCCCGCCGCGAGTGTTGCCAGCCTCCGTCCCCTCTTCCCACCCCTCTGATACATCGCGGCTTGCGATGCATCAGCGTCACCAAAGTAAACATGGCAGTGTTCGCTTTATAAGACGCACTGCCATTTCCCCCCCACTTTTGGGGGGGAAAAAGTGCGTCTTATAAAGCGAAAAATACGGTAATTTTTGTTTCCAAACATGAGTAAGGCTACTTTCACACTTGCGTTAGATGCAGATCTGTCTGGTATCTGCACAGACGGATCCGCACCTATAATGCAAACGCTTGCATCCGTTCAGAACGGATCCGTCTGCATAACAGCTTTTTCAGATCAGAGTTTTCACAAATCGTGAAAACTCAGATCCGACAGTATATTCTAACACAGAGGCGTTCCCATGGTGATGGGGACAATTCAAGTTAGAATATACTAAGAACTGTGTACATAACTGCCCCCTGCTGCCTGGCAGCACCCGATCTCTTACAGGGGGCTGTGATCCGCACAATTAACCCCTCAGGTGCCGCACCTAAGGGGTTAATTGTGCGGATCTCAGCCCCCTGATCGGGTGCTGCCAGGCAGCTAGGGCCAGATCCCCCTTCCTCCCCAGTATTAAAGCATTTTTTCTTTAATATTATGTAATCCTCTTGATTCCTTTTATTTTTACTTGCTTCCAAATCCAACTTCATTATTTTTGCTAATAACTCAACCACAACCTTCATCCAATTTATCACAATCACTTTTTTGTCGGCCAACGCTACTGCAGTCCTGGCTGCCATGGTTACTTAGCAATTTTAGAAGCATTATACTTACCTGCGCTGTCTGTGGCCCGCCGGTCGCTCCTCTTACTGGTAAGTGAAAGGTCTGTGCGGCGCATTGCTTATAGCACAGACCTGTCACTTACCAGTAGGAGGAGCGACCGGCCGGCCACAGACAGCGCAGGTAAGTATAATGCTTCTAAAATTGCTAAGTAACCATAACAGCCAGGACTGCAGTAGCATCTGGCCACCAATGAATTTAATACTGGGAAGGGAGGGGCCAATGAATTTAATACTGGGGACGGATCCGTTTGGCTCCACACGGCCAGGCGGACACCAAAACGGCCAGAGCGGAATGGAGGCGGAACGGAGCCAAACTGATACCTTATCCATTCAGAATGCATTGGGGATGAACGGATCCGTTCGGGGCCGCTTGTGAGAGCCCTCAAACGGATCTCACAAGCGGAACCCCAAACGCAAGTGTGAAAGTAGCCTAAATTGTTTTTGTTTTTTTTAGATAATTTTTTGAAGTCACGCCATGTATTCTACTTAATGTTCTGGCTTCTAACTTATTCCTTTGTTTGGACTAGCACAGCCTCAATTCGCTTTCTCAGTCAGACCTTTCACAGTCACCAGAGAGGGAAGGAGATCAGTGACTCAATTAGAATATCGCACATTACACTGATGAGTCTAATGCTCTTCTGGGGGTCATCTTTTTCTAGGTCTATCAGAAGAACAATAGAGCGGTCATATTGTTATCCCAATTCTACACCTACTAATGATAATTTACTTCTTCACTTTACAGCAGCAGTAAACTGACAATGGCTTACCTGTCTGTCTAGAGCAGTGATGGCGAATCTATGGCATGGTGCCAGAGGCGGCACTCAGAGCCCTCTCTGTGGGCAACCGCACCCTGAAAAAAAAAAGTCTATGGTGTACCAACATGCCTTAGACTTTTCCTGCCATTCATCAGCGCAGGACGCACTATGAACAGCACAGGCAAAGCATTGGATGTAGGCAGGGTATTATAGCTAATTGATAAAGTACATGGAAGATATACTATATTGGAGTGTAATATTCAGGTTACCTTGCCATGTTGGCACTTTGCGATAAATATGTAAGTTTTGGGTTGCGGTTTGGGCACTCTGTCTCTAAAAGGTTCGCCATCACTGGGCTAGAGTATTATCTCTCTGTGCCAACTACTACCAAAAGACAATATTATGCATTTAATTTTCAATAGTACTGCTGAAATGAAAAAGAAAACAGCCAAAAATTGTTTTTGAATATTGGGACAGATTTATCATAACCCTGAAGTGTACTCCAGGTTATCTTACCAGTCGCACTGCTGGATGCCTCGCCTGATTTATGATGAGGCGTAGGCCACGTCATAAATTAGGCGCGGCATCCAACAGTCCATGCGCCTGAACTGAAATCTATGCCAGTCAGTCTTCTTCTATGTCAGAAAACTGGCACAGAAGATGATAAATGCCCGCTTCCTCAGCACACCCCTTTTTCGGGTAAGATGCGAGACAGATGGAGTAACTTCACTTGCGCAAAAAATTGGCGTATCTGTATGATAAATGCGGCCCGCTGAATACCTGTCGGAAATGTGTCTGAAAACTTTTTTTTTTTTACACATACACACTGCCTTAAACCCCTTTGAGCATTGGCTGTTTAACATACAATAAGGGAAATGCAGTGATCAAATGCTATTAATATTACAAATAAAATATTAATATGGCCAGTGTACACTAGTATAATCTCTATACTTGTATGGTTCTAATAAAGCTTATGTACCTAAATTTTTCATTGATGTTAGAGATTCTCCAAGCATTATCCATGTCAAACCCCATCCGTTCCACTTCATTCTTGAAGCGTGAGATCACATGATCACCTGCAAAAAAAAAAAAAAAAATTTAGCACATAAGCAAAGAGGAAAACAAGAGATATACATATCATTGTCTAAATGAACAGCACAAGACAGTGTTGATTTATTTATAAATGAGCTGATAATTATATGATAGTCCTGGACATAAATAGGTCATTTGGCTGACAGCCATCATCACCAACTCTTTAACAGGACTAATAGTGTGGCCAAATTATTTCTAAGCAAAGCCAGATAATTGTTCCTCCTGTCAGGGGAACACCAACTCAAAACTGGCGATATATGTTTTTCTTGCTGTGGTATAGGAATGCGGCATGTGCCTGAGAACAAAGGCGCCTGCCAGATCCCATTTACTATACTATAATATATATCGGGCGGGATTCTGACATGGAGGCTTTTTTTGTACAGTATATTTCGTGAGAGAGGCAGCTATTGGAACCTCTGCTGCAGATGTGAACCTAGCCTAAGGATAATGTCTTTGCATACCTGGTCGACACAGGTCTCCGTGCTGCTCTTTTTCACTGGCATAAACCTCCATGCACCAAGCATGGTAAGCAAAAGAAAAGAGATCTTCTATACGACTGGGTGGACGCAGTGCAGCATTGAGACGTTTCTGCCATTCCTGAACCTGTTCAAAGTTGAAAAACTGACACCTAGGATTAAAGAAAACCTTTATTAGTTTCTCCATAAATCCTATATAGATCTTCACATGGAAGCTGAAGCTTGTCTCACTTCAGCAAATGGCATTTATCATGTAGACAAGGTTAATACAAGGCACTTACTAATGTATCGTGATTACCCATATTGCTTCCTTTACTGGCTTGATTAATTTTTCCATCCCATTATACAATCCTCGTTACTAGGGGTTATGACCACCCAGCAATCCAGCAGTGGTGGCCGTGCTTGCACATTATAAGAAAAGGCTCCAGTCTCTTTGGTGGCTGAGATTGTGGGAGTACACACAGGCCAGGCCTTTTTTTCCTATAGTGTGCAAGCACGACCACCGCTGCTGGACTGCAGGGTGGTCGTAACCATGGAAACAAGCAAAGTATAATGCGATTGAAAATTAAATCAAGCCAGCAAAGGAGACAATATGAACAATAACAAGATTTTTTTTCATAACTTACCAGTAAAATCTCTGTCTCGCTCTTCCTTGGGTATAAGCGCAGCCCCCTAGGAGGAGTGACACTGAGTGAAAACTGTTAAGGCCCTCCTCCAGCAGCTATACCCTCAGCCTGGAGAGACAGACTGCCAGTTGCGTGTCCAAGTAGTGAGGAAAGGCAAAGACCAACAAAGTGGAACCAACAAGTCAACTACCCGACAGGGGCAACCAAACCGTAACCTGTAGAACAAACAACGATGGGTGGGTGCTGTGTCCCCCAAGGAAGAGCGAGAAAGAGATTTTACTGGTAAGTTATACAAAAATCTTGTTTTCTCGCCCATTTCCTTGGGGGACACAGGAGACCTTGGGACGTCTGAGAGCAGTCCAAGAGAGGAGGGACCACAGCCCAAGGCGAAGCCACCGTAGGCATCAAGAAACAGCCGCCTGCAAGACCAGGCGGCCCAAAGCAGCATCCGCCGATGCATGAGTGTGCACCCTGTAGAACTTGGTAAAGGTGTGCAAGGAAGACCAAGTTGCCTTGCACAATTGTTCAGCCAAAGCCCGATGTCTCTGGGCCCAAGAGGAACCGACCGCTCTGGTGGAATGAGCGGTGACACCGAAAGGCGGAACCCTGCCCTTGGTGCGGTAAGCCTCAGCAATAGCTAATTTAATGAAGCGGGCGATAGCCACCTTGGAGGCCGCCAACCCCTTGCGCGGACCCTTCGGAATCACAAAAAGAGTCCGTGTGTCGAAAGGAGTCGGTGATCTCCAAGTAAATCTTCAAGGCCCTAACAACGTCCAAGCGGTGTAGTTCCCGTTCCCAGGGGTGGGAAGGGGATGGGCACAGAGAGGGGAGGACGATGTCCTCATTGAGATGAAAGGCAGAAACCACCTTCGGAAGGAAGGGAAGGGACGGAGAACAGCCTTATCTTGGTGAAAGACCAGAAAAGGCTCGGAACAAGAAAGGGCCGCCAATTCGGACACCCGTCTGAGGGATGTGATGGCCACAAGGAACATGACCTTACAGGACAGAAGTCGTAGGGAGATCGTCCGTAATGGCTCGAAGGGGGAAGCTTGGAGTGCCGAGAGCACAACATTCAGGTCCCAGGGCGGAATCGGGGAACAATATGGAGGAACCGAGTGAGACACTCCTTGAATAAAAGGTCTTGACAGGCCCGAGAGGGGCCAGGGGACGCTGGAAGAGGATGGACAGCGCCGAAACCTGACCCTTCAAGGAACTGAGGCCCAGGCCGGACTGTAGGAAAGACAGAACCGTGGGGAGAGCGAAACGGAGAGGGGGAACGTCCAAATTCTCACAGAATCCCAGGTAACACCTCCAAGTCCGATAATAAATCCTGGACGAGGCAGGCTTCCGGGCGCGGATCATGGTGCGAACCACATCCGCGGAAAAACCCAGTTGCGTCAAAACTGCAGTCTCAACAGCCACGCCGTCAAACATAGCGACCTTAAATGCTGGTGGAAAATCGGCCCTTGAGAGAGGAGATCTTCTCTTAGAGGCAGCGGCCAAGGCGCATCTCCCAGGAGCAGCATCAGGTCGGCGTACCAAGACCGGCGATGCCAATCTGGAGCGACCAGTATCGTGGGAATGCCTTCTGCTGCGATCTTCCGGAGAACCCGAGGCAGAAGGCGGATGGGCAGGAACACATACAGAAGGGAAAATTCTTGCCACGGAGGAACGAGGGCGTCGGCGCCATACGCCCTCGGGTCCCTTGTTCTGGACATGAAGGTGGGAAGCTTGTGGTTGAACCTGGAGGCCATGAGGTCCACATCCGGACGACCCCAACGAAGGCAAATGGACTCTAACACGTCCGGGTGTAGCGACCACTCGCCCGGGTCGATGGTGGTCCGGCTGAGGAAGTCCGCCTTTCAGTTCTCCACCCCTGGAATATAAAATCGCTGACAAGGCCGGAACGTGAGCTTCTGCCCAGAGGACAATGCGGGTAACCTCTCGCATTGCCGCGGCACTGCGAGTGCCCCACTGGTGGTTTATATACGCCACGGCTGTGGCGTTGTCCGATTGTACACGAACAGGATGGCCCTTTAGTAGGGGAGTCCAGTGTCGGAGCGACAAGAGGATCGCCCTCAATTCCAGTATGTTGATCGGCAGCTTGGACTCCGATCGAGACCAAGTGCCCTGGACGGACCAGGGAGGAAACACCCCCCCACCTTGCAGACTGACATCGGTGGTAACCACCAGCCAGGTCATTGGAAGAAAGGATTTCCCCTGGAGAGGGGTCCGTAACCACCAGAGGAGGGAGGCCCGAACTTGGGGAGATAGAAGGAAGGGCCGGTCCAGACTCTCCGGCAACTTGTCCCAGGCAGAAAGGATCGCCCTTTGAAAGGTGCGGGAATGAAACTCGAACGAACGCCTCGAAGCAGGCAACCATTTGCCCTAATACCCGCATGCTGGATCGGAAGGACTGACGGCAGTGGAGAAGAAGATTGCGAACCGACCGGAGGAGGGCTAGTCGCTTTTCCAGTGGAGGGCTAGTCGCTTTTCCAGTGGATGAGGTCCACGCTGGCGGACGTCTGATAAAAGGAGGGTGCCTCCTAACAAGAGTTACTTAATGCCACCCAAAAATAAACATCCAGTGGAGACATACATCTCCTTATCCCAGAACTTAGTACATAAAATACTAATGGAAAACACACAGGGCCATTTCAAACACACAAATAATTTGTCCCCTGGCGAGAAGTTAGCAGTCGAAGCGTTACAACGTAACAAAAACATTATCATAAAACCCACGGACAAAGGGGGAGCCCTGGTTGTCATGGATAAGGTAGACTATATGGCAGAAATCACGAGACAACTTTCAGACACCGATACATATGAAATACTGCCGAGAGATCCCACTATACAGATACAGGGACTAATTTCCAGCACAGTGGACACATATTCGAAGTTAGGGATTATAGATCCCAAAACGGCCATTTTCCTTGTTAAACAGAATCCTATCACTCCGGTTTTCTACACGCTACCAAAGATCCATAAAAGTCTCATTAACCCCCCTGGGCATCCAATAGTTGCATCAACTGACTCTATACTTTCCCCTCTAGCTATCTACATGTAAAAAATCCTCACACCATTAATCAAGACGTCTAGATCCTTCATACTGGACACATCTGACTTCCTTAAAAAACTAAAGGGAACAACACTAACACCAGACAGTACCCTATTTACTCTAGACGTCAATAGCCTATATACATCTATAGTGCACGACAAGGGCATACAAGCTACAGCAAGACTTTTACAAAATAACTCCAATTTGATTGCCATACAGCAGGAATTTTGCCTTACGATCCTTGAGATAATACTCAAGAAAAACTTTTTCCTATTTAGTGACACCTACTATGGCCAGAGAAGGGGTACCGCTATGGGGTCCAAAGTGGCCCCGCCTTATGCAAATGCCTTTATGATAGCATTCGAGGAGGATTTTGTCTACATGAATCCCTTGTTCCGTCAATACGCCGATCTATGGTATCGTTTTATAGACTATGTCTTTTGCATCTGGAGGGGACCGGCATCTACTATAAACAGATTTGTAGAGGACCTTAATCAGGTATATAGCGAGCTAGGCTTCACCTTGCATACTAGAAAAGACGAGATCAGTTTTCTAGACACACTCATAAAAATTGACCAAACAGGAGCACTATCAATAGACCTTTACAATAAACCTACTGACCGCAACAGTCTCTTACACTACAGGAGTTGCCACTCCCGAGCCACAAAAAACTCCCTATCACGATCACAGTTTACGCAAGTTGATTGGATCGTCACTGACGACACGACCAAAATCACGCGCCTGGACATGATGACTCAAAAATTTTCACATAGGGGCTACTCTGAGACTACTCTAAAAAGGGCCTTAAATAGTCTTAAAGAGACCCGTAGGCCGCAACCGACCAGTCAAAAGAGAATAGCATGCATAACCACGTACCACCCTTTAATGCCAAAGATACAACAGGCTTTTAAAAAACATTGGCCTTTATTGGCTAAAGCTTTTCCCGGAATACAGGAGTTTCAACAACCCCTATTAACTTGCTACAAAAGACCCCCCAATATCAGAGACAAATTGGTCAAGGCCAATATAGGGAGCCTCACTAAACCACTGATACAGACCCATTTACGGAGTAGACGACACGGCACATATTCCTGCCTACACTGCGCTCAATGCTCAAGTGTGATAAAAGGGGAATATGCAACGCATCCACGTACCGGAAAGATTTTCCCAATCCGAGGATTCTATACCTGTGATTCCAGTTATGTGGTCTACTTGATAAAATGCCTGTGCGGTCTCGCATATGTTGGAGAGACTATTCAACATGTGCGAGACCGAATAAGCAAACATAAATCAACCATTAGACTTGGTCATAATTTTTTGCCTATATCACATCATTTCTCAGACAAGAAACACCAAATCTCGCAACTCCGCTTCCAGATCCTGGAACAAGTCGATCGACCCAGGAGAGGTGGTAACTGGACACTCCTCCTGAAACAAAGGGAGGCTTTTTGGACCCACAAGTGACTTTTTTATCAATACTTGATTGTACCGTGGTTAATGTTAAGAATATGGTCTTAATACTACTCCATTTTCTCCACAGACTCGCTGAGAATAATTTTTGTCTGCATCGGGTGTGGGCGAGATCATTTCACCCTCCCTCCCTTTTCCTCCCCATTGCTCGAGCCTGATTTCCCTCCCTTTTTTCCTAATGTTCTCTTTTCCACCCTGCTTTACCTGCCCTTTATCTCCCTTTCATAGTAAATTAACCTTTATCATATATTGCCATATGGTAGTTATCTATCACCTTATCATGCATTTACTAGCTGATTATGCTGAGTTACATTTCCTATCTATCTCTTTTATATTGGATACAAATTTCCCTTTCCCAAGATTAATGTAGTGCTCATCATATAGAATGTGGTACGCAGCGCTCATGTGACTTCACCATGGATAGAAACCTCCCTCTGCCAAGATTAGAACTAGCGCCGTGCCCATAGCATAGAATGGTGGAACGCAGCGCTCACATGACGTCGCTATTGGAACGCACACGCTCGTCCCAGGCGTCACGTGACTTCCGATCACATGACCGGAACTACCATCAGCCCATACGATTTTAAACCGCGGCAATGCGATCCAGACGCCATGCATCCAGCGTCCCACTTGCCTCCATACCTGTCAGAACAGGTACCGCTGATACTTACCAGCCCTAACAAGACTTTTATTCCCCACAGGTTATCGATATTCAGCATTCGATCAACATAGAGGATTATAGAGCGGGTCGCTAGAGGTGAAATTATTACTATGAAATCATTACAATGCATTTTATGATATGAGTGGCTACAAGGGGCAAAAATGAAAAATTTTAAATGTATGTCAGTTTGGGAGAAATCTACATGTGGAGTGTTTGGAGAACCTGCTCACATAGCTGCAGTAATCCAAACATGAATCGCATATACCTCATCATACCATATGGATTTCATTTAATGTAATCAGGATTCAGACTATATATTCTGGCATATATGTGGTTAAAATAACCCCATTGCTCACCAGTGGCATTTAACACTTTGTTATACACAGATTTAGCAGGTGTTTATTATGAGATTGGGGGGTACTATATAGACAAATGCTCCATTACTCATGAACCAGTATTAAGTATATTATCATTGTTTTGATAAATATAGACGTGTATTATATGGTCGATATGAAATAAGTACCCAGCACTAACAGAATTCCCTATTATGGACTCTGTGGATTTCTCACTCCATATTGACATTTGCTATTTAACACATTGTAATATGTTTGAATATATGTATCTAGCTTGATTGTTTTAATAGTTCTAATCCAGCTCATTATTATTGTGTTATAGATAAAAATGTGACTGCAGATGAAGGTCCTATGTGACCGAAACATCTGGTCCAAGAATACTGTTCATATTCACTAAAACAAATATTGGGCAAAAGGATGAAACTACTATGTGATTTGAATGAATAAATCCTTTTGAGATTGCAACACTGAAAACTGTGTGCCTCAACTTTACTACGAGGACAGGGGCTAGGACCTTGGTGAACACCCGAGGAGCTGTCGCCAGGCCGAAGGGAAGGGCGACGAACTGATAGTGAGGCTGAAGACCATCTTGCTGTCTTCACCCTCGGTCCATTCCAGCAGGGTCGCCCCTTCAGCTACTGGCACCGCAGTGGCAGGACGCTGGAAGAGGGACTTTGCGTGCGGGCGACCCTTACGCTGGCGGGATGCAGGGGAGCTAGGCTGCCCTGGTCCACCTTGTCTTCTGTGGGGGAGGCAGAAGTGCAGTTGACCGGCCCTGGCGCAACTCGACCCCGGGAGAAACAGAGAGGTCCGGGCGTCTCTGTTGTCCCTAAAGGAAATAGAAAATCAACTTAAATTAACAAATAAAAAATAAAAGTAAAAGTAAAAGGTAAAAAATTAGAAAAAAAACAAAAAAAAAAAACAGGGAGTGTCTTGCCTCCTTGGACACTAAGCAAAAAACACCGCGGTGATGGACCATGTGATTGGAGCATGTGATCTGACGTCACCAAAGGTCCTTTAGCCCATAGTTCATCTTTTGAGAAGTAAAGAAGAGACCGGGACTTACGCGAACAAACGGAGAAGGTGAGTTAATTTTTTTTAACCCTCAACTGATCACCTACTAAACATTCTGTTTTCAGAATGCTATTATTTTCCCTTATAACCATGTTATAAGGGAAAATAATACAGTGAATAGACTGTCACCTAGCAACCATGCGTGAAAATCGCACAGCATCCGCACTTGCTTGCGGATGCTTGCGATTTTCACGCAACCCCATTCACTTCTATGGGGCCTGCGTTGCGTGAAAAACGCAGAATATAGAGCATGCTGCGATTTTCACGCAACGCATAAGTGATGCGTGAAAATCATGGCTCATCTGAACAGCCCCATTGAAATGAATGGGTCCAGATTCAGTGCGGGTGCAATGCGTTCACCTACCGCATTGCACCCGCGTGGAAATCTCGCCCGTGTGAACGCAGCCTTAGTGTTACGCCTCCTAGGGAGCTGAGCTATACCCAAGGTTCCTGTGTCCCCCAAGGAAATGGGCGAGAAAACAATACATTAGTAATTGGCTTCTATTAACTTTCTCTACATGATAAATGCCATTTCCTGAAGTGAGACAACCCCTTTAAGTTTACTTTCTGTCTTACCTAATTACTTTGCAATCCTTGCAGGTCAAATGGAGCTGAAAGAGATCACGACATTCTACAGATTCTATCAGCTGCAGTGGAACCTATGAGAAATTAAACGTCACTACACTGTACGACACATAAAATGGCTGCACAGCAATTACAAAACTGTACACTTCTTATTCAGACTGCAATATACTTCGTGCATAGCTCGGGTACCATGTGGAATCTGTGCGCTGGAATTACTTTTTTGAATTAGCACATCCCAAGCACAATAAGAACCGGTTTATTAGGATGCCGTGAGAGATCACATTTCTAGAGAGCCGGACCTCAGTCATGCTGATTGTTTCTGGAGATAGTCGGCAAGCATGTTGACAAACACCCAGCAATACAACAGGTTACTGGAGCTCTTAGAAATGCAAGGACACGGCTTCTTTTCTGCTTCGATAGGTTACTGTGTAGCACCTGGTCTAAAGATGGCACTTTCAAGAACACAAATCACCAGAGCAAACTCTGGACAGACACTCAACCAGCAAGGATTGCTGAGACATTAGTGCCGAAGCCCTTAGACCTGTGAACTGTGTCTCTTAAAATATTCTGAATCTGTACATAGTATTGTATACACAAGGATACAGTGTAAGCCAGTGAACGTACTTACATTGTTAGAGGACTCCTTAAATTTGATGTTCAGACGATAATTGGAGAGAGAAATGACGGCATCCTCTGCTCGACCCACAAATTCTGTGCTCTCTCCATGCAGCTCTTGGAAAGGAATCTGAGCAGGTACATTACGAAAACGAACCCCAAAAGGTCATTATACATGGACAAGAAGATGATATCTGGCATATTACCTATTCACAGTGTGACTATTTGTGGCATCCTTACCTGAAGATTTTCATCTTCCCGGATCAGCTGCTTGCGAGGAAAAATCTGATTTGCTTGGATACACTCAAGACTACTTTGACTTTCTTCATCCTAAGAAGGTATTCAGTGTGATTTTCCCCATCTTTATGATAATCTATTCATAACACACATCACATGTCTTACCATGTTTTATCCAGGACAGATATGGAAAGCAATGGTGGATGACTGCTCTTCCCTGAGGCCTCTCCACCAAACAGAATTTCTCCTAAGATACAGAAAAAAAAAAAGTCAAACACCAAAATCAAAAGAGGCAGCATAGCAACACTATGCAATCAATGAAATAAAAGGCTTTTTCTTAATGTCTGTTAGCACAGTGCCACGTGGATCCACAAACCCGAATGAACAACGAACACGTAGTTCTCAAGTAGAAAAAATGTCATTTGCAGGATTGGAGTATCTAGCATTACAATGTATGAGACCACCTAGACTTTACTGGGAGTTCTAAAAGTTTTCATTACCACAAAAACCTCTACTGCTGGATATTCAACCAAATGTCCACAGCACTGATCTGAAACTTGTTACTTCTCCAGCCAAGGCTAGTTTCACACTAGCAGTCACAGATCGGGCAGGCTGTACCGTTCGGGAACAGCCTGCTGCATCAGTCACTGCCGGAATGCTGTCTGGCCCCATAAACTATAATGCAATCGGCTGAGGCCCTGCTGAAATCCGGCAAAAATGCTGAGAATCGGCCAGAGAAATACCGCTGCTGGGCGATTCCCGTCATTCTATGCTGCGATGCTCTAACGGCAGTGAGAAACAGGCCTAACATGAAACTACAACTGCCGGCAGTTCAAGCATGCTGGGAGTTTTACATCAGAAGGAAAGCAACAGGTTGCAGGATATACGTTTATTTCCGAAAAAGCAAAAGGAAAAGCAAATGAAAACAATAAGAAATGATCGAGATACCATCGAAATCACCGCTACATGTGTCACATGTTCCACAAAACATTTTTACAAAAGGATAAAGAAGCTGGTCCTAGTCTAAGATTCAGATACTAATATTTCATCCTCTAGTGTCATGAGGGCTGGACTTCCTAACAAAGACAGGAAAGACATTAGTACTGGTAGAAAGGTAAACATCATTGTACCATACTACCCAAGGCTACTTAGAAATCCTCATCAGGCATAGTTTTAGGCTTGGCTTACACTCCCGCCAAGAGCTTCCTTCAGGGATGTATTGAGGTTTTTGTTAATTTTTAACACAAGGATAGAGCAGGACAGAGCATGACAATGGCCAGGAGGGGGCGTGACCAGTCGCCTCAACAAATTTATGTTCATGTTCGCCAGTTTTCTGACTCAAATGAAGCCAGAAGTACAAATTGATCTGCTCACATAGCGAGGAGCATCCTGTCTATCATCACACGACCTGCTCTCAGCTGACAGCCTAGAAATCATCTATGAATATATGACCCTTCACCTGGGGAAAAAGAGAAATGATTGTAGTCCGACATCTCTGTATACAGGAGGTTCACACATCTGTATATACAGTATAAAGGGGGTCACAAATTACCAGTGTACACTGGTACCTTATAAACAGTATATAGTTGTATGTGTCCTACCTGTACACTGTATATAGAGACACCCCCTTCCCTGTACACTGTGTACTATGATAATAATAATGAGATCCTCCGGTGCAGGGGGTCACACATCTCTATATACAGGGTACAATGGATGGTGGTGGTGGGGGTCACATATCACTGCATACAGTATACAGAGGGTCACACATCTCTATATACAGTATACAGTGGTGGGGGTCACATATCACTATATACAGTGTGCAGGAAGGAGAGGGCACACATTTACAGATGAGACCAGTGACTGCTGCTGATATCACTGACCTCAGCCATATTGACAGCTCAGAAGGGGTTAAACTCATGGTCTGACTGTAATAAACATGTCTGTGATAAGATCACAGAGCAGAGGGGCCATAAACAGGACAGACACTGGGATTGCTCACAGTTTGTGTTCCACAGCACCTTCCTGGCTCTGCTACATCCTCACATACAGCAGTAGCCTCTCAGTACAGGAGACAGAGTGGATGGAGTCTATAGACAGTCAGCTTCCATCAGCCATCACAGCTTCTCCTGCAAAAGTTTCTTTATTTCTGCTTGAATCTTCCTGCTTAGGCTCCATTCACACGTCCGCAAAATGGGTCCGCATCAGTTTCGCAATTTTGTGGAACGGGTGCGGACCCATTCATTCTCTATGGGGACGGAATGGATGCGGACAGCACACAGTGTGCTGTCCGCATTTGCGGAGCGCGGCCCCGATCTTTGGGTCCGCAGCTCCGCAAAAAGATAGAGCATGTCCTATTCTTGTCCGCAGCTGCGGACAAGAATAGGCATTTCTATAGGGGTGCCGGGCGGGTGTGTTGCAGGTCCGCAACACAGCACGGACGTGTGAATGCAGCCTAAGCCCCTCCAGCCCTGCACAGCTAGGAGTGTCAGACACAGAAGGAAAGCACATCTGATACAAGCAGGGTGCTTTAGGACCCAGGGAGCAGCACACTCCTTCAGGCATGGACAAGCTTGCTCCTCCATGGCACTGCAGCTTTGGACAAGACAGGCAGCTGTGAGAGCAGGACAGGAGAAGGCATGGCTGCCAATAGCAGGAAAACCAGGCAGATCTGCTTAAGAAGATATATTAGTAAGTGTAATATCTCCCTACTTTCTTTACAGTTGTAATAAGTGCTAACAAAGTGACCAACCCCTTTAAGCAGTATTAATATTCGTACGACGCCCTTATAATATGGCGCTGATGCACAGATGTTTACATTAAATTCACATACCAAAGTTTGTAAGATAGTGCAAAATGAACAAGTGTTATCTCTTTTCTTCTTATCTCTTTTTCCTTCTTAGCCAATGAAATAATGGCATGAGCCTCAGAGGGGGCCGCCCCCCCTGAAGATGTATAAGCCGCTTTAATCATTGTAATACACAGAGATAGATTTTGACTCACCTGTGTGCGTCGGTGTCTGTCTCTACCACGCGTGGATATTAACCCCTTGGGGTACCCTGATTTGGAGCACTAGAGTGTATCTTAAATGCTTTAATTAAAGCAACTTCTACAGAGCTGACACTGGATGCAAACTGTATTGGCTCAGCTCCTGAGTAGGAGCCATTGCGATACTGTAAATGCCATGGTGTATGAACATGTTTGCTGCCATGCCATACATTTACGGAGTGGTTCAGGAAGGGGTTAAAGAGTAACTGCAGTTTGTAAAAACATTTGATATTTCATAGGACATTATCAAAGGTTTTCATCTGTGAGGGTCCAGGCACTGAGACCTCCACCCCATCAATTGCTAAGACGGGTGTTAGAATCTCTCAACAGAATGCGCTCACTCCTCGCTGCAGAACACAGAACGTAAGATGGCATCAAAGAGTTTCTAATGAGGCAGTCTTCATTTCAGCATTCAACAGCAAAGAAAGAGTGCTCAGCTGAGCATTTCTAGCTCCTCGTTCTTGCAATTAGTGGTCTCAGCCAGTAATTAAAACCTTTAATATGTCACTATGACATATCAAAAGTTTTTACAACGTGCAGTTAGGGCTCTTTCACACGAGCGGATGCCGTGCGTGGAATCTGCTGCGTGAAAGAGTGCCAAGCCCCGCTCCGGACAGCAGAGACATGGAGCATTAACATGATTGATAATGCTCCGTGCCTCCCTGTGATGCTACAAAATCACAGTGAGTATTCCATGCGGGTGCAATGCGAACGCATTGCGCCTGCACGGAACCCGGACCCATTCCTTTCAATGCGTCTGTGTACATGAGCATTGGTTTTCAAGCATCACTTGTGCGTTGTGTGAAAATCGCAGCATGTTCTATATTCTGCGATTTTCACGCAACGCTAGCCCCATAGAAGTGAATGGAGCTGCGTGAAAATCGCATCGCATCCACAAGCAAGTGCGGATGTGATGCGTTTTTCACGGATGGTTGCTAAGAGATGTTGTTTGTATACATTTAGTTTTTTATCACGCGTGTGAAAAACGCATCAAAACGCATTGCACCCGCGCGATAAAAACTGAACAACTAAACACGAATGCGTTCAGTGAAAAATGCGCAACGCATCCTGAGCTAATCCAGACACGTTTGTCTGCAAGGCGCCTTACTCTTTAATTTTTTACATCACTATATTAAAAATCCTGAGCCTCATAATAGACTGGCACTTTGTTTTACAGAGATCACTTCTCAGTAGATATCTTAGGATCATCACAGGCAGGATTACAATGACAGGTGGGTTGGCAAGCAATACTTCCGCTGGGTCAGTACATTGTGCTGCACTATGGTATTTAGTTATTTGGCTGGGGCAGTAAATTGTTCCGCACTGCGATATTTGGCGCTGCTGGGGCAGTATATTGTGCTGCACTGTGGTATTTGGTTCTGCTGGGGCAGTATATTGTGCTGCACGGTGGTATTTGGTTCTGCTGGGGCAGTATATTGTGCTGCACGGTGGTATTTGGTTCTGCTGGGGCAGTATATTGTGCTGCCCTGTGGTATTTGGTTTTGCTGGGCGGTATATTGTGCTGCTCTGTGGTATCTGGTTCTGCTGGGGCAGTATAATGTGCTGCTCTGTGGTATTTGGTTTTGCTGGGGCAGTATATTGTGCTGCTCTGTGGTATCTGGATATGCTGGGGCAGTATATTGTGCTGCTCTGTGGTATCTGGATCTGCTGGGGCAGTATATTGTGCTGCCCTGTGGTATTTGGTTTTGCTGGGCGGTATATTGTGCTGCACTGTGGTATCTGGTTCTGCTGGGGCAGTATATTGTGCTGCTCTGTGGTATTTGGTTTTGCTGGGGCAGTATATTGTGCTGCTCTGTGGTATCTGGATCTGCGTGGGCAGTATATTGTGCTGCTCTGTGGTATCTGGATCTGCGTGGGCAGTATATTGTGCTGCCCTGTGGTATTTGGTTTTGCTGGGCAGTATATTGTGCTGCACTGTGGTATCTGGTTCTGCTGGGGCAGTATATTGTGCTGCTCTGTGGTATTTGGTTTTGCTGGGCAGTATATTGTGCTGCACTGTGGTATCTGGTTCTGCTGGGGCAGTATATTGTGCTGCTCTGTGGTATTTGGTTTTGCTGGGCAGTATATTGTGCTGCACTGTGGTATCTGGTTCTGCTGGGGCAGTATATTGTGCTGCTCTGTGGTATCTGGTTTTGCTGGGGCAGTATATTGTGCTGCACGGTGCAGCAGACTCAAATATCACAAAATGATGGGCCAGCAAAACCACCAAATAGCAAAATAATGTAAATGTACATCTTTCTCTTGAAGAATAAATGCAACTCTTCGCCTCCAGTAACAAGCAGGCAGTTGTCGGGAAGGTGTGCTTCCATCCCAACAATCATCTAAATGCAGCTTTAGCATCTATGAACTGCTTTTTTTGCTTAGGGTATATGCCATATGTGGTGGAAATCCTGCAGATTTTCCACCACAGATTTCCATTCGCAAAAAAGCCGCACAACTTAAAATGCAGTGTGGATTTTCAGCTAGCCATTAAAAGGTTTCTTTTATATGTCTCTGCCATATAAAAGATTTCTCAATTACATGAAGCTTACTTACCTGCAAAAATGTCCGCCTGATGAGAAACTATTTCCTTTAATACATTTTACCCCAGGACCTGTGAATATAAACCATTATGTTAGTGTGTGTGATGTACATGGCTACATCTTCACAAACCTAAGAGAATATTCTGATACAAGAACGCAGCACACCACGTTTTTATCCTGCACAGTCCAGTAAAAAAACTAAAAAACGTATGTTATTTTCACAATGGTAAAAAAATAAAAATTAAAAATAAATAAAAAGTATACTTTTTTTTTTATAATGGAACTCTAAGGTGAACAGATGCCACTGTATGGCATCAGTCTGAGGCATCCGTTTAAGGCTACTTTCACACTAGCGTTCGGAGCGGATCCGTCTGATGTTTCATCAGACGGATCCGCTCCGATAATGCAGACGTTCGCATCCGTTCAGAACGGATGCGTCTGCATTAAAACTTAGAAAATTTTCTAAGTGTGAAAGTTGTCTGAGCGGATCCGTTCAGACTTTACATTGAAAGTCAATGGGGAACGAATCCGCTTGAAGATTGAGCCATATTGTGTCATCTTCAAGCGGATCCGTCCCCATTGACTTCCATTATGAGTCTGGACGGATCCGCTCGCCTGCGCACGGCCAGGCGGACACCCGAACGCTGCAAGCAGCGTTCAGGTGTCCGCTCACTGAGCGGAGCGGAGGCTGAACGCTGGCAGGCGGATGCATTCTCAGTGGATCCACCTCCACTGAGAATGCATTGGGGCCAGACGGATGCGTTCGGGGCCGCTCGTGAGCCCCTTTAAACGGTGCGCATGAGCGGACACCCGAACGCTAGTGTGAAAGTAGCCTAACATGTACATTAAAGGGGTTGTGTCGCTTCAGCAAATGGCATTTATTATGTAGAGAAAGTTAATACAAGGCATTTACTAATGTATTGTGATTCTCCATATTGTCTCCTTTGCTGTCTTGAGTCATTTTTCCATCACATTATACACTGCTTGTTACCACGGTTACGGCCACCCTGCAATCCATCAGCAGTTGTCGTTCTTGCACACTATAGGAAAAAGCACCAACCTATGTGCGCTACCATTAGAGAGGTTGACGCTTTTTTCCTATAGTGTGCAAGCACGGCAACTGCTGATGGGTTGCAGGGTGGTCGTAACCATGGAAACGAGCAGTGTATAATGTGATGGAAAAAATGAATCCAGCTAGCAAAGGAGGCAATATGGATAATAACAATACATTAGTAAGTGCCTTGTATTAACTTCCTCTACCTGATAAATGCAACTTACTGAAATGACACAACCCCTTTAAAAGGATGGGAAAAATGTGATGTGAACCCAGCCTTAGGCCTCTTTCACACGGGCGTCGCGTGAGAGCCGGATAGGATGCAGGTGCGTCGCGGGAAAATGTGCGATTTTTCCACGTGAGTGCAAAGCGTTTTAATGCGTTTTGCACGCGCCTGAGAAAAATCGTCATGTTTGGAACCCAGAGGTTAGGTGTTGTGTATATTTTATTATTTCCCCTTATAATATGGTTATAAGGTAAAATAATAGCATTCTTAATACAGAATGCATAGTACAATAGGGCTGGAGGGGTTAAAAAAAATAAAATAAATTTAACTCACCCCATGCACTTGTTCGCGCAGCCCGGCTCGTCTTCTTTCTTCTTCTTTGATGACCTGGGAGGAAAAGGACCTTTGGTGACGTACTGCTCTCATCACATGGTCCATGACCTGGTACATCACCATGGTGATGGTCCATGTGATGAGCGCAGTGACGTCACCAAAGGTCCTTTTCCTCCCAGGTCATCAAAGAAGAAGAAAGAAGGCGCGGCGGGCTGCTGGAACAAGTGGATGAAGTGAATTTAATTTTTTAGCCCCTCCATCCCTATTTTACTAAGCATTCTGTATTAAGAATGCTATTATTTTCCCTTATAACCATGTTAGAAGTGAAAATAATAAAGATCGGGTCCCTATCCCGATCGTCTCCTAGCAGCTATGCGTAAAAATCGCACCGCATCCGCACTGGCTTACGATTTTTACGCAGCCCCATTCACTTCTATGGAGCCTGCGTTGCGTGAAAAACGCACAATTGATTTGTGAAAATCACCGCTCATGTGCAAAGCCCCATAGAAATGAATGGGTCCAGATTCAGTGCGGGTGCAATGCGTTCACCTCACACATTGCACCTGCGCGGAAAACTCGCCCGTGTGAAAGGGGCCTTACACAATTTACTGTGACTCATTGAGACTTTATATATTTTAATGCAAAGTCCAAGCTGGAAGCATCCAATATAAGAAGGAGCACATCGCACTATGGACTCATATCTGGGACGAATGGAAAGGGAATCCAGTCAAAATGATCACCCGTTCTGTCATATAGATGTGAGATGGATAACTGGAAACACCTATGACTTCCACAAAGAAAAAACGCTCTATATATTTCTGGTACAAAATAAGATTTCAAGGATCCTTTGCATGGAACATGTCCCGGACTTCCAGTAACAGTAGTGCAGTGCCAAAAGGGACTTAAAAAGGTTGTACAAGGTTTTTATTCATTTATTTTTAATTGGCAGAAATGTGATTAAAGTAAAGAATATTACTAACTCTTTAAAGGGAACCTGTCACCTGCAAAACGCATATTAAACCGACCACAGTACTTTACAGTATCCCCCAGTGTGTTGCTAATCATATTTTTCTTTGCTCTTTGCGTTTCTTCATACTTGTTAAAAACGTTATTTTAATGTCGGTTGGCGCTGTCTCCGAGTCAGGCTTGAAGTCAAGGGGGCAGCGGCCTCCTTGCTTCAAGTAAAACTAAGCCCGCCCCTTACCCCTCCTCTACAATTAGATGGACATGCTGCCGGGATCGCGCTCTTCTAGCGCATGCGCGGTACGCCGCCTGTTACAGCGCGATCCTCACTCACCCGCCTACATTTTGCTGACTGCGGATGCTCCGGACAGTTTGATTGCGCGCGCGCCCGTCACGCTGTAACAGGCAGCGTACCGCGCATGCGCTAGAAGAGCGCGATCCCGGCAGCATGTCCATCTAATTGTAGAGGAGGGGTAAGGGGCGGGCTTAGCTTTACTTGAAGCAAGGAGGCCGCTGCCCCCTTGACTTCAAGCCTGACTCGGAGACAGCGCCAACCGACATTAAAACAACGTTTTTAACAAGTATGAAGAAACGCAAAGAGCAAAGAAAAATATGGTTAGCAACACACTGGGGGATACTGTAAAGTACTGTGGTCGGTTTAATATGCGTTTTGCAGGTGACAGGTTCCCTTTAAAAAGAGTTTTTTTTTGTTTGTTTTTTAACTGAGGGCCTATCCTTTAGATAGGTCATCAGTATCTAGGTCATCAGTATCTGGATGGGGTCCTAGGTGTCTGACCCGAACCGATCAATCAGCTGTTCGAGAAGGCAGCGCTCAGGTCATCAGTTAAAACAAAAAAGAAAAAAGAAAACCCTTCTAAATATCTAACTGCTAAAGTTCTTGCAGATCCAGCAGTGACTATGTCCGATTCATTGCACATGCGAGCTCTTTAGCCAATAACTGGCTTTAGAGATCACATGCCGTTCATGAACACTTGACTACTAAGGTCAGTGACTGGCTGCAGTAGTCATGTGAATACTGGGCCAGAGGGGACTGGAGCGGTGAAACACTTAAAGACTGTAGACCCCTTTCTAAATCATTGCATTCTACTAATTTTGGGCTAAAGATGGTTAAATATTTTGATCTACACCTTTGGCCTCTTTCACACGGGCGTCATGTTTTTTGCCCGGATAAGATGCGGGTGCGTTGCGGGAAAATGCACAATTTTTCCACGCGAGTGCAAAACATTGTAATGCGTTTTGCAAGCGCGTGAGAATGTTGGTACCCAAACCTGAACTTCTTCACAGAAGTTCGGGTTTGGGTTAGGTGTTGTGTAGATTGTATTATTTTCCCTTATAACATGGTTATAAGGGAAAATAATAGCATTCTTAATACAGAATGCATAGTAAAATAGGGCTGGAGGGGTTATAAAAAAAAAATAAAAAAAAATAAAAAAGAGTAATTAAACTCACCTTAATCCACTTGATCGCGCAGCCGGCATCTCTTCTGTCTTCTTCTTTGCTGTGCACAGGAATAGGACCTTTGATGACGTCACTGTGCTCATCACATGGTCCAATCACATGGTTCATCACCATGGTGAGGGACCATGTGATTGGATCATGTGATGTGACGTCACCACAGGTCCTTAGCCGGCAGCTCAACATTACAGAAGACAGAGATCCGCAACTACGCAATCAAGTAGACTCGGTGAGTTAATTTTTATTTATTTTTTCAACCCCTTCATCACTATTTTACTTTGCATTCTGTATTCAGAATGCTATTATTTTCCCTTATAACCATGTTATAAGGGAAAATAATACAGATCGGGTCCCCAGCCCGATCGTCGCCTAGCAACCATGCGTGAAAATCGCACCGCATCCGCACTTGCTTGCGGATGCTTGCGATGATTTTCACGCAGCCCCATTAACTTCTATGGGGCCTGCGTTGCGTGAAAAACGCAGAATATAGAACATGCTGCGATTTTCACGCAACGCACAAGTATTGCGTGAAAATCACAGCTCATGTGCACAGCCCCATAGAAATGAATGGGTCAGGATTCAGTGCGGGTGCAATGCGTTCAACTCATGCATTGCACCCGTGCGGAATACTCGCCCGTGTGAAAGGGGCCTTTCAGTTTCAGTGCATTTTTAGCAGACTGCTTTCTGCTTCACAGTAAATCAGTCAGAGAGCTGCTCTGATGGCTCGATCGATAGCCCACATCTGTACTTGTCGAATAGCTCAAACAATCAATAAAGCTAAATTATCATTTTTATACAAATTTAGCTTATAAGAACTCATTTAAGCTATCAGGAGTTCAGAGATGAGGGTTACAGATCAAACCATCAGAGCCGCTTTGTGATGGGTTCACTGAGAAGTCTGCCAGATACACAGAGTGAAAACTAGAAGAACAAAATGAAATACAGACCAATTGAAAAATTATTTTTTGCCAAAAATAAAATCGAATGCAATAATAAAAAATACGCCCTTAAAAAGGTGAGAAATATGTTCTTGTTATTTTATAGAAGTTCCTGCACTTGGCCAATTTAGAAAAAAAATCTCCAAACAACCCCTTTAAATGTTCATTCTGGAAATCATTGTAGGTCCATGGTGCCCCTTTAATGGATCTGCACAGATGGATCCGTTCAGATAATACAAACGTCTGCATCTGTTCAGAACGGATCCGTTTGTATTATCTTTAACATAGCCAAGACGGATCTGTCTTGAACACCATTAAAAGTCAATGGAGGATGGATCCGTCTTCTATTGCGTTTGGCTAAGTTTCATCAGACGGACAGCAAAAGGCTGCAAGCAGTGTTTTGGTGTCCGCCTCCAAAGCGGAATGGAGACGGAACTGATGCATTCTGAGCGGATCCTTTTCCATTCAGAATGCATTAGAATGCAAACTGATCCGTTCAGGGCTCTCGCAAGCGGTCCAAAACGGATCACACAAACGGAAAGCCAAAACCTGTGTGAAAGTAGAACAAGCATTACAAAGTTGTCAAGACTTTACATATGTGCAAAGAGAGCTGCAAGAGTTGGTGCACACGTCCAAAAGCTCGAGAAAAGTCGTGTCAGATCCAAAGTCTAGCAATCCCAGTCCGGAAAATGTTTCACTCCTGTTCATCATTTAAGACACCGTTGCTCCTAGTTGAAGGTTCAGTGGCCCTTTAAGTGACTAAGCCCAAGAAAAACTAAACGGTAGTAAATGCAGATGACATTGGTATAGCAAAGCTCTTCCAGGTTCCTCACTTGTACTGAATTGATTGCACAACCTGTAAATGGAAACAGTTGCTCCATAAAGGTCTTGAGTTGCATGAAATGTACATATGTAGCACACAAAGTAAGGATGAACCTGTACATCTCTTAAAAATACCGATTCCACCTTTAATTTTCCACTGGAGCTGTGAAACATGAAAGGAGGAATCTGATTGGTTGCTATGGGCAACTAAGCCAGTTCTACTGTACACTAGTTTGATAAATGACCCCACAAGTCTTCTCCATCCTTTCCTATACATCCTGCTAGTTATAAGGTATATTGGTCCACACATTCACGGCGACGGATACGATATTTACAAGATTACTACTTTAGGACATATTGCTAACTACTACTACATCATGTTCAAGAATTGCTGATTCAATCCTGAACACATCTTTATTCTACCCAAAGATACTGCATATAGCGGTAGAGGAAAGACACCTATTCCATCTCCACTCCATAAAGAGCTGCGTAACAATGAAGTCTCCAGTACTTGGCTGGTTAACCCAATACTATGCACATCACGCAATATGTTGCAATAAGTGGCCAGACATGAACCCGTCTGTCTATAGGAGCCATGGGGAGCACAAAGCCCGCTCTGTATGTAATAAATACCTGTTCTGTCTCCAGAAAGCAGGGCTGGCAGATTTTATTTCAGCTTGAATTACGGACTCTCTCTTTCCAACCAAGAAAATACACACTTTCTATTTCCACAGCGCTGGCCTCACTGGTCAGATCCCCTAATCCACGGTCCTGTATCTCAGAAGGGGAAAAGATCCCAGCAATGTCAGTCAGGAAGACATAATTACCTGCCACCTCTTCCTATAGTCAGCGTCAGGCGCTCTGCCAGGGAATATAATGAGCGGGTACAGCTACTGCCCGAGGACAAAAACATGCCTGGCTTCTAAATGTCGGCTGCTAGGTTTTAGGTAGGGGGCGACAGATTACGGGCAAGCCTCTGTTCATCCAAATGCTGTTATATCAGAAACGGTCACCCCTGATGAGGATTTACCACGGATTCTGACTGCACTGGTTTTAAAGGGGTTCTCCGGGTCTGAACAAATGGTGACATACCCTTAGGGTAGGTCGTCAATATCAGATTGGCGGAGGTCTGACTCCTGGCACGCTCAGCTGTTTGAAGAAGAAGTTCTGGGTGCCTGAAACAGGAACCAGAACTGCACAGCAGTGGATGGAGCCGTTACTACAGAGCGGTTTCCATTCAAGTACGTTAAGGGTATGGCGACACGGGATGGATTTTCCAGTGAATCTGCACGTGTGAAATGTGGACTTGTGCTGGATTTTGCAGCAGGTGTGCACCGGATTTCACTCCATGCGTTGAAAAAGGTGCAAATCTAAAGCCTTAAGGCCCCATTCACACAAATGTATTTTGGTTCCACATCCGATCCACATTTTTTTTTCGTGGATCGGATGCAGACCCATTCATTTCTATAGGGCCGCAAAAAATGCGGACAGCACATCGTGTGCTGTTTGCATCTGTATGTCCGTTCCGGAGCCCTGCAAAAAAGGGAACAGGTCCTATTCTTGTCCATCTTGCGGACAAGAAAAGGTATTGTTACAATGGATCCTCAAAAAAAAAAAAAGGGGATGCAATACAATGTCATTTGTACTTTTTGCAGATCTGCGTTTTGACCATATGTATTTTGAAGTCCGCAAAACGTGGATCTGCAAAAAAGACGTACAGCGTACGTGTGGCATCCATTACTTTGTGTACCCATTGTAACAATGCCTATCCTTGTCAGCAAAACAGACAATAGGAAATGTTCTATTTTTTGCGGTGCTACGGAATGGACATATGGATGTGTACAGCACACGGTGTGCAGTCCGCATTTTATGGGGCCCCATGGAAATAAATGGGCCTGCATCAAATCCGCAGATCAGTCATGTGAATGAGGCCTTGGTTAACATGCTGCAGACCTTAAATCTTCACCCACTATTCCACAACAAGGGCTCATTCACACGACCGTGCAGTGTTTTGTGGTCCGCTAATTGCAGATCCGCAAAACACGGATGCAGACCGCGTGCCTTCCGCAATTTACGAACGGACTGCCCATTATAGAAATGCCTATTCTTGTCCGCAAAACAGACAAAAATAGGACATGATCTATGATTTTTGCGGGGCCACGGAACGGAGCAGCGGACAGCACATGGAGTGCTGTCCGCATCTTTTGCAGCCCCGTTGAAGTGAATAGGTCCGCACCCGAGCCGCAAAAAAAAAATGCAGCTCGGATGCGGAACCAAACCACGGTCGTATGAACGAGTCCTCAGACATCAGCGGCATATACCCCTCATGTGAACATCCCCTTCAGAGTACATATTCAGGAATGTGTCCCATTAAAGTTTTTCAGCGTTCTGGTGCACATGCAGTCCCACATGCAGTTCTATAAACCACGGCGTGGGACAAGATAATGGACATGATTATTCTTTGTGTGGGTTCTGAGCTAAATCCATGTGCAAAACTGCCACAGAAAAGGGCAAGGCCAAAAACCGTGCAAAGTTTTGATCCAAATTCCACGAGATGCAACTGACATGGGATGATTAGGAGCAGTTCATAGCAAAACCTGCAAGTAATTTGGCTTGTGCTTATGGTCTAGCTGCTCTTAACCCTTTAATAACCCCAAAAAAAGGTTTTGATTTTTGCCTCTCTGCATTTCAGCAACCATAACTTTATATATTTTTTTGTGACTTCGCGTAATAACGTCATAAATGAATTTGTACTGTATAAAACCATTTACCGAACTCGAGTTCGGGAAAGGTTTGTTTTTTTACTGTAAAAATGTCTGAAGTTATTATAAGTCTTGCGAGACTTCGGAGCAATAACTTCGGCTCATCGGAGCCAATACATTCTAAGGCCTCTTTCACACGACTGTATGGCTTTTTGAGTGTTTTGCGGTCCGTTTTTCACGGATCTGTTGTTCTATTTTTTGTTTCTGTTTCGTTTTTCCGTATGGCATATACAGTAATTACATAGAAAAAATTGGGCTAGGCATAAAATTTTCAATAGATGGTTCCGCAAAAACGGAACGGATACGGAAGACATACGGATGCATTTCCATATGTGTTCCGTTTTTTTTTTCTGACCTATTGACTTAAATGGAGCCACGGAACGTGATTTGCGGGCAATAATAGGACATGTTCTATCTTTCAACGGAACGGAAATCCGAAAACGGAATGCATAAGGAGTATATTCCGTTTTTTTGCGGAACAATTGAAATGAATGGTTCCGTATACGGAACGCAAAAAATGGCCCATTAACGAGGGAAAAAAAACGGTCGTATGAAAGAGGCCTAATACTGTAAGGAGGGAAATCACTTCCTCCTGTGCTGTACATGTACGATGCTGGTCAGGAAGGGGTTAAACAATTGCTCATTTTCTAATGACACACTCCAATTAAAATGTGTACATTAATTAGGGCACTTGTACCGTCACCTCTCCTGTCTGCTCAAATAAGAATTGCATTCCACATTAAAGCGGTTTTCCAGGATTTTCGTACCGACGGCCTATCCTCAGCTGTATGAAGAGGCCACAGCGCTTCATGAGCTCTTCCTAGCCCAGTGACGTCATGAACATTGCTCACGTGGCCTAGGTAAAACTCATTCAAGTGAACGGGCCCGGGCTGTGATACCAAATATAGCCACTATACATCGCACATCGCTGTGCTTGGTAATCCGCTCTCACTGGAGCGCCGTGGCCTCCTCAAACAGCTTATCGGTGGGGTTCCGGGAGCTGGACCTCCGACAATCTCATATTAACGACCTATCCTAATCCCAGAAAGCCACTTTAAATGACAATTCTGGGGGAACTATTCTAATAACTGTATATTGAGCCGTTACTCTATTATACCCATTTAGAGGAGACAAAGAGCAGTCTATTATACAGGATGAAACACTGCTCTCTCACTGTATGTGGAAAAAGAAGATCTAAAGAGATAGGCTAATGCCATAAGGACCTTTTTGGATTTGATGGTGGGAAATTGAGCCTTTTCTTTTTTGGGCATGCTGGCATCCATCTGAGATTGACTGGGTCAGTCTGAAGATATGAATAAATCCCCAACTAGGTGTTACCAGTCTGGCCCTGGCAGCACTAATTGCATAATCAGGAAGTTATCTGATTGCCTGATTGGAGTCGGGAAGGAATTTTTTATTCCCCTAAAGTGGGGAAAATTGGCTTCTACCTCACAGGGTTTTTTTTGCCTTCCTCTGGATCAACTTGCAGGATGACAGGCCGAACTGGATGGACAAATGTCTTTTTTCGGCCTTATGTACTATGTTACTAGTGCAAGTCCGTGCAGCGACATCCCCCCCAAATGGGGATACCTAGATGGCCTTTATTCATAAACTGCTAATTGGAATAATAAAGGAATGAAACAATATAGATTATCACAGTCATCAGAAAAGGACCTATTTAAATCCCAATATAATGCTCAACATATTTAAAAAATATATTTTTTTTTTATAAATTCTGCAGTTTGGCCACTAGATCTAATATTAGTCATGATTTCCTGTTTTGTACATACATAGGCACAGAAAACCCTGTAGTCAAACATTGTGAAAAATGACCACTATAGCTGTAGTGAAGTGTGCTCATCCTGTAGGAGGTAAAGACCTTAAAGACTGATGGCCTATTCCCAGGAGAGACCATTAATATCTGATTAGAGGGGGTCAGACACCATGCACCCCCGCTGAACAGTTGTTCTTCAGTAGCTAAGGCCGGTTCGGCTACACAGGGGACCAGTGCGGCAGGGCAGCAGGAGTGGAGATGAGCACTTCCATTGTGAAGCACTCATCTCTAGATTCATCTGTATCGCCGTCCTCAAGACAGTGATACGGATGAATGGTGTGGTGGGGCAGGGGAGAGGAGTCTCCCTTGCCCGTTCCTCTGATAGGTTACAGGCCCCATCAGAGGCCGGTGCAGGCGGCACGATGACGTCATTGTTAGGGCTGCAACGAGTACTCGATTAAATCAAGTAATTAGACACAAAAAAAATCCTCTATGCAAATTTTTTGCATCGAGGATTCGTTTGTGTCATGTGACCACGGAGCGGGAGTGAAGCGCTTGCTATTACTCCCGCTCTGTGGTCTCCCGCTGGCCCGCAATGCACTCATCTTTCCAGCAGGGGGACTCCGGACACTCCACAGCACGTCCATGGTCCCGCGCTGCACGGACCTCCTGACGTACGCACGCCGTGACCTGACGCACTGCGACATCAGGCCCAGAGCAGCGCGGAACAATGTGGTGTCGGCGGCACCCCTGCTGGAAACATAAGTTGGTGACACCGAGGGGATGGGGGCGCGACTAAGGCTGGGCGCCTGGAGTGCATAGCGTTATAGCAACAAATGACACTGTGCACTTCAGGTGTCAGGAGGAGAGCTGAAGGCACTGGGGGATGGTGGAGCTGAAGGCACTGGGGGATGGTGGAGCTGAAGGCACTGGGGGATGGTGGAGCTGAAGGCACTGGGGGATGGTGGAGCTGAAGGCACTGGGGGATGGTGGAGCTGAAGGCACTGGGGGATGGTGGAGCTGAAGGCACTGGGGGATGGTGGAGCTGAAGGCACTGGGGGATGGTGGAGCATGTTGGGGACTGATGGCAGGGGGTCTAATGAGTTTTTATAAAGGAAAACAGTCCATTTTTTCTTATTAGATTACTCGATTAGTCGTAAAAATAATCGGTAGAATACTCGATTGCTAAAATAATCGTTAGCTACAGGCCTAGTCATCGTGCCGCCTGAGCTGTACAGTGCGGGACACAGGCCGGAAAAGGCCTGCATCACATCACTGAAAGCAGCATGGAGGTACGTATGCGAGTTTATTGTTTTCATAATTTTTTGTATAGTATGGGGTGGGGGGGTCCTATGGGGCGCACTATGGGAGCCCTATATATTGGCACATTATGGGGGGCATCTACTGGGGGCCATATACACTGGCACACATTATGGGTGGGCACTATGGAGAAGTGGGGGGAAAGGAGCACTACGGGGGCATCTACTGGGGGCCCTATATAATGGTAGATATTATGGGGGGCACTATGGAGAAGTGTGAAGGGGATGAGGCGCATTATGGGGGCATCTACTGGGGGCCCTATATACTGGCACTCATTATGGGGGGGGGCAATATGTATATAGGGGCATTTAATACTGGAACCCATTTTGGTGCCACTATGGTCGAGGGGGGAGAGGAGCATTATGGGGGCATCTATAGGTGCATTTTATACTGGCATATTATGGAGGGCACTATGGGGATGGGGGAGGATCATTATGGGGGCATTTTCTGGGGGCACTATATAGGAGTATTTTATACAGGCACAAATTATAGGGGTACTATGGGAACCTAAGCTCAACTGGGGGCACTAAAAGTGCTTTTTGTAGTGGCACACATCCCTTGTCCTATTCACCCTGATAGAGATCTACCTCACACTATCCCTGCTGCTCTGTGCACACAGCATCAGGGATGTTACCATGGCAGCCAGGGCTTCAGTAGTGTCCTAGCTGCCATGGTAACTGATTGGAGCCCCAGGCTTACACTGCTGGGGCTTCGATCAGAAGCTGCCACTGCCACCAATGAAGAGGAACGGAGGGGACCCTGTGGCCACTGCCACCAATGATTTTAATACTGGGGGGCTGAGAGGGGCGGACGCACTGTGCCACCAATGATAATTAGCCCTTAATACAGGAGGCGGGTACTGGCAGATCAGCGTCAGTTAACCCCTCAGGTGCCGCACCTGAGGGGTTAACTGCGGCTGATCGCAGCTCCCTGTCAGAGGCAGGGTGTCAGCAATGTGATTCTGCTGCCAGCACCCGCCTCCGGTAATATGTGGTAAAGACTACTTTTCCTGGGTCCAGACTTTAAGTATTAGGCTACACAGAGCGGCACCCAGAGATGTCCCAGCACTTACCATTATTCCTGGGCGCCACTCCGTTCGCCCGCAGTGCCCCATTACTGTCTCCACTCCTGCTCCATATTCTAATTACTATCTTAGCAATGGGGAGGAGACATCAGCTTCTCTAGTGGGTGTTCCTTCTCCCTGGCTGTAGCGCTGTCCAATCGCAGCGCAGGGAGAAGGAATGCCCACTAGAGAAGCTGATGTCTCCTCCCCATTGCTCTGATAGTAATTAGCATATGGAGCAGGAGAGGAGACCGTAATGGGGCACTGCAGGCGAATGGAGCGGCGCCGCTCTGTGTAGGAAAAGTCCTATCATTGGTGGCGCAGTGTGCCCGCCCCTCCTCCGCCCCTCTCTCCGTTCATTGGTGGCAGTAACAGGGGGAGAGACTGCTTCCTTCTCCCCTGTGCTGCTGAGGGAACATGAGCGCGCTGACAGCAGCGCTCTCATGTTCAGAGATACTAGACTGCGCAGCAGCGCAGCCCAGTATCGAAAAAATGGAAATCCCAGTATCTTATCGATACCGGGACAAAAGTATAGATTGGGTATCGAAATTTCAATACCCGCAACAACCCTAGTCTGAATGGAGAAGATGAAGAGAGAGAACATCTACATCAGAGGAGAAGTCACTGGATGTACGAGGTATGTGGCGCTGTATTAGGCTACCTGCACATCTGCGTTAGTGATTCTGGCAGGCTGTTCCAGCTGAGAACAGCCTGCCGGAATTCACTGGATCCGACATTGCTGGATGCAGACGGAATGCCCGCCGGCCCTATTAACTACAATGGGGTAGAGATCCGGCCACAATCTGGCAAAAATGCAGAGAATCAGCGGGACACAAGCCGATGCATGCTGTGGTTTGTGTCCGGCCGATTTCTTGCATTTTCTGCCGGATCAGGTGGCCGGATTGTACTGCCACAGGTGTGACAGTAGCGTTACCCTGTATGTTTTGTATTGCTGTATCATGTAATGTTAGAAGGGAATAGGTTAGGTTGAGAATTTGGCATTGGGGCCCTCTGCTGTGACCGCCCCTGCTAAGGCACCAATATTACACAGCTCTGTCCACTGTGTGGTGGATGGCGCTGGTTACTGCAGCTCTGCTCCTATTCAAGTGAATAGGAGGAACCTGCAGTAACCAGCTCTGGCCACTAAACTAAGGAGAGAGCTACTGCAGGACAGCTGATTGACAGGGATGTGGGGAATCGGACCCCCTCATCAGATATTGATGGCCTATCCTGAGAACAGGTCATCAACTGTAAAATCCTGGAAAACCCCTTTAAAGGACACCTCCAGTCTAAAATTCAAAATCAGCCATCACCTGGTATTTATATGCATTCCTTACTTTTACATCAAGTGTCAGCCAGCTACATGACTAGAGACTGAGTCAGCTGCATAGCAATTACCTCTTAGTACATAGATGTCAGTGGGCGGTGCACACGACTAAGCCCCTCCCCCAGAGGTGAAACTGGTAGTCAGAAATGATGCATCATGGAGCCCAAGAGACATTAACCTGAGGTCATTTTACATCTTAAAGAGGCTCTGTCAGCATGATCAACCCTATTAATCCTTGCCTGGAATTACCCTTCTGCTATATTGATGCCCTATCCTCAGAATAAATAAGTACATTTATGACTAACAATGTTCTTGTTCTTAGCTTGCATGTATCTATTGCTTTAGGCTTGCAGCTCTGCCCAATGAATAATAAAGGGGTTCTCCCTTTAATATTGGAGTGTGGTGTAGACGGGGCCATCTGCCTCACCACCATTTATGCCAGTTTTGGCTAGTTTCTGGATCTATCTGCATTCTGGCATTGCTATCAGGCCCATTTACTATAATGCGGACTGGCGGAGAACGTTCAGCCAATTCTCTACATGTTTAGTGAATGGGACCGGTAGCATCCAGCAATGCCGGATCCAGACATCCCCGGCAGGCTGCTCCATGCCAGAGATGTCTAACGCTACTGTGAAACTAGCCTTAGGCACACGGCCCACTGGAGGTCCAGCACCTCATTATAAATGAAGTTCATCCTCCGGCGGCGCAGGGGATATTAAAGACCGGTCTTTGATAAATGACCATCAGTGTGATATTTTACAAACTTTTTGGTTTGATAAACTTTGAAATTTACAGTATTTAAAGATAATCATACATATTTGTGTATTTGCAGTGGAAATTTGATTGAACTCTGAAAAATGCTGCTGACTGCACATCTTTTGAATAAAATAAATAAATATGCAAACTGTATGGGGGACGAACAATCGTACTAATGATCATTTGTTCCCCATACAGTTTGCATCGGCCTATGTAAAGCATGGGTCTCCAGGAGGTATCCACAATGCGGCAGTAGCAGATTCGCCCGACCATGGCGAGCAATTTGCAGATTAACAGAGGTATTACCTCCAAATACATGTCAGGTCTAGGTTGGCAAGGTAGCGAGCACAGCATTACAGCCAGCTCATGGAGACCCTGCACAAAATGCTCCCTATTAGTCCTCATGCACACGACCGTTGTTGTGTTCCGTTCCGCAAAATGGGGTTCCGTTGTTCCGTGATCCGTTTTTGTTTCCGTGTGTCTTCCTTTATTTTTGGAGGATCACCAGACATGAAGGAAAGTAAAAAAAAGTCTAAGTCAAGTTTGCCATGCAAATGATAGGAAAAAAACGGACGCAGACGACAATCTTGTGTGCCTCCGCGTTTTTTCACGGTCCCATTGACTTGAATGGGTCCGCGAACCGTTTTCCGTGAAAAAAATAGGACAGGTTTTATTTTTTTGATGGACTGGAACCACGGATCACGGATGCGGATGACAAACGGTGCATTAGCAGAGTTTTCAACGGACCCATTGAAAGTCAATGGGTCCGCAGAAAATTACGTAAAACGGAACAACGGACACGGAATAAAACAACGGTCGTGTGCATGAGGCCTTAACCTGATTGACTTGTTAAACTGTCGAGCATTGTTCATATTCCAGGTTGAAATCAGCCATGTAAATTGACCTTAACTCATGGTGCTTGACAGAGCGTGCACCGACCCTCCTGTCTATCCCCGCAACAAGACACCGCATCGCTGTATGTAGCGACATCACTATAGTAGCCTGTCATTAGGAGTCGCATTGGAAATCTCAAAGTTAGCAACTTCAATGCATCTTTATTCACTCCTTCACCTCCTGAACTTGTCCTAGATGATCCCTCAAAACAGTTGAGTTCTGTGCCAAATCTACTTATGGTCCTTGGATGCGGACTCACAATCTAGCCAATTATCGGGGACGAGCGTTTGCAGAAAAGCTCATTCCCGATAAGCGCCTGGCGATCACTTGATGAACGAGCTGACTATTAGATGCTCTATGCTACATGTCACAATTTTATAGCGCACTAAGCCAGTTTATAGGCCTTGTAATGTAATTGGTACTGTATGTACATTGCTTCCAGATGAGTGCAGTCAGCTGACAGGCAGCGAGGAGAGAAGCAGGTGACAGTCACCCCTGGCGTGACGTAACACACAGGCACAGCACAGGTAGTAAACACTGTCAGGCATTCATCAGATGGCTAGGGAATGAATCATTTACCATCCCAGGAGGCGGATACAGCGAGGTAGTAAAAATCTACTAGCTACGGCTGGTCTGCGCTGTGCCAGAGCAGAAAATACATTAGGGCACAGATACAAAGGGGTAGATTCAGTTTGTATGCCTTTCTGAAATCTTCCCCATGTCTGTAATGTGAAGATAAAATGTGGAGGACAGTGTGACAACAACACGTGATCGGGATAGCTCAAAGTCCTACGAACCAGGAGATCAAGTGCTGACGGGGGCAGATCTTGAAATCTGTAAAATAAGTAACAGGGAAGGAGGTTTGGCCTTTTACAGAAGAGGTTAATAATACACTGAAGGAGGAAGACGGCAGAGTCACTGGTCTGTGCAGGCATTCACACTTTATTACCCACGTCTAGACAAACAGCAGCAAGAAGCTCCACCGCCTCAGCCATGTTGACAGCTGGTGCTGAGCGATAAGCGTCAAGTCTGACACTATTGCTCCATACGGTCATGCTATCACCCTGTGCACAGACCATACTGGAACTGGCTGCAACAACACAAATGTAACTGCGGGTCCATCCCAGGACATTCCCATACGGCCCGAGGGTCACAACCTGCTAGATCAGCAATCGGCACTCTGCCCATGGAAAAGGACCCTAAACCTCAAGCACAAAAAAACAACCACACTAAGGCTACTTTCACACTAGCGTTTTTTGCGGATCCGTCATGGATCTGCAAACACGCTTCCATTACAATAATACGACTGCATGCATCCGTCATGAACGGATCCGGTTGTATTAGGTCTTCTATAGCCATGACGGATCTGTCATGAACACCACTGAAAGTCAATGGGAGACGGATCCGTTTTCTATTGTGTCTTGCTCCGCGATGGGGACGCAACCAAACGGAACGGAACTCAATAGCGGAATTGAAAACGCAGATGTGAAAGTAGCCTAATGCAAGCAAAAATTGGGAGATGTTAGGGCATTTTCATGTAGACTTTTTTCGACATGGGTTTTTGCACAGATTCTGTGCGAAACACCTGCAATTCAGCTTAATTGAATTAAATAGGGAAACCATTTATTAATTCATATGGTGCTTTTTTTCCCCGCTTGCGGTTTCAAAAACACAGATCAGATACTGATGGCCTATCCTGAGGATAGGCCATCACTATAAAACAGGCATCCTCCAACTGCGGCCCTCCAGATGTTGCAAAACTACAACTCCCAGTATGCCCGAACAGCCTACAGGTATCAGCCTACAGCAGGGCATTGTGGGAGTTGTAGTTTTACAACAGCTGGAGGGCCGCAGTTTGAGGATGCCTGCTATAAAAGGAGTGGACAACCCCTTTAAAGGGCAATGCATCATTACCTGGTGACAGATACCTTTAGCAAAACACTGTTCAATACACAGTGCAAACCAGAGAGTCCATATATTGATGAAGTACCTGCCATTCCCCCTACAGAGGACTGACATTTGTGTCTCCAGTAATCAGAGGGCGGGGGGAGGCAGGAGCTCATTAATATGAGGACTCAGCAGCGCGCAGTATGTACTGAACAGTTCCTGCGCAGGATTATATACATTTTAGCAAAATGGTTGGGTCAGCTCAAGAAAGTGACCCAACCTTTTGCTAAGGGGATCTGTCACTAGTTTATGCTGCTCATAGGTAGGGCACCATAAAACTGGTGACAGATTCCCTTTAACTATCTGAGTTTCACCTACGTCAAGAACAGGGATCCTGACACCTGTCCCACCAGGTGAGGTGGTAGTCAGCTGCTGCACTGAGGTGGCTGCATATACCAGCGCACTCTCAGGATCACTTCAATACGAGTTATGTAAAAGCCAAGTAAAATGTGAGCTTTATATACACGGCAGTATATATATGATAGAGCTATATAAAAAATATAAAGTAAAAAGGAGCAGTCACTTCTCCTGACACGTCTGTTTTAGTAACACTTATGAATGAATTGCCAGAAGTCTGCAATCCAGGTAGGACCAGGACATTATCCAGTCAGTGCTGCCAGTCTGAGACTGTGCAGGGGCACGCCCCAAACTGGTAACGCCCAGCTTTATTGCAGACTGCTGGCAATTCATTCAGAAGCTTCTAGTAGGAGCCATAGTGCAATGGCACAACATACAGTTACATGTAAAGATGCTCCAGGATTGATGTCAGGAGAGATGACAGCTCCTCTGTCAAAAGAAGAATCTTTCACCAGCAAAACCAACTGTTTCTGAGACCACATTTGTTGCAATTTTTATGGTGCATTTCTTTGCAAAGAAAATCTACAGCATCCAGACAATACATACAATGTGAATGAGATCTGTAATGAACATGGGATAAAAACAATCACCAGGGGCGGACTGGCCATAGACCTTACAGGGAAATTTCCCCGTGAGTGGATGCCCACGGGGCTGCCAGAGCCCTCCTTAGGCTACTTTCACACTGGCGTTTCTGGGTCCGCTTGGATCAGGATAAGGATCCTTAGATAAGGATCCGTTCAGAATGCATCAATTTGGCTGCGTTTGGTCTCAGTTGCGTTTTTTAGACGGTCACTAAAACGCAGCTTGCAGCGTTTTGGTGACCATCTGACGAGGCGGAGCCCAACGGGTCTGTCCTGACTTACAATGTAAGTCAATGGGGATGGATCCGTTTTTCACTGACACAATATGGTGCAATTGAAAACGGATCCGCCCCCCCCATTGACTTTCAATGTAAGTCAGGACGGATCCGTTTTGACTTAGACTTTTTTTTCCATGAATAATGCAAACGGATCCATTATGAACGGATACAAGGGTTTGCATTATTGGTGCGGATCAGTCTGTGCAGATACAAGACGGATCTGCACCAAACGCGAGTGTGAAAGTAGCCTTACATCGCTGATCAGGCACATAACGATCTGATGCTCTCAGCATTAATGAACACTAGGAGCACGATGTACTTAGGTAGGCGGCTGCAGGTGCCCTCCTGAAGACCGCAGGACAAGGACAATGATACAGTTGAACACTGCAGCGAGAGTGTGTTGCGCTGTGGTATTTGGCGCTGCTGGGGCAGTATATTGTGCTGCGCTGTGGTATTTGGCGCTGCTGGGGCAGTATATTGTGCTGCGCTGTGGTATTTGGCGCTGCTGGGGCAGTATATTGTGCTGCGCTGTGGTATTTGGCGCTGCTGGGGCAGTATATTGTGCTGCGCTGTGGTATTTGGCGCTGCTGGGGCAGTATAGTGTGCTGCGCTGTGGTATTTGGCGCTGCTGGGGCAGTATAGTGTGCTGCGCTGTGGTATTTGGCGCTCCTGGGGCAGTATAGTGTGCTGCGCTGTGGTATTTGGCGCTCCTGGGGCAGTATATTGTGCTGCGCTGTGGTATTTGGCGCTGCTGGGGCAGTATATTGTGCTGCGCTGTGGTATTTGGCGCTGCTGGGGCAGTATATTGTGCTGCGCTGTGGTATTTGGCGCTGCTGGGGCAGTATATTGTGCTGCGCTGTGGTATTTGGCGCTGCTGGGGCAGTATATTGTGCTGCGCTGTGGTATTTGGCGCTGCTGGGGCAGTATATTGTGCTGCGCTGTGGTATTTGGTGCTGCACTGTGGTATTTGGTGCTGCTGGGGCAGTATATTGTGCTGCACTGTGGTATTTGGTGCTGCTGGGGCAGTATATTGTGCTGCACTGTGGTATTTGGTGCTGCTGGGGCAGTATATTGTGCTGCCCTGTGGTATTTGGTGCTGCTGGGGCAGTATATTGTGCTGCACTGTGGTATTTGGTGCTGCTGGGGCAGTATATTGTGCTGCACTGTGGTATTTGGTGCTGCTGGGGCAGTATATTGTGCTGCACTGTGGTATTTGGTGCTGCTGGGGCAGTATATTGTGCTGCGCTGTGGTATTTGGCGCTGCTGGGGCAGTATATTGTGCTGCGCTGTGGTATTTGACGCTGCTGGGGCATTATATTGTGCTGCGCTGTGGTATTTGGCGCTGCTGGGGCAGTATATTGTGCTGCGCTGTGGTATTTGGTGCTGCACTGTGGTATTTGGTGCTGCTGGGGCAGTATATTGTGCTGCACTGTGGTATTTGGTGCTGCTGGGGCAGTATATTGTGCTGCACTGTGGTATTTGGTTCTGCTGGGGCAGTATATTGTGCTGCACTGTGGTATTTGGCGCTGCTGGGGCAGTATATTGTGCTGCACTGTGGTATTTGGTGCTGCACTGTGGTATTTGGTGCTGCTGGGGCAGTATATTGTGCTGCACTGTGGTATTTGGTGCTGCTGGGGCAGTATATTGTGCTGCACTGTGGTATTTGGCGCTGCTGGGGCAGTATATTGTGCTGCACTGTGGTATTTGGTGCTGCACTGTGGTATTTGGTGCTGCTGGGGCAGTATATTGTGCTGCACTGTGGTATTTGGTGCTGCTGGGGCAGTATATTGTGCTGCACTGTGGTATTTGGTGCTGCTGGGGCAGTATATTGTGCTGCACTGTGGTATTTGGTGCTGCTGGGGCAGTATATTGTGCTGCACTGTGGTATTTGGTGCTGCTGGGGCAGTATATTGTGCTGCACTGTGGTATTGGGTGCTGCTGGGGCAGTATATTGTGCTGCACTGTGGTATTTGGTGCTGCTGGGGCAGTATATTGTGCTGCTGCATTGTGGTATTTAGCCTATTTTATTGCCTCACATTCTTTAAGTTTAGACCCACCTACAACATGGGGCTACTTTTAGTTTTTTTCCAGGGCCACTTAGAGTTCTCAGTCCGCCCCTGGTGACCACAGTCAACCGCACTTTTCCTGCAATGGTTGCTAATTACATATGTTTTAAGCCTCATTCACACGTCCGTGCTTAAATCCATGAAAAGGTAATCAGTGATGCCTCCGTGAAGATGTCTGTGATGGATCAGTGTTGGGTCCGGGTGCCATCTGTTTTTCACCGACACTGAACAGCTGAGAAATTATTTTCAAAGCAGCTCTTCCTAATGATCCGTAAAACACGGACGGCATCTGTGGCTTTCACGGACCCATAGACTATAATGGGCGTGATGGATTTGTGAACAAAAAAAAAAACTGATGTGTGAATACATACATTAAAATTAATAGGGATGTGTGCTGTCCGTGGAGAACGCGTACAGCATGCATACATGGAACACTGACGTGTGAATGAGGTTTTACAAGGATGTTTTTGGGTCGCGATGAGAAAAGTGCAATACACATGGAGGTAAATCCGCCCGCTGAGGACCACTGTTCTAGAGACGCTTCACCCTCCACCACATGTAATAGAAATGCCACACACATGATAAAGGACAGCAGCGAGGATCAGGAGGACTGGAGGCTTCTGCCGCCGTGCTGATGTGTGACATTTACACAGACTATGTCCATGAAAAGAATGGCTGAGAACAATATGCAGTCTAATCCCTAGGGCTGATATCAGCAGAACCAGCCAGCAAGGCAATGAACCTGGCACAAGGACAGTAAAATGTGGATGGCCCAGAAGATATGCTGGGGGGACGGGGGCAGATATGTGTAATGATCAGCATCTACCCCGCAGGGGGCACACATTTACCAAGTATTTTCACTCCCTTGAAAATCAGTTTGGTAGTCCATAAAAAACATTCAGGGGGCGGAAAAAGGAATTGTTAAGACAGCGCTTGTCATGCACCTTACAGGTGACAGATGAGACTGGTGGCCATTCACAGATCACCCTGCTTTACTGCACGCTTGTACATACGTGTTTCTATAAGAGCTCTGCATCAGTCTTCATACAGTCAGCAGAAGACAGCTAGAAAGTTGGAGGAAAAGCTAGTCTTCTGGTGCCAGATGTACTGCAGATACCAGGATGTCATTTACACCTCGTCACCTTCCCCGAGTATACTGCTACGCGCGCCACTGTGTGCCCATACACCTTAAATTATAATACAGAGTCACGAGCTGCTGTGTGCCCATACACCTAAATTATAATACAGGGTCACGAGCTGCTGTGTGCCCATACACCTAAATTATAATACAGGGTCACGAGCTGCTGTGTGCCCATACACCTAAATTATAATACAGAGTCACGAGCCACTGTGTGCCCATACACCTAAATTATAATACAGGGTCACGAGCTGCTGTGTGCCCATACACCTAAATTATAATACAGGGTCACGAGCCACTGTGTGCCCATACACCTAAATTATAATACAGGGTCACGAGCTGCTGTGTGCCCATACACCTAAATTATAATACAGGGTCACGAGCCGCTGTGTGCCCATACACCTAAATTATAATACAGGGTCACGAGCCACTGTGTGCCCATACACCTAAATTATAATACAGGGTCACGAGCCACTGTGTGCCCATACACCTAAATTATAATACAGGGTCACGAGCTGCTGTGTGCCCATGCACCTAAATTATAATACAGGGTCACGAGCCACTGTGTGCCCATACACCTAAATTATAATACAGGGTCACGAGCTGCTGTGTGCCCATGCACCTAAATTATAATACAGAGTCACGAGCCACTGTGTGCCCATACACCTAAATTATAATACAGAGTCACGAGCCACTGTGTGCCCATACACCTAAATTATAATACAGGGTCACGAGCTGCTGTGTGCCCATACACCTAAATTATAATACAGGGTCACGAGCCACTGTGTGCCCATACACCTAAATTATAATACAGAGTCACGAGCCACTGTGTGCCCATACACCTAAATTATAATACAGGGTCACGAGCTGCTGTGTGCCCATACACCTAAATTATAATACAGGGTCACGAGCTGCTGTGTGCCCATACACCTAAATTATAATACAGAGTCACGAGCTGCTGTGTGCCCATACACCTAAATTATAATACAGGGTCACAAGCTGCTGTGTGCCCATACACCTAAATTATAATACAGGGTCACGAGCCACTGTGTGCCCATACACCTAAATTATAATACAGGGTCACGAGCTGCTGTGTGCCCATACACCTAAATTATAATACAGGGTCACGAGCTGCTGTGTGCCCATACACCTAAATTATAATACAGGGTCACGAGCCACTGTGTGCCCATACACCTAAATTATAATACAGGGTCACGAGCTGCTGTGTGCCCATGCACCTAAATTATAATACAGGGTCACGAGCTGCTGTGTGCCCATGCACCTAAATTATAATACAGGGTCACGAGCTGCTGTGTGCCCATACACCTAAATTATAATACAGAGTCACGAGCTGCTGTGTGCCCATACACCTAAATTATAATACAGGGTCACGAGCCGCTGTGTGCCCATACACCTTCAAATAGCTCTCAGACAAATGGTCATTTGGCCAACAGCTACCCCCCCCCCCCCTTCCATAGACATACATGGTTTGTCAGGTTGGTTTGTGTGTGTGCTTTCAATGGGAAGTGATGAATACACCGCTGCCAGTCCCACTGAAAATGGCGGGTGTGAATGGCAATACAATACATTACTGGCCATGAGGGCCCTTAGTCCTTCAGGCCATCTACTACCAACTCACATTGGAGAGGACCTGTCACCTACAAGAACTATTTTAGAAGAAAAAAAATAAGTACCGTAGTTGTATTCCCCATGAAATAATAACGCTGATGAACATTTTTTTTCTTTTTAGAACTCTACTATGTGCAACTCCTCTGTTATTCCTCCTGGAAATGTAATAAGTTGACAACCAGGTGTTACCTTTTGCGGTCATGTCTCTATACACAGTCGGACAGTGTTCTCTGTTGCACTTATACATATTCTGGAGGAATAATAGTGGAACGACACAAAAAAAAAAAAAAAAGATGCTCCAGAAATACAATTACCGTATTTTTCGCCCTATAAGACGCACCCCCCCCCCCCCCCCAAAAAAAAAGTGGGGGGAAAATAGCAGTGCGTCATATGGGGCGAATTCTGCATTTTGCCGAATTTTCAATGATACGCTGCGAGGGAGGAGGGGCTGGGGGCCAGCATCTGGTTTTATTATGACAGCGGGGCCCGTGCAGTGAATGTATTCTACTACACGGGCCCCTTATGGGCAGGTGCGTCTTATAGGGCGAAAAGTACGGTATGTGTTTTTTTTGCCTTTTGAGTTTAGAAAAAGATTCCTTTCACACTGCAGGTATTCTGTTGTTTCCATGGTTCATTTGTTGCAGTGTTATTCCTGCAATCATGAATATGGGAACCCTTTGCACACAGACATGACTACGAGCCGAGAGGTTAGTGTGGATTCTAGTGCCAAGGCTTATGGATTTTTTTCTTTACTAACATACACTATCCTTTCTTCTCTCTAGTACTATTTTTCGGCCACATTCACACAGCTGTATCCGTTTTGCAGTCCGGGGTGCATTCTGCACTTTGACGGCCCCATTTTCAAAATACCTATTCTTGTCCGGACAAGAATAAGACATGTTCTGTAATTTGCAGGACGGCAGCGGGGATGACATCTGTGTGCTGTCGGCATTTTTTTTTGTGGCCCCATATAAATAAATGGGCCTGCATGCAATTCGCCAAAAATATGGTCATATGAATGTGGCCCTATAGTGATTACAGACTTGTAACCATAGTAGTCACGCATATGACATCACTCAGGAGCAGTGTCACACAGATCCTTAAAGGGATTCTCTGGGCTATAGATATTGATGACCTATCCTCTGGATAATTTATCGATATCAAATCGGTGGGGGTCAACATACGGCATCTCCACAAACATCGGGTTCAAGCTGTCACGGCGCTCTGTATACCGTGTAGTGGTCGGTCCCATTCAAGTTCATGGGAGCAGATATTCAGTACGTTGGCGCCGCAAACTACACAGCGGACAGAGCCTTCTGCTTCCACTCCTAGGTTCAGGTGCTGGGTGTGGGACCCCCACTGATCTGATACTGATTACTTCAACATCTGGAGCCCAGAAAACCCCTTTAATATTGTGCCCACAATGTATTCACTTTTCACACGGAGGTCTTTTGGCTCTCCATCTCATGCCATATTATAGATGTATTCTGGAGTTCACATAGACCTAGATGTCATGCACCACCACTGCAGTGTCTCCAATCATTTAAAGCCCATACATAAGAGCCTCAATCACACGTCAGTGATTTCCATCAGTGATTTTGAGCCAAAACCAGGATTGGAGCCTCCACAGACATAAGGTATAAGGGAAAGATCTGCTCCTGTTCTGTGTTTAGAGCCGCACCTGGTTTTGGCTCACAATCACTGATGAAAATCACTGACCGAACACTGACATGTGAATGAGGCATAATACTGCAGTAATACTACGGTACATCTCATCTACCATTAAAAGGGGTTTCCCAGGATTTTTAAATTGATGACCTATCCTCAGGATAGGTAATAGATATCAGATCGGCAGGGGTCCGACACCACCGCCGATCAGCTGGTTAAACAGAAGGCCACGCTCTGTGCCAGTCCTGCCTTCCCTTCATAGTTTACCTGCGCACCGTCAACATCGCAGCGCTGAGCAGGTGTAAAAACAAGAAGCCGTCCCATTCACTTCTATAGGACAGCTCTGTAGTTGAATAGGAAGGAGCCGTGCCATAGAAGTGAATGGGATGGCTTGTAATTACACCTGTTCACTGCTGCGATGTTTAGGGCGGGTAGGAGAACAATGAAGGGAAGGCTGCGCTGGCACAAAGTGCGGCCTACTCTTCAACTAGCCCCCACCGATGCCAAGTATAACCACAAAAATTCTCTCAACCCAAACACATGGACACCCATGTCAGAAAACATCCCCTACTATCTGTCTGGTCAGACGGCCGCAGGCTGGCACGCCGTAAATATTGATCGGGGCACTAAATTGCTGGGTCTAGCTACACATAAAGCAGACAGTCTCAAGGACAAGGATTTGCTGAATTTCCCACCATGAGATAACGTTACACATGGTCATCAATGCTTGCACTTCTGATAAAAGATTAGAGGTTTTCCCAGCAACTAAAACCGATGTGAAGCATGGCTGGCACACCAGGCTCTGCCCAATACTGTGACATGTCATCTGCATGGCCCATACATCATCATGGCAGCCAGCACACAGAAACACATCCAAAGCATCAGACATGTAGTTCACTGTTCTGGCTTCAGCTACCTTGATATAAATGAAGTCTTAAAGGGAACCTGTCACCTGGATTTTGGGTATAGAGCTCAGGACATGGGTTGCTAGATGGCCGCTAGCACATCCGCAATACCCAGTCCCCATAGCTCTGTGTGCTTTTATTGTGATAAAAAAAACGATTTGATACATATGCAAATTAACCTGAGATGAGTCCTGCCCCTGACTCATCTCATGTACAGGACTCATCTCAGGTTAATTTGCATATGTATCAAATCCTAGTTTTTTTACACAATAAAAGCACACAGAGCTATGGGGACTAGGTATTGTAGAAGTGCTAGCGGCCATCTAGCAACCCATGTCCTCAGCTCTATACACAAAATCCCGGTGGCAGGTTCCCTTTAAAAGGGGTTGTACAGTGGCATGTAATACTGAAGACTCTTAGACCTAACTTCAGGATAGGTTATCAATATCAGAACAATGGGGTCCAACTCCCGGCACCCCCGCCGATCAGATGTCTGAAAGGCTCGTGTCCTCTTCACTTTTTACCTGCACGCCGTCTCCCTTGCAACTACTCCCCCATTGTGTCTTCTCTTATACCCTCTATAGTCTGTGCTCTTAAGGGTATAATAGGATATCTGCATTTTTTGTGGACAGCACACTGACCCATTCATTTCTATGCGGACATGTGCAACATCCGTGTGAATGTGGATCCGTGTGGCAGTCCAGCAAATCACAGAACATGTCCTAGTGTGGTCTGCGTTGCCGATGGGAATAGTCCTTTCTCTAGATGGAAGCTAGAGAAATATGGAGCGCACACGGGTATCTGTATTTTGTGGGTCTGTTTGCGGACACGGTAACGGCGTGGTCCGACCAACTCGGCCAAGCACAATGTATTTTATTTTTTATCTTAAGCTAACTCCGCACAAACACCCCATGGAGAATTGACCGGCCGCATTCTGGACTCCTGCGGGCCCCCTACAAACACACACCAATCATTGGGTCAGTTATCGGGGAGCAACAGCTCGCCCTGTGTAAAGAGGGATCGGCTCCCCAGACATAATGAATGTGTAAGAGATCAACCGATAACGGTAGCGATCGCTCGTCCCCCTGCAGGAGATGCTGCATGTCAATATGTGATCAGGCAATTATTGGGAACATATGGTTCATTTCTGATACTTGCCTAAAACATCGGTCCATGTAAAAGAACCATTAATAACTCCATACAGGGAGAAGCAGGCAGGAGGGACAGATCTGTACATGGCAAACCCTAGAAGGAAATACAACCCCAAGTTCTGGGTCTCCCTGCTATTCAGTGACGTCATCAGAAAGGGGCCCGACAGACGCTCTTTATATATGGAGCTCTCAAAAAAACACTATACACATTTTGGCAAAAGAACAAAAACACCCAATAGGTAGTAAAGCAAGTTTACCGCAGCCGGCCTTCAGAAGCCGAAAGCCCGCTGCTGCAGATCATTGCTCTTTGTACTATATAATAAAAATGGGCGGATAAATAGGAGCGCGTCCACAGAGACGTACAGACAGGTCTCTGGAGATTTACAGCAGGCAATGTATTCTTGTCTATACCTATAAAATCATTCCTCTGGGAAAGTTCTGCCTCTGAAACGCGTAGAAATCTGAGCTGACCCCAATATCTATTGCACCCAGTTCCAGTAAAGCTGGCAATGCAAAGAAGCGGCGCCCGATCGTACGGAGCGTAACAGGGCTATACACAGGTACTGGAAAACTAAACTGCAGCGCCAACATTCCTGACACGAAAGGCATTTCTTTCTATGACACAGTAAGGAGATGTGCCAGAGAGTGCGTGGTTCACCCCGATGGAATTCGGATTTTGCATCTCACCTCAGTCACATGACTACTTACTGAACTAATGGAGTTTGCAATTAAAGGGACTTGTACTGCAGCAGGGAAATGCCGTGTGGCAGAGAGAAATGGTGCCAAATATCAGAATAGCGTGGAAGCAGAACGAGTGCATGGTGGGCACATTCCAGTTACACGTCGTTCTTGTCAAAATTGGGAACAGACCCCATCCGAGGACCTGTCATCTCTCCTGACATGTCAGTTTCAGGCCTCATGCACTGCCAAAATGCTGCCAGTGTTATCCAATATGTTCCAGAATTGTAATGGTTACATAGCATCATAAATCAATATAATGCTATGTGATCCCCAGCAGCGCTGGGAGGTCAGGCCGGGAGCTGTGCTGTGGTCTCGCTGTGGGAGGAACGCTGGTCTGCAAGGGGCCTTAGTCTTGGCTGCAGAATGCGGTCCACTGACCCATTGAAGTCAGTGGGTCTGCAAAAAAAGGATACAACACGGACGTCATCCATAATACATACGATCATGTGCATGAGGCCTGAAACAGACATGTCAGGAGAGATGACAGGTCCTCGGATGGGGTCTGTTGCCATTTTCGCCAAGAACTATACCTTCCTCCCATGACGTGTAATTGGAATGTCCCCCACCATGCACTCGTTATGCTCGACATGTTCTATCTTTCGCGGAATGGACATACAGATGTGAAAAGCGCACAGATGATCCGTATGGCCGTTGACGTCAATTGGTCCGGAAAAAAATATTTAAAAAATGCAACACGGACATCATATTATGAAGACCGCAAAATAGATAGTCGTGTGCACGCTTAGTCACTACTTGCATTCACCATGTAATAATTCTATTCTATCTATTCTGATGACCATGTTGTACCATTACTCTATTATTCCTGCTGGAAGCTATGAAGGAATTGCTAGGCGTTTGCAATAAAGATCCAACCAGTCGGGAGAATGTCCCTGCAGTCTGACACTATCCAATCAGTGCTGCCATTGGACACCCCTTAACAGGTAACACTTATCTGGACCTTCACTGCAAACCTCCAGCAATTCATTCATAACCTCCAACAGGAATAATAAAGGAACGGTACATCACAGAGCCATAAGAATAGAAGATCCAGAATTGTTCTCACGTGGGGAATGCAAACAGACATGTCAGGAGAGGTGACAGCTCCTCTTTAATGGGCAGATTGTCCTGGATTCCTCTGATAGGATCTGCCCTCAAAAGTGGCTCTCTGAAGAGATCACCTCCCAATTTCTGAAAAAAAAAAAAAAAGACCTCCCATGGACTGGACGTATTTAGAGCCACAGACAGGAATGGATCCCTGCTCTTGGAAGAGCTATCCTGAGTGCACAGGATCTGATCCCATCCTCGGCTCTACATATAATATGGACGGATGTGTGCACGCCCCAATAGCAACTACTGGTAATTTAAGTAGGACCCTACACTGACACCACAACTTGGTTTTCTCCTTACGGCGATGTCTGATAAAACGGGAGCAATCGCTTCCCTTAGTTCAGTCTGGCATCATGCACAGTTCCCTTAGGCCTCACGCGCACGACCGTATCCATTTTGCGGCCCGCAGCTGCAGATGTTGCATTTTTTCTACTAGAACTGCCTATTCTTGTCTTGACGCCCCTGTGCGGTCCTCATTTTTTGCAAACCCACAGAAATTAATGGGTCTGGGTGCGAAGCGCAAAAAAATGCAGATCTTACGCAGACCAAAATTAAGGTTCTAGGGTAGGGATCAGCAACCTTCGGCACTCCAGCTGCTGTGAAACTACAACTCCCAGCATGCATACCTATTCGGCTGTTCTTGTAGCTCTCAAAAAAGTGAAAGGAGGATTCTGGGAGTTGTAGTTTCAGAACAGCTGGAGTGCCGGAGGTTGCTGATCCCTGTTCTAGGGTATGTTCAAACAGCATGTATTGGTTGTGTGTGAGAATGTATTGAGGATTTTTCACAAAACTGGCATCAGAAATCTAAATCGGTAACTAACTTCTGCCGTGCATTGGCCCTGGGATTAAACCCGTCATAACCTGTGGCAATATGAACATGCAGCGGATTCGAAAATCTGCAGCCCGTTTTTTTTTTTTCCCCCAGCTTGGGGTAAAATACCCCCCATTCACATCCACTGCAGACGACAAGTCAATGGATTCTGGCAGGATCGACACCTACGTCCTGACACAATCCTGAACGTGTGAACATGGCCCAATAACAGGTCCTGGTGTCAATTCCACTATAAGCAGCGTTTGAGGAACTCACATCGCGGCCATATTCTGTAACGTACGTCCTGTCGCAACCGTCCTCTCAATGCAACCTAAGAGAGCAAATCTAGGGGTCAGGATGAGAAAGCAGACGCCCAGCACGGCAGCGGTTAATGGTGCGGCACTGTTTGCTCAGGATATAATACTGTGTGCATAGTATAGTGCGCTGTATACACACACACATTAAGTCAATGCATACTCCATCCTGTAACAAACAGAGCACAGCGTATAAGCAAATATATACCGTAGCGGAGTACAAGGAAGGGCAAATGCAGCACAACATTACACAAGTCTATACATTATCAGAATACACCACACAGAGGCTCCTGGGGGTGACAAAGGCAACCCAAATCACCTCAATATACAAAGCCAGGGCTGAGGAAGGCAAAAATGAATTAAACATGAGAGTATAATGGCACACCACGTGACCACACCACATCCAGTGTATACACACACATACACTAAACAGACAGAAGCTGCCCCTGTGCATTTCCACCACATATGTACAGGACATGTATGAGAAGGCGGCCGTGACATGCTACAAACCGGCTGTCTCGTTACCGTGCGGCTCTGAGGGATAATGTCCCCGGTGTCAGCTGTCTCGCCCCCCCCTCCCCGTTGTCGGTTGCTGTCAGTCCGAGCTCAGGGTTCTTCCTTCCTCCTCACAACCACAACAACATGGCGGAAGCGCGGGCACGCAGGGAAGGGGAGGGAGGGAGGGGGGCCAACGTCACGGACACGCTCACGCACACAGACACACCCACCGACGACAGACGCGGGAACGCGCAGACACGCCCCTTTTGCCCTGTAGACGCAGCTGTGACGACCCTCAGCCAAAGGCAGAAGAAGCTGGAGTGGGTGTGTCGCTAGAGGGCGGAGCTTAGCGTGTTATGACATCTACCTGTGACAGGCATTATTCCCGGTGGTGGGCGGAGCTGGGGGTTGGAGTGGGCGTGCACAACTTAGACCCAAACATACCATTTAAAGGGACAACGCACCTGCCGCGTCTGGTTGGCAGTCAGCTTGTATGCTGTTTGTCTGTGACAGTTTATTGCAATGGACCATACAAAATAATGTTCTGAATGTGATATATGAGAAACTTGTTAGGGTTTGTAAAAGTTATATGGTGTCAGGTGATTTATGTGAGGTTTCTTCATTAGCTTCCATACACCGTAGGTCCTCTCTGGGCCTAGGCTCAATACAGGGCCCCTGTTCTAGCAGAAGGTAGTTTGGAGCTAACCTCCGAACCGATAACCAGCAAATATCTTATTACCCCTTATATATCAGGGATCAGCAACCTTTGGCAATCCAGCTGCTGTGCAACTACATCTCCCAGCAAGGAAACATGTTTAGCAGTTCTTTTAACTCCCATAGAAGTGAATGAAGTATTCTGGGAGTTGTAGTTTCTGAAAAGATGGAGTTTGCTGATCCCTGTTATAGATGTGCAATGGTAACAAAAATAACTTAAAGGGGTTCTGCAGTTTTTTTAGATAGATCATCAGCATCTGATCGGCAGAGGTCCGACACCCGGGACCCCACCGATCAGCTGTTTGAGAAGGCAGCGGCGCTGGCAGTAGTGCCACGGCCTTCTTGCTCTTTACCACAGGCCCAGTGATGTCACGACTAGTATCAATGGCCTGAGCGGGCTAATTTAAAAGGCAATGTGAATATGTCCCATGTACACAGAGGGGGGGCCAGGGTTAAACTGCCCCACCAGAGGATCCTCCGCTGGCCCTCAATGGTCCAGGAGAAAGAAAGAAAAAACACTTGTAGCTAATCAAATGCCCACTAGGATCCATTTCTTTGATTCAAATCCTGTTAGACCGTATAGATGATTTAGGGCTTCGGCCTTGAGAATAATTTCTTCTGGTGGGCCTAAGGAACCCAAGTCCAACAATTTGCATTAAAAATCATAAATGAATACATATTACACTGACACCACAACTCGGTTTTCTCCTTACGGCAGGTCCCTTTGACTATCAGCCTTGACGTCTGATAAAACGGGAGCAACCACTTCCCTTAGTTCAGTCTGGCATCATGCACAGTTCCCTTAGGCCTCACGCGCACGACCGTATCCATTTTGCGGCCCGCAGCTGCAGATCCGCAGACTACAGATGTCATATTTTTCTACTAGAACTGCCTATTCTTGTCTTGACGCTCCTGTGGTGTCCTGATTTTTTGCAAACCCACAGAAATGAATGGGTCTGGGTGCGAAGTGCAAAAAACGCAGATCTTACGCGGACCAAAATTAAGGTTTTAGGGTATGTTCAAACAGCACGTATTGGTTGTGTGTGAATGTATTGAGGATTTTTCACAAAACTGGCATCAGAAATCTAAAGCGGTAACTAACTTCTGCCGTGCATTGGCCCGGGGATTTAACCTCGTCATAACCTGTGGCAATATGAACATGCAGCGGATTCAAAAATCTGCAGCCCGTTCATTTTTTTGCAGCATGGTGTAAAATACCCCCCATTCACATCCACTGCAGGCAATAAGTCAATGGATTCTGGCAGGATTGTCACAACTACGTCCTGACACAATCCTGAACGTCTGAACATGGTGTCAATTCCACTATAAGCAGTGTTTGAGGAACTTACACCGTGGCCATGCGCAGCCGTCCTCCATTCATTTCTACGGGGCCGCCGAAAATAGCCGAGCGCAGGCTCGCTATTGCCGTCTGCCCCATAGAAATAAATGGGAGCATGGGCCGCGCATGCGCGGCACGCTCCCATTCACTTCTATGGGAGAGGTGGGGATTATCGCTTGGTGGTGGACGGACCCCGGGAAATCTGGGGTCCTCCAGCCACAGCGCTCCCTGCTCTGTTCTCGATATAGGTGCGGGTCCCAGCGGTGGCACCCGCACCTATCAGACAATGGGGGCATATCCTAGCAATATGCCCCCATTGTCTAAGATGGGAATACCCCTCAGTGGCGAATCCAGGGGGGGGGCAATGGGGCAATTGCCCCCCCCCCCCCCCGAGCTGGCGGCGACAGGGGGCACAGGGAGATGAGCGCTTCCATTGTGGAAGCGCTCATCTCCATAGTCATCTGTATCGCCGTCCTCAGGACAGCGATACAGATGGCTGTGCTGAGGCAGGGGAGGGAGAGGCGTGTCCCTTTCCCTTCCTCTGATAGGCTGCCGGCACCCTATCAGAGGCCGGCGCAGGCGGCGCGATGACATCATCGAGCCGCCTGAGCCGTACAGCGCGGGACACAGGCCGGAAGAGGCCTGCATCGCATCGCTGACATGGAGGTAAGTATAAGTGTTTTTTATTTTATTTTTATATATACAATACTTTTACTGGCACATGGGGGGGCTGTTATTGCTGGCACAGGGGGGGGGCTGTTATTGCTGGCACATTGGGGGGCTGTTATTGCTGGCACATTGGGGGGTGCTGTTATTACTGGCACATGGGGGGGCTGTTATTGCTGGCACATGGGGGGGCTGTTATTGCTGGCACATGGGGGGGGCTGTTATTGCTGGCACATGGGGGGGGCTGTTATTGCTGGCACATGGGGGGGGCTGTTATTGCTGGCACATGGGGGGCTGTTATTGCTGGCACATGGGGGTCTGTTATTACTGGCACATGGGGGGGCTGTTATTGCTGGCACATGGGGGGCTGTTATTGCTGGCACATGGGGGGCTGTTATAGCTGGCACATGGGGGGGCTGTTATTGCTGGCACATGGGGGGGCTGTTATTGCTGGAACATGGGGGGGCTGTTATTGCTGGCACATGGAGGGGCTGTTATTGCTGGCACATGGGGGGGCTGTTATTTCTGCCACATGGGGGGCTGTTATTAATACTGGCACATGGGGGGGCTGTTTTCATTGGCACATGGGGGGGCTGTTATTACTGGCACATGAGGGGGCTGTTATTACTGGCACATGGGGGGCTGTTATTACTGGCACATGATTGGGGGTTTTGCTCTTGTTACTGGAACATCATTGGGGGCACTATAGGGGCATCTACTGAGGCCACAAAGAAGGGGTATTTTATATGGGGGGCTCTGTACAGTACAATTTTATACTGGGACACATTATGGTGGGTACTATGGGGAAGGGGGGAGAGTAGTACTATGGGGTCATCTACGGGGGGCACTAAGAAGGGGTATTTTATACTTGCAAATTATGGGGGACACTGAGGGCATCTACTGGAGCATTTTATACTGGTACATTATGGGGGGCACTAGGATGAAGGAGGGTGTGGAGCACTATGGGGGCATTTACTGGGGGCACTATATAGGGGTATTTTATACTGGCACATTATGGGGGCACTATGGGGACATTAGCTCACCTGGGGCATTACAAGGGGGTATTTTTTGCACATTATAAGGAGAATTATTTCTACTGGGGGGGCATTATGGTGGGCTTTATTACTCCACCATGGTATGACCCCCTAGTAGCAGCACCATCCTCTCCCTGCTCTGCTATCCCTCTGCCCCTTCTCCAAATCCTTATTATGAAATCTTTCTCATTAGGATAAAACACATCAGCTCCGCCGAGCCCCCGGCCAAAGTGTTGAAGTGGTGTCCGAGATCCCCAAGGGCCAAGCCAAGTAATTGTAAGTTTTCATGTGAAATATGTTTGTTATACACATATAGCATACACTGTGCCACACAATATACAGTATACCGCTACACTGTGTAGTCTGTTCTATAAGCACCATTGTTTTGTGGCGGCGGACAGAAAATAATCTGGAAGTGCCCCTCCCGAGACCAGGCTCTGAATCCGCCACTGATACCCCTTTAAGGTCTACAAGACTGTAGCCAACCTCCCTGAATGTGGCAACAAAAGGAAAATTGATGACAAATTGAAGAGACAGATAATACGAATGGTAGCCAAAGATCCCAGATCAACTTCCAAAGAGATGAGAGGTGAACTCCAAGGTCATGCTATATCAGTGTCAGATCGTACCATCCATTGCTGTCTTAATCAAAGTGGATTTATAACTGTTGAAAGCATATAATAAAAAGCGAGACTGGAATTTGTCAAAATGCATAATGACAACTCACAGAGATTCTGGGAGAATGTCCTTTGGACAGATCAGAGGAAACGGGAGCTTTTTGGCAAGTCACAGACACAAAAAAGAAGCATACAAAGAAAAGAACATTGTACCTGCTGTGAAACATGGGGGAGGCTCAGTTATGTTTTGGGGCTGCTTTGCTGTATCTGGCACAGAGTGTCTTGAATCTGTGCGGGGTACAATGAAATCTCAAGATTATCAAGGCATTCTGGAGCAAAATGTGCTGCCAAGTCTTAGAAGGCTTGGTATCAGTTACAGGTCATGGGTTCTCCAACAGGATAATTACCCAAAACACACAGCTAAAACCATCCAAGAATGGCTCAGAGCAAAGCATTGGACTATTCTGAAGTGGCCTTCTATGAGCCCTGATCTAAATCATATTGAACATCTGTGGATGAGATAGAACATGCAATCTGGAGAAGGTACCCTTCAAACCTGAGACAGCTGGGGCAGTTTGCTCAGAAGGAGTGGCTCAAAATACCTGTGGACAGATGCAGAAGTCTCATAGACAGTTACAGAAATGGCTTGATTGCAGTAATTGCCTCAAAAGGTTGTGGAAAAAAAAATTAAAGTGTAACTGTCATGTTTTTATATATATATATAAAAAAAAATCTTTAGTTTCTTCACATACCACAGTTTCCTTGCGTTTTTCCTTTAGTTACTGCTGTGTAAACCTCTACAATATGCGGATCTTCTCAAGATGGCTCCTGCGACAGTTCTCTGAGGCCAAAACTGCGTTCCCTCAGGTCACATACAAACTTGCTGTAGCCAGCAGCTATCTGCCAGCCAATCAGATTGGAATACTGAGACACGCCTCATCACTCTGAAGCCTAATGCAGGCATGCAGTGTGAAGGACCGCCCCTCTGTCTTCTGTTTACACTAAGGCTGGGTTCAGACCTGAGCGTTTTACAGCACGTTCCTACGCGCTGTAAAATGCTCAACAGGCAAGAACCAATGTTTCCCTATGGGCATGGTTCTCACTTGAGCGTTTAACAGCGCGTACGAACGCGCTGTAAAACGCCCTACGCCCCAAGAAGTACAGGAGCTTCTTTGGGGCGTATTGTGGCAGTTTTTCATTGGATCAATCACACAAACGCGTACTACGTGCATTTCCAAAATACAAAAACGCCCCAAAATAGGCCTCAAAAACGCCAGATAAAAACGCTTGTAAAAGCGCTTATCGAATACGCTCAGGTGTGAACCCAGCCTTAAGGGAAGACAGACAAGCCATAGCAACGGTCTTTTAACCCTTAGGATACCGGAGGTATTTTCGTTTTCATTTTACTTCCCTATTTTCCGTGAGCCATAACTTTTTTATATTTCCGGTCACATAGCTGTATGAGGGCTTATTTTTTGTGGGATAGGTTGTACTTTCTAATGTCACCATTAATTATGGCATAAAATGTAGTGGGAAGCGGTAAAAAAAGTCCAAATGGGGTGAATTGGAAAAAACGCAATTCCTCAACCGTTTTACGGGTTTTGTTTTATGGAAAAACTGGGTCACTGGGTTCTCTGGGTCAGTACGATTACAATGATATGTTGTAATATGTGTATGTTTTTTTATGTCTGAATAGTGTAAAAATAAATGTAAACTTTGATAAAAAAATAAAAATTTACATCACCATATTCTGACCCCCATAACTTTTTTATACTTACATCTACTGAGCTGTTCAGGTACTCATTTTTGCAGAACAATCTGTAGTTTTTATTGATACCATTTTGGAGTATGCATGACTTTTTGATCACAATTTATGAAATTTTTTTGTGTAAGAGAAGCAATACAAATTGGCCATTTTGACCCTTTTTTCCGTTACGCCATTCGACGTATTGGAAATGTAAAAAAATATTTTAATAGTATGGGCATTTTCGGTCGCGATGATCCCCATGATGCTTATATTTCTTGTTATTTAGGTATTTATTTTTTAATTATATGGAAAGGAGGGTGATTTAAGCTTTTATATTTTTTAACATTTTTTATTTTATTTTTTGTGATCATTTTGAAGCTCATATATTAGCCTATAAATAATGTTTTTTAATTTTTGATTTTGTTCTATCAGGGATTTTTAAATTGACATTTAAACCCTAACGTGCGAGCGGGCGCCATATTTATACATCGCTCCAGCGCCGTACATGTACAGCGCTGGTAGCGAAAGGGGTTAGGGGGCAGGGGACATTAATGAAAGCTGTTATATTATAAAGTAGATATGTAGCGCCCCAGAGTGGCATTACCACTTCTGCACCCTGCTACTATCTCTAATGGGCTAACATCATGTCATATGTATTTATTGCAGGTCCTTCACAATGTGCATTCCTATTTTTTGTAACTGTCATGTTATAATGTAATGTACCTGGTTCATCAGTAGGTGGCAGCAAGCATGGCAGAGCTACAGTTAAAGGGTTTCTATCACTTCGTATGACATAATTAGCTCTCAGACACTAGCGATCCGCTAGTGTCTGCTCTGGCCAACCATCCTAATATAACAGCTTTTGGGGCAGCCGTTTTGCTAAAACAAATAACTTTTATAAATATGCTAATGAGCCTCTAGGTGCTATGTGGGCGTCATTAGCACCTAGAGGCTCCGTCTACCTTCATACACAGCCACCGCCCAGCGCGTCCCTCCAGCCCACCCATCTCCTGCTGAATGCGATCCTCCGTGTGACGCAACGGATGAATTCTCGCGCAGTTCTCTCGGATCGCTAGTGTCTGAGAGCTAATTATGTCATACGAAGTGATAGAAACCCTTTAAAGAGAATTGAACCCTTCTTTCCATTCCAATTCTCCCTCTAAGGAGGGGAGGGGACTAGTTAGTTAGAGGTCAGTCTAGTACTCCCCCAGCTAGGGGAAGGGTGTGCAGCAGGTGCACGTCCCTGCTGGACGTGCCTTGCCGAAGCCAGCCAGAGCACCTTCAGCTCTGCTGGATGTGGAGGCCACAGCTTGGAGCCTCTGAAGCCAGGAGGAAAAGTTTCCTGGAACTAATTAAGACAGACTACAAAAAGAAGTTGCAGCATAGAGAAGAAGCAAATATTCAATTTAAGCCTGTCAGCACAGCAGAGCCAGAGAGCAACAGATGTAGCAGAAAGGAGTTTGCCTGCCACCGTTTTAATGTTAAAGCCTACTGGGACCAAGAAAAAGTATGTAAATCGTTTGGAGAAACGTTTATTGAAAGTAAAGCTGCTTTTCAACTTCATCACAAGGTCTGGACTCAATTTATTCTTCATCCCCAAGTTAACTTCTCCCCTTTTTCTGCTGCGAAAGACAACGCCTGGGGTCCAGCGTATCCAGGTAGGAGCACCGTGACACGTGCACAAAACATTAAGGGACATTATAGGCAACCCTAAACCACTGGGCCATTCCTACACATGGTTACCACAACCAACACCATTTCTTAAAGGAACTCTGTTCTGTTGTTGCTTCATCTTAAAGGGACCCCTTGCGGAACACACCTCTGTTGCAGATACAGATCTTTTGACAATCATTGACAGACTAACTCTGGTATACATGCCTAACTCTAATAAGCTAGAAAATAAAAAAAATATGACAGTTACACTTTAAGTTAAGGGTACCATCATATTTGTCCAGGCCAATTTCATGAGTTTGTTTTATAAATTATTCTGTTGTACCACAATTCAAAAGCAATGTCTGATTTCCATTAGTTCTGCCTCTGGATTGTTCAGTTATTTTCTTTTTTTTTTTGTTTTGCAATTAGTTTATTGGTTTTGTCTTATTTAGTTAGTGTAGGGACATGCAAGACAATGAAGAACCCTGACATGGGTTGGAAGCTTAAATGGTCATTATACTTTCAGAAAATATGCAAAACTTCAGTACTGGTAAATATAAGAAACTTGCAATGCTTCTTTCTCCTCCCCCCATGGTAAACTAACATTCTCAGCTGAATGCATCTTGACAAGCCATCAGCTCACTCAAGGATCAGAATACTTGTTGCTCATAAAAGTGTATGGAGAAGGGAGAGTGAGCTGCTGATATGATATATTACAAAGTTTCTTATAATCCCCAGTACTGTTGATTTATAGGAAGTTCGTTGAAAGTACAGTGCCAGTTTAAGCATTTTTGCCAAAGTACCTCCCCCACCCCCCAATTTTTGGGGTTTGGGATAGGGTGGTTGGAATGTGGGTCTGAATATTGTCAGATTAGGAAGGGCCAGCAGCTGGAGGGCCTTAATATTCTCGCCTGGAGTATCCAGGCCAGCCCTGAGAAACAGCGAGGCAAACTCTCAAATGGATTGTAATGTGATGACTGTGAAGACAGAGGTCAGGGGTGTACCAGGTAGCAATAATAGTGTATCACTTAGTACATCTCCGGGGTTTATTTTGAGGCACAGCTGCCTCCAAAATGCTGATAATGGCCAACTGGCAGGAGAGCTGTCATTACTGTGTGGTCCTCCTGAGGTGGGGCGCCAAGCTGTTCTGGTTTAGATAATCCAGGATCCTTTAGTCGATAAGAGCCCTCTTCACCTGGGCTGGAACAACAGCGCCACCACAACCCTTTTCAACATGTGGGAAGGAGTTTTTTCTCAAGAAGATTTTGTAGTCCAGCTGACATCCCAGGAAGAGAGGTCTCTTTTTGGGTCTGCTGCAGTAGGGAATGTATGCCTACAGTCGATGGAGTATATGTGCCAACTGTGTCTGCGTTGCATCTGCGTTACATCACATACCCTCCTCTAGTCCTCCTTCTATAAACATTAGATATCCTCCTCCAGTCTTCCTAGATATACTGATGCCCTGGTTCTTGGCAGCCATGTGCGGACCCAGACTCTCAGTGCTCCCATCTTGCTTAGAGAACTAGTTGGGATTGCAGCAGTGTCCTCTCTCCTGACTGTAGAGCAAACAGTTCCATTGACACTATCAAAATAATATGGCAGCAATGGGTCTAGGAGTCAAATAAGGGTAGCACACTCTATATCGGGGCACATGACAGCCATAAAAGGGGGCCACATAATGGTGCTTACTCTATATGGGTCACACGGCAGAAAAGGTCAAAGGGTCCAATTACTTTAGTATTTTTGGAATGTAGAGGAAACAGCTATGGCTGTTCTTACCGATTTTGGAATGCTCTGCCTTGGCATACACTCCCATTGTCATGGGAATAGCTGCCTTCCATGTCCTCCCAGACAGCATCCCTGTAGACACATGTTGTGGTGTTTGTCCTTCTGGGTGTCCTGACGTTCTGGCCTTATTTGCACCACTTCTCGGCGGTTAAATGGCAGAACATCTTTCAGCATATGTCCCAGTGTGGTCACCACCTCTCAGAAATATTCCTCTCTCTCATTTTATAAATACATTCATGATAAATGTCAATTGCCTTTCATTATAATTTATATAAAACCAAATGTATTCTTCAGTATCGACAAATTCCAAAGAATTGATATATTATTGTAATAATCATTAATTAAGTAGAAGTAGAGAAAGTAGAGAAAACAGTACATCTATTTCTGGTAATGCTGGGTGACAACAAATAGGACTTTGTGCCACATTACTTTTTTGTGGGGACATTTTTTTTTGGGGGGGGGGAGGGTTGGTGGTGGCATTTTTCTAGTCACATGCTACATGAGATACCAACTGCATGTGCCGCTGATGTCTGGGTACAACTGGAAGTAGAGGCAGCGCTCCTCCTTCTGGAGCCGCCTCCTCCACTTCCATGTGGACACAGACATCAGCGGCGCATGCACAGTCGGTATCTTTACTGCTCAGGCAACATGAGCAGATCCTCTGTGCTTTTGCTGCTACACAGAGCAATGATGCCGACACAAGGTTGACAGGGCCAAGCAAGATGTCTGGCCCTGTCAATCAAGGGGGAGTTTCTTGAGTAGAGGGTCAGCCTCTTGGTATTCCAGAAGGCTGATTTTTAAGGAATATCTTTTTGTTAGAATCGATTTGCTCATCTCTAATTACTGCAGAAGTAGGCAACTTTGATATTTAGGAATCTGGGAGAGCCACATGGTAGTAATCTTTGTATGAGCTGTAATAGTCATATTGATTGTAACCCAGCTATCCCAAAACTCACTAAAGATGTACACCTTTTAGGGCTTTTGTATTGTTAATATTTTAGGCAGAAATGATCTTTTCCATGTTTAGTATTGTAAGCTCGTTGAGAGAAAAGTGGGACAGAAGCATCTGTAATCTTGGTGGTATTATATACACTGATTCTGCTCCTGATACTCAACTCCATTACTGTCAGACAGACAGTATGAATCCTTATTGATACAGTGCCTCATCTGGAGATGTTGCTCCTGGTAGGTCCTCCCTATAGCAACTCTACTCTACACAGTTCACTAGTCAGCTGACTACAATGGAGCTGCTGGAGGTAGTATCTACCAGGAGCAACTACATTCTAGACAGTTCACTAGTGAGGAGACTAGAATGGAGTTGGAGGAGGTAGGATCTACCAGGAGCAACTCCATTCTAGACAGTTCACTAGTGAGGAGACTAGAATGGAGTTGCTGGAGGTAGGGTCTACCAGGAGCAAATCCATTCTAGACAGTTCACTAGTGAGGAGACTAGAATGGAGTTGGAGGAGGTAGGATCTACCAGGAGCAACTCCATTCTAGACAGTTTACTAGTGAGGAGACTAGAATGGAGTTGCTGGAGGTAGGGTCTACCAGGAGCAACTCCATTCTAGACAGTTCACTAGTGAGGAGACTAGAATGGAGTTGCTGGAGGTAGGGTCTACCAGGAGCAACTCCCTTCTAGACAGTTCACTAGTGAGGAGACTAGAATGGAGTTGCTGGAGGTAGGATCTACCAGGAGCAACTCCCTTCTAGACAGTTCACTAGTGAGGAGACTAGAATGGAGTTGGAGGAGGTAGGATCTACCAGGAGCAACTCCATTCTAGACAGTTCACTAGTGAGGAGACTAGAATGGAGTTGCTGGAGGTAGGGTCTACCAGGAGCAACTCCCTTCTAGACAGTTCACTAGTGAGGAGACTAGAATGGAGTTGCTGGAGGTAGGATCTACCAGGAGCAACTCCCTTTTAGACAGTTCACTAGTGAGGAGACTAGAATGGAGTTGGAGGAGGTAAGATCTACCAGGAGCAACTCCATTCTAGACAGTTCACTAGTGAGGAGACTAGAATGGAGTTGCTGGAGGTAGGGTCTACCAGGAGCAAATCCATTCTAGACAGTTCACTAGTGAGGAGACTAGAATGGAGTTGGAGGAGGTAGGATCTACCAGGAGCAACTCCATTCTAGACAGTTCACTAGTGAGGAGACTAGAATGGAGTTGCTGGAGGTAGGGTCTACCAGGAGCAACTCCATTCTAGACAGTTCACTAGTGAGGAGACTAGAATGGAGTTGCTGGAGGTAGGGTCTACCAGGAGCAACTCCCTTCTAGGCAGTTCACTAGTGAGGAGACTAGAATGGAGTTGCCTGAGGTAGGATCTACCAGGAGCAACTCCCTTCTAGACAGTTCACTAGTGAGGAGACTAGAATGGAGTTGGAGGAGGTAGGATCTACCAGGAGCAACTCCATTCTAGACAGTTCACTAGTGAGGAGACTAGAATGGAGTTGCTGGAGGTAGGGTCTACCAGGAGCAACTCCATTCTAGACAGTTCACTAGTGAGGAGACTAGAATGGAGTTGGAGGAGGTAGGATCTACCAGGAGTAACTCCATTCTAGACAGTTCACTAGTGAGGAGACTAGAATGGAGTTGCTGGAGGTAGGGTCTACCAGGAGCAAAGCCATTCTAGACAGTTCACTAGTGAGGAGACTAGAATGGAGTTGGAGGAGGTAGGATCTACCAGGAGCAACTCCATTCTAGACAGTTCACTAGTGAGGAGACTAGAATGGAGTTGCTGGAGGTAGGGTCTACCAGGAGCAACTCCCTTCTAGACAGTTCACTAGTGAGGAGACTAGAATGGAGTTGGAGGAGGTAGGATCTACCAGGAGCAACTCCATTCTAGACAGTTCACTAGTGAGGAGACTAGAATGGAGTTGCTGGAGGTAGGGTCTACCAGGAGCAACTCCCTTCTAGACAGTTCACTAGTGAGGAGACTAGAATGGAGTTGCTGGAGGTAGGATCTACCAGGAGCAACTCCCTTCTAGACAGTTCACTAGTGAGGAGACTAGAATGGAGTTGGAGGAGGTAGGATCTACCAGGAGCAACTCCACTCTAGACAGTTCACTAGTGAGGAGACTAGAATGGAGTTGCTGGAGGTAGGGTCTACCAGGAGCAAATCCATTCTAGACAGTTCACTAGTGAGGAGACTAGAATGGAGTTGGAGGAGGTAGGATCTACCAGGAGCAACTCCATTCTAGACAGTTCACTAGTGAGGAGACTAGAATGGAGTTGCTGGAGGTAGGATCTACCAGGAGCAACTCCATTCTAGACAGTTCACTAGTGAGGAGACTAGAATGGAGTTGCTGGAGGTAGGGTCTACCAGGAGCAACTCCCTTCTAGACAGTTCACTAGTGAGGAGACTAGAATGGAGTTGGTGGAGGTAGGATCTACCAGGAGCAACTCCATTCTAGACAGTTCACTAGTGAGGAGACTAGAATGGAGTTGGTGGAGGTACGATCTACCAGGAGCAAATCCATTCTAGACAGTTCACTAGTGAGGAGACTAGAATGGAGTTGCTGGAGGTACGATCTACCAGGAGCAAATCCATTCTAGACAGTTCACTAGTGAGGAGACTAGAATGGAGTTGCTGGAGGTAGGATCTACCAGGAGCAACTCCATTCTAGACAGTTCAGTAGTGAGGAGGCTACAATGGAGTTGCTCAAGGAAGGACCTGCCAGGAGCAACTACATTGCTGAACTGACTAGAATGGAGTTGCTACAGGGAGGTTCTATATGCAGTAGCATGCAGCTCTTAATCATCCAGTGAACAGTTTGGCCACAGAGTATGGATGGATAGGATTGTGGGAGTGCGCATAGGCTGGAGCTTTTGTCAATAGTGTGTAAGCATAACAACTGCTGCTGGATAGTAGGGTGGTCATAACCCCTGGATACAAGCAGTGTATAATGTGATGGAAAAATGAATCAAGCAATATTGACAATCACAATACATTAGTAAGTGGCTTGTATTTAAAAGGACCTTTTACCGATCCTGACATTACAATATAAGTATCTGACACTGTAAGGCATTATTAGTAGATGTCATTGCTGTCATTTATTTTTCAGATCGGCTGCTCTGTTGCCCCGCTGTGCCCCCCGTTCTGGTTTTGCGCCCTGTATGCTAATAGATAGCATTGGTACAGGTAGGAGGAGACACCAGCTTTTTTCAGGGGTCATCTCCGTCTCTCTGGAAAAAAGCTTCCCTTCTCCCTGGCTGTGACTGGACATCTCACAGCCAGGAAGCTGAGCTGCTCCTAGGCTACATGATTGATGAACGGCCTAGGAAATCTGGGCTACACACCGACATGTGTTGCACAACAGCAAGTCGCGCTACAAAAAAAAAGTGTGCAGCAGAGGTGAAGTGGGGCGGTAAGCACCTCATTCACATAAGAATAAAAGTAGTAATTATACTTAAGCAGTACATCTAAATACAGCAATAGAGGGCTCATTTAATTCATCATTATCAAGGTTACCACGCAGCATGCAGGGTATAGGGTACATCATGGTGACGGATGCTCTTTAGCAACATAAATCTTTAGAAATTAGTGACATTGAAAAACCATTACTTCTACAAGGTGGGGTACAATATTGTACCTTATGTTTTGCTCTATAAGACGCACCGGCCAATAAGACGCACCTAGGTTTTAGAGGAGGATAATCCGTTTTTTTTTTCCCCATTACACCTCAGGTCAGACCAGCAATCAGACCCCCAATGTTAATCAGACCTCAGCTTACAGCCCCAATCAGACCCCCAATGTTAATCAGACCTCAGATCAGATCCCATGCCCGCCATCAGCCCCCCATGTCAGCCATCAGCGCAAATAAAAAAAAATAATAATAACTTACCTCTCCTGCTTCTGGACGCCGCCACTCCTCACCACCAGCGCTCTCTCTCTTCTTCCTGGTTCTCGGCTGTCAGCTGTGAAGGCTGCGCACAGTGAGCTCACATGGTGTGCAGCAGACAGCCGAGAGGAGGACTAGGAAGTGTTGAGTACAGAGCCTTCACCGCTTACCGTTCCTCCGGTACTAATGAAGCGCTTCCAAAATGGAAGCGCTTCATTAGTATTTGCCCCATAAGGGGGGAAAAAATGCGTCTTATAGGGCGAATAATACGGTAATTCCAAGTGGTCACAGCACTCAACGGTAGCCTGACTTATTTAAGGGTGCACGTCAGGGTTGTGTTCCTTGCTCCACCTCAGGAACCACACTTGTAGTATTTATACCAATAGACAGCACTCCAATTGGTTGATGTGATAATTAGTGAATTTTATTCAGCCGGACATAATGATGCACAATGTACAATTATGGCAACGTTTCGGGCTAAATGGTAGCCCTTCATCAGGCCAGGATCTGACCACACACAAGGGAAGCCGGTGCCGGTATGATTGGTACTATTTTAGGGTGCAGATGACTTTTTGATCATTTGGTATTACCCTTTTTGTGATGTAAGGTGACAAAAAATGGCTATTTTTACACACTTTTTTTTTTTGTTTTACGATGTTCACCTGAGGATTTAGGTCATGTGATATTTTTATACAGCAGATTCTTACGGACGTGGCAATACCTAATATGTATACTTTTTTATTTAAGTTTTACACTAAAAAAGCATTTTCAAAATAAAAAAAAGTTTTAGTGTCTCCATATTCTGAGAGCCATAGTTTTTTTTATTTTTTTGGGCGATTGTCCTAGGTAGGGTCTAATTTTTTGCGGGATGAGATGACGGTTTGATTGGTACAATTTTGGGGTGCGTACGACTTTTTGATCGCTTGGTATTACACTTTTTGTGATGTAAAGTGACAAAAAAATTGCTTTTTTTTACACCGTTTTTATTAATATTTTTTTTAACGGTGTTCACCTGAGGGGTTAGTTCATGTGATATTTTTATACAGCAGGTTCTTACGGACGTGACGATACCTAATATGTATACTTTTTTGTTATTTAAGTTTTACACAATAACAGCATTTTTTAAACAAGCCTATGTTTTAGGCTACATGCACACGACCGTATGTGTTTTGCGGTCCGGAAATGAGTATTACACTCACCGGTAATCCGGTTTCCTGGAAGTCTCCATGACACCAAGTCCTGAGATTGACTTCCTTCTGATTGGACAGGAAAAACACAGAGAGGTTAAAACCCCCACCCCCTCCTCACATCACCAGTGTATTTTAACGAAGAACCCCAGGATGAAAGGATAATAGCTAATAGCAGAAAAAAATATGTGTGGTGTCATGGAGACTTCCAGGAAACCGGATTACCGGTGAGTGTAATACTCATTTCCCCAGTCGTCTCCATGACACCAAGTCCTGAGACAATATCAAAGATACAATTAGGGGGGGGGGGGACTGCCGACAGGACCTTACGTCCAAATCTTAGGTCATTAGTCTGTAGTGCTATGTGAAAGTATGGACTCTTTTCCATGTTGCTGCCCTGCAAATCTGTTGTAAGGAGGCTGAGGCTTTTTCCGCCCAGGAGGCAGCCATGCCTCTCGTAGAATGTGCTTTTAGGGAAGCAGGGACGTCTTTTCCCTGAGCTTTATATGCTTCGGAGATTGCCATCTTAATCCATCTGGAGATGGAACTTTTTGCCGCTTTCTTCCCTTTGTTAGGACCTGAAAATTGGACAAACAGGTTTTTGTCTATTCTCCAAAGACTGGTAGCTTCCAGGTACTTTAGGACCGCTCTCCGGACATCTAATGTGTGGTAAGTGATTTCCTGATCGTTTTTCGGATTGTCACAGAACGAGGGGAGAACAATGTCCTGAGACCTATGGAAGGTCGAGACTACCTTGGGGAGGAAAGTCGGATCTAATTTGAAAATTAATTTGTCCTCAAATATTGCAAGGAATGGTTCTTGGATGGACAAGGCCTGCAGCTCACAGACCCTTCTGGCTGAGGTTATTGCCACCAGAAAAATCGTTTTAATGGTAAGCCATCTGATGTGAATAGAGTCCAGAGGTTCGAATGGATCGGAGGTTAGACCCCCTAGTACCGTATTAAGGTTCCATGGTGGCACCATGTTTCTAATCGTAGGTCTGATCCTATCTGCTGCCTTAAGGAATCTGGATATCCAGGGATGTTCCGTTAGCTTGGTATTATATAGTGCTCCTAAAGCCGATACCTGGACCCTAAGGGTATTGGGGGATAGACCTAAATCTAGCCCTTCTTGAAGAAAATCCAGGATTAGTGAGATGTTGGCTCTAAACTGGTTGAAGGAGGTTCCAGACCAATCAGCAAATTTCTTCCATATTTTTTGGTACTCTGTTTCCTACTAAGGAGTAAGGTGTTCACTACTTTTTTTGATAAACCAAAGTTTAATAAGTTGGATTCTTCAGAATCCAGGCTGTTAACTTTAGTATTTTCAGGTCTGGGTGAGTAATGGGCCCCTGACTTAGAAGGTCCGGCCTCTGAGGTAGAAGGAGAGGGGCTTCCACGCTGAGGGCTTTCAAGAGGGAGAACCAACTTCTCTTGGGCCAGAAGGGGGTTATCAGGATTAGTGTACAATTTTCTTTTAGGAACTTCTGTAACACTCTGGGGATAAGCGGAAATGGGGGGAAGGCATAGACTAAGTTTGTTGTCCAACTCTGGTTGAAGGCGTCTACTGCCCGAGGATGATCCCTGGGGTTGAGGGAGAAGAACTGGTTTAGCTGATGATTTCTCCTGGATGCAAACAGGTCTATCGTCGGCCTGCCCCATTTTTTTTGTGATTAAGTGGAAGGCTTCTGGAGCTAACATCCATTCCCCTGGGTCTAGTCTGTGCCGGCTTAGGTAATCGGCCTGAATGTTTAAGACTCCCTTCAGATGAACCGCTGAAAGAGATTGAATGTTGCCTTCTGCCCAGGAAAAGATTTTGTTTGCCAGGTTCTGTAGCAGGCGATGCCTTGTGCCTCCCTGGTGTTGGATAAAGGCCACGGCTGTAGCGTTGTCCGAGTAGACTAGGACGTGACGACCCTCTGCCAGCTGACTCGTGTGTTTCAGTGCTTCCCACACTGCCCTCAGCTCCTTGAAATTTGAGGATTGCTGACTCACGTAATTCCCCAATGTTCCCTGGTAGGAGTTCCCCTGGACGACCGCTCCCCACCCGTGGAGGCTGGCATCTGTTGTGATGACTAGAGGGAGATCTTGTGCCCAGAAAATCCCGTTTTCTAGGTTCGATTTGCTGAGCCACCAAGTTAGTGATTTTTTGGTCTCTGTATCTAAGAATATTATCCTCTCTAGGGTTAATTGCGATCTGTTCCATTTGTCTAAGATGAACTTCTGGAGTGGTCTTAGATGGAACTGTGCCCAGGCAACTGCTGGAATGCAAGCGGACAGACTCCCTAGTACCTTCATGGCCTGTCTTATTGAACAGAATTTCTCCTTCTTGAACTTCCTCAAAGCTGTCTGAAGTTTTACTATCTTTTGAGGCGGTAGAAAGGATCTTTGGGAGACTGTGTCTAGAGTAATGCCCAGAAAAACCTTCCGTTTGGATGGGATTAAATCCGATTTTTTCCAATTGATGAGCCAACCTAGGCTCTGTAGATGATCCAGGACTAACCCGAGATGGATTCCCATGGTCTCTATGTTGTCTGCCACTACCAGTAGATCGTCCAGATAGGGGATCACACAAATTGCCTTTTCTCTCAAGGTTGTCAAGGCTTCCGCCATTATTTTGGTAAAAACCCTTGGGGCAGAAGAGATCCCGAAGGGGAGACACCTGAACTGGAAATGCTGAATGTTTCCGTCCAATTCTATCGCGAACCTTAGGAATTCCCTTGACCTGTGAATTGGGACATGATAATAGGCGTCGCTTAAATCTATTGTGGCCATCACTGCATCCTTTTTTAAGAGTTTCACTGCTGACTTCAGGGTCTACATTTTGAATTTTTGATATCTTACGTATTTGTTTAGATGTTTCAGATTTCCCGTTTGGTTTCTTTATAATGAAGAGGCGGGAATAGAATCCCAGTCCTGTCTGATTTTTTGGGACGGGCTCTATGGCGGCCAAGGTTAATAGGTTTTTTATGTCGTTTTTTAAGGTCGCAGTTTGAGATGGGGGAAGGGTAGTGATCACATATTTCTGTGGAGGGGAAGAGAGAAGATCTATCAGATAACCCTCTTGTATAATACTTAAAATCCACCGGCTGTTTGTTACGTGCTCCCAAGATCTTAGAAAGGAGCTGAGTCTTCCCCCCACTGGTATTGCGTCATTGTTTGCTGTTGGATGAGGAGGCTTCAGCCCGATTTGGGTTGAAGAGGAAACTTCTCCCCCTGCCTCCCTTCGCATAACTCCACCTCCCAGTCTTCCCTTTATCTTTTTTATTCTCGGGCTGAAAAAATCGGTCACGAAAGGGCTGCCTTTTTTGTTTATATCTTTCCTCTGGAAAACCTCTTTTTTTATTTGTCGCGTTGTCTAAGATTTTATCTAAATCTTCTCCGAAAACATACTGACCGTGGAAGGGGAGTGCGATTAATTTATTTTTAGATGTGATATCTCCTGACCACGCTTTAAGCCATAGTGCCCTTCTCGCTGTATTTGAGAGAACAGCTGTACGGGCGGACAGTTTAACTGATTCAGCTGCTGCGTCTGCTAGAAAGGAGGTTGCCATCTTTAATAGAGGCAAGCTCTCTAGGATTGATCCCGTGGTGTCTTATTGACCAGATGTATCTCCAGCTGGTCTAGCCAAAGGTTTAGTGTTCTGGCCACACATGTAGAGGCAACGCCCGGTTTGAGAAGGGCCGCCGTAGTCTCCCAGGTCTTTCGCAAGAGACTCTCCGCTTTCCTGTCTAGAGGATCTTTCAATTGTGCTGAGTCTTCAAACGGTAGGGCCGTATGTTTTGCTACCTTGGCCACTGGCGCGTCTACTTTTGGAATGGTCTCCCAATCCGTACAGTCCTCTTGGCTAAAGGGGTAGCGCCTCTTAATTGCCCTTGGGATAAAGGATCCTTTATCCGGTTTTTCCCATTCTGACCGAATTAATTTTTGGACACTATCAGGGACTGGGAAAACAGCCTTCTTCCTTTCACCTAGACCCCCAAAAATTTCTTGCTGGGTAGACTTAGGAGCTTTAGGCATCTCCATTCGAATGGTGGCCCTGATAAGTTCATCAATATCTTCAGGATTGAACAGGAAGCGCTTATATTCACCCTCTTCATCTGAAGATACCGGGTGTTTTTGGACAGATTCGGAGTCTGAGACCGCCAGCCCCTCAGAGTCGGAATCCAGGATAAGTGATTTAACACTACGGGGGTCCTGAGTGGGGGGAACTTTGGGGGGAGTAGGTTCCCTGGTAGTTAAGGCTAGCTGAACCTCTTCTTTTACCACTTTTCTAATGTCTTCAATTAAACTAGAAGACTCGGCCTTGATGACATTGGCGGTACATTCTTTACACAGGGGCTTGGATCCAGTGTTAGACAATCTTTTGCAGCAAATACCACATTTTCTAGTTTTTTTAGCTGCAGAAGCCGAATCCTTTTCTCCCTGAAATGGTAAGGGAGGAAAGGATGAGCAGACTGAACCCACCATACAAAGCATGTACCTGAGAACAGGTTAATCACTGTCCCAGGGTTTGATGCAGGCTCGGTTCCAGAGCCTGGCGTGAGGGGGGTGCTCATCCTGACTCCCGACCGCTTCAGAGATGCTTCACCAAATGTGAGAGCCGCGCTATACAGGGCGCCGTTACACAGGTCCTGAGCGTTTTTATAGCGTCTCCATGTGCTTCTCATGCTGCAGGACCTGTGGCGCATGTTGATGACGTCAGCGCACTTAGCTCCGCCCCCGGCGTCTGACGTCATCCGCCTGCCGGCCGGAAGGGACACATCACAGTGCCGATCCGCCGTGTTCCTCCTTCCCTCTGCATCAAGCCCTCCGGGACCGCCGCAGAGGGAATCTTCGCAGGGGCACTACCTATGCGCCCGAGCCCAGGCCTAACCGAACGGAGGAGGGAGAGCTGCACTGCAGATCCGACCTCAGCCTGCAGATGAATAATAACTCCAGGTGAGCCCAAACGAGCTCCGTGCACCTCTCCTGCTTCCTATCCTGATGGGACAGGAAAAACACTGGTGATGTGAGGAGGGGGTGGGGGTTTTAACCTCTCTGTGTTTTTCCTGTCCAATCAGAAGGAAGTCAATCTCAGGACTTGGTGTCAGGACTTGGTGTCATGGAGACGACTGGGGAAATTGCGGATCCGCAAAAAAAAAAAAGTATGCCATCCGCTTATCCGCTTTTTTTTTTGCGGATCCATTGTAACAATGCCTAAAATGGACAAGAATAGGACATGTTCTATTTTTTTTGCGGGGCTACGGAACGGACATACTGATGCACACTGTGTTTTTGCGGACCCATTGAAATGAATAGGTCCACATCCTATCCGCAAAAAAAACGGAACGGACACGGAAACAAACAACGTTTGTGTGCATGGGGCCTTAGTGTCTCCATATTCTGAGAGCCATAGCTTTTAATTTTTCGGGCGATTGTCTTAGGTAGAGACTCATTTTTTGCGGGATGAGATGATGGTTTGATTGGTATGATTTTGGGGTGCGTATGACTTTTTGATCGCTTGGTATTACACTTTTTGTGTTGTAAGGTGACAAAAACATGGCTTTTTTTACATTTTTTTTTTTTTTACGGTGTTCACCTGAGGAGTTAGGTCATGTGATATTTTTATAGAGCAGGTCCTTATGGACATGGCAATACCTTATATGTATACCTTTTTATTTATTGAAGTTTTACACAATAATATCATTTTTGAAACAAAAAAAAAATCATGTTTTAGGATACATGCACACGTTCACAATTCATGTGCAGAGAATCCTCAGGCAAATCAGTGCGGTCAATCCGCATCAATTGGTGCGGATTTGCATGCAGATTTGGTGTGGATTTTCCACATGCAGATTTTACTAAGTGAATGAATAAAATCAGGTCAGGAAAAATAAAATAAACTGACATGCTGCGGATTTTAAAATCCGCACCGCAGGTGAAAATCTGCGTGGAAAAAAATCTGCATCATGTGCATTGAGAATTTCAAATTCTCATAGAATACAATGTACATGACCTACGGTGCAGATTTTTCACACGCAAATCCTGATCGTGTGCATTTAGCCCTAATGTCTCCATAGTTCTGAGAGCCATAGTTTTTTTGGGCGATTGTCTTAGGTAGGGTATCATTTTTTGCGGAATGAGATGATGGTTTGATTGGCACTATTTTGGGGTGCATATGACTTTTTGATTGTTCGCTATTACACTTTTTGTGATGTAAGGTTACAAAAAATTGCTTTTTTGACACCGTTTTTATTTAATCTTTTTTACGGTGTTCACCTGAGGGGTTAGGTCATCTGGTATTTTTTATAGAGCAGGTTGTTACGGACGCGGCGATACCTAATATGTCTTTTTTTTTTTTTTTTTTTTTTACATTTAACACAATAAAAGCATTTTAGAAACAAAAAAAATCATGTTTTAGTGTCTCCATAGTGTGGGAGCCATATTTTTTTTTATTTTTTAGGCGATTGTCTTAGGCCTTCTGCACAAGAACGTGTGCTGCCCATTGCCGTATTAATACACGGGCACCGTTCCGTGTGCATTCTGCATCACGTTGCGGACCCATTCACTTCAATGGGTCCGCAAATCCGGAGATGTGGAATGGTGCGGAACGGAAGCACGTACTGGAACACTACGGAGTGCTTCCGTGGGGTTTCGGCCCGTACTTCCGTTCCGCAAAAAGATAGAACATGTCCTATCTTTTTGCGGAACGGCCGAATCGCGGACCCATTCACGGTTGGTGTTCGCATTTTGCGGGCCGCACATATTCGTGTGCAGGAGGCCTTAGGTAGGGGCTAATTTTTTGCGGGATGAGCTGACTGTTAGATTGGTACTATTTTGGGGGGCATACGCCTTTTTGATCGCTTGGTGTTGCACTTCTAGTGATGTAAGATGACAAAAAAAAGTTTTTTTTGCATTTTTTTTTTAAAGTGTTCATCTGAGGGATTAAGTTATGTGATATTTTTATAGAACCGGTCGATACGGACACGGCGATACCTAATGTCTACTTTTCTTTCTTTTCCATATTTTGTACAATTTTTTTTAACTTTATTTAATGGACGCTTTTTTTTACTTGAAACTTTTAATTTATTTTTTTAATTTATTTTGTTAACTTTTTTTTTCACTTTATTTTTTGTCCCACACTGGGACTTTTGGGGGTCTGATCCCCTTTACAATGCATCAAGATACTTCTGTATTGTGATGCATTGGCTGTAAGTGTATTACCACTGTAATACGCTTACAGCCTGCTTGCATGTGAGATCCAGGGGGCTGGATCTCACAGGCTGTCACAAAAGGCAGCCATGATGCCTAAGGAAGGCATTGGGCTGCCTTCCCTGCCATCGGGTCCCCGTCACAGCAGCGCAGGACCCCACATGTGCAGCGGTCAGCGCTGACCACGGCAGTGCGAGGGTTAATGCACCTGCATCTGTGTTTTCACCGATGTCAGCGCATACAGCAGGGGTCCGGCTATCAGTGACTGCTGGACCCCTGCCGCTGATCGGGCGGGCGCAGCTCCTGCACCCGCCCGATCAGCCCGCCGTACATGTACGGCGCTGGTCCTTAAGGGGTTAATACAAGGCAATTACTAATGTATTGTGATTGTCCGTATTGCTTCCTTTGCTGGCTGGATTCATTTTTCTATCACATTATACACTGCTCATATGCATATAGGAAAAAACACTAGCCTATGTGAGCACAATCTCTGGTGGCCACATTCCCAGCCACCAGAGAGGCCAACGCCTTTTCCTACAGTGTGCAAGCACGACCACCACTGATGGACTGCATGGTGGTCTGTAACCATGGAAACGAGCAGTGTATAATGTGATAGAAAAATAAATCCAGCCAGCAAAGGAGGCAATATGGATAATAATATATTAGTAAGTGGCTTGTATTAACTTTCTCTACATGATAAATGCCACTTACTGAAGTGAGACAACCCCTTTAATTAAGAGAAAATAAAAAAAGGAAAAAAGGTCACACAATCATTAGCAACCCTACGAACACAGATCTACACCGAAATCTGGGGCAACTCCATTTCTATTCTGCAGAAAATATAGCTCCCCTCCAACACACAGCCCCATGTAAATGACATCTCTGCCCTTCAACATACAGCCCCATGTAAACAACATTGCTCCCCTCCAACACGCAGCCCAAGCAAATGACATCGGTCCCCCCCAACCTGCAGCCCCATGCAAACGACATCACTCCCCTCCGACACGCAGCCCCATGTAAATGAAATTACTCCCCTCCGACACGCAGCCCCATGTAAACGACATCGCTCCCTTCCAACGCGCAGCCTCATGTAAATGACATTGCTGCCCTCCAACAAACAGCCCCATGTAAATGACATTGTTCCCCTCCAACACACAGCCCCAAGTAAATGACATCCCTGCCCTCCAAAACACAGCCCCATGTAAATGACATCCCTGCCCTCCAAGAAACAGCCCTATGTAAATGACATCCCTCTCCTCCAGCACAGTCCCTTGTAAGGCACATCACTCCCATCCTCCCCTGGCCTGCACATGCACATGGCACACTGACATTTCCTCAGAGATCTGGGAAGCCCCGTCTATTAGACTGAGAGACTCCGCCTCTTCCTGTGACATCACACCTCCTAGGAGAAACTCCATTCTAGACAGCACCGTGCTATGAGGTTGTCGGCAAGTTTCAGGAAGCAGGTACCGGTTATCCCCCCTTGTAGGGCTAGTGATCCTGGCTGCCCGGGCGCCGCCATGTTGGCGCATAGCATAGCCTCCACATACATGACGGCTGCCAGCGGAGTGATCGCCATTCCACGTCCTGTTACCTTGTCACCTCTCGCTCCACAGTGACATCACCTACCTAGCACTTTAGAATTGATGCTTAGAAATGATTCTTTTAATTAAAGGGTGACTCGCCCCCCCCCCCCCCCCCAGCTTCCCATATCCTAGCTGCTGTGAAACTACAACTCCCAGCATGCAAACGTGTTCAGTTGTTCGTCTGACTCCCATAGAAGTGACAGGAGCACTCTGGGAGTTGTAGTTTCAGAACAGCTGGCGTGCCGGAGGTTGCCGATCCCTGTTCTAACATTTCTGAAGACCCTTCAGTTGAGATCCGTAGGGTCCCCATGCACAGAGGCCGCCTGAGTGATGTGACATCTATGAGGCAGTTAGGTGGACTCCCAGCAAAGAACCATAAGGGGAGAGGAGGAGTAGTAGTATCTCCCCTTTTTATTATCTACGACTGATTTTGGCTCCAAAACCTGCATAAAAAAGTGTATCGGTCCCCTGGCACTATCCTCAGGATAGTTCATCAATATGAGATCGGCGGGGGTCCAACTCCCGGCATCCCCTCTCATCCGCTGCAGCCTCTTCCAAGGCCATGTGATGTCGCGTCCATTGGTCACATGGCCCAGGCGCAGTTCAATCCCCTTCAAGTGAATGGGGTTGAGCTGTGAAACCAAGCACAGCTGCCATCAAATGGATGGTGCTGCGCCTGGTATGCAGCGAGGAGGGCACAACATGCTCACCGGAACGCCACAGTCTCCTCAAACAGCTGATCACCCATTTCATATTCATAAACTAACCTGAGGATAGTCACCCGTATGATAATTCTGCTTCAAAATGTACGTGCGCGGCATCTCCCTTGTTGGCGAGTTTTATAGTTTCCTATTGGCCAACATGTAACATCTGGCCACAGCTTTATTTGTTTAAAAAAATAAAATAATGGTTTTGTAAATGTATAAAAAGAATCAAAATTACCCTCTTTCCCCATATTAGAAATAATAATAGAAAAAAATGTATGATAATAGGCAGCGCTACGTCCCAAAATGCTGGAGGTATTAAAATATAAACGTATTTTGTGAGAGCGCCGTAATAGAAAACTAAAAAAAATTGGCTATTCACTTTTTTTTTTTTTGCTACACCTACAAAAATAAATAAAAAGTATCAAAAAGTTATAAACACCCCAAAAGGGTCTCGATAAAAACTATAGATCGCCCAGCAGAAAAAGGGGCCCCCACACAGCTCCATAGATGTACCGTAAGTATAAAAAAAAGTTATGGGAGTCAGAATGCTATTTCATTTTTCCCCAAAAATATATATAAATGTGGTATCTTTGTAAATCGTACTGACCCAGAGAATGAAGAGAACGGGTCAGTTTTACTACCGCATAGGGAACGCCCTCCAAAAACAAAACCAGAACAGAAAAATCATAAAAAGGTATGGCTCCAGGAAGGCAGGGAGTAAATAATGAAAATGCAAAACCAAACCCCTCTTGTCAGGAAGGGGTTAAAAAAAAAAAGAAGAGAGATCCACCGTAAGAGTGGGCACTGAAGCTTGTTGTGCTTCTGGGCAGTTACCAGTGTTCTTTCTCTCCAGCATGCCAAGCCTACCGCTAGATGAGCGACAAGTGACCCAGAGAGATCCGGCGACTGGAAAGTTGCGCACACTGCCTGCTCTGGTAAGATCTCTGCACCTTGTACGTTTTCTCTGTAGGACCTTAGAGATGCAGATTTATACCCTAATGAAACATATATTTGGTATTCTTGTATTACTGTATATGAGGACCCCCTCTTTTTGAATTAAAGCAGGCATGGTGACAAGCTGATCAACCAGGGTCCAGCTCCCTGACTGTCATTGCCACACATACATATTCCATGCAAATGGATGGCCAACCATGTCATACATGGACATCTGGGAACGCGAGGGCGAGCAGAGCTCTACCCTGTCCATTAGAGAGGGGGTCTCCATCTCATCTATATTTCCATTTGGCCTTGTACGGCCACAATATAAAAGGATTTTAATATTGATGGGTTATCCTCAGGATAGGCCACCAATATCTGATCGGCGGAGGTCCGATTCCTGACACCCCCAGCAATTATGAGTAGCTCTGTCAGGGTGGGTTCACATCACGTTTTATGCCTCCGTTTGACATATACGTTACAAAACCAAAAAAGGACACAAAAATGCAGCACATCACGTTCTTGTATCCTGTAGAGTTGATTAAATAAAAATGGTAATTTTTTTTACAATGGAACACTTTGGTGAATGGATGCCACTGTATGGCATCAGTCTGAGGCATCCGTTTATTGTATACAAAAAAATGTGATATGAACCCAGCCTAAATTGTGCAGTGGCTGGAGCTTGTAACTGCAATGCTGCGTCCATTCACTTTTCCTATATGAGAGATCCAGCCAGGGTTATAACATTGTAAGCAACTCCCATTCAAATCATTGCCCCTTTGCCAGAAATTTCTGTAGCGTATTTCCGACGCCAAGGCCAAAGCAATGTACCTGGTCTCATATTGGTATATTTGCACACAGGTACCCTCTATACCTGCATAGGTAATGTAACAATCAGAAAATAATGTTTCTGTGCAGATCTTAAAGGCTATGTACACCTTCGGAGGCAATTTGTTTTATGATTGCATTTGGCTAAAAAACTTTTTTTTTTAAATTGGTCTTTATTAAAAAATATTGAGCCGTTCTGTCACAAAGGGTTAACTGTTTTTCCAACTGTGTGACTGGTACTTTCACTTTGCTCTTGTCATCTAATATCCCTTATCTCTAAACTACTAAGAGGTCATAAACACTTATTTAAGCCACAATCGTATCAGTAAGATGAGAAGCGAGCTATAATGAGTGTTTAGGAGGTCAGAGAGCAGAGATAAGGAGCCTGTCAGCTCCTGGTCTGATGGAAAATCCAGAGGATGCTACTAGAGCATCTCAGCTCTGTGCATAAAAAAAAAATACGCCATCTTTTCAATAAAGACCAATTAAAAAATATATTTTAAGCTCAAAATGAGTACAATGCAATAATACAAAATTGCCCCCTAGGTGTACATAGCCTTTAAAGGGATTCTGTCACCTTGTTTTAGCCTATAGAGCTGCAGACATGCACGGCTAGATCGCCGCTAGCATGTCCGCAATATACCTGTCCTATAGGGCTGTGTGCTTTTAGTCTGTTTAAAAAATGATTTTATAGATATGTAAATGAGCCTTGTAAGGGGCCCAAGGGGCTGTACTAACCTTCTTGGTGCCCAGCCACGCCCCCCTGTGAAGGAGCCCAGCACCGCCTGCGTCCTTCGAATCTCCTCCTTGCTCACAATTAGATCGCCGTAATCTCGCAATGCGCAGTTCCTTCCCTGAAGCTGATGCCAGCACAGAGAAAGGAACACTATGCCGGCACTGCGCATGCGCGAGCTCGCGTGCATGTCCGCAGCTCTATAGGCTAAAACAAGGTGACAGAATCCCTTTAAAAGGCCCAGTTATCAGAAATGATACATAAGAACACTTGATGCCAATAATTGGCCTGTGTAAGTGCCACTGATCACCCAAAACGCTCCTTGAATAGGTGATTAGTGGTTTATGTGGTATTTCTTAAGCCAGTATCAGACCCTGGCCGATCAGATAGGTCATCAGTTCAAAAATCCAGGAAAAACCCTTTCAAGGGAACCTGTCATGATCTTGGAGTATAATCTGCAGTATTACATGAGTAGTACTGCAGATAAGGTGTTAAGACTGACATTTTTATTTTTCTACTGTCCCCTGTTCACCCGCTGTCAGTACCGAAAGCTGAGTTGAAATACACAATCCGGACTGCTGTACCAAAATAATGGAGAGGACTGCTGTGCCAGGGCACGGGAGTCCTGACTGTATTTCAGTGCAGCTTTAAAGGGTAACTCATGTTTTCATTAAAAAAAAACTATTTTAGCATATGTTACTGCTGCAGCAGCATTATGCATAAATCAATCTTCACTTACCACTGTTTTCCTTGAGTTTTCCCTTAGTTACGGCTGTTTAAACATTTACAATATGAGGACCTTCTCAAGATGGCTCCTCTGCCAGTTCTGTGAGGCCAAAACTGCTTTCCCTCACTTCCCATACACACTTGCTGTAGCCAGAAGCTCCCTGCGAGCCAATCAGATTGGATTACGGATAGACACGCCTCCTCACTCTGAAGCCTAATGCAGGCATGCAGTGTGAAGGACCGCCCCTCCGTCTTCTGTTCACATTAAGTTGGGAGACAGATGAGCCATAGCAATGGTCTTTTAAAGAGCACCTTTCACCTGGATATCCTTAATCCAATTATTATCCTACCTTCTGGTGCGGCCCCCAGTGATGTCTTGGCACTTATTTTTTTTTTTTTTTCTAAAGAATCCCCCGTTCGTCCGCTGTGGTCCCAGTTTCTTTTGGCGCCTCGCGGGAGAAGGAGCTGCGATTCTCGCGATAACTTGAGCTCCTTCTCCCTTGCTAAGAGCGGGGCCCTCTGATTGGATGCGCTCGCAGCCAGGGAGAAGATAACCGCGCCCAGGAGAAATACAAGTCCAAGCCTAGTATAACCGAGTCCCCTCATTAGCATATGAGGCGCCAAAAGATACGGGGACCACAGCGGACGAACAGGGGGTTCTTTAGGAAAAAAAAAGTGCCAAGACATCAGTGGGGGCCGCACTATAAGTTAGGATAATAATTAGATTAAGGATATCCAGGTGAAAGGTGCTCTTTAATGGGGTTGTCCAGGGTCAGAGCTGAACCTGGACATACCTCCATTTTCACCCAGGCAGCCCCCTGACATGAACATCGGAGCAGTTCATGCTCCGATGCTCTCCTTTGCCCTGCACTAAATCGCACAGGGCAAAGGCATTTTTAGGAGTTCCGGTGACGTACCGGGGCTCTCCATGGGGCTGCCAGGAAGCCTGGTGACGTCACCGGCACTGATGGGCGGGCTTTAGTGTTGCCCTAGCCAGCAAAACGGCTAGGGCAGCGCTAAAGCCCGCCCATCAGAGCCGGTGACGTCACCGAACACACTGCCGGGCGTAAGCTTCCGCCCGGCAGTGTGTTATGATAAACAAAAGAGCCCGTGCCCTGCGCGATCTAGCTCAGGGCAAAGGAGCGCATTAGAGCATGAGATGCTCCGATGCTAGTCTCAGGGGGGCTGCCTGGGTGAAAATAAGGGTATGTCCGGGTTCAGCTCTGAACCCGGACAACCCCTTTAAGGGAGCAGTGGAAAGGGACAGGAGACATTAAAGGGGTTGGCCACTTTCTGGTTATTGTTGCCCAAAGTGTATATAAGATGAATATATGGCACTTACTAATATAGCCTTTGTTGAAATTCTGCTCCATTTTCTATATTTCTTAAGGTACACAAAGTATTTTGTCCTTTCCACACAGAGGTCTTGTCCATAAAATGGCTGCTGATGGAGGGTCATGTGCCCAGGCACATCACCTCCATGTGGGGTCTCCTCCATTCAGATACACTGCCCCACCATCTGCACTTGTTCTGTTTGGAGTTCAGTGCAGGTGCAGTATGTTTGGAAGGAGGATACATCGCATGGAGGTGATTTGCCTGGTCACATGACCCTCCATCAGCAGCCATTTTATGGACAAGACCTCTGTGTGGACAGAACAAAAGACTTTGTGTACCTTATGAAATATAGAAAATGGTGCAGAATTTCAACAAAGGCCATGTTAGTAAGTGTCATATATTCATCTTTTCTCGCCCATTTTCCTTGGGGGACACAGGAGACCTTGGTATAGCTCAGCTCCCTAGGAGGCGTGACACGAAGTGAAAACTGTTAAGCCCCTCCTCCAGCAGCTATACCCTCAGCCTGGAGAGAGAGACTGCCAGTTTTTGCTTAGTGTCCAAGGAGGCAAGACACTCCCTGCTTCGCAGGGCTGTTTTCTCCTTGTTGTTTAAATTTAGATTTTTACTTTTTTCTTTTTCTTCCAGACCATCAAGGACTTCAGACACGCAATAGACCTCTGTTTCTCCCGGGGTTGAGCTGCGCCGGTGCCGGTCACCCGCACTGCTGCCTCCCCCACAGAAGGCAAGGTGGACCAAGGCAGCCTAGCTCCCCTGCATCCCGCCAGCGCAAGGGTCACCCGCACGCCAAGTCCCTCTTCCAGCGTCCTGCCACTACGGTGCCAGTAGCTGAAGGGGCGACCCTGCTGGAACGGACCGAGGGTGAAGACGGCTGATGGTGACAGTGGCTTCTCCAGCCCTACGTCCCCGTCCCCCCCTTCCCGATCTCCTGCGTGCCTGACCCCCATACTGGTGCCTCTGGACCCTTCTGTCCCTGCTGGACCTAGGCTGGCCCCTGGGGCGGCAATCTGCTCCCTCTCCTCCCCTCCTGGCCTCCATAGGACATTGCAGCTGGCTGTCTCCCCACTGCTAGCTGCAGAATGCTGCAACGTAGGTTCCGCCGCATTGCCGCCCTTCTCCTGCCGGCGTTCCTCCTCTATCCTCACGGGCACCCAGTCTCAGGGTCCCCCCATCCCCTTACCGGTGTGCTGCTCAGGGCCAGGGGCCCGCTCCTGACGGCCGAGGCGTAAGGCCTCGCCTCCGGCCCGCGGGGTGGGCACCCATGGCCCCGGCTTGAGTGCGATGCTCCAACAGGCCCCGGCTGACCGTCGGTGCATTCCGGTCGGCCGCCGCAAATTTTGGCCCAGGCTTCGCGGCCTGCTGGGCCGCAATTCCGGCGCTCCTTCCCGGGCCCCTGACTCTTCCGGCCCGCGGGGTGGGCACCCGCGGCCGGTATGTACATGCGCCCCTCTGGCTCCCTCCAGGTTCCGGACGGTACCTCCCCGGTTGGCCGGGCAGCGCAAAAATTTAGGCCCCGGCTTCGCGGCCTACTAGGCTGCAAAATTCCGGCCTTGGTTGGAGGGGGCGGGAACTTCTGCAGGCGCGAATTCTTCCCCCCTGGAGGTTTCCCCGCCCCCAGGGGATCGCAGCGCTGCCCCCCAGGCCGGATCCCTGTTAACCTTTTGGGTACCGGCCGGCTCCCATCTAGAGGAGACCCTCTAAGATCTGGGCTTCCTCATGGGTCTGTATGGCTGGCCCCTTTCCTGCCTCAGAGGGGCTGTGTTTAAAAAAAAAATACCGGAATTCTTGTTGGCTGCGCAGGACGCTGCAGCCTGATCTCAGTAGTGCTGGCCGTATGCATGCCCCCCTTCCATAGGCGGCATGTCGCGCTCCCCGGCTGCGGCGCTGACCAGGTGCATGTTCCCCTTCTAGGTGGATTCTTGCCCTCTCCCGGGATACGGCGCTGGCCAAGTGCATGCCGCCCTTTCTATAGGCAGAATTCGTCACCCTCTCCAGATACGGTGCTGGCCATGTGCATGACCCCCCCTTTCTAGGCGGAATACTGCACTCTCCCTGGTTGCGGGCTGGCCTTGTGCATGACCCCCTTCTATAGGCGGAATACTGCACTCTCACCGGATACGGTGCTGGCCATGTGCACGACCCCCTTCCATAGGCGGAACGCTGCACTCTCACTGGATTCGCTGCCGGCCATATGCATGACCTCCTTCCATAGGCGGAATGCTGCACTCTCACTGGATTCGCTGCCGGCCATGTGCACGACCCCCTTCCATAGGCGGTATGCTGCACTCTCACTGGATTCGCTGCCGGCCTTGGGCATGCCTCCTTTCCTCAGGCGGCATACATACACTCTTACTGACTGTGGTTGTTCTCTCGCCAGTACGTTGCTGTACATGTGCATGACCCCCATCCATGGCTGGGTGCTTGCACTCTCACCGGATACATTGCTGGCCATGAGCATGGCCCTCTTCCATGGGTGGAATGCTTGCACTCCCATTGGATACGGTGCTGGCCTTGTGCATGACCACCCCTCATTCCATGGGCTGAATTTTGCACGCTCACGAGACTCACGGCTGTCCTTGTATATGCTGTGCTGGACTCGTACATGTCCCCCTTCATTGGCGGAGTAGTTGCACTCTCACGGAATTCGGTGTTGGGTGGATCATTGCACAATCACTTAATGCTAGGATAACCCTGTGCATGTCCCCCTTTCACTAGGTGGACCTCCTGCGTTCCTGCTGGATACAGTGCAGCCATGTGCATGGCCCCCTTCTGGGCGGAATATGGTATGTCCTACTTCTCTGAAGTTGGTACTGGCCTTAAGCATCACCCCCTTTTGGGGCGGGCCTTTGCACTCTTGCCGACTGCAGTGTTTGCCAGGTACATTTCCCCCCTTTCTGGGCGGACTGCCTGCCTTCCATCGCATGCCATACTAGTCTTGTGCAGAACTCCCTTTCAGGCTGCACTTCGCACTTCCGTAGATACTGTGGGACTCTGTGGCTGGCCCCCTTCGCTGAGTGACTATTTTGCAGTGAGCTGACGTTCTTGTGCGCTCTGTGCGTTGTTTGGGCCGTGTATGCCTTCTCCTACCGTAGGTGGGTTGGCTTTCTCACTGCTTACCGGGCTGCTCGTACGTATGCCTCCCTTCTTCCTGCGACATACTTGTTTCTCTTGGGATACGATGCTTGCCGCAAGTCTTGCACTCTTCTCTGAAGAGATCATTCTGCTTCCACCTGACTCGGACGGGCTCTACTTGCTCTCTACTGCACCGAGCTAGGCGGTACTAATTCTCGGGTTTGGATTGTATATTGCGGTTCCGTTGTGACGGTATCCACCATGTTCGTTGGCCCTTCCACCTGGGGAGTGTTCGTGGTTCCTAGATGCGTACCCATTCGTCCTCCCGCGGCATTGCTTCCCTGCGCAAGCGGTCACATGGACGAGAGTGCTGTCTGCAGCGCCCCTCGAATTCTATGTTGGCTCTGGCGGGACTACGGTTCCCTCGCCTACTACCATTTCCTCCTCTTCGGTTGCAGTGTGGTATGAGTCTTTCCTATTGGCGCCCCCTGCGCTTCAGTTCTGCTCTGCTCCCAGGTTCGGGCCGCTCTTCTTGGGAAGGTCACCCATCTTCTCTTGGGTGCTCGATTATCCAGGTCCGGGGGACCTCCACTTTGGGTTCTTCAGGGTATTCGCCTTCTGCGAGGCAGTGAGCCGGGCGTCTCGCAGAGTAGCGGGTGTTCTGCTTTTGAGCTGTCCTACTATGACTTCCCTGTTGCCCACTCCTCCTTTCTTTTGGAGGATGTTATGCCGGCCTCTGTCTCGACTGCTTTTTCTCGCCGACTCTGTTTTGGCTCCCGCTCGGGGCATATCACTCCGATGTGGCTTCTGCCCCGGCCAGGCTTCAGAGGCTGTTCCTTCACTGCCCTCCCCTCTGGGGAGAGCATGGTTGTTCACTTGGATGGTTCCGGTGTTCCTTGTGGCCTCGTACCGTCTCCCTCGTTCACATTGGCTGTACTAGCTGTGTGCATATTTACCGGGTCTACCGCGTTCTGTCCTCCCGCTGGGTGCAGATTGCGTTTTCCATTCTAGGCGATGGTCCTGCTGTGGACTTACCTTCTCGATAACTTGGGAGGACTACCCTTTGGTCAAGATTGTCCTTAGATCTCCCACACTTGGACTGTAGAACCCCTTCCTCTGGTGGCAACATCGACATGGACTTTAGCCTGTCTTGTCCTGGCATCTGTTGGATGCTGGGCGGACCCTTTCGGTTCCTTCCGTCTGTCCTTCTGCTCCCCACTCCGGGTGGATACGGGACGACGTTGCTCGGGGGCCTACGGGACCAGTTTTACCGGACTCTTCTGCCTGTGTTACTGGTCTGCGCCTGATCACATTGAGTTTTTTTGCCGCTTGCCCAGGCGATTCCAGCGGGCACGCTAGTGTTCGCTCCCGGCCATGCTTCGTCCAGGATCTATTGTCGGACTTAGAGTTCTTACCTGGGGTTCTGTGGGAAGCTGGGCATTCCCCCACTCCGCCTTTCTCTCCCCATGGTTCTGTCCTTCTCCAGTCCGGGCTGGGACTCTGTTCCTTGAAGTGTCAAGTGTCGGCGCTGTCCATCCTCTTCCAGCGTTCCCTGGCCCCTCTTGGGCCTGTCAAGACCTTCTTCCACGGAGTGGCTCTTTGGTTCCTCTGTACCGTCCCCTCGTACCGCCCTGGAAACTACATACTGAGCTCTCGGTGCTCTAAGCTTTCCCTTGGAGCCGTTACAGAAGTTCTCTGTACTCCTTCTGTTCTGTACGGTTGTGTTTCTGTAGCCATTGTGTCTCTCAGACGGGTGTCTGAATGGTGGCCCTTCTTATTCCGAGCCTTCTGTCCTTCCCCAGGACATGGCTGTTCTCCATCCCGTCCCTTCCTTCCTTCTTAAGGTGGTATCTGCCTTTCATCTCAACGAGGCTATCGTCCTCCCCTTCCCACCCCCGGGAACTGACACTTCACCGATTGGACGTTGTTTGGGCCTTGCAGTTTTACTTGGAGATCAAGGGCTCTTGTCGACGCTCGGACTCTTGTGGTCCCAGGAGGTCCGCGCAAAGGTTTGACGGCCTCCAGGGTGGCTTTCCTCCGCTTCATCAGAATGGCTATTGCTGAGGTTACCGCACCAAGGGCAGGGTTCCGCCTTTAGTGTCACCGTTCATTTCGCCAGAGCGGTCGGTGCCTCCTGGGCCGGAGGCATTGGGCTTCGGCCGTGCAATTGTGCAAGGCGGCCACCGGTCTTCCTTGCACGCCTTACCAAGTTCTACAGGGTGCATACTCGGGCTTCGGCGGATGCTGCCTTGGGCCGCCTGGGTTTTGTAGGCGGGGGTTCCTTGATGCCTACGGGTGCTTCGCCTTCGAGCTGTGGTCCCTCCCCTCTTGGACTGCTCTCGGACGTTCCAAGGTCTCCTGTGTCCCACAAGGAAAATGGGCGAGAAAACGAGATTTTTGTATAACTTACCAGTAAAATCTTTCTCGCTCTTCCTTGGGGGACACAGCACCCACCCATTCATTGTTTTTTTCTACACGGTTTCCGGACTTAGTTTACCCCGTTGGGTAGTTGGCTTGTTGGTTCCACTTGTTGGACATTGCCTTTTCTCACTACTTGGACACGCAACTGGCTGTCTCTCTCTCCAGGCTGAGGGTATAGCTTCTGGAGGAGGGGCTTAACAGTTTTCACTTAGTGTCACGCCTCCTAGGGAGCTGAGCTATACCCATGGTCTCCTGTGTCCCCCAAGGAAGAGCGAGAAAGAGATTTTACTGGTAAGTTATACAAAATCTCGTTTTATACACATTGGTCAACAATAACCAGAAAGTGACCAACCCCTTTAATGAAAGCTGTTGTTATAAGGTAATTACAGATCTTTTGGCAATCATTGACAGACTAACTCAGGTATACATGCCTAGCTGTAATAAACTAGCAAATAAAAAAAATATGACAGTTACCCTTTAAACCTTGGTAGCGGAGGAGCGAAGAGCAGCAGGGAAATAGCTTCTCATCTGCAGGACTACTCATTTATTACTACAGATAATAGTCCAAGAGCGTGGTGACGGATTCCCTGTAAAGTGGCCCTGTCAGCTCTGCTGTTAGATATGTTTTAGAAAATTCTGGTATTTACCTTAAATTCTGAAGCCTCTTTTCTTAGAATTTTGCATGATACCATCCTTCTGTTATACCTTTTGGAAATGTATGCCTAAATGGACAAATGGGCGTTATCATTCCTTTTGTCAGTGGGGTTGTGTTCATTCTTGGGCAAACACTGTCCAGTTAGTGCTGGCACCGTCAGACCGTGTAGGGCAGCACCCTATTGGTAAGAATGCACATTTGTCAGTTCATGTATTTCGAGGAGGAATAATAGATGAAAAATGGCACAACGAGTTCGAAGAAAAGGTGCTTCAGCATTATTTTAGTAATCACTAAAACAGACTTGTTAGGAGACCCTTGAGGTCTTCTGTGAGGCTCCTTTCACAGTAGGTTTGCAGTGTCTGTACGCTTTATGTCCAGCGTTGGATCAAATCTATCCATAGGCCCCATTCACCTGATGGAAACCGAGAGGGCATTCTTTTGGCTTCCGCCAGGGCAATATATGGTGGTATGCTTTTTTTATGTTGGTCTGTTCCTTACAGTCATGGGGTATCCATCGGAGGTATATGCAATGTATACCCCTCTGACAGACATGGCAAAAAGTGTGAAATCAGCCTAAATAGCATCACTCTTCATAAAGTGACTGTTTTAATTTTGTCAGCCTAATAAATCATTTTATTAAACCCTTTAGCATCCGAGCCGTGTTGCAGCCAGACACTTTATCGTCTATACTCCTCCACCAGAGTCCTGTTCTCCTGCTTCCCTAGAGGAGTTTTTGGAAAGGGTAGACTTCATTCTGAAGGACCTAAAGTGGCTGTTAGCGCTGCCTCATGATCTTTTCTGGTGCCAGGTGAGGAGATATTCTGTACTTTTGACTTCATTGCCATGAATATGTTTATTGTACATCAGTTCTCTGACTTGTCTCTCCAGGCAATATATGACGAGTCACTACAGAAATGTTTGGATTCCTTCCTGAGCTGTGCCCCCCGTAGATATGACCGCCACATCCCTTTCCCACCTGCTGTGCAGCGTGTACATGAGGAACTCTATCGCCATGTTTTTCTCACATTCCTGAGGATGGCTACACACAAAGAGTCCAAGGTACCAGTCTTGCAGACTGTGCAGGTGTGAGATTCACAGGACCCAGTGAGCTGTATGGCAAGGGGGAGCCGCTTGAGCAGCGGGGTAGGCCCTCATTGCTCAAGAAGTCTGTTTGATGAACTAATCAATTTTGCTCATCTCTGGTTGAGACCTTTCCTGGGGTACACACTAAACATAAGCAACAAACGTGATGTGAACAGAGCCTGAATTATCTTTCGGTAAGGGCCAGTTCACACAATTTTTTTTGGCGCTGATTTTGGAGCGTTTCCGCCTCATAATCAACTCCAAAAACACTTCAACACAGTCTTCCACTCATTTCAGTGGTATGCTGAAAATGCAGCTTTGTATTGAAGTGAACACCCATTGGTTAAAAAAAACGGTGTCAAAAACTGCATTAAAAAACATGCTTTTTTGAGCTGAAAAAAGACGTGTATTCTGCGTTGATTTATTAAGCGTGTATTTCAAATATATGTCATGGGAACTGGCTCCAGGTCGACATGCACATGAATGTTAAAAATGGCCATTTAAGTAACGAACAACCACCACACAGCCATTTTTAGCATTAATTAAAGGGGTATTCCCATCACATACAATGGGGGCATATTGCTAGGAAATGCCCCCATTGTCTGATAGGTGCGGGTCTCACAACGAGAACGGAGCGGCCCCTGCTCCCATTCATTTCTATGGGGCAGACGGAAATAGCCGAGCCAGCGCTCTATTTTCGGTGGACCCACAGAAATGAATAGAGGGTGGCCATGCATGCACAGTGCGCCCTCCGTTCATTTTCCTGCTCCGTTCTTATTGTAGGTGTGGGTCCTAGAGGTGGGACCCGCACCTATACGACAATGGGGGCATATACTAGCGATATGCCCCCATTGTCTGAGATTGCGAAACCCCTTTAACGTCTATGGGGTTGATGTTTTTTTTAACAGGCCAGTGAATAGCGGCTGTCAAAAAATAATACATGTCCTATTTTCGTTTTCACAGCCAGATGGGGCCGTTTTTTAATGGCTTCTTAGACAGGAGTGCACCCATCTAACGACAGTTAAAAATGTCCAATATTCAATATAGCCTTTTAGGGGTTAAAAAAAATAAATAATCACTCACCACATCCACTTGCACACGCAGAGGCAGTTTCTCCTCTCTAGATTGTGAAGGAACTGCCGAAGGACATGCACTCAGAGTGATTATGTCATCACGTGATCCTGCTGGGAGTGCACGGTGACATCATCATGCTTAGCATAGTTCTTTCTTCAGGTCCTTCACAATCAATAGATGAGCGATCTTTAAAAAAAAATAACAAATTATTACAGCTGAGGACCATCATGGGGACATTAGAGGCCACTGTGGGGAACCTCTGGGCCACTATGGGGAATATTATTAGTGCTGCAGGCCACTATGAGGGAAATCATTACTGCTGGGGGCCACTAAGGGAGACATTATTACTGCTGGGGCCACTATGGAGGACAGTATGTATACTGTAGGGGTTGGAATTTTATTGAAAAAACAACAATGAAATTCTACCATTTTTAATATCCAGAAAATGAATGCACAAATGGTTGAAAAATGGCCGTGCATAACTGACAGTGTGTCCGTGTTTTTTTGAGCCTTAGGCCTCATGCACACGACTGTATTTTTGATGCACATCCAATCTGCATTTTTTGTGGCTCAGATGCGGGCCCATTCAGTTCAATAGGGCCACAAAAAATGCAGACAGCACACCATGTGCTGTCCACATCTTTATGTCCGCTCTGCTCTCCTGCTTAAATATAGAACATGTCCTATTCGTGTCTGTTTTGCGGACAAGAAAATAAATTTTTAACGCAGGGAGGAACGAAAAAAAGCAGGATGCACACGGCCGGGATCCGTGTTTTGTGGATCTGCGGTTTGTGGACCGCAGAACGCATATGGTTGTGTGTGCATGAGGCCTTACAGTCATTACATTTTGACTGCAGAAATACTTACTGCTCTCTCTGCAACTGCTGCACCCTCTGCACTTTGATTGACTTTAGGAGTAGTCAGAGCAAGGCGTGATCACGTTTTCACTGCCTGTCCCTGTCAATCAGTGCAGATGGCGCGGCAGTTGCAGAGAGAGTCGAGCCTCTAGGTGTAATGACAACGCCCCCGTTGCTCCCAGAGTCTAATTTGCATATATTAAAATGCGGACACATAAGGACATGGGACCAACACAGATGCCTTCAGCTGCCAAGTGCACATATAACAGGTCAGCCAGTGTCATAGATGCAAATCTGCTGACAGATGCCCTTTAAATGAACACTAAACCATTATAGACCATAAACACAGTAAAACCTCAGTGATATCCACATTCATTTTTTTTCTCTTCAGGATCATCATATCACACCATCGCTGTTTGGGGAAATTTTGTACAACAATTTCCTTTTCGACATTCCAAAACTCCTGGATATGTGTGTCCTGTTTGGGAAAGGAAACTCTGCTATCTTGCAGAAGATGATTGGTGAGCAGAAATGTCTTCTCTTCTGATCAATGCTGGGTTTGCAAGACAAAAAAAAAAAAGCGATATACATGAGTATCACACCACAACCGCATTGTGGGAACATGGCCGTTCAGTAAATAGTTTGCCATTCTGACTTCATTTTCATGTAGTTATATTTTACCCTTCTATATGAATTCTCAGTTTTCTTTCTCTTTCTTTGTGATTTATGTAACTACAAAAAATTTTCTGTATTGACAGGTAATATTTTCCAACAACAGCCCAGCTATTACCAGGATCTGGATGACAGTGTGCCTACATTGCTGCAAGTAATAAGCACCAACCTATTTCTCCTTTGCATTAGTGTTTCAATGTTGGCTCGACACACGTCGTAGAGTTGAGCAAACCAACACCTATGCCACAAGATTAGCCGCATATAGACACAAATGACCGGTTTGTCAACTACATTCCTTAGCGGTTGTCCAGGATTATTTTTTTTTTTATTAGCACCCCCACCTGACCCACTTGGGGACATATCACTGCTGAGGCCATTTATTGGCTGCAGCAGTGAATGTGTTTCTGTCCATGCAGGGAAACGGAATCCGATGACGATAGTCTGCGATCCACAGTGTCTGAACAGAGTGGCGAGGAGCTGGTAAGTATAGCTATGTTCACAGGTCCTGCTGGGGGTGTTTTAAAAAAAAAAAAAAAAACCTGGATATCCCCTTTAAAGGGTTTGTTCCACAAACAAGTGAATGTCAGTTACACAAAACCTAACACATCTGCAATTTGATCCAGTAGAAAAATTCTTTTTTCTATGTATTGCTGTTTAGACTTGTTTTGGCACCCCCTGGTGGTGTTTTAATATCATCAGAACATCCACCTGATGTGTCCATTGCTGGTGAAAATACATGCCTGGTACCTCGGTCCCTCTGCCCTGAATCTTCTTGTGCATGGACAGTGGAGCTATTCTTGCCATAGTACAGGCCATTCTGCACACTAGAAGCAGCTTCCTCTCATCAGCACTGGAGTGCCTTCAGAAGTTTGTAACAGCAATATCTAGATGCAAGAGGGTCCTTTTTTCCCAATAATTTAATTTGCAATATTGTTATGTTTTGTGTGATCTGATGTAATATTTTATTGTGGGCCACACTGTTAAGGAATGCAGTTGACAAATTGGTCATTTGGTTATACTTGGATATACTGGCATGCTTGCTAGCAGAGACAGAGCTTGAAGATCCTTCTACCATGTGCCATTTATAGTCCTGGTGTTATCTTCTGTGACATAGGGACCTTCGTTATCAGGGTTCAGGTGCTGTCGCTTCAATCTCTATAGCTATACCCCTTTTTTTTGTCAGTCTTGGTGTTTTCAATAAAACTCGACAAGAGGCTGACTGTTTTTTGGCCTCCATCTATCACAGTGTTTATTTTTGGTCTAACCATGCATTTTGAACCAAAGCTTAATATGTGCTTTCATCCTAAGGTTTTCAGCTCAGTTATGCAGGTTTGTGGGCTTCAGCAGAAGGATTGTAAAGAACCACTGAAACTGGAAGAACAGAGGCTGACAACACCCTTGGATATGCCAGAGCAGGTAAAGGGGAAAATAATTATATATATATATATATATATATATATATATATATATATATATATATATTACACACACAGTGCATTTGGAAAGTCTTCAGATGCTTTCACATTTGCAGCCTTGTGATAAAAATCTAAAAACCCCATAATGAGAAAGTGGAAGCAGAATTTTAGAAATTTTCCCTTGATCATCTTTGAGATGTTTCTACACCTTTAATTAAAGTCCACCTGTGGTAAATTCAGTTGATTGGACAAGATTTGGAAAGACACAGCCCTGTGTATATAAGGTCCCACTGCTACACAATGCATATCAGAGCAAAAACCAAGCCATGAGGAGGAAAGAACTGACTGTAGGGCTCAGAGACAGGATTGCCTGGAGGCACAAATCTGGAGAAGGGTACAGAAACATTTCTGCTGCACCGAAAGTTCCCAAGAGCACAGTGACCTCCATAATTCTTAAATAGAAGAAGTTTGGAACCAGGACTCTTCCAGCCCACCAAACTAAGTAATCGGGTGATAAGGGCCTTGGTAAGAGAAGCGATCAAGAGCCCAATGGTCACTCTGGCTACGTTCCAAAGATCCAGTTTGAAGATGGTAGAAACTTTCAGAAGCTTAACCATCACTGCAGCACTCCACCAATCTGGGCTTTATGTCAGAGTGGCCAGAAAAGAAGCCTCTCTCTTTAGTAAAAGACACATGAAAGCCCACCCGGCGTTTGCAAAAAGTACCCAAAGGATTCTTAGACTGTGTAACAAGATTCTCAGATGAAACCAAGATTTATCTTTTTGGCCTTAATTCTAAGTGTCATGTCTGGGGGGAACAGGCGCTGCTCATCACATGCCCAATACCATCCCTACAGTGAAGTATAGTGGTGGCAGCATAAGGCTCCGTTCACGCGTCCGTAACGTGTTTTGCGGATCCGCAAAACACGGACAGCGGCAATGTGCGTTCCGCATTTTGCGGACCGCACATTGTCGGCACTAATAGAATATGCCTATTCTGGTCCGCAATTGCGGACAAGAATAGGACATGTTCTGTTTTTTCGGGAACGGAAATGCGGACCCGGAAGTGCAGGTCCGTTTTTCAGGAGCCGGGCCATGGGTCCGCAATTCCGTTGTCCGCAATTCCGTTCTGCAAAATGCTGAACGAAATTGCGGATGTGTGAATGGGGCCTTATGCTGTGGGGGTGTTTTTCAGTGACTGAGACAGGGAGATTGGTCAAGGTTGAGCGAAAGCTGAATGGATTAAAGCAAACCTTTCACCTGGATTTCACTTAATAAACTATCAAAAGTACCTTATAGATCATCCTCATTGTGTTAGCACACGGTCTTGTCCCGCTTTTCTGTCATGTATATGCATGAAAAAATCGCTTTATAAAGTACTCTTCTCCAGCTCCACAAGTCACGTTAGAAGTCAAGGGGGTAGCCCTTCCCTCACTCCAGGCTGTAACTCCCCTGCCCTAACCCCGCCTCTATGCAGTCTAATTGACACCCGGCTCAGTCGCCGGGACCGCGCTTGTACAGGCGGCGCATGCGCCATCGGACTCAAGCGCGATCCTGTAACTGAATCGCGCGTGAGGAAGAGAAGACAGGCAGGCATCGGGGACGGCGCATGCGCGATTCAGTTAGGATGGATCCGTCCTGCTCCGCACCACATCGCGGACAGAAAAACGCTGCTTGCAGTGTTATTCTGTCTGTTATTCTGTCTGCGATGGGAGCGCAACCAAACAGATTGGAATGCATTTTGGTGCATTCCGTTTCGATCAGTTCAGTTTTGTCCCCATTGACAATGAATGGGGACAAAACTGAAGCGTTTTCTTCCGCTATTGAGATCCTAGGACAGATCTCAATAGCGGAATTGAAAACGCTAATGTGAAAGTAGCCTAGGGGACAACTCTGTAAATGTCCTTGAGTGGCCCAGCTAGACTTTAACTCAATCAAACATCTCTGGAGAGACCTGAAAATGGCTGTCCACCAGCAGTCCCCATAAAACCTGACATAGCTTGAGAGGATCTGCAGAAAATCCCCAAATCCAAGTGTACAACCCTTGTGGCATCATACCCAAGAAGACGAGGCTGTAATCACTGCCAAATGTGCTTCCACTAAGTACTGAGTAAGGGTCTGACTACTTATGTCAATGCAACATTTTAGTTTTTCCTTTTCAGTTACCTTTTCAATTTTGAACATTCCATTTTCACTTTCTCATTATGGGGTATTGAGTGCAAAATGATTGGGAAAACTTTTTTCTTTTTATTTAATTTTAACACAAGGCCACAGCATAGCAACATTTTTAAAAAGGTGAAAGGGTCTGCGGACTTTCTAAATCCACTGTATATTGGTCTCTGAGCACACACGTGACTACTATTACAGCTTCTATACCTTTCCTATTCACAGGATCTGCGGGATGCAGTAATCTATATTTGTGACACTTCTAGCACAATTTGGGCTTTTCTTGAGATATTTCCAATGGCTTCCAACACTCTCCAAAAACACAACTTTCTCAGCAGGTATTGGAGTATAGGAACTTACAGGGGAACTTACACTTCCTTTTTAAAGCCACCCTCAGGTTCCAAAATGAAAGCAAAATGCAAAGTTACAATATCTTGCACAGTTTCTCCGATTCACAGCCCCCTCCTCATTTCTGTAAAATGGCCACCAGCTTCTCAGACCAATGCACTTAAGCATTGTGAGATGCTCCTCCTGCCAATGGATGGATTAGCGGAGAACAGGGGAAGAGCGTCTCAGACAGCCCAAAGTGTTCCTGGAGTAGTCTGAGAAGCGGGTGGCCATTTTACAGAAATGTAAAGGGGACTGGGAATCGGAGGAATGATTAAAAAGGATGGCACGACAGGTGTTTTAAAGGGTTTCTGTCATCAGAATTTTCAGAATTCGCTATTCTTGTGATTATTTGCTATTCTTGTAATTATTCACTATTAAACTGGCTGACATTAGCGATGTGCTAATGTCAGCTGCACCTAACTATGCTATTCTTGTGATTATTCATGCCCCTGTTACTGCAGAATGCTTACTTTTATAATATGCAAATTAGCCTCTAGGAGCAGGGAAGGCGTTGCTCCTACACCTAGAGGCTCTGTTCTCCCACCTCATTACACGCCCTCCAAGTCTTGATTGACAGGGCCAGGCAGCTTTCGCATCCTTCTGCCGCCCCTGTGTGCTGGGGATATTGTGTAATGAGGTGGGAGAACAGAGCCTCTAGGTGTAGGAGCAACGCCTTCCCTGCTCCTAGAGGCTAATTTGCATGTTATAAAAGTAAGCATTCTGCAGTAACGGGGGCATGAATAATCACAAGAATAGCATAGTTAGGTGCAGCTGACATTAGCACATCGCTAATGTCAGCCAGTTTAATAGTGAAAATTCTAGTGACGGAAACCCTTTAAAGGGACTCTCAGCAGGTTGGACCATGCAGAGGTGCTGACAGCACTAGGGGCTGGGGAGAGCAGTACAAACATACCTTTTGTGGCAATTTTATTATCAGGAGTAGTGTGAATAGGAACTTTTATTCCTTCAGGCACTGCTCCTGCACATGCACTGTAGGCGGAGCTTCTGTCCTCTGCATTGAACTGCTGCAAAGCCCCTCTCTTATGCTCTGCGTGACAGCTGAAGCATCCAACCAGGAGAAACTACAGCTGTCACTGAGAGGAGGGGTGTGCAACAGCTCAGTGCAGAGAGCACTCCACAGTGACGCTCCACATCCAGGGCACTTGCAGGAATTTGCGTATATATATATATATATATATATATATATATATATATATATATATATATACAGTACAGACCAAAAGTTTGGACACACCTTCTCATTCAAAGAGTTTTCTTTATTTTCATGACTATGAAGGCATCAAAACTATGAATTAACACATGTGGAATTATATACATAACAAACAACTGTGAAACAACTGAAAATATGTCATATTCTAGGTTCTTCAAAGTAGCCACCTTTTACTTTGATTACTGCTTTGCACACTCTTGGCATTCTCTTGATGAGCTTCAAGAGGTAGTCCCCTGAAATGGTCTTCCAACAGTCTTGAAGGAGTTCCCAGAGATGCTTAGCACTTGTTGGCCCTTTTGCCTTCACTCTGCGGTCCAGCTCACCCCAAACCATCTCGATTGGGTTCAGGTCCGGTGACTGTGGAGGCCAGGTCATCTCCTTCATGGTCAAATGGCCCTTACTTGCAAAGTTTTCCCAATTTTTCGGCTGACTGACTGACCTTCATTTCTTAAAGTAATGATGGCCACTCGTTTTTCTTTACTTAGCTGCTTTTTTCTTGCCATAATACAAATTCTAACAGTCTATTCAGTAGGACTATCAGCTGTGTATCCACCTGACTTCTCCTCATTGCAACTGATGGTCCCAACCCCATTTATAAGGCAAGAAATCCCACTTATTAAACCTGACAGGGCACACCTGTGAAGTGAAAACCATTTCAGAGGACTACCTCTTGAAGCTCATCAAGAGAATGCCAAGAGTGTGCAAAGCAGTAATCAAAGCAAAAGGTGGCTACTTTGAAGAACCTAGAATATGACATATTTTCAGTTGTTTCACACTTGTTTGTTATGTATATAATTCCACATGTGTTAATTCATAGTTTTGATGCCTTCAGTGTGAATCTACAATTTTCATAGTCATGAAAATAAAGAAAACTCTTTGAATGAGAAGGTGTGTCCAAACTTTTGGTCTGTACTGTATATAATATATATATATGCAAATTCCTGCAAGTGCCCTGGATGTGGAGCATCACTGTGTATATAGATGGATATATATATTATATATATCAAATATATATTTCTCGCCCATATTCCTTGGGGGACACAGGAAACCATGGGTATAGCTCTGCTCCCTAGGAGGCGTGACACTAAGTGAAAGCTGTAAGCCCCTCCTCCATCAGCTATACCCTTCAGCCTGGAGAGAGAGACTGCCAGTTTTTTGCTTGGTGTCCAAGGAGGCAAGACACTCCCTGCTTAGGCAGGGTTGCTTTCCTATAATTTTTTATTTTTTGCGTTATTTGTTGTTTTTAATTCGGTTTTTTTCTACTTGCAGGGACAACAGAGGCGCACTAGACCCCTCTGTTTCTCCCGGGGTTGAGTTGCGCCAGTGACGGTAATGCCGCACTGCCGCCTCCCCCACAGAAGACAAGGTGGACCAGGGCAGCCTCGCTCCCCTGCGTCCCGCCAGCTCAAGGGTCGCCCGCACGCCAAGTCCCTCCCCCGGCTTCCTGCCACTGCGGTGCCAGTAGCTGAAGGGGCGACCCTGCTGGACGGATTGAGGGTGAAGACAGCGGATGGTGAGAGTGGCTGCCCAGCCCCCCCCCCCCTTTTCCTCTCCTTCCCACCGCTGCTACGTCTACGCTTGGAAGACTCAAGCGTTTTTTCCATACATCATCACCCCCCCATAGGCATAACTGGGCCGGCAACTTTTACCGGGCATCATTTGGGGGGGACTTCGGTCTTCTCCAGCGGCAGGGCATCAGGGGGACGGCTGTGGGCAGGAGGCCGTCTGCCACATCCAGGCGCGGCCGGGGCCGCTTACTTGGCGCGAACGGCGCCATTTTAGCTTGGCCGGCACTTCATCCTTCTCGGGGGTCAAATCATTTTGCCGCGCGCGAGCGGCTCTGCCTTCTCCTTCAGCGCGGCAGGGGGGGGGCGGAGCTTCCTACATGCGCTCCGCTGCTTCCTGTTTCGTCGGGCTCCACATCTCTAGTGCTGCGTGGAATCCTCTCTGCCGTCCGATCCTGAAGCTCTTCATCTCCGTGCCTGCTGCCACTCCTCCACAGCCTCCTTCAGTCTGCTGCCCTTACTGCTGCCGCTTGCGCTGTCCGCGGGTCTGGTAGGACTGTTAACTCCCTCCGTGCCACCAGTGCTGCTGCCTGGGTGTAATCACTGGGGCCTCCCCCTTTAAGTGCAACATTTTTTCCACCATGTCAGACCCTTCTGCAGCCGCCAAGCCTTGGTACCATGCCTGTACCGCTTGTAGGGAACCCTTTCCCCGGGGGCAGTCTGATCCGCACTGTCCTGCATGCCGGGCTCCACCGCAGCCTCAGTCGCCCGCTGTGTTGCTCCCTGCTTCCTCTGACCCGCCTGACTGGGCTAGATCCCTGTCCCAGGCCGTGGAAAGCCTCACCCATGTCGTGGGCCGCCTAATAGACAGGCCGCCTACCCCGCAGGATGCCACTCTTACTGTCGCACCCTCCGGGTCCACCGCTTCTGCCGCTGCGGCGGGTTCACCCTCTCTTAGTGACCCTTCCCGAGCTAGGCACTCTCAGAAGCGTTTTAGAGTAGAGCGAGCCTCCTCCTCGGATGCCTCTCTCTCTCCGCCACGCGTGCGCACTCAGACGGGCCTCTCCTCTCCAAAGGATTCGCCCTCTGAAGGTGAATTGGCGGCTTCGGATTTGGAAATGGACTCGGCCCTGCCGTTCAAGCTAGCCTCAGCGATGGGTCAGCTCATCTCTGATATTCGTGACACCTTTAAGGTGCAAGATGACCCCCCTAGCTCTGACGCAGCTAGCGTCTCCTTTATCAGACCCAAGCAGGCCTCCAAAGTCTTTCCAATCCACTCTGATTTCTCCTCCGTGGTGTCTAAGGCTTGGGCTCGCCCGGGCGCCCGTTTTGTCAATCCCAAGAAGCTGGATATTTGCTATCCTTTTCCAGCCGATGTTGTGGCCACCTGGTCGTCCCCACCCAAGGTGGACCCCCCTGTGGCCCGTCTGTCAAAGAACACGGCCATCCCTGTTCCCGACGGGTCCTCTCTTCAGTCAGCGGAGGACCGTCGCATGGAGACCCTTTCCAAGGGCATTTTTGCTGCCTCCGGTTCTGCCCTCAGACCGGTTTTTGCTTCTGCCTGGGCAGGTAAAGAAATCTCTGCTTGGGGTGTGCAGCTGGAGCAGGAGTTGGACTCGGACGTCCCCATCCAGGACCTACGTTCCTTGGCCCAGCTTATTGTTCGGGCTGGGAATTTTGTTTGCGAGGCCTCCCTTGATGCGGGAGCCCTTATAGCACGCTCCTCCGCCCTGGCCGTTTCCGTCAGGAGGGAACTCTGGCTGAAGGTTTGGAAAGCGGACGCTGCCTCCAAACGTTCCTTGGCGGGGCTACCTTTTGCGGGTTCCCGCCTTTTCGGGGTCTGCCTAGACGAGCTTATTTCGGAGGCCACGGGTGGTAAAAGCACCCATCTTCCTCAACCCCAAGCCAGGGGCGCCCCCCGCGGACGCCCTGGTGCGTCTCGTTTTCGGTCCTCCCGCAGGACCTCTGGGGCTCCCCCCGCAGCTGCCGCTTCGGCCCCTCCCCAGGATTAGCGTAGGAAGCCGTTTTTTCGGGCGCAGCCCTCCTGGCGCAGGCCGCAGGCTGCCCGCACACCCGCAGCAAAGCAGTCCTCTGCCTGAAGGTGCGCCCCCACCCACCCGGGTGGGGGGCCGGCTCCTCCTTTTCAGGGACGTCTGGATGGCTCACGTCTCCGACGCCTGGGCTCTCGAAATTGTGTCTTCTGGATACAAAATCGAATTCGCGTCCTTCCCTCCAGATCGGTTCTTTCGCTCCCGCCCGCCGCGGGACCCGAAAAGCGCGGCCGCGTTCTCCGCGGCTATTCAAGCCTTACTGGACAGGGGGGTGATTACCCCCGTTCCTCTAGAGGAAAGGTTCCAAGGGTTCTATTCGAACCTCTTTGTAGTTCCCAAGAAGGGAGGTTCGGTGCGGCCCATTTTGGACCTCAAAAGGCTCAACCGTTTTCTCCTCCTTCGACGGTTTCGGATGGAGTCCCTCCGTTCCGCGGTGGCTTCCCTGGAGCGGGGAGATTTCATGTCTTCCATCGATATACAGGATGCCTACCTCCATGTTCCGGTAGCCCGGTGTCACCATCGCTTCCTCCGATTCGCCGTGGGGGACCTTCACTTCCAATTTGTCGCCCTTCCCTTTGGGCTGGCAACAGCCCCCCGGTGTTCACCAAGGTCCTGGCCCCGGTTTTGGCCTTACTCCGCTCCAGGGGTGTTTTTCTGCTACCGTACTTGGATGATATCCTCATCAAGGCTCCGTCCCTTTCTCAAGCGGTTGCCAGCGTGGATCTCACTCTAGAGACCCTGGCGAGGTTCGGTTGGGTCATCAACTTCCCCAAGTCCTCCCTTCCCCCCTCCAGACAACTGGTCTTCCTGGGAATGCTTTTAGACACGGGAGCGGCGGAGGTACGTCTTCCCTCGGAAAAACGACTGACCCTCCGTCGGGCGATTCGATGTCTCCTTCTCCACCGTCGACCGTCCTTCCGCTTCTGCATGCGGGTCTTGGGGCAGATGGTTGCCTGCTTCGAGGCGATCCCATTTGCGCAGTTTCACTCCCGCCCTCTCCAACGGGCGATCCTCTCCTCCTGGGACAAATCGCCGGAGTCTCTGGACCATCCCTTCCGTCTATCGCCTCCGGTGCGGTCATCTCTCCGCTGGTGGTTACAGGCCCCTCTTCTGGGCAAGTCCTTTCTGCCGCTCAACTGGTTGGTGGTTACAACCGATGCCAGTCTCTTGGGCTGGGGAGGCGTGTTTCCTCCCCGATCCGTCCAGGGCATTTGGTCTCCATCGGAGTCCAAACTCTCGATCAATGTCCTGGAGCTGAGAGCGGCCCTTCTGTCTCTGCGACACTGGACTCATCTGCTGAGGGGTCATCCAGTTCGTGTGCAATCGGACAACGCCACGGCCGTGGCGTACATAAACCACCAGGGGGGCACTCGCAGCGATGCGGGAGGTCACCAGCATTCTCCGTTGGGCGGAAGCCCACGTCCCGGCTCTATCTGCAATTTTTATTCCAGGGGTGGACAATTGGGCGGCGGACTTCCTCAGTCGCACCACCGTCGACCCTGGCGAGTGGTCTCTTCACCCGGAGGTGTTCGAGGCCATTTGCCTTCGTTGGGGCATGCCGGACGTGGACCTCATGGCCTCCAAGTTCAATCACAAGGTCCCCGCCTATCTGTCCAGGGCCAGGGATCCGGGAGCTTGCGGAGCCGACGCCCTCGTTCTTCCTTGGCGAGGCTTCGCGCGTCCATACATATTCCCTCCCATCCCACTCCTGCCCAAGGTCCTTCGGAAGATCGCGGCGGAAGGCGTCTCGGTAATTCTGGTCGCTCCGGACTGGCCCCGCCGGTCTTGGTACGCCGACCTCATGCTGCTCCTGGCAGACGTGCCCTGGCCGCTGCCCGCCAGGGAAGATCTTCTCTCTCAGGGACCGATCTTCCACCCGCGTTTAAGGTCCCTACGTTTGACGGCGTAGTTGTTGAGACCACCGTCCTGACACGTAGGGGTTTTTCTGCGGACGTCGTCCGCACCATGATCCGCGCCCGTAAGCCGTCCTCTTCTAGGATCTATTATAGGACCTGGAGGACCTATTTGGGGTTCTGTGCCGATCTGGGGATTCCTCCGCTCCGCTTTTCTCTCCCCACCGTTTTGTCCTTCCTTCAGAGTGGCCTTGCCCAAGGTCTGGGTCTTAGTTCTTTGAAGGGTCAGGTGTCTGCGCTGTCCATTTTGTTTCAGCGCCCACTGGCCCCCCTTGGTCCTGTCAAGACTTTCCTTCAGGGCGTGGCTCACGCGGTTCCTCCGTACCGCCCTGGGACCTGAACCTGGTTCTCTCAGCGCTCCAGGCTTCTCCTTTCGAGCCTCTGCGGACTGTTTCCTTGCGGCTTCTGTCCTGCAAGGTTATTTTCCTTGTAGCCGTCACCTCTCTTCGGAGGGTGTCCGAATTGGCTGCACTCTCCTGTCTAGAACCTTTCCTAGTGTTCCACCAGGACAAGGTGGTTCTTCGTCCGGTCCCTTCCTTCCTTCCTAAGGTGGTCTCCGCCTTTCATCTGAACGAGGACATCGTTCTCCCCTCCTTGTGTCCTTCCCCTTCCCACCCCCGGGAGAGGAAGCTTCATCGCCTGGACGTTGTCAGGGCGCTCAAGGTTTACCTGGAGGTAACCAGCTCTTTCAGGCGTACTGACTCGCTCTTTGTGGTTCCGGAGGGGTCGCGCAGAGGGATGGCGGCGTCCAAAGTCGCTATCGCCCGTTTTGTCAAGATGGCTGTTACTGAGGCTTATCTCGCCGAGGGCAAGGTTCCGCCCCTTGGTGTTACCGCTCACTCCACTAGAGCGGTCGGGGCTTCCTGGGCTCAGAGGAATCGGGCTTCTACGGAGCAGATTTGCAAGGCAGCCACTTGGTCCTCCTTGCACACCTTCACCAAGTTCTACAGGGTGCATACTCATGCGTCGGCTGACGCTGCTTTAGGCCGTCTGGTGTTGCAGGCGGCAGTTGATTGATGCCTCTGGGTGTTGGTCTAGTTTGTTCTGGTCCCTCCCTTCTGGGACTGCTCTGGAACGTCCCATGGTTTCCTGTGTCCCCCAAGGAATATGGGTGAGAAAAGGAGACTTTTGTATAACTTACCAGTAAAGTCTCTTTCTCGCTCTTCCTTGGGGGACACAGCACCCGCCCTTCATTTGGGTTTACAGTTGTGGTTCCGGCTTGGTTGCCCCCGTTGGGGCTTGACAGTTCTTTTTTCCGGTTGGTGGTTATCTTTCACTACTTGGACACGCAACTGGCAGTCTCTCTCTCCAGGCTGAAGGGTATAGCTGATGGAGGAGGGGCTTACAGCTTTCACTTAGTGTCACGCCTCCTAGGGAGCAGAGCTATACCCATGGTTTCCTGTGTCCCCCAAGGAAGAGCGAGAAAGAGACTTTACTGGTAAGTTATACAAAAGTCTCCTTATTTATTATATAATATATTCATATTCACACTACAATTTAAAGTTTTGTATAGTGTATATCAACGACTAGTGTCCTAAGTACCAGATTTAAGTAAAGAAAAGTCACTGATTCTACCAAGAAAATGAACCAGTGTGATGTTGAGGTATAGTGCATGATTGGTATGTATGGAAACATGTTTCCTTGTAACATGAGCTGAAACTGTACTGGATTTTAATTATAATTTCTTGTTCTTTTCAGTTTGAGCTCTTTTTATGAACTGTGCTGCACAGAGCTTGAATCTGCAATAATAAAAAGAAAATTTCAAGATAAGAGGTGAGTATCATTTTCTGAAACAATTATACGTAAACAATTAGAACACAACACAATAGATAAATGATGTATATTCCAAGCTAGATAGCAAGCACATACAGAGCTTTTACTCACACATGTGGAATGGCGCTGGCTGGGGCGTTTATACTAGCGGTGTGGTACGTTTTTGGAAACTGCTTTATAACTGGAAGTTCTTTGGAAACAGACAGAGGAGAAAGTATTGGGATATGACCTGACGGGATAGCGGACCTGTGGTTGAGATGTAGCCATTATGCAGGCAAAAACTGCCTGGCTGTGCAGGCCACAGCTATTTGGTATGAAATTTTTAAAAATTGATTGAGAGTTGCTTGCTTACGGTTAATGGCCACACAGTTTTGCGGGAACTGCACAGCCAGTGACATTAAAGGGGTAGTCCCAACTGGGACATGGATGGCATATTATTAGCCTATGGCATCAATGTCAGATACGTGTGGGTACCACCTCGAGACTCGCTTCTGTCATGAGAATGGGGCCCCCGAAGTGAAGGGATAGCAGCCACCCTGCGCTGGCTCGGCTATTTCTAGCAGTCCCATAACAGTGAATGGAGAGATGTCCATGCTTGCATGGCTTGCTCTCCATTCAACACTATGGGACTTTCAAAATTAGCTGAGCAAATGCTGCTCGCCCATTTTCGGAAGTCGCACAGCAGTGAATGGAGAGCAAGCTGCGCATGCACAATGTGCTCTCCTTTACTTCTGGGGCCCCATTCTGGAGATAGGCACGGGTCCCCGAGGTGGGATCCACAGCTATCTAATATTGATGACATATCCTAATGATATGCCATCAATGTTCCAGTTGGGAATACCTCTTTAACCGCCTCCGGACCGCCTAACGCAGGATCGCGTTCCGGAGGCGGCAGCCCTGCGCAGAGTCACGCATATATGCGTCATCTCGCGAGACGCGAGATTTCCTGTGAACGCGCGCGCGTTCACAGGATCGGAAGGTAAGCGAGTGGATCTCCAGCCTGCCAGCGGCGATTGTTCGCTGGCAGGCTGGAGATGCGATTTTTTTTTTAACCCCTAACAGGTACATTAGACGCTGTTTTGATAACCGCGTCTAATATACCTGCTACCTGGTCCTCTGGTGGTCCCTTTTGTTTGGATCGACCACCAGAGGACACAGGCAGCTCTGTAAAGTTGCACCAATCACCACACTACACTACACCCCCCCCCTGTCACTTATTAACCCCTAATTAACCCCTGATCACCCCATATAGACTCCCTGATCACCCCCCTGTCATTGATCACCCCCTTGTAAGGCTCCATTCAGACGTCCGTATGATTTTTACGGATCCACTGATACATGGATCGGATCCGCAAAACACATACAGACGTCTGAATGGAGCCTTACAAGGGGGTGATCACCCCATATAGACTCCCTGATCACCCCCCTGTCATTGATCACCCCCCTGTAAGGCTCCATTCAGATGTCCGTATGTTTTTTACGGATCCACGGATACATGGATCGAATCCGCAAAACACATACGGACATCTGAATGGAGCCTTACAGGGGGGTGATCAATGACAGGGGGGTGATCACCCCATATAGACTCCCTGATCACCCCCCTGTCATTGATCACCCCCCTGTAAGGCTGCATTCAGATGTCCGTATGATTTTTACGGATACATGGATCGGATCCGCAAAACACATACGGACATCTGAATGGAACCTTATAGGGGGGTGATCAATGACAGGGGGGTGATCACCCCATATAGACTCCCTGATCACCCCCCTGTCATTGATCACCCCCCTGTCATTGATCACCCCCCTGCAAGGCTCCATTCAGACATTTTTTTGGCCCAAGTTAGCGGAAATTATTATTTTTTTTCTTACAAAGTCTCATATTCCACTAACTTGTGTCAAAAAATAAAATCTCACATGAACTCACCATACCCCTCACGGAATCCAAATGCGTAAAAATGTTTTGACATTTATATTCCAGACTTCTTCTCACGCTTTAGGGCCCCTAGAATGCCAGGGCAGTATAAATACCCCACATGTGACCCCATTTCGGAAAGAAGACACCCCAAGGTATTCCGTGGGGGGCATATTGAGTCCATGAAAGATTGAAATTTTTGTCCCAAGTTAGCGGAAAGGGAGACTTTGTGAGGAAAAAAAAATAAAAAAATCTATTTCCGCTAACTTGTGCCAAAAAAAAAAAAATTTCTATGAACTCGCCATGCCCCTCATTGAATACCTTGGGGTGTCTTCTTTCCAAAATGGGGTCACATGTGGGGTATTTATACTGCCCTGGCATTTTAGGGGCCCTAAAGCGTGAGAAGAAGTCTGGGATCCAAATGTCTAAAAATGCCCTCATAAAAGGAATGTGGGCCACTTTGCGCATCTAGGCTGCAAAAAAGTGTCACACATCTGGTATTGCCGTACTCAGGAGAAGTTGGGCAATGTGTTTTGGGGTGTCATTTTACATATACCCATGCTGGGTGAGATAAATATCTTGGTCAAATGCCAACTTTGTATAAAAAATGGGAAAAGTTGTCTTTTGCCGAGATATTTCTCTCACCCAGCATGAGTATATGTAAAAAGACACCCCAAAACACATTGCCCAACTTCTCCTGAATACGGCGATACCACATGTGTGACACTTTTTTGCAGCCTAGGTGGGCAAAGGGGCCCACATTCCAAAGAGCACCTTTAGGATTTCACAGGTCATTTACCTACTTACCACACATTAGGGCCCCTAGAATGCCAGGGCAGTATAACTACCCCACAAGTGACCCCATTTTGGAAAGAAGACACCCCAAGGTATTCCGTGAGGGGCATGGCGAGTTCCTAGAATTTTTTATTTTTTGTCACAAGATAGCGGAAAATGATGATTTTATTTTTATTTTTATTTTTTTCTTACAAAGTCTCATATTCCACTAACTTGTGACAAAAAATAAAAAATTCTAGGAACTCGCCATGCCCCTCACGGAATACCTTGGGGTGTCTTCTTTCCAAAATGGGCTCACTTGTGGGGTAGTTATACTGCCCTGGCATTCTAGGGGCCCTAATTTGTGGTAAGTAGTTTGAAATCAAAATGTGTAAAAAATGACCTGTGAAATCCTAAAGGTGCTCTTTGGAATGTGGGCCCCTTTGCCCACCTAGGCTGCAAAAAAGTGTCACACATGTGGTATTGCCGTATTCAGGAGAAGTTGGGCAATGTGTTTTGGGGTGTCATTTTACATATACCCATGCTGGGTGAGATAAATATCTTGGTCAAATGCCAACTTTGTATAAAAAAATTGGAAAAGTTGTCTTTTGCCAAGATATTTCTCTAACCCAGCATGGGTATATGTAAAATGACACCCCAAAAAACATTGCCCAACTTCTCCTGAGTACGGCAATACCACATGTATGACCCTTTTTTGCAGCCTAGGTGGGCAAAGGGGCCCACATTCCAAAGAGCACCTTTCGGATTTCACCGGCCATTTTTTACAGATTTTGATTTCAAACTACTTCGCACACATTTGGGTCCCTAAAATGCCAGGGCAGTATAACTACCCCACAAGTGACCCCATTTTGGAAAGAAGACACCCCAAGGTATTTCGTGATGGGCATAGTGAGTTCATGGAAGTTTTTATTTTTTGTCACAAGTTAGTGGAATATGAGACTTTGTAAGAAAAAAAAAAGAAAAAAAAAAATCATCATTTTCCGCTGACTTGTGACAAAAAATAAAAAGTTCTATGAACTCACTATGCCCATCAGCGAATACCTTAGGGTGTCTACTTTCCGAAATGGGGTCATTTGTGGGGTTTTTCTACTGTCTGGGCCTTGTAGAACCTCAGGAAACATGACAGGTGCTCAGAAAGTCAGAGCTGCTTCAAAAAGCGGAAATTCACATTTTTCTACCATAGTTTGTAAACGCTATAACTTTTACCCAAACTATTTTTTTTTTTTTTTTACCCAAACATTTTTTTTTTTATCAAAGACATGTAGAACAATAAATTTAGAGAAAAATTTATATATGGATGTCGTTTGTTTTGCAAAATTTTACAGCTGAAAGTGAAAAATTTCATTTTTTTGCAAAAAAAATCGTTAAATTTCAATTAATAACAAAAAAAGTAAAAATGTCAGCAGCAATGAAATACCAACAAATGAAAGCTCTATTAGTGAGAAGAAAAGGAGGTAAAATTCATTTGGGTGGTAAGTTGCATGACCGAGCAATAAACGGTGAAAGTAGTGTAGGTCAGAAGTGTAAAAAGTGGCCTGGTCTTTCAGGGTGTTTAAGGTAGGGGGGCTGAAGTGGTTAAGCAGATGACTGCCAATAAATTTTTTTATCGATCTAATACCAAATGGCTGTTGCTCACATTGCTGCAAAGTTTTTGCCCGACTGCGTCTGCTGTGGGCTAGCTGTCCCATCTGACCGTACCATTCTGGCTTGGAGACAATGGGGCACAGTCACAAAGGTCCCCTACCACCTCACACTATAAGATCCAGCTTTGTCATTGACCAGCAGCCTAAATCTATTTCAATGCTGCCAAGCAAGGAAAAAAAATAATAATTGTAGTTTCCCTTTTTTCATGAATAAGTATTTAATTGGTAACGGTTTATAATCTTTTACATTAAAGGGAACCTGTCACCGGGATTTTGTGTATAGAGCTGAGGACACGGGTTGCTAGATGGCCGCTAGCACATCCACAATACCCAGTCCCCATAGCTCTGTGTGCTTTTATTGTGTAAAACTACGATTTGATACATATGCAAATTAACCTGAGGTGAGTTCTGTCCCTGACTCATCTCATGTACAGGACTCATCTCAGGTTAATTTGCATATGTATCAAATCGTAGTTTTACACAATAAAAGCACATAGAGCTATGGGGGACTGGGTATTGCGGGTGCTAGCGGCCATCTAGCAACCCGTGTCCTCAGCTCTATACACAAAATCCAGGTGACAGGTTCCCTTTAACTGTCTAAATTAAAAAAAAAAAATAATGAAATTGCATGTTTCATAATTTATCACTGGCTTTATAAATGGTAGCGCAACGTTATGTCAGGTGTAATTAGAAAGGCATACCATGATCTAATAGTCAGGTGTAAGGCTTTATGCACACCCTTGACACTACTGTTGGAATGCAGGCTACGATTTGACCTCGGATACAAATGGACATGTTGTTCTGGCCTCCTCCACCTACATAATTATACACTGCATACACCAGCAATATGCCATCATTAAGGTGGTACAGTAAACTTGGGTCTAAATATATCTGCATATAAACGCATGTTGAGGATGCCTGTTTGGTAATGGAAATGGCAATTGTGGATTTTTTTTCATTTTCGCTAGCGTTCAGCTCGATCTGTGGAGGAGACTTTGTCACTCCCGGAAGAAGTTAATAGAAATCTCTCACATCCTCATCAGCAGCACATGTCTGCAGCCCATCCTTGAGCACAGGTAAATATGACGCTTTCCGTCTGCCTTTTTTCCTCTTCTATGGCACAAGATTAAGCCCGAGCCTCTGTTGTCTTTTTAGAACAGAAAATATTCAACCTTATGTGGAAGAATTCCTACAAATATTAACAAATCTGCTTCCCGAAAGAAGGTAAGGGTATTTCCAGTGTAAAAAATAAACGGATTCTGATGCCAATTTTCTAAAAACATGTTTCATATATGCGACAAGCATGCTCTGTGAACTTGGAATAAGCCATGCTAATTCATGATAAATAATTAAAGCAGAATTGTCAGCTTAGAGGGGTTGTTCACCCGATGAGACCTTTCCTGCAGCATGGCCGGACCCACAGTGCGAATCATACTTACATGATCCTGCCATTGTGTGCCGACTCTGCAGGTCCTGGGTCTTCCTGCGTTAACATCCGGTTTGGTGTGGGCCATGGGGCTGCTGCAGCCAGTGCCTGGCTGCAGTGGTAACATATCACCCATGCGTCATGTCACACATGGGTGACGTGTATATAAGGGCAGCTATTACAACAACAGGTCCTTAGTACTAGTGGCCAAATCGGTACACAACATTATTGTGCTGACTACCAGGAGTGCTAAAAGAATACAGTCGACTCATTGTTGTGTCCGGTGTATTCCTAAGGAGCGGGCTTGACCGGCACTCAGGGCATTGATGGTCAGGGCACTGTATATGCACATATACACAGCAGCCTGTCAGTCAACGTGTTAGGGGTGGGTGAGGTCTCTTTCATGAGTACACCGAACTCTAAACTATGGGGGTCATTTATGAAGCACATTACTCCTTCAGGTGTAAATAAAGTTGCAAACCCCCTTTTTTTTTTTTTTAATGCCTGTGCCACAATATTTTGTGGCACAGTCGTTTATGCGCCACGCCTGGGAGTGACGTGGTGTGGGTGGGACTTCGGCTCTGACAAATTTGCCATCTTTTATGCTTGAAAACGAGTAAAAGAGGCGTGAAGACTACTCCAGTCAGGGACTGCAGTAGATTTCACTGTAGGCGCACTGACTGCTGGAGGTGCCTAATCTATGACGAGGCGTGCGCAAAGGGGAAACAAAGATCAGTGTAAATGATCCCCTATGTGTCTGTTGTATTCCGTGAGCACTCCTAGTAGCCAAAAGACTCGGTATATATATATTTTTTGTGCCTTATTGGTTACCAGTAGTACGGACCTGTAACTCTAATATCTGCCCTTACACTTATGCACTGTAATCTAGCCATAACTTATCACTAGCTCCCTGCCTTGTTACTATAGGCTTACTATATAGAAACACCTATCATACCGTATTACCTCCTGACCCTATGCCCAGAAAAAGAATAGCGAGTAAGTGGGGGAGATTTATCAAAACTGTTGGTTTAGTTTCCCATAGCAACCAATCATGATTCTACCTTACATTTTTCAGAGCTCCTTTGGAAAATGAAAGAAGGAATCTGATTGGTTGCTATGGGCCAGTTTTGATAAATCTCCCCCCAGTGTGTCACTTGTCAGCGCTCCCTATGCCCAGGCTGACACATGACATTCTCCTTTGTATAACTTACATCAGTATTAGGCCTCATTCACACGGCCGTTGTTTGGGTAGGCATCCGAGCCGCCGTTTTGGCGGCTCGGATGCGGACCCATTCACTTCAATGGGGCCGCAAAAGATGCGGACAGCACTCCGTGTGCTGTCCGCATTCGTTGCTTCGTTCCGTGGCCCGTTTTGCGGACAAGAACAGGCATTTCTACAATGGGCCGCCCGTTCCGTTCCGCAAATTGCGGCAGGCACACGGGCGGCTTCCGTTTTTTGCGGACCGCAAAAAAACTGAACGGTCGTGTGCATGCGGCCTTAGAATGATGAGACCATGTCAAAATAATATTGAATGATGTATTTAATTACTCTGAACGTGTAATGTATGAATACTTCTGGTATGCAGGTTTTTGTGTGACTATGATGAGCTGTTTCCAGTAGCGGATGACATCCACTTGCTACAACAAGTCTCCCCTTCTCTGTATCCTTTATGCACTCTCACAGTAGTGGGAATTTGTTTGTCCTTTTGCTTTCTGAGTTGTCCTTAACCCTATGTCAGGGATGAAACTCGCAGCAGGTATTTGTTAAATGGCGTCCAGAGTGCATCGGCAGAAGCTCAGAGACCCAGGCCGCATTCTGTGCCACCATCTCAAACTCCTCCTGACAGAAGCATAGAAGGTGCACCTTCAGGCAGCGAACAAAGCTCTTGTTACCCAGAAGAACCCGCAGTGAGCATGCCGACTTCCAGACTACTTCTGTGACCTTTCGTTCTAGGTTCTCCACTTTCCTGAATTAACTAATCAAGTCTTTTGACTCAGTGTGCAGGTGCTACAGCTGCTCCATTTCCTAGCGGTGTTGAGCTGGACTCTCTAGTGTCGCAGGTGAAGGATTTGCTTCCTGATCTGGGTGAGGGCTTTATCTTAAGATGTCTTGAAGAATATGGACACAATGCCGAAGGCGTCATTAACCACCTGCTGGAGGAAAACTTGTCACCACATCTGCAGGAACTAGATCGTTCTATGCCCAGGTACTGTGGGATCGAACATGTCTTTTGCTTTATGCATCTACCCAAGTAATATTAAAGGGGTTGTGTCCCACCTGACAGATATCATTATAAGATCACTTTCCCTAAATACCACCATTTATCAGAACTGCCTCTCTGCAGAAAATCCGTTTTCCTATTCAGTTGCTGTAGGATACATCCTGCATTGGAGCCTTGTAATGTAGGACGTAGGAAGCGTCACTGGTAGGAACAAGGCCACGGTTAGTGTCCCATGATCTGCTGATGTCAAGACACATCTCACTGCCCTAAGACATGGCAGCAGTCACACGACAAACCAGGAAGCAGGATTCAAACATTGGGGATACGGGAAAACTGCACATGAGGTCAATTTGAAAAAACATACACTTTAGAGTGAATGGCTCAACTTCCTTAAAGGGATATAATCAAGTATCATTTTAATACCTCATTGGTCATTGTCGATTTGTCTACTTATATGGTATAAAAATTACAGTAATATGGTCCAAACTTTAGCATTTTTCTGTAAACCTGGCCCAATGCACAGTGTCGGATTGATTGTTGGGGCAAGTAGTTTAGTTTTGGGTGTTAAAATGGTTGTCCGGGATCAAACTTATTTATTTTTTTAAAAACAGCTTACTCACTGTTACTAGCTGAGTCTATGTTCCCCAGATGTTTTTAGGTAGCTTTTATACTGCAGCATGGCTCCTACAGTCCCCAACGGATTGTTTACCTATCTGTTTATCTGTGCGATAATATCCTGCCGCACTGCACTGTGGCTCCCAGCGCAGCGCGGCATCTCCCGGTTTCTACATTCTAACATTGCGTCCCTGCACCCGTCTCCCTCATACATATTCATGCCTCATGCACATTACACGGGAGGAGTTTTCTATGCTAACTAGCATAGCGATCTGCCTCCTTATAAAGCTCCATGCCCGGTGACGTCACTGGAGGGGCGGGGCTTAGCGCAATGTCGGCCGGCCTAGTTACTGCCCCTCCATCCACTCTGCATAATTACTTAGGCTGCCAGTGTCGTCACCGGGCTCCCTGAGCAGCGGAAGAGGCGGCTTTGCTCGCCTGCAAGGGACCCGGTACGTCACTGAGAACAAGAAAACAGTCACTTCCGGCCAAGAATTTACTGGAGGAAATCGGGGCTTGAGAAATATGTGCAAAAAGTAGTACATGCAGTAGTACATGCAAGACCAATGTCCCCAATCCCGGACAACCCCTGTAAATGATCTGTACGATTTGTTCAGTCATTTATATTACATTACAAGATCCAGATACAATACATTCTTTACTTTGCAGACAGGAACAGGTGAATCCCTGCCCTCTTGTCGCCTCTCGGTCAAATGTTTTTGCAGATGATGAATTTGATGTCTTCAGTCGAGATGTTGTGGACACTTCAAGAATCTGGAAAGGAAGAAGGTAGAGATTATTCATTATATTTATATAGATTCTTTTTAACAGCACATGCATTCTGCCAGAAAGAACACCTGTCAGCAAGATCAACCCTAATCTACCAAGCATACTGCCGGGTAGGGTTGATTCTGCTGATCACAATGATACTTGTGTTGTGAAAATTGGTTGCAGCACTTTTATTCCTTATGTAAATTAGGGCATACGTGCACCAAGGCCAGGGCCTAACACCTCTATGCACCTCAGCTTTAACCACATTCCTCTGTACACTGAAGCTCTCATTTTTTCCCAGGAATGCCACAACAAATTTTCACAAGACATATATCATTTTAATTATCAGGATCAACACTACCAGGCAGTTCCCTGGTTTAATAGGTTTAATCATTCTGAGAGGGGGCTTTAAGGGTATAGGTAATTGTTCTTAATACAGTTAAGGGTCCATTCAGACGTCTGTAGTGTTTTGCGGTTCCCATATTGCGGACCGCAAAACATTGATGCCACACATCGCCGGCACTAAATAGAGGATTCCTATTCTTGTCCGCAGCTGCGGGCAAGAATAGGACATGCTCTATTTTTTGGCAGAGCCGCGGACCGGAAATGCGGATGCGGACAGCACAATGTGTGCTGTCCGCATCTTTTCCTGCCCCATTGAAAATGAATGGGTCCACACCCATCAAGACCCATTCTACGGACGTCTGAATGGACCCTAAAGGGGTTGTCCCAAGATACAAATTTATCCCCCATTCCTTTGGTATCTGATTGGTCTGACCGCTGGGACTCCCACCAATCCTGAAAACGAGGGAACCCATATCTACATATGAATGGAGCAGCAGGTCACGTGTGCGTGCTGCTTCTCCATTTATTCTGTATGGGACTGTCAGAGGTAGTCAAGAACAGCCATCTGCAATCTCCCGCAGCCGCATAAAGAATGAATGGAGGATGGGTCCCCCATTCTTGGGATCCCAACTGATCAGTTAGTTATCTGTTATCCAGTGGATAAGGGATTACTTGTAGTAACTGGAATACTCTTTTAAGAGATATAGTTGAAATGTGATATATATATATGACGTTGGGTAGTGCTGACCTGTTTTTATATATTCATGGAAGTAGCTTCAAAGTTTAACCCATGACAGTGATGAGACGAGCACTAAGAATTCCATTACCCCTGTGCAGGAAACACGAATCCGCAGCACAGATACTGTCGGATAAGAGCTCAATACTTGCACAGAAAGAGCGCTATTCCAACTATAGCATGGTTTCTGAAGAACACACTGTGGATGGCGACTACGATGATGAGTATGATGATACATATGATGGGAACCAGGTTGGAGCAAATGATGCAGATTCTGATGATGAGCTCATTAGCCGCAGGTCAGTACTGTCACCAGTATATATGCACCTTGCCAAGCATGTTTATGATTGTGCTGTGCTACATACCTAACAGCGTATATGTTCTTACTTTTATCATTTTATATCTTAGGCCCTTTACTATTCCTCGAGTACTCAGGTCTAAAGAGCAAGAAGAGGAAGAAGAGATTGAAGAGGAAGAAACCCAAGAACAAACTGTTCGGGTATTACTAAGTGGATGGCATATTACCATATAGACCAGTCTTACCATATCTGCAATACATAGTAACAATGACAGCAGTGGATCTGGTAACCTTAGTGTAGGTCTCCCCTAAACTCACCTTTACCAGAATTGTGCTGATCTAACAACTGACATGTCCCTTCCTGTATAAAGATAAATCATATGAAGCACACTGATAAGGACCGTCTACATTGAATATTTATTAATAATATCATCACACATTTGTTTAACTCTTTACAGGAAGCCAGCACTGCATAGAAGCTTTTTTTTTTTTTTTTTAAATCATTTTTAAAAGCGCATGCATGAATGTTACAGATCATCTACATGGTTTGTGCCACTCCATCGCCATTACCCTAGAGCAGGGATAGCCAATCTGCGGCTCTCCAGCTGTTGTAAAACTACAATTCCCACCATGCCCTTCTGTAGGCTGATAGCTATAGGCTGTCTGGGCATGCTGGGAGTTGTAGTTTTGCAACAGCCGGAGAGCCACATGTTGGCCATCCCTGCCCTAGTGCTTCCCACTGTTCTTTGTGTACTTGGCTTCAGAGATAACATGTCTGTCTACCCACATGTCCACTGAAGCAATCACTTGCCTTACCAGGCCTGAGGCCAGTGATCAGCCGGTGATTGACTGTGGTGGTCCCGTGTGACAGGCATGTCATTGCTGCAGTCAAGGGAACGGCTGGGGATTTACCACGTAAGTAATGGGAAAGCGGTTTTATAATTGGAGGCTCGCTTTTATATATTGCTTCTTACCGTGTTTTCTTTTACCATATTCTGCACTTTCTGACTGTGTAACTGGCACTGTGTTTTCCAGCACCCTGATCACTTTGTGCAGGACCCCGCAGTACTGAGAGAACGTGCTGAGGCAAGAAGAGCAAGTTACTTTGCAAGGAGAGGGTAAGCTTTGAAGGTTGTGCTTTTGTCTGCTAGGCTATGTCATGATCATACAGCTGTGTACTAGTCAGTTATATTGCATCTAAATATTTAAAAGGAGTCTGTCACCAGCATTTCACCTTTTTAACCCTTCCCACAGCTCCCTAGCATGCTTACAGTTAATAAAAACGTTACCTCTGGCATCAATCCTGGACTTATAGAACCCTCAAAAACGATCTCTAAAAGATATGCAAATGAGGGCTCGCAAGTGCCCAGGGGCGGCGTTACTCTCTTAGGTGTCCTGCTTGCTCAGCCTTCTCATTGCGTCCCCCCGCCCCTTCCTACCCTCTGCACGCCCATCCTTTCCCTCTGACCGCCTTTGTACTAACTTGTTATTCTGCCGATATCCCGCGCCTGCGCACTCATTCCTTTGGCCGGTGGACTGCCTCCTTTGTTGTGGTTTCGCGTCGTTAGCCGGCGCATGCGCAATAGTTACTGTGATGCCGTACAAGGAATGGGCATCGCAGTGCACATGCGCCGGCCAAAGGAATGAGTGCGCAGGCGCGGGATATCGGCAGAATAACAAGTTAGTACAAAGGCGGTCAGAGGGAAAGGATGGGCGGGGGGACGCAATGAGAAGGCTGAGCAAGCAGGGCACCTAAGAGAGTAACGCCGCCCTGGGCACTTGCGAGCCCTCATTTGCATATCTTATAAAGATCGTTTTTGAGGGTTCTATAAGTCCAGGATTGATGCCAGAGGTAACGTTTTTATTAACTGTAAGCATGCTAGGGAGCTGTAAGAAGGGTTAAAAAAGTGAAATGCTGGTGACAGACTCCCTTTAAAGGGTTTGTCCCACAGGATAGATGATACATGTCTGACTGCTGGGCACCAGTATCTAGATCAGGGGCCTTCAGCTTCAAATTCATCCTCACTACACAATTTTGAACAGAGTTGTGGTGCATGTGCAATGCCAATCAGAATCTACGGGGTAATTGAGTACAGTGCTTGGCCGTCTCCATCTGCTCCATAGACGCCAAATAGGGGATTGGTGGGAGACCTAGAGATCAGACATCCGTACTGTGTATAGGTAATGAATCTCCTTTGTGAGATGACCCCTTTAGAGGGCGGTCCCATTAGGACAACTTCTGTCCGTATGTTGTAGAAGGGGGTTCTTTGCTTGGGATCAAACTCTATTAGACAAAGACAACAGCCACGTCATAAAGCTACACTTCCTGGTCTGGAGGACTCCTATAATTTGATGCCGTGTAATACTACATTTCACCTGCAGCAGCCTGAAGTGTGTGGCTGCCTGCACGTTTCCCTATATCAGCTGATCTCCAGGGTTATCAACAACCTGACTAAGACAATCACCTGATCGCTGGGACAGCTGCATTGTGAAAGGTGGTGGTTTTGTTCAGACAGCACCTTTAAACGGGTTTTCTGAGAGTAGAATATTGATGACCTAGCCTCAGAACCTGCACTGCAACTTGCGCTGTGGCCTCCTCGCAGCATAGAAAGCACAGCGCAGTTCACAGCTGCTGTGCTTGGTATTGCAGCCCATGCCCATTCACTTGAAAGGGTGCCTCTTCGAACATCTGATTGGCAAAGGTGCCGAGAGTCGGACCCCCACTGATTAGATGATGATCTATCCTGAGGATAGTTCATCACTATTTTACTCCCGTAAATCCCCTTTAAGAGGCCAGTACACATAATAGTAAATCTAAAGTCAGAACTTTTTTTGTTTTTCCAGCATCCGACATGATACCAGCACGACTGCTGCTGGAACAACCCGGGGTCAAGGACAGAGCCGAGAAACGGTACAAGAGCGGAGAAAGAAAGAATCCAACAAAGGAGCCCGAGCAAACCACAACCGCAGGGTCATGTCAGATCGGAAGAGGAATAAAGGGATGATACCATCTTAATATTGCATTCTTTATAAGGAACTGCTGCTTAGTGACTGTATACTATTGCTTTTCGAGCAATAAATTCTTAAAATTTTGCACACAGTAGCATTTGACAAAAGCTTTTTTCTTGCTCTTATAATTGGGGGACACAGAAGGCCATGGGTATAGCTGCTGCTGCCACTAGGAGGCGACACAAAGCAAAAAAAGTGTTAGCTCCTCCTCTCAGCTATACCCCTCCTGCATACACTGAGCTAATCAGTTTTAGCTTAGTGTCTGTAGGAGGGAGACCTCCATACTTTGCAAGACGTCTTCTTTTGTTTTGTTTTTTCCTTTTTTCCTCTTTAGGTATGGGAAACAGACGCCTGGCCTCTCTGTTTACCCGGGGAGGAAGGCCAGTGTCGGTTCCCCTCACCGCCTGACCTCCCGTCGGTCCTAGAATCCCACGGCCGTTCTTCTCTGCCTTCTGTTCTGGCCGGAAGTCATTCTGGTCAGCCCGCTCCTACGAGAGTCCCCGGCTTTGCGGCCTACTAGGCTGCAACTTCCATCCTGCAGTTTGGTGGGCGGGGACTGTCCCTCGGGTGCGAAATCTTTGCGCCCAGATGTCCCCCTTCTCCAGAAGCCTGCTGAGCTCTGCCCCCAGCCTCTCTGTCCGGGAATAAAAAAAAAAAAAAAAAATAATAATAAGTTACCCTGGCACTATCAAGTGCTGAGTGTGGTGTCTGTTGCAGAATATACCCCCTCTAAGGTGGTGCATGTGCGCTCCCCTCATGCAGTTACTGACGCACTTCCCTGCAACAAGTCCACTGGATGTTTTTCATGCAACCCCTCTTCCACGGACGCGCACTGGCGCTGTACACCCTGTCGCGTTCCCCCTTCCTTAAGTGGAGTAGTTGCACTACCACTGCATACTGTACAAGCTGTCGCATTACCCCCCCTCCATGGATACTGTACAGCCTGTCGCATTACCCCCCTCCATAGGCGGTGTAATTGCACGACCACTGGATACTGTACATCCTGTCGCATTGCCCCCTTCCATAGGCGGTGTAATTGCACGACCACTGGATACTGTACAGCCTGTCGCATCGCCCCCTTCCATAGGCGGTGTAATTGCACGACCACTGGATACTGTACATCCTGTCGCATTGCCCCCTTCCATAGGCGGTGTAATTGCACGACCACTGGATATTGTACATCCTGTCGCATTGCCCCCTTCCATAGGCAGTGTAATTGCACGACCACTGGATACTGTACATCCTGTCGCATTGCCCCCTTCCATAGGCGGTGTAATTGCACGACCACTGGATACTGTACATCCTGTCGCATTGCCCCCTTCCATAGGCTGTGTAATTGCACGACCACTGGATACTGTACATCCTGTCGCATTGCCCCCTTCCATAGGCGGTGTAATTGCACGACCACTGGATACTGTACAGCCTGTCGCATCGCCCCCTTCCATAGGCGGTGTAATTGCACGACCACTGGATACTGTACATCCTGTCGCATTGCCCCCTTCCATAGGCGGTGTAATTGCACGACCACTGGATATTGTACATCCTGTCGCATTGCCCCCTTCCATAGGCAGTGTAATTGCACGACCACTGGATACTGTACATCCTGTCGCATTGCCCCCTTCCATAGGCGGTGTAATTGCACGACCACTGGATACTGTACATCCTGTCGCATTGCCCCCTTCCATAGGTTGTGTAATTGCACGACCACTGGATACTGTACAGCCTGTCGCATTGCCCCCTTCCATAGGCGGTGTAATTGCACGACCACTGGATACTGTACAGCCTGTCGCATTGCCCCCTTCCATAGGCGGTGTAATTGCACGACCACTGGATACCGTACATCCTGTCGCATTGCCCCCTTCCATAGGCTGTGTAATTGCACGACCACTGGATACTGTACAGCCTGTCGCATTGCCCCCTTTCATAGGCGGTGTAATTGCACGACCACTGGATACTGTACATCCTGTTGCATTGCCCCCTTCCATAGGCAGTGTAATTGCACGACCACTGGATACTGTACAGCCTGTTGCATTGCCCCCTTCCATAGGCAGTGTAATTGCACGACCACTGGATACTGTACAGCCTGTTGCATTACCCCCCTCAGTAGGTGGTGTAATCGCACTACCACTTCATACTGTACAGCCGGTCGCTTTACCCCCCTCCATAGGCGGTGTAATTGCACGACCACTGAAAACGGCACAGCCGGTTGCAATACCCCCTTCCATAGGCGGAGTATTTGCTCTGTCACTGGATAGTATATCCTGCGTTACCTACTCCCACAAGTTCAGTATTTACATGAACGGGTACAGTAATTGCACCACCATTGGATACTATGTCTACTACGCTACAGCACCAGGTACTAGATTTCCTATCATATTCCTACTCTTCCACGGGAGGTGTATGCCAAGAGACGGTACCTACTTCTACCCGTTCCTCCCCCACAAGTGAAATACGGGCGCAACCACTGGATACTGCAGCTACTAGCGCATTATCACCTTCGTTTTTGGTTGTTGGTTTAGAGTGCTGACATGGCAGTCTCTGTCATCCCAGGGTGTCTCCCCACAACACCGCTTTAAGTCCCCGTGGGACGCCACACTACATGGGTGGTCATGATACTTGACACGTCCTTAGTTGGTGCATCTGCCCTAGAAGAGAATTCGGTGGTTACTACTAGGGATGAGTGAATCGACTTCTGACGAAACATCCGAAGTCAATTCGCATAAAAGTTCGTTCCAATACTGTACGGAGCAGGAACTCTGTACAGTATTAGAATATATAGTCTCCGATGAGCCGAAGTTATTGCTTTGCGAAGACTCGCGAGACTTCGGGTACTAACTTTAGAAATTCATTTGTACTGTAAAAAACCATTTCCCGAACTCGGGTTCGGTTCCAAGGTACCACTCGGCTCATCGAAGCCAATACATTCTAATACTGGATTAATATACTAATGGTCGGCTCACAAGAAGTCAAAATTGCGTATTTATTATTAACTCTAAAAGCGCACCTATGATAAAACAAACCATGTAAATGAGAAATACATTAAGAGTAGAATCATATAAACATATATAAATAACCATATAAAATAACAGTATAAAATATTGAAAATGGTCACGGTCCCTCCTATGTAGTGGGCTGCGGAGCTCTAGCTGCCCACAGTTTTATATTACAACTGTTCATAAATTTAATTGCAGTGTCCTGCGCTCTTATTCTGTAATCCAGACTGCAGATGGAGTAAAAGTAAAAATACACACCTTGAGTTAATGTCCAGTATGACTGCGCATACAAAAAAGGAGCTGAATAAGGTAAGATATGTATACACCTCCCCAGAAGATGAGTGCACTATATGGTTGATTATAGTAGATTGGTATACACACAATGATTATATGTACGTTCACTCACATACATGCCAGTTCGCCTGCCTTGTATATACTGTGGTATATTTGATTCCTTTTCTCTCACACAGCATTAAGCGCAGATACGCTTCTTACCAGTTGTCTGTGGCTCCGTCTGTGGAGTGGTACCTGCTGGAATCTGTGTTGTATACTGGTAACGGCACTCTGCGCCTGCGTGATGTAAATTTCCGGACGCTAGCGGCCCCATGAGTCGTCTCTCGCTGGTAACGGATGCGCTGTAAATTTCCAGATGCCAAGGTGTAACTTTTCATATACTTTTATAACAATCTGTGGTATAGCGATCTGTGGTGTAACAAGGTATCTTCAAAAGGATGCAGTTGTTGGTATCGCCAGACGCGTTTCAAAACCGCAAGGGTTTCTTCCTCAGTGGCAAAAAAAATGTTGAAAAAAGAGGAACACACCGCTCCTTATAAAGAGCCAATGATTGAATTAAAACCTGGACATTCTCATACTGTACAGAGTTCCTGCTCCGTACAGTATTGGAATGAACTTTTACGCGAATCGACTTCGGATGTTTCATCCGAAGTCGATTTGCTCATCCCTAGTTACTACCAAGCGAATTGAGTATTACACTGCCTCTGAATACTGTTTCCACTTCTAGTTCTCCTCCTTTTCAGGTGGAATATTTAGGCTAGCGCTCCATTCCATGGCTACTACTGTATGTCCTCTTCTGCAGGTGGAGTATTTACGCTAGCACTAGAGATGGTAGCTACTACTGTAGGGCCTCCTTCCCAGGTGGCTTGTCTACCCTGACTTTGGCTTTTGTGGCTACTATGGCATAGCCTCCTTCTCAGGCGGAGTATTTACGCTAGCGCTACATATCATGGCTACTATTGTATGGCCTTCATGTAGGTGACATACCTTTTCAAGGCACATACTGTGCATCAACTGCTTTTCCCCCCTCACCGGACGGGACTATGGTGCCGTCGCATGTTGTCAATGCTAATAGATGTTTCGTTGCTGGAACGCAACACCCTTTCAACGTTATGCCCCTCTGCAAGACGAGTAATTGCGCTCCCCCCAGATTATGTTTCTGTCTACATGGCCAATATCCATACTCCTGAGGTTGGATTGTTACTGTTTTGGAACGCCTGCACTATTTTTTCTTACATGTCCAGATTTTCTCTGGTGTTTTTGCGACGTCGGACATAGTCATCACATTCTCTCCTGGAGAAGTATTTCTCCTATCTCGGATCAATCTGTGCATTCCGCTGATGACCGCATTGTCGCCTTCAGGCACAGTCGCTACACGGTGGCAGTAGATGGTCTCTGACGAATCTACACACTTCCGATATTTTTGTTCTTCAGCCTATAGTTGGGTCTGCCTGGTCCAGGCAGTTTGTGGAGTATCAAGCAGCTTTTTTTGTTAGAAGTCTCACGACAAGCCTCTACGGCATCTGTCTTCCACAATACCTGCTTCTTAGGGGGCGTTTCCTTTTTAAGCAGAGATGTATGCTGCACTCTTCTGCTGCATGGCTGGGATGCTATTGATCCCCGGGGACACAGTCTTGTCCTCTCAGACAACTCCCCATTTGTCCATGGTTTTTTATTTTCTACCTCTGATTGGTTCCCGTTTTGGCTTTTTGTCCCCCTTTGCCATCCCCCATCTCTGTTTTATATTCCATACTTTTTAGTCTTTTCTCATGCTGGATTCTTTACAAGAGAGTGGCTACTCGCTATTTTCTTTTACAAATTGGCCCACAGGGGTCTCCTCACGTACCTGGGGGATCCCTACAGGACTAGTCCTCTGCCAGTTGCCCAGTAATTCCTTCCAGTTTTCCCAGTTTTTTTCCTGGGTTGAAGTATCCCATCCTGATACTTATACATTTTGTAAGGTTGTGTCTGGGTTATCCTGTTGCTCGTTCGCCAGGTCTCGTGCATACCCGAATTCTACAGGTTCATGTCTGTTGAGTAAACACCCCTCGGTTTTCCATGGGGCCTATTGCCATGCAAGACATCCTGGGTTTCCAGTCCAGGTCCCCACAGCAATTCTGTGGAATTACCTTTCACAAATCATCTTCAGTCGCCAGTCATGCTTATTCTTCTTATGTGCTGCTATCCACATCTTCTGAAGCCTCTAGAGCCCTTGGGTTCCGTTTAACTGGGTTTACCTCTTTTTCCATTACGCCCCATGACAGCACCTGTGAGAGATCCTCCTCCTTCCGGACAGAAAACAGGAACTTCCCAGATCTTTAAATTGGTCCCATGCCTTCCACCTTTAGTACTCATCCTTGGGTCAAAAGGTTCATTAGGGGGTCCTCTAGACTATGTCCTATAGTTAGATCTAAGTCAGCCCCCTGGGACCTTAACCTGGTTCTTTCTGCTCTTACCAAGGCTCCGTTTGAGCCTCTGGGGGACATCCCCTTAAAGATGTTGTCCTATAAGACCATATTTTTAGTGGCCATTACATCTGCCAGACGAGTAGGAGAGCTGTCCGCCTTGTCCTCTTCCCCACCATATACTCAGATTCTGGAGGATAGGATTGTCAGGACCCAAAGAATGAGGGAGAAAGATCCTTTCATACTTTAGACGTTAGAAGGTGTGTCTGTGAGTATTTAGAGTCTACAAAGGACTTTAGAAAGACCCCGCAACTCTTTGTTCAATTTCAGGGTCAGAACAGGGGCTCAAAGGTTACAAGCCGTACCTTAGCCAGATGGATCAAGAGAGCGATAGGTTTGGCATATTCACTATCAGAGTGTCAGGTCCCTTCAGATTTTTCAGCCCATTCTACCAGGGCAATAGCCTCTTCCTGGGCAGAAAAAGGGTGTGCTACTATAGATCAGATCTGTAGGGCTGCAACGTGGAGTTCTCCCTCTACGTTTTACAAGCACTACAGGTTGGACCTTTCATCTGTGCAGGATATGTCTTTTGGGAGAAAGGTGCTGCAGGCTGTAGTCCCTCCCTAATAGTTATCTAGTCTAGTCTCTCACAGGTGCTGTCATGGGGCGTAATGGAAATACTTTAATTACTCTTACCGGTAATATGTTTTCCATGAGCCCATGACAGCACCTACATAATTCCCTCCCTTATTTAAAAAAAAAAAAAATATATATATATATATATATATATATATATATATATATATATAATAATAAGACTTTTATTTATAAAGAATGATGATGAAAAAAAAAAAAAAAAAAAAAAAGAGAGAAAGAGAAATTTACTCTTTAGTATGGTGCCAAAGAAGAGATATGCCTGGCATATATTTGGTGCAGAGTTTTTTCTATTATGTTTTCTCGCCTATGTTGTTAGTTTTTACTATATATGTGTGTTGCTGGTCCCAGGAATCTTGTCAAATACTGAAGGTGGAAGGCATGGGACCAATTTAAAGATCTGGGAAGTTCCTGTTTCCTGTCCGGAAGGAGGAGGATCTCTCACAGGTGCTGTCATGGGCTCATGGAAAACATATTACCGGTAAGAGTAATTGAAGTATTTTTGCCCAGTCTAAGACGCCGTGCGTTCTGCGCTCTCTTCCTGTCCTATTCACGGTTCCTGTGCATCCTTTCCCCACATTTCTGTGCAGGACCGGCCGTAGATTTGTTCTAGTCTTTTATTCCCTCCCCATGGTACTGCTCTTTAACGTCTCATTGTCTCCTGTGTCCCCCAGTGATACAAGCAAGAAAATAGGATTTTTTGTGCTTACCTGTAAAATCCTTTTCTAGCTGAGTTCATTGGGGGACACAGCACCCACCCCGTAAGTACATTTCTGGTTCTTTTCGGTGGTGTTCTTGGTTCTGACCTATCTCCAGCTCTCTTTCATACAATTGGTTTCTGTTGGCTTCTCCTGGCTGCTCCTACTGCTTTTGTACTAACCGATTAGCTCAGTGTCTGCAGGAGGGATATAGCTGAGAGGAGGAGCTAGCACTTTTTTTTGCTTAGTGTCACCACCTAGTGGCATCAGCTATACCCATGGTCTTCTGTGTCCCCCAATGAACTCAGCGAGAAAAGGATTTTACAGGTAAGAACAAAAAATCCTATTATTTCTGGGTTGCAGTGCTCTTCTAATGTTAGTATTCATTTCAATGGAGTAGATTTATCAAAATTGGATTTTTATACTTACCGTAAAATCTGTTTCTCGTTCAATGCACTGGGGACACAGCACCATGGGTATATGCCCAGCTACCACTAGGAGGCACCAGACATCAAAAAGGTTGGCTCCGCCCAGGTGGGCTATACCCTCTCCACAGCACTAGGCTATTCAGTTTGTATCAATAGCAGTAGGAGAGAGAAACAAAAGTGAAGAACCAACATGTCCTGGACCGAGAAAGGAAAGGAGAACAGCAGCCCGGTGACAGGGAGAATAAGTAAAAACAGAGGGTGGGATCTGTGTCCCCCAATGCATTGAACAAGAAACAGATTTTACGGTAAGTACAAAAATCTAATTTTCTCGTTAATGGCATTGGGGGACACAGCACCATGGGACGTCCTAAAGCAGTCCTCGAGGGTGGGATTGAAATCTGATGCAAAAAGAAGGGTGCACAGGTGCAGAAGAACCATGTGACCCAACAGGACCAGGAGAGACCCTAGCATGAAATGGTTCCAAAGAAAAATATGGGAGACCATCAGGATCCCAAGGACAGGTGCCTGGGAAACAAGGCCTGCAAGAAGTAACAAAGGGAAACACCCAGCTCCACCAAAGGTGGGAAGCAATATACTGAAACTAACAAAGCAACTCTACTCCGCCCAGGAAGGGGGGAGACCTATGGATACCAGGTATGCCATGTATGCTAGAAGCAGAAAAGAGTGATGAATACAGCATCAGGAGATGGAAACATCACCACCACTGGGACCCGCATCTAAATCGAGAACGGAGCCCTGTAAGGGCACTGCGCAGCCGCCATTCATTAATTTTCTGTGGGGCTGGCGAAAATAGCTGAGCGCTGGCTCAGTGATTTCCGTTGGTCCAATTCACTTCTATGGGGAGCCGGCTTGGTGATGGCCGGACGGAGTCCTCCAGCCACCACCTTGCAGGGCTCCGTTCTCGATATAGGTAAGGGTCTCAGCAGTGGGACCCACACCTATAGGACAATGGGGGCATATCCTAGCGATATGCCCCCATTGTACATGATGAGACAACCCCTTTAAGCTTATATTACACGGGCAGATAATCTTTCAGATCATTGCTAACAAGCTTCACATATGAATGCTCGTTAGCGATGATCTGGCTGTGTAATACTGCCGCCAATTACCAGATGAACGGGCAAATGCTCATTAATCAGGTAACTGGAATCTTTCAACAGGTTTTCCGACGGCAGATCGTGCTGTCTAATCTGGTGCCGGCAAACAGTGATTCAGTAGGGGGGCGAGCGATGGCATTAGTGATCGCTCCTCCCCATACTGAGGAGGACATCACTGCATGTAATAGCAGCTATCTCCGCTAGCGAGCAGTCGATTGCCGTGGAGGAAAGCTTCCTTCCCAACAATCGCCTGCATGATCTGCTCGTGTAATATTAGTCTTAGGCCTCTTTCAGATGAGCATGACCTTACTTCTACAGAATTATACTGACAACGTCAGTATAATTTTGTAGATGCAGGTCATGCAGAGACACACAGCATTAAATATCATTATAATGTTGTGCTCTCCTGCGAAACGAGCCGTGTCCATAATAGGAAATCACGCTCACACATGGAGCATGATTTCCACACAGGAGACGCTTGTCTGAAAGAGGCCTTACCTGCAAAAACTTTGCAGACATTGTTATTTGAAAACTGCATGCCTTGAAGGTTTGTGGTAGTATTTTCTTGCTGGTTCAAATGTCATGTCTACGAATGCTTAACCACTTCACATCCGGGCCGATTTTGCTGAACTGGTTTTTAGATGCCATGTCCCCTTTGAAGCCCCCCTGATGCGCCCTTACAGTAGAAACTCCCAAAAAGTTACCCCATTTTGGAAACTAGGGGATAAGGTGCCAGATTTATTGGTACTATTTTGCGGTACATATAATTTTTAATTGCTCTATATTACGTTTTTTGTGAGGCAAGGTAACCAAAAAATGGCTGTTTTTATTTTTTACAACATTCATCTGACAGGGTAGATCATGTGCTATTTTTATAGAGCAGGTTGTTACGGACGCAATTATATCAAATATGTCTACTTTCTTTGTGTCAGTTTTACATAATGTTTTTTTCAAAAATGCTTTATTATGTTTTTGTGTCTCCATATTCTGAACGCCATATTTGTTTTATTTTTATGCCGATCGTCTTGTGCAGGGGCTTATTTTTTGCAGGAAGAGTTGCCGTTTTTATTGGTACCATTTTTGGGTACATAATTTTTTAATCATTCATTATAACACTTTATGGGGCAAGGTGACAAAAAAATTGTTTTTTTTAGCAGTTTTTATTTATTTTTGCAGCGTTCACCTGAGGGGTTAGGTCATGTGACATTTTTATAGAGCAGATCGTTACGGACGTGGCGATACCTAATATGTATACTTTTTCTTATTTATTTAAGCTTTACACAATAATAGCATTTTTTAAATTAAAAAATGATGTTTTAGTGTCTCCATAGTCTGAGGGCCATATTTATTAATTTTTTTTGACCGATTGTTTTAGTTAGAGTCTCGTTTTTTGCGGGATGAGGTGACAGTTTGATTGGTACTATTCTGGGGGGCATACGCCTTTTTGATCGCTTGGTGTTACACTTTGTGATGTTAGGTGACAAAAAATGGCTTTTTTGGCACAGTTTTTATTTTTTTTACGGTGTTCATCCAAGGGGTTAGGTCATGTGATATTTTTATATAGCTGGTTGTTACGGATGCGGCAATACCTAATATGTATACTTTTTAATTTTTTATTTACTTTAACACAATAGCATTTTGTTCTGAAAGCTATATTTTTTTTTTTGAGCGATTTTCTTATGTAGGGACTCCTTTTTTGCGGGATGAGGTGACTGTTATATTGGTACCATTTTTTGGGACATACGCCTTTTTGATCACTTGGTGTTGCACTTTTTGTGATGTAATGTGATATATTTATAGAGCTGACCGTCACGGCCGCGGCAATACCAATTATGTCTATTTTATTTTTTCAATTTTTTATATATTTTTTTAATTCCTTACTTGGGGAATTTTTTTTACATGTAATACCTTTTTTTATTTTACACTTTCTGTCCCCTATAAGGTCATACAAGACCTCTGGGGGACATATAACTTCACTCCCCCCCCCCCCCCCCCCCCCCCTATTGATTTCGCCTGTTACTGGGGCTGACATAGTAGTCCCAGGTACAGGGGAAATATACCCCCCAGAGAGGCTTTACAGCACTATACAGCCTCAGTGCAGGGCTGATCGAGGTCTGTAGAAGACCCGACAGCTTCTGCATTCTCCCGGACCGCCGGGACAGGAAGCGCATAGCGCTTCCTGATCTGTACACACAGCGCTCGTTGAGTGCGGTATATACAGCGATCTAGAAGGCAGGGACACCTGGGAACTGTCCCTGCCTTCTCTCTGGGTTGCCCTGCTGTCACTGACAACGGGCAACCCGCTCTGCAGATGCACAATTAGCGTGCAGCTGACAGGACGTTCAGAAACGTCCATTCAGAGATAGAGATCCACCTCCTGGATGTTTATACTCAACAGGCAGACGGGAGGTGGTTAACCACCTCAGCTCCCCTAGCTTAAACCCCCTTAATGACCAGACCACTTTTTACAATTCTGCACTACACTACTCACGGTTTATTGCTCGGTCATACAACTTACCACCCAAATGAATTTTACCTCCTTTTCTTCTCACAAATACAGCTTTCTTTTGGTGGTATTTGATTGCTGCTAAGATTTTTCGTTTTTCCGATATTAATCAAAATAGGCCACAATTGTTCAAATATAATTACATTTTTATACAAGTTTGTGTCAGAATTTATTGTGCTACATGTCTGATAAAAAAAAATCCAATAAGTTTATATTTATTAGTTTGCACAAAACTTATAGCATTTACAAACTATGGTACAAAAATGTGAATTTCCTCATTTTGAAGCAGCTCTGACTTTCTGAGCACCTGTCATGTTTCTTCAGGTGCTAGAATGCCAGGATAGTATAAATACCCCCCAAATGACCCCATTTTAGAAAGAAGACACCCCAAAGTATTCGCGGAGGGGCATGGTGAGTTCATGTATGATTTAATTTTTTTTCACAAGTTAGCGGAAAATGACACTTTGAGAAAAAAAAAATATAATAAAGTTTCCATTTCTGCTAACTTCTGGCAAAAAAATAAAAAATCTCCCACGGACTCACTATGCCCCTCAGTGAATACCTTGGGGTGTCTACTTTCCGAAATGGGGTCATTTGTGGGGTGTGTTTACTGTTCTGGCATTTTGGGTGGGGCTAAATTGTGAGCAACCCTGTAAAGCCTAAAGGTACTTGTTGGACTTTGGGCCCCTTTACGCACCTAGGCTGCAAAAAAGTGTCACACGTGGTATCGCCGTACTCAGGAGAAGTAGGGCAATGTGTTTTGGGGTGTATTTTTACATATACCCATGCTAGGTTATAGAAATATCTCTGTTAATGACAACTTTTCAATTTACAGAGATATTTCTCTCACCCAGCATGGGTATATGTAAAAAGACACCCCAAAACACATTGCCCTACTTCTCCTGAGTACGGCGATACCACATGTGTGACACTTTTTCGCAGCCAAGATGCACAAAGGGGCCGAAAGTCCAACGAGTACCTTTTAGGAGGGCATTTTTAGGCACTTGGATACCAGACTTCTTCTCACGCTTTAGGGCCCCTAAAATACCCCACATGTTGACCCCATTTTGGAAAGAAGACACCCCAAGGTATTCCATGAGGGGCATGACGAGTTCATAGAATATTTTTTTTTTTGGCACAAGTTAGTGGAAAATGATTATTATATATTTTTTTTTCTCTTACAAAGTCTCATATTCCACTAACTTGTGACAAAAAATAAAATTTTACATGAACTCGCCATACCCCTCACGAAATACCTTGGGGTGTCTTATTTCCAAAATTGGGTCACTTGTGAGGTATTTATACTGCCCTGGTATTTTAGGGGCCCTAAAGCGTGAGAAGTAGTTTGGAATCCAAATGCGTAAAAAATGCCCTGTGAAATCCTAAAAGTACTCATCGGAATTTGGGCCCCTTTGCGTACCTAGGCTGCAAAAAAGTGTCACATGTGGTATCGCCGTACTCAGGAGAAGTAGGGCAATGTGTTTTGGGGTGTATTTTTACATATACCCATGCTGGGTGAGAGAAATATCTCTGTAAATGACAACTTGAAAAGTTGTCATTAACAGAGATATTTCTATAACCCAGCATGGGTATATGTAAAAATACACCCCAAAACACATTGCCCTACTTCTCCTGAGTACTGCGATACCACGAGTGACACTTTTTTGCAGCCAAGATGCGCAAAGGGGCCAAAAGTCTAACGAGTACCTTTTTAGGAGTGCATTTTTAGGCATTTGGATTCCAGACTTCTTCTCACGCTTTAGGGCCCCTAAAATGCCAGGGCAGTATAAATACCCCACGTGACCCCATTTTGGAAAGAAGACACCCCAAGGTATTCCGTGAGGGGCATGGCGAGTTCATAGAAGATTTTTTTGTTTGGCACAAGTTAGCGGAAATTAGTTTTTTCTCACAAAGTCTCCCTTTCCGCTAACTTGTGACAAAAAGTTCAATCTTTCATGGACTCAATATGCCCCTCAGCGAATACCTTGGGGTGTCTTCTTTCCAAAATGGGGTCATTTGTGGGGTGTTTGTACTGCCCTGGCATTTGAGGGTCTCCGCAATCATTACATGTATGGCCAGCATTAGGAGTTTCTACTATTCTCCTTGGGCCTCATGGACTCGACCGTTGTTTGGGTCCGCATCCGAGTCGCATTCATTTCAATGGGGCCGCAAAAGATGCGGACAGCACTCAAGTGTGCTGTCCGCATCCGTGGCTTCGTTCCGTGGCCCCGCTAAAAAAAATATAACACGTCCTATTCTTGTCCGCGCTTTGTGGACAAGAATAGGCATTTATATTGCCGGCGCCTGTTCTGTTCCGCAAATTGCGGAAGTCAACACGGGTGCCTTCTGTTTTTTGCGCATCCGCGGTTTGCGGACCGCAAAAAACAGCACGGTCGTGTGCATGAGGCCTTATATTGAGCATACGGGTAATGAGATTTTTTTTTTTCGTTCAGCCTCTGGGCTGAAAGAAAAAAGGAACGGCACAGATTTCTTCATTCGCATCGATCAATGTGGATGAAAAAATCTCTGCCAAAAAATGTGCAAAAAAGCTGCGATCGCTAATAAAGATCCAAAAAGCTCAAAAGTGATCTTTATAGCGCCGCAGCAATTTTACGGTGTTTTTGCAGTGATCAGAAAAAAACATTTCTGTCACTGTGGTGGGGCGGACTGAACGCAAGTGTGCGCACAAGATCAGGCCTGATCGGGCAAACACTGCGTTTTTTGTAGAGCCTAAGGTGACCCTAATGTACTGATATAGATCTGATTGCGATCAGTCTTGATCACTTACAGATACTATATAGTACTAGTGCTGATTAGTGACAGCGATGACGCTAATCAGTGACTGCGGTGCGGTGGGCGCTAACTACCTAACAAGTGGCTAACTAACTGGCGGTGATAAGGGACCCTTAGGCCCCATTCACACGTCCGCAATTCTGTTCCGCATTTTGCGGAACGGAATTGCGGACGCATTCATTTCTATGGGGACAGACTTTGTCCCGCTCGGATCCGGAATTGCGGATCTGCACTTCCGTTCCGCAAAAATATAGAACATGTCCTATTCTTGTCCGCAATTGCGGACAAGAAAAGGCATTTCTATATAGTTCTGGCAATGTGCGGATCCGCAAAACACATACGGACGTCTGAATGGAGCCTTACAGGGGGGGTGATCAGGGAGTCTATATGGGGTGATCAGGGGTTAATAAGTGGGGGGGGGGGGGAAGGGTGTAGTGTGGTGATTGGTGCTACTTACAGAGCTGCCTGTGTCCTCTGGTGGTCGATCCAAGCAAAAGGGACCACCAGAGGACCAGGTAGCAGGTATATCAGACGCTGTTAACAAAACAGCGTCTAATATACCTTTCTGGGGTTAAAAAAAATATATATCACATCTACAGGAGAAATAAACAGTGGAAAAATAAAAATTAAAAAGTGAAGTTAAATGTCCCTCAGAGGTCTTGTATGACCTTATGGGGGACGCAAAGTGTAAAATAAAAAAATAAAAATAAATTGTTTTATTAAATAAAAAAGGTTTCACATGTAAAAAAATAAAAAGTATACATATTAGGTATCGCCATGTCCGTAACAATCTGCTCTATAAAAATGTCACTTGACCGAACCCCTGAGGTGAATGCTGTAAAAATAAATAAATACGGTGCTAAAACCACCAATTTTTTGGTCACCTTGCCCCATAAAGTGTTATAATGAATGATCAAAAAAATCATATGTACCCAAAAATAGTACCAATAAAACTGGCACCTTATCCCCTAGTTTCCAAAATGAAGTCACTTCTTGGGAGTTTCTACTGTAAGGGTGCATCAGGGGGGCTTCAAATGAGAAATGGCATCTAAAAATCATGTGGCGCTCCTTTTCTTCTGCGCCCATACAGCAGTTTATGACCACATGTGGGGTGTTTCTGTAAACCGCACAATCTGGGTAATAAATATTGTTTTGTTTAGCTGTTAACCATCGATGTGTTAAAGAAAAAAAATTGGATTAAAATGGAAAATCTGCCAAAAATGTGAAATTCTAAAATTTGATCTCCATTTTTCTTTAATTCTTGTGGAACACCTAAAGGGTTAACAAAGTTTGTAAAATCTGTTTTAAGTAACTTGAGGGGTGTAGTTTCTACAATGGGGTCATTTATGGGGGTATCCACTATGTAAGCCCCACAAAGTGACTTCAGACCTGAACTGGTCTTTAAAAAGTGGGTTTTGGCAATTTTCTTAAAAATTTGAAGAATTGCTTCTAAACTTCTGAGCCTTCCAATGTCCTAAAAAAATAAAATGACATGTACAAAATGATCCCAACATAAAGTAGACATATGGGGAAGGTTAAGTAATAAATATTTTATCAGGTATCACTTTGTTTTAAAAGCAGAGAAATTTAAAAAATTGCTAATTTTTCAAAATTTTTGGTAAATTTGGTTTTTTCTTAAAAGGTGAAATATATTGACTCAAATTTATGACCATCATGAAGTACAATGTGTCATGAGAAAATCTCTGAATGACTTGGATAAGTAAAGGCGTTCCAAAGTTATTACCACATAAAGTGAGATATGTCAGATTTGCAAAATTAGGCCTTGTTAGGAAGGGGGCAAATGGCCCAGATGGGAAAGTGGTTAAGATGGATAAACGCAAATGTGTTAACGATCCAGACAATTTCTGCTACAAATGTGGCAAATACACTACTTATGATCAGTGCAAGAATCTGACAAAGCGAGTGCGTCTTGCAGCCTGGGATGCATTTGTGCTACTAGTGCAGAACTTCCTTGGGAACAGACGAGCTGCAAACTTTGCTGAATTAGTAGACAACATGCTTACAGCATACGAACAACTTGGCTGCCGAATGTCATTGAAAGTGCATTTCTTACATTCCCATCTTGACTTTTTCCCACCCAATTTGGAACACGTAAGTGACGAACATGGAGAGCGGTTCCATAAAGATATTTCTACAATTGAGAACAGGTATCAAGGCCGCTGGAATCCCAACATGATGAGGGACTACTGCTGGTTTTTGCAACAGGAAAATGTGACCGTTCACAAACGCAAAAGCAGATGCCTGAAGCACTTTTGACAGTACTGGGCCTTGCTCATATAAGACTTTTAAACTGAAAAACAAGACTTTTTGAAATTGTTATTCTATTACATTTTCATACACTGTTTACTACGCAAACTTTGATGTAGATCAGGTAATTGTTGGAGTAAGGCTACTTTCACACTGGCGTTTCAGGGATCTCACAAGCAGCCCAAAACGGATCAGTTCAGCCCCAATGTATTCTGAATGGATAAGGATCCGTTCAGAATGCATCAATTTGGCTGCGTTTGGTCTCAGTTGTGTTTTTTAGACTGTCACTAAAACGCAGCTTGCAGCATTTTTTGTGACCGTCTGACTATGCGGAGCCTAACGGATTACTGACACAAATGGTGCAATTGAAAACGGATCCGCCCCCCCATAGACTTTCAATGCAAGTCAAGACGGATCCGTTTTGACTTAGACTTTTTTTTGCATGAATAATGCAAACGGATCAGTTATTAACAGATACAAGCGTTTGCATTATTCGTGCTGATCAGTCTGTGCAGATACAAGACGGATCCGCACAAAACGAGTGTGAAAGTAGCCTAAAACTCATTCTGTTCAAAATTATTCAATGCTTTCCAAGTGCTTAATTCATTTTGGCATACTTATGCTAATTCTGACTTCGGATTTGTAATCCGCACACTCGATTTAGTATAGGACAAAATGTTTTTTGTTGTTGCGTGGTGTCAAGGTATGAGTGCTGCAGCCAATCACTGGCCTCTTCAGTTAACCGCTGAGGCGAATGATTTATTACAGCGGTCATGTGTTGTCGACATGACATCACTGCTGCAGTCTGGTAAATATATTGGCTGGGAGAAACAGAGAGAGTGGCAGCACAGAATCTGGCAGGTAAGTAATAATCACTTATTTATTGTACGTGGATCCTGTGTTGTCTGGTTTCGTCCCGAAACTGCACAGCCCCTTTAAATAGCAGAGAAAGCTGTTATTCCACTGCACCGCCACTACAATGCAGAAGGCGTGCAGGCAAACAATAAAACCAATGAAGTTCGGGCATTAGTGCCACAGCCACTTCAAACAGCTAATTGGTGGGGGTGCCAGGAGTTACTAATGACCTGCCCTGATAACTTATCACGAAACAGGGATATCCCTTTAAGGTCTATTAGTCATCGTGGCAGATTTGTTGCAGAAATTTCTGTAACTGAAAAATCGGTGCCATTTATCTCAATACATTTGTTTTGGCTGCAAGCTTCTTTCAGAATAGGACAGCGGCAGACATTTCTGCAATACAATCTGCAGTGTGAATTCGCTCTAAGACGGATGACAACGTAACGGCATGGTATTAAATAGACATCTGTTTATTACAACACGTTGAGAACAGGATACTAAGAAGTAGGTGGCGAGTTTAACAATGTGATTCCTCCATCAATCCGTAGCAGCAAGTCAAGGATGACATTACATTGCGATTTTGGTAATAAGGTGTATCCATGAAGTCACAGAACGCAGGCGAGGCTTGCCCCCACGCACAAACCAATCCTCCGTGAAGAATCTGTGTTCTGGGCCTCTTGAACGCTCTTCTACTCTTCAGTTTGTTCATACTGGTGCTTGATGTGTTTCCACAATTTCTAGAATAGAGCAACAAGGAATTTCACATTAATCAGCGCAGAACATGGCTGGTACCTCCTGTTTTATATAGCTTTACACCTACCAAGAGGAAGTATGTACAGAGTATTACTTTGATATATTTAATCAGCCTATGGTGCTTTACTACTATATATATTCTATAGGGGATGGACACCTTCAAATATCTTGGTGCTCGACAGGCCAATCATTAAAACTAACAGGTTTAAGGTGGGCTCTAAAACCATATTCTCCCCACAAGAAATATTCCCTAATATAGAAATTATGTAGCATGCCGCAATTCCATAAAAATGTAAAGAGTCATTTTTACTATATGGGCCCTGTATTCAGGAATCTGGCCACATGCATGAAGTCAGGCATTCCGCTTACGGTTTTTGCAGTGTCCAAGTCTTAGTGTCAGATGTTTGACGGGGAATATACAAAGACTGTTGGTTGTTTCCACAGTAAAAATGTATTGACCAAGTGTCTCAGATTTTATCAATAGAGTGAGGGCTTAGTCCATATGTTATGCTTGCATCTATTATTATAGTGCATTATGTTCTGTGACTGTATAAATGTAGCCATGTACATCCGCAACATTCATTATCATATCATGCAGGAGGTTTTATATATATTTTTTACGTGATTGTTTCCACAGTAAACCAAAAGAAATTTCTAAAACATTTTACATGGGGAAAAAAAAGCAACCTGAAACAAGTTAAAATCAGTTCTGCTAAACGAGTGAAACGCTTGTTCAACGGCTGATCCTTAACGCTTCCTTCCCGATAAGCGCCTGTAGCATTGCACAATGGAAACCGACCTTACGCGTTCAGACTGGCGGTGCTGTCTAATACCACTGCTGCTACTCTATACAAACTGCAAAACACTTACCTTACCATCTTTGCCAACTAGTAGTTCCATGGTATGATGGGCTGTGCTCCAGCCGGTGGCACTTCTCCGTGCTTTATGACGTCACTGCACGATCCTAAGTGTTTCGGAAAAATTATTTTCCTTCATCAGGGATCCCTGACGTGACCTTTGATATTAGAAATGCCGCTGGCTGGGGCACACTCCTAACATGGCATGGAACCACTAGCTGGCTCATCGTACCTTGGCAATAAAGCAGCAGATTATATCAGATGAGGAACCTGCAGAAAATACCCACAAACTGTATCGGAATAGCAGCCAACGAAGTGCACGAGTGGGAACAGATAACTGAGTGATCTCCTTACACCCACAACACTGCCAATTGTATTTGTGCTAAGCTGGTTGGCCATTGTAGTGGAGCAGATAGATAGCAGGGTACGCCAAGTGTAAAATCAGTACAGCAATGGTGTGAGAAGGCAACCCAAAGAGGGTTTCCAAGATAATGGCCGTTATCACCTAGACCCAGGAGAGCGTGGTCCCCAATGAAAAAACAGTCACCTGCACCCTGGCTCTGTTCGGCAATCTTCCGGCCAGGGTACAGACCAGTGACCGGTCTCAGCATTTACATTCGGGACACATCACCATTAAGACCAGTCAATGGCTGCAGAGTCACAAGTGACCCTCTCTGGAAGTGATTGTCATACGCTAGGTAGAAACTGCTGTAATCCTGGAAAATGACTTTAAAAGGGTCATCGATCATCATATAGCCAACCACATGATATGCTGTGAAGGTCAGACAGGGGACCAGCATCTGCAAAGTGGTCGACAGTAACCCCTTCTTGCATTGGCTTCAATGGAGGAGAGGTGGCCTCACATGGCTCTCCCCACTGAGGTCTATGGGAGTTATAAAAATCCAACATGACTGACTGACCAGACCCCATTATCCGGATACATGGAGGTACCAGAGGAGGCAGCATCTGAACCGCATTCACGTACCTAGGAGGAGATTTTCAATATTGGTGCAGGGAGTAGTAGCCGGTCACCTTGCTTCCTTCTGATCGATATGGGCACCGCTGTACCAGTGATGATACATATCTTATCTGTACTGTACAGTAGAATGCACACCCCATGTAGAAACGTATACCGCACAATACATGCAGAATCTATATGGTATACAGTCGCTGGCATCAGGGGTGCACATTCTGACAGCGTGGTGTGAACAGAGGCTGAAAGGATATCAGATGGATCGGGAAGACCCTAGTACTTCACAATGGACTTTCCTCCCATTTACATAGAACATGGCCAGACCCCACAATGCCAGCCTGTGACAGGGGCGCCATCTACAGGACATGTCCTTGCCCTTCCTTCAATGTCCTTCAGACGTCGTCGCCGCCGCCACTGAATGCCGTCCTCTGTTGCAGCGCCGTGTAAACGGCTCCCATTCCCCGGCTGACCCCCTGTGCCCTTGAGCCATCCTACACAGGTCACCCCTATGTCCTTACCCCGCGGTTCAGGTGCTCGAACAAAGCGTCGGCTCCTTGGTCAAAAGCGCGCTCAAACAGGACGACCCCGAGCACGATGCCGAGGGTGAAGGTGGAGGTGCGGCGGAAAACGGAGCGGTATACGGTGTTCAGCACAGACATGGTGACAGTCGGCTGCTAACAGGAAGCGTCTCTCCGAGTGACGTGCTAAATGGCGGACAACTTCCTGTCACGTGACAGAAGGCCTGTATATTTGCGTTAACTGTTTCAGCGCTGTAGCGTGGCTACGCTGCGTTTACGTATACAAACCTGGAAAGCTGTAACATTGTGTGTGTTCTGCAGCGCCCCCTGACGGCCGGGAGGAGACATGACGGTGCTGTAGATATAAGTGTTAGAGGGGTTCTGCCGGCAAGGTAAGAATGGGCCGGCGGTACTTCTGCGACTACTGTGACCGGACCTTTCAGGACAATCTGCACAACCGCAAGAAACACCTGACTGGCGTGCAGCACCAGAAGAGTAAGAAGGCCTGGTATGACCTGTTCAGAGGTGAGGACCCCAACCAAGTTTTGAGACTGACACAAATTTTGGTTTTCACCAAGTTTGCTGCTTCAGTGTTTGGCCCCATTCACATGACTGGGGGCTGCGGTCACCACGGGTCTGCGGAATACGGATACCTTGTGTGGGCAGTCTACATTCTACATGAACATAAGGGCTCAACGCCCATGTTGCAAACTGTAAATAGCGGTCCACAATGCACGGGCACCAGCTGTGTGAATCCCGTATCGCGGGTCCGTGATCTGCAAGATATGGGCATTTCCTATCTTTTGAGGTGCAGACCTGAAAGCCCACGGAAGCGCTTGGTAGTGTTTCCGTGGGCTACCGATCCATGCCTAAGCACCGCAAAAGATGGGTCCCGTATCTTGTGGATCGCTGACCTATTCAAATCAATGGGTCTGCGGTCCGCAATACGGGCACGGAGCTCTTACATCGCGTGCATGAGCCCATATTCTATAGTTTATGGAATGGACCCACGAAGGAGGACAGCACACTGATGCCATCTTCTTTGCCCAAGTACGTGATGCCCGCTGGATGGCGGCTGCTTTCCTTGTCACAGCCACTCCCACTGTGCGGCTGCATCTCTTCATGCCCAGTGTCAGATCGGTTGGGAGATCATGCAGGGACAACACCTTTAAGAGGAATGCCAAGACTTGGCCAAAACATTGCATTTTCTGATGCGGGATTGCATGTGGAAAATCCACAGTGTGTCATTGTCATTGTCACTGGGGACAAAACAGAATGCATTCTATTCCATTTGGTTGCGTCTCCATAGCAGACAGAATAACACTGCAAGCAGCGTTTTTCTGTCCGCGATGTGGTGCGGAGCAAGACGGATCCGTCCTGGCACACAATGTAAGTCAATGGGGACGGATCCATTTTATCTGACACAATAGAAAACTGATCCGTCCCCCATTGACTTTCAATGGTGTTCAAGACGGATCCGTCATGGCTATTGAAGACATAATACAACCGGATCCGTTCATAACGGATGGATGCAGTTGTATTATTGTAACGGAAGCGTTTTTGCTGATCCATGATGGATCCTGCAAAAACGCTGTGATGTGGATTTTACATTTGCAGCATGTCGCTTTCTGCTGTGGATATGTTCCAAAATCCATAGCGGATTTGCTGCTGCAGATAATCCATGGTGGACCCGTCGTATGTTGCCGTACCCTAAGATATTCTGTGATATACCTGAAAAATGGCTATACTCACTGATGCAAGGTGCATTATGTGGTGCTGCAGAACAGGAAATATATCTGTCTCGGACCTCTTTAAAGAGATGCTCTGCAGCAGCTAAGGGGCTTATATTTAAAGGGGTTGGTCAAATAACAGGGAAGGTGTTAAAAAGGTTGTCCAAGTTTGCTATTGATGGCATATCCTCAGGATAGGTCATCAAGATCTGATCAGTGGGGTCCGGTACCACTGGCAATCAGCTGTTTGAAGAGGCGTAGCACTCCACTGAGCGTTGCGGCCTCCTCACAGATTACCAAGCACAGCCCTGTCCATTTGATCATGGTATTGCTATTGCAGCCCAGGCCCATTCACTTGAATAGGACTGAGCTGTACCCAGGCCATGTGACCTATGAGCATGATGTCACTGACCTAAGAAAAGGCCAGAGCGCCGCAGTCCCTTCAAACAGGGAGTCAGACCCCACTAATCAGATAATCATGCCCTATCCTAAGGATAGACCATCAATATCAAAATCTCGAACAATCCCTTTAAAATAAAAAAGCAAGCTATACTTACCAGTTTAAACCCACTTTGTTCCTGCACCGATCCTTCTTTTCCACTGCACTCCACTGTTCTTGGGTGCAAAAAAACCCATATAGTACCACCAATAACCCCAAGAAAAATTACAAAGAAAATATATATATATATATATATATATATATATATATATATATATATACATATATATATATATCAATAAAAGTTTATTGAATCTCATAAATAATGACACTGTATAATAAATAGGGCAAAAGCCCCAGGTAAATGCTACAGAGATGAAGCCCAAACAGGGCTGATGGGACTAGGTCAATAGGGCAGCCAAAAGAGAGAAACAGATTTCAAAAAGTATTTCCATGTAACCAATATTATATTAATCAAATATATCATATGGACACTCTGTGGGGGGTCACTAAAAAAAATGCAGCGCTATAGTAATATATCCACATATATTAAATAAGTAGATCCTTAAAGGATAACTGTCACATTTAGACCCCAATTTCTGGTCTGCGCTGGTTCAACCCTGCATCCTCCAGCTCTGCTGAGTGAGGGAGTGTCTGCCAAGCGCAGGGACAGGGAGAAGTGCACACAGCCCAGGCAGGCACTGTTATCAGCTGCTGGGGAGGACCTGGCTTTAATCATTTACTTACAGTCCCTGGCTGTCAGTAATACGAGTCTGCACGCAGCCTGCTTCTGCTCCGTCCTTCAACAGACCATGCCTAGCAACCCTATTTTAAAGGGACACTGACAGGCCCAATAAGCATAATTATCTATATATATGCATGCACAGGTCTTCTAATGTGTATTAAAAACATATAAGTATGACCCCTGTCCACCTTATAAATACAGCAAACTGATGTTTTATAACCTGAAGTAACCGCTTTTCTTTCTGCCCAAGGGGCGGCGTTTTAGCTTCACCTCTGCCCAGCCAGCCGCCCCCCAACTACCGTTTTAAAGTGCCGCCCAGCTCATCAATATTCACTTCGCTGGGCGGCTTCTGCTGTCCCCGACGTTCCGAGATCCGGCGCATGCCCAATAGAAAGCTATGGGTGCCGGGCGCATGCGCAGAAGCTGAAAGGTAGTCCGATGCCCATAGCTTTCTATTGGGCATGCGCCGGATCTCGGAACGTCGGGTACAGCAGAAGGCGGCGCTTCAAAACGGCGGTTGGAGGGCGGCTGGCTGGGCAGAAATGAAGCTGAAACGCCGCCCCTTGGGCAGAAAGAAGAGCGATTACTTCAGGTTATAAAACATCAGTTTGCTGTATTTATAAGGTGGACAGGGGTCATACTTATATGTTTTTAATACACATTAGAAGACCTGTGCATGCATATATAGATAATTATGCTTATTAGGCCTGTCAGTGTCCCTTTAAGCACAGGTAAAAATAGGCAGTACAGGGAACAAAAATGTGGAATTAAGGGGTAATTGAATACACTGTGAAAAGTTTAATATCACCTTGGTGGCCCTATTTAATCACCACAATCCAATACTCCCCAAAAAAATATGACAGTTATACTTTAAATGCAAAGGGGTGAGTGACCATTAATACTATGGCGCTGTATCAGCAGGAGGTTCCCACAGAAATAGCATAAATGCGTGGGCAAAGATCACAATACAGATCAAAATATTTCATACCTGGAAAGGGAATAGGTACAAAATGTGAGTGGTTACAGCTCAGTGGTGTCGTGGTCAAGGTAGATCGACGATATACTGTTAATCTGGCAGGGCTCAATAGCTGATTTAGAGATATTTTTACAACACCTCAATTTTAATCTGCTAAATATCAAACTGACTTGGAAATATAGTTACTCTCAGATTGAGTTCCTTGATATTCTGCTGATTAGGGCTTATTCACACGGCCGTAGCGCTCCCGTGACCGTATTGCGGGTCCGCAATACAAGGGGCACCAGCCGTGTACATTAATCATCAGCAAATCCAGAGATGCGGAATGGAACCCCACGGAAGCACTACGGAGTGCTTCCGTGGGGTTCCGTTCCGTGCTTCCGTTGCGCAAAAAAATAGAACTTGTTCTATATATTATTTTTTTGCAGAATGCACGGATCGCGGACCCCATGAAGTTAATGGGTCCGCGATCCGCATGCGGCTGCCCCACGGTCGGTGCTCGTGCATTGCGGTCCGCAATGCATTGCGTACACGGGCAGCACACAGTCATGTGAATGAGCCCTTAGGGAAAGAGGAAATCAATTCTATTCTGCATTCAGGGTCCTCCCATTACCCACAGACAGTTAGAGGTATCCCAATTGGACAATTCTTAAGCCTCTGCCGTATCTGCTCCAGTGGTCAGAGATCTGAGACTCAAGCGCGTGATCTATACAACAGATTTCGAGATAGAGGTTACAATCAGAGAGACATTAATAAGGGATATTTAAGAGCGAAAAAGTCCCAACATGACCAACTCTTGGTGAGTAGAAACAACAAACGTAGGAATGAGAATATAGGAAATTTTGAATCTCAACCAAGATTTATAACACCCTTCAACTCCCAATGGGGTGCTATGCGCTCTATTATCAACATATATTGGCCAGTTCTTTTATCGGACTGTGACCTGAATAAAAACTTAGCGGATCAACCACTGATTACGTGGAGGAGGTCGCGCCATTTAGACATGTCCCACCACCCACACGTAACGGGTTGAGTGGTCGTGGACCACCATGGGGTTCTTTAGCCTGCGGTCACTGCAGTGCTTGCCAATACATGTTGAAGAATAATACATTCCATGATGCTAAGAGCACACGCAAATTTTAAATTGTTCACCACATCACTTGCCGCACTTTGGCGGTTATTTATTTTGCAGTGTGTCCTTGTAACAAGGTATATGTTGACATGACCACACAGGATTTGAGGGTCCATATACTTAAACATGCGAGCAAAATTAGATCAGCTCAATCAGTAGGTGCTGATGTACTTGCCCATTTACAACCCTTGGCTAAGCATTTTAGAGATAAAGATGCATGTGACCCCAAGGGTCTACGGGTAAGGGGGATTGATAGAGTCCTTCTGGGATCCAGAGGAGGGGATTTAAAGAAACAACTTTTACAAGAAGAAACTAAATGCTAACATCGATACCAAAGGATGATCATATGGGCCAAGATGGTCTCTCCCACATAGCCACGTTTTGCACTATTATGAATTTTTGAGTTTTAATTATTTATGCTTGTTTTCTGCCATTTATATTCACGGTTGTTGTCTTTATGCATGATTGATGCATGCATCCTGCTGTAATGATGAATGGATTTGTTCACTATCATTGCTATTTATTTATTCACACATTGAATCATGCTATATAACAGTGATGGCGAACCTTTTAGAGACCGAGTGCCCAAACCGCAACCCCAAAACCCCCTTATTTATCGCAAAGTGCCAACGTGGCAAGTTAACCTGAATCCTACAGTCCAGTATAGTGTATCTTCCATGTACTTTATCATGTAGTAGCTATAATAGCCTGTCTACATTCAGTGTGCTGCTTGTGCTGTTCATGGTGCGTCCTGCGCTGATGAATGGCAGGAAAGGTCTAAGGCATATTGGTACACTCCGACTTTTTCCAGGGTGTCGGTGCCCACAGAGAGGGCTCCGAGTGCCACCTCTGGCACCCGTGCCATAGGTTCGCCACCACTGCTATATAAGATTTTATGTTGTTTCATTTATGTTTTTATGCACAATGTACTTTAGTTTGTAATCGGTGTCTTTCTACTGTATGCTTCATCACATGTTTATTGTCATTTTAATTTATTGGTGATGGTTCAGTTATTCTAGACAGAGTTTTACCTTGCCCTTATAGATCTCCTAATATGTCCTTTTCACTAGCTCTATACCCGCCAATATGTTTCCACCTGGAATTGAGCGCAGCCTGTTGATGCGCTGTGGAATTGCATCGCGCTGTGCTCAGTTTACTATCCCCATAGCAACGAAAGCCATACGTGCCTCCTTGTGATTCCGGTCACGTGCATGGCTTCGGACGCAGTTCTCGCTCGTCATTTTTGTGCACGGTCACCTGACATGCTGTCCACGTTACACGTGTGTTTGGGGAGATGCCTTTGAGCGCCGTGGCGTTGCTTTTTCTACATCATCATCGCTCTTTATTTACAGGTGTTAACTATTTTGAGGCCTATTTATCATCCCACTTTTTTAGTTTTATTACCTCCTGACGAAGCTGTATATTGAAACGCGCGTTGAGGGTTTCTGCCACACGGGGCATAATTGGGACCATCACCGCTATGGGTATCTATATGATTTATTGAATTGATACTGCTGGTATATTCTGTATTGTGATTTTTTTTCCCACGCATTTATGCTATTTCTGTGGGGATCCCCTGCTGATACAACGCTACAGTATTAATGGTGACTCACCCCTTTGCATTTAAGGATCTACTTATTTCATATATGTGGATATATTACTATAGCGCTGCATTTTTTCCAGTGACCCCCACAGAGTGTCCATATGATATATTTGATTTATATAATATTGAGTGGTTACATGGATATACCTTTTAAAATCTGTTTATCTCTATTGGCTGCCCTATTGACCTAGTCCCATCAGCCCTGTTTGGGCTTCATCTCTGTAGCATTTACCTGGGGCCTTTGCCTATTTGTTATACAGATTTTTTTTTTAATCGAATTTGGCTAGATCCCCCTCTTACTTTTGTGTATTGGTTGTTATTGAGGTTTGATTGGTTGTCATGTTCTTGGGTGCAGCCATAATGTCCCATTTACCTCACATGATCCTTGCAGCCAATCACTAGCCTCCGTGATGTAGGGTACAAAACCACTGAGACCAGTGATTGGCTGCTGTGGTCATCTGTGCGATTCGGGCAGTCATGTAAAGGCCTGGCCGGGAGGACCAAACCGGTGGTCCTGGAGTAGAAGGGGTTTGAATCGGTAAGTATACATTGTTTTATTATTTTAACACCCTCCCTTCCATTTAACAATCTTTATTTTAACTCTGGCAACCACTTTAATAATTTCGCCAATGTATGACTAAGAAGATTTGGTGTCCCCTCGGAGCAGTCTATATGATAATGGGGTCTCTCAGTGACTGTTAATTTAGGAGGTACATTATCCAGTATACACAGTATGTACAGTTCCTGTTCATTTTGTGGATTGTTGTGGAGAGTTGTAGACCTCTCTTACCTTTTTGTATTTTCTCTCTCTCTTTATATTAGATGCTTCAGAGATCCTTGCAGAAGAGGAATGTAAGAAACTGTGCAGACGCTTTCTCCAGACAGGTGGGTATTATCCTTCAAGGGCACCTGTCAGCAGATTTGTACCTATGAAACTGGCTGACCTGTTACATGTACACTTGGCAGCTGAAGGCATCTGTGTTGGTCTTATGTTTATATGTGCCCGCATTGCACATAATAAAACATAAATGTTGTATTATATGCAAATGAGCCTCTAGGAGCAACGGGGGCAGTGCCATTACACCTAGAGGCTCTGCTTTGTCTACAACTGCTGCGACCTGTGCACTTTGACAGGGCCAGGCAGGCGTGATCACTTTGACACTGCCTCAGCTTGTCTATCAGTGCACAGTGCATGGCATTCGCAGAGAGAGTTTAGCCTCTAGGTGTAATGGCAACGCCCCAGTTGCTCCTAGAGGCTCATTTGCATATATTCAAATATATTTTCTCAACCATGCGGGCACATATAAACATGGGACCAACACAGATGCCTCCAGCTGCCAAGTGCCCATGTAACAGGTCAGCCAGTGTCATAGGTACAAATCTGCTGTCCATCATGATGCGAAGGTGACATGATTTTAATGCCTCTGCTGTCATTAGCTTTTATTAGCTTTTGTGTATATGAATGTGATCCAGTTAAAGGTGAAGATGAAATCCAAACCTCTTTCTTAAAGGGAATTTCCCATTTCATAAAATGCGTTACTTCACTTTATGATCAGAAGAGATCTGACCTCCTGACTACCCACCAATCATAAAAATGAAGGGGCTGCAGTGGTGATTTGTGCTGTGACCCCTTCACGGTCTTTCCCCGCACAGTGATGGTCACCAACTGTTTTGGGGAACTGCAGGACTACTTGATTCATTTGAATGGGGCTGGCAGCAGTTCTCTGTACAGCCGGGTGGCAGCCTGCTGGTCTGTGGAGAACAGTAAAGGGGCTGCACAGTTGAATCACTGAATTTCATGTCATTAGTGAGTCTCATTGCTTTTCTTTATTGGGTATTTTTTTTCTTCTGTTTTTCGAGTGCAGTTTTACCACTTAAAAACAGCAAAACACACAGGTACATAGAATTTAATGACAGGGATGGAGTGTTGGGTTTTTCCTCCAAAAATGATAATAATATACCCTCAGGTGAATAAACATAAAATGTAACTTTTATTGGTCAACAACATTAAAACGCTATGTCAATAGCTAAAAAAACTGTATCTTAGTTATCCTCAAATCTGAACACAGCAAGATATGGGTACACGTGGCATCCTTCAGAAATGCGTTGGGACCAAACAGTTTAGTTATCGATCGCCTCCTGTAGTTGTGGTGGAGTGTTTGTGGGTGTTAAAGGGACTGTGTCATCAGAAAATGAGCTTTTGTTTAAATTATGTTTTTATGTTAAACTTTATTTTCTTTTTAGAATTTTGGTGAGTATTTTTAAATTTTTCCATGTCACTATTCATATTTAATTAAATCTTTATAATCCTGCAATTTTTGCACTGGGCACTAGTGCTGATATTAGGTGACGATTTCCTGTTCTGTACAGGTAACTTCTCAGTACCTGTTCTCATTATCACCAGTTACAGCTTATCGGTTTCCTCCTGACCTCTGCACAAGTGTCACAGAGCATGCCTAGAAAACTTTCCCATAGAAGTCACTGGGGGTCACCTCCTGTCCATTGTCTCTATGGCCCATGTAGCTGCTCTCAAATACAGGAACTCATAACATACTTTAGGCCTAGTGGCCAGTGTGAAAACTGCAGCGTATGGGGTGACGTTGTCCATTATAGCTGGAAATGCAACGGTTGTTTTCATGACTCCAGTGCTTGCAGCACAACCTAGTAGTTTCACCCATGTGCCCTGATGGCAAAACATGGCATGTCAGGACATTGTGGTAGCACTGCAATTGGGCTGTTGAGATCAGGGTCAGGTTCCAGATGCGTCACCGTTGTCTGGGGAAGTGCTTTGTAGATCTGTTGCATATTTAATATATGCAAATGAGCCTTTAGGAGCAACGGGGGCATTACCATTACACCTAGAGGCCATGCCCTCTGAACTTTGACAGGGCCAGGTATGATGACATTTACACTGCTTGGCCTTGTGAATCAAAGTGCAGAGGGCGCAGCAGCTGCAGAGAGAGCCGAGCCTCTCGTATGAATTTCCACAGCGGTGCCTATAAATATACTAGCGTGTATAAACTTGATCGGACAATGTTAGAAATAGAACAGAAGCATTACGCACTTCCACAAATCCCTGCTGCTGTTGTTCCAGTGCTGCGTCGGTCACTGCTGCTCTTCACTTTCTGTCCAGTCTCAACATGCTGGAAATGCCCATTCATCTAATCACTTGCTGAGGCAGGTGATTCACAAAGCAGACCTTTCCTGGAATTTTCTGAGTGTTGCGCCTGGACAGGAAGTGGAGTGCAGTGGGAACCAGAGCAGTGTCAGCGGCCTTGGATTGGTGGAGGTGAGTAAAGCTTGAGTGTTTTTGTTTTTTTAAATTAATAATAATAATAATAATAATATTATTATTTTTAATATTGTTTGTGTATGTATATGTGTGTGTGTGTGTATATATATATATATATATATACATATATATATATATATGTGTGTGTGTGTATTTATTTATTTATTTATTTTATGCACTTATATAGCGCTACTATATTCCGCAGCGCTTTACAGACATTAGCATCCAACTGTCCCCAATGGGGCTCACAATCTAAGGTCCCTATCAGTATGTCTTTGGAGTGTGGGAGGAAACCATACAAACTCCATGTAGATGTTACCCTTGGTCGAATTCGAACCTAGGACCCCAGCGCTGCAAGGCACCAGTGCTAACCACTGCTGGACAGATATATATATATATATATATATATATATATATATTACATTTTTTATTTTATTTTTTTACATTTCAGCCTAGAAAACCCCTTTAAAACAAAACTCTCCTTTTTTTTTCTTTGTTCTCTCAGGTCAGTGTGACTTTGGTCCTTCCTGCCGTTTCTCACATATGACAGCAGAAGACCTGGATGCTTTAAAGGCCCATGTGGAAGGTTAGTATCACATTCTTCACCAGTCTAACTCAAATACCCCACTACACACATTTTATCTCAACTACTATTAAGGAAAAGTGGCTTGATTCAGGCTGTTGCTTCAATTTTCTAAAGGACGTCTGGAAAATAAGAGCTGGAATTTGACTGGTTGCTTGTTCTGATTAATGTCCCTCAGTGATGACCACACTGTCTTTTCATACAACCCATGATGCAGGCACAAAGTGGGAACTTATTATCCCAATTGCCATAGAAAATGTTGGCATTATATAAATGATTATGATGGTTATTGCTTAAGTTGTAAGTACATACACTGAATGTAGGGTCAGAAGGGCTTGCTGGCATGTACCCTAGGGCTGGTGATGTCTTCTTAAAAAGCCAAAAAACTGGAGTTTAGCTTTAAGAGGTATTTGAGTTATGTCATATTGCTAGGTTATAACATTGTTATCAGTGGGAGTCTGACCCTCAGCCTTTTACCAGCATAGGGGCGCTCCTGTCCTCCCAATGTGCAAGGCCCTGCAGCACTATACCAGAACTGTGACCCCTTAATTCTAAAGATCAGTGGGGGTCTCGCCAATCTTAGTGATACATTCTCATTTTTAACATTAATAAAACTTATGGCTACACGGTTCACTAAGTAGGAAGTTGCAGTTTATGAATACACATTCGCAAATAAGTAGCAGCGTCTGAAAATCAAAATCAGACTGGCTGCCTACCTTCTTATAGACACCCCGGGTTTTGCTGCAGTCTGTTGTTGAAGCTCTATTAGCTGACTATGGGTTGTCCTACATTTGTCTTCTGGCAGCTGACGGTTAGCATTGGATGCATAGAATTGGAAGTTACAAAAGCCTGCAACTGCCAGGGCATCTCTGTAAAGATCTATTGCTCTTTATACTACCTTTTTATATGTGTGTGTGTAGTATTAAATAGCCCCTATAGGGACCAATGAAGGGATGATGTCTGGCGGGATCTACATTATTCAGGGATATCCTGAGATCTCTCTATATTGCTATGGAGAACGTCTAACTGGTAGAGTTAATGTGGCAAGACCTGAAGCTCCTCTATAATATTATAACGTAGGGGAAAGAAGAGGCCTCGGTGATATAGCAACACACTGATTATATATATATATATATATATATAATCTCTCTATATCAGTACAAACCAAAAGTTTGGACACACCTTCTCATTCAAAGAGTTTTCTTTATTTTCATGACTATGAAGGCATCAAAACTATGAATTAACACATGTGGAATTATATACATAACAAACAAGTGTGAAACAACTGAAAATATGTCATATTCTAGGTTCTTCAAAGTAGCCACCTTTTGCTTTGATTACTGCTTTGCACACTCTTGGCATTCTCTTGATGAGCTTCAAGAGGTAGTCCCCTGAAATGGTCTTTCAGCAGTCTTGAAGGAGTTCCCAGAGATGCTTAGCCCTTGTTGGCCCTTTTCCCTTCACTCTGCGGTCCAGCTCACCCCAAACCATCTCGATTGGGTTCAGGTCCGGTGACTGTGGAGGCCAGGTCATCTGGCGCAGCACCCCATCACTCTCCTTCATGGTCAAATAGCCCTTACTTTCAAAGTTTTCCCAATTTTTCGGCTGACTTACTGACCTTCATTTCTTAAAGTAATGATGGCCACTCGTTTTTCTTTACTTAGCTGCTTTTTTCTTGCCATAATACAAATTCTAACAGTTTATTCAATAGGACTATCAGCTGTGTATCCACCTGACTTCTCCTCAACGCAACTGATGGTCCCAACCCCATTTATAAGGCAAGAAATCCCACTTATTAAACCTGACAGGGCACACCTGTGAAGTGAAAACCATTTCAGGGGACTACCTCTTGAAGCTCATCAAGAGAATGCCAAGAGTGTGCAAAGCAGTAATCAAAGCAAAAGGTGGCTACTTTGAAGAACCTAGAATATGACATATTTTCAGTTGTTTCACACTTGTTTGTTATGTATATAATTCCACATGTGTTACCGTAATTCATAGTTTTGATGCCTTCAGTGTGAATCTACAATTTTCATAGTTATGAAAATAAAGAAAACTCTTTGAATGAGAAGGTGTGTCCAAACTTTTGGTCTGTAGTGTGTGTATGTATGTATGTATATATATATATATATATATATATATATATATATATATATATATATATATATATTATTAATGTAAAATTAAAAAAATCATTCTTCTGTCAACCACTACATTTACACTTTTTCATTTATTTGCTAATTTATATTGTTACCTGCTCAGTGTCCTCATTGACGCCATTAGGGGCTAAACCTAGAGAGTGATTATATCCCTCTGCAGGGGATAATTTTATTAATTCTGGATTGATACAGTGATGCAGGCATGTTTTATATTGTACCTGTGCTTATTCACTTGTTCTCTAAGTGTAAGGGTAGTTCGATCTAGAGTCATGAAAAAGCAAAGTACAACCTCTTTGAATTCTATGGTTTAAGTATTGGGACATATTAATAATTAAAAAAAGAAAAATCTGGTCCTTAAGGCCCATTTCAGACAAGCGAGCATTCCGCGCGGGTGCAATGCGTGATGCGAACGCATTGCGCCCGCACAGAATCCGGACCCATTAATTTCAATGGGGCTGTGTACATGTGCATTGGTTTTCACGCATCACTTGTGCGTTGCGTGAAAATCGCAGCACGTATCTTCTGCGTTTTTCATGCAACTCTGGCCCCATAAAAGTGAATAGGGCTTCAGTGAAAGATGGTTGCTAAGAGATGTTGTTTGTATACCTTCAGTTTTTTTATCACTCGCGTGCAAAACGCATTAAATCGCATTGCACCCGCGCGATAAAAACTGAACGCCATCGCAGACCAAACTGAATGACTTTGTTTGCGAAATCATGCATTTTTCACTGAATGCATTCCCAAAACGCATCCAGACCTAATCCGCACACGCTCGTCTGCAAGGGGCCTAATAGTCAGCAAATACAACCTCAGAGGAAGAACACAAGTGATTCCACCATATCATTATTTAACAAATATGAAGCCAGAATGGAAAAGTCAAGTGTAAAAAACAAAGTACACCCCATGAGTCACATGCTTGTAGGACCACCTTTAGCGCTAACTTGAAGTAATAATTTTCTGTATGACTTCAGTTAATTTTTAATAAAGACCAATTGAAAAAATTGATTTTTAGCTCAAAAGGAGTACAATGTGATTTCCTCCTTGTCATTGCGTTAACACGCGCCTGAATGCTCCAGACCTTCTAAGGACCAGATTTTTTTTATTTATTATGTCCTGATACATAAAACCATAGAATTCAAAGAGGGTGTACTTTGTTTTTCCCCTCACCCATGACGGCACCCCATGCGACCAGGGACCTCCCATCCGGGACAGGAAACCTGAGAAGATAAAAGGTTCACACCCCCACCAAGCACCAGTTCAGGTTTCCTGTCCTCCGGATGGGAAGTCTCTGGGAAGCTCACGTTGGATTTCACGTTGGTTCTCACCTACAGCCGGGGGGAGGCCCAGGTTCTTATCCGGTGGGTGGCCTCCCCCAGGTGGCGTCAGGCTCTCCGGGGCTGCTGCCTACAGTCTGGGCCTCTTCCCCCACATTCCGGCGCTGGCCTGAGGGAGCCGCTATGGCCGTGTTCGGGCGGCTTCCCTCCTTGCTCCCGGGTTGCCCGTCTTCCTGTCGGCGTCGGAAGGGGCGTCTGCGCATGCGCACGCCCCGACGCGGGGGGGCGGGGCTTGACCTGGAAGTTGGGTTGAGCGCCGATGTGTGCCCTGGCGCGTCTTTTAAAATATAAATGGGGCAGAGGGGGGGGGAACCCAGCCGGCTGATGTGGCACACAGTGTGGTGCTGAAGAGGCTCTTTGCGGTCAGCAAGATGTCAGAGCCTGCAGACGGACGCGCCGAACCCCTGGAACCCTCAAGGCCCGCGAGTCCGGTACCAGTCCTGAGGAGTGGGGGCTAAAGAAGGTGGTGAGATATATCCTTTTTTATTAATGGGGTGTTATCTGCCTGATTTGTGTAGGTGGCAAAGCCCCCCAAAAATGCGGCCTCAAAGACGAAGCATAAGGAGTGTGCAGGATGTAAGGTCCCCCTAGCTTCCTCCTATTCTAAGCCGTTATGCTCCCCATGTATTGATAAGTTGGTGGCAGAGGAGTCACGGAGCCTTTCCAGGAATATGCGATCTTTAATAAGATCTGAAGTGAAAGCATCCCTAAAATCCTTAACTACGAATCGTCCGCAGTCTCCGGGAAGATCTCCGGATATGAGGGATTCGGATATAGACCGTTCGGACGCGGAGGAAAGAGAAGCAGGCCAGTTACTCTCCGATGATAATACTTCGTCAGCAGAAGAAGAAACAGGGGGATCCCTTTTCTCGCCTGAAGATACCCAAAACCTCCTTAAAGCGGTCAGAGCGACGATGCAATTAGAAGAGGTGAAACAGCCTAAATCAACAGCAGACGTTGCCTTTCAGGGGTTAGGTCCCAGAAAGCAGAGAGTTTTTTTCCATTCATGAGAATGTGCAGGCATTAATTAAAAAGGAATGGAAGAATCCTGATAGGAAGTTTTTTATTCCAAGCTCTGTCAAAAGAAAATATCCCTTTGATGAAAAGGTAGCAGCCTGTTGGGACAAGGCCCCTATTGTTGATGCTCCGGTGGCAAAGATTGCCAAGAAGTCTGCTCTTCCGTTCGATGACCTGGGTAACCTATCTGATCCTCTGGATAAAAAAGCGGATTTTTATTTGAAGAAGGCCTGGGAATCATCCTCTACCTGCTTGAGGCCGGCGGTTGCAGCATCATGGGTCTCTAGGTCACTACATATCTGGCTGGAACAGCTGGAACAGCATCTCAGTGAGAAGAAACCAAGAGAAGAAGTTTTGGCCTCTCTTCCCACCTTTTTTAAGGCTGTTGATTTTTTAGCCGATGCCTCCACAGATATAGTTAGGTTCTCAGCCAGATCATCCGCCTTATCCAATGCAGCTAGAAGAGCTATCTGGCTGAAGTCCTGGAAGGCGGATCAGGGTTCTAAGGCTAGGTTATGCGCTATCCCCTGTGAGGGTGACAGGCTCTTTGGGTCTTCCCTTGATGATATACTTGAAAAGGCCTCGGATAGGAAGAAGGGTTTTCCAGCTCCTCAACGCCCCCCTTTTTTCGTAGATACCAAGGCAAAAGGCAAAGGGGTCGGCAGTATGATAAAAGGGAAAAGGATAGATTTCCTAAGAAATCCGGAGGTTTCCTCTTTAAACCCCAAGATCAAAGGCCCAAAGATAAGCAATGACGCCGAATCCCAGGTAGGGGGAAGGTTATCTCTCTTTCTCCCAGCCTGGAAAAACATAACCAAGAACGGCTGGATCCTGGGGGGGATTGGAGAGGGGTTCCGGCTGGAGCTTCTGACCCGTCCCCGGGACTCGTTCAGGCTAACAGATTACCCCAAGGATCTAGTCAAGAGACAGGCCTTAGAGTCAGAGGTCCTGCTACTTCTGCGAAAAGGGGTGGTTGTCCCGGTTCCGCAGGCAGAGAGGGGCAGGGGTTTTTACTCTCCTCTTTTTTTAGTAAAAAAAACCCAATGGATCCTTTCGGGTAATCCTGAACCTGAAGAAATTAAACAAATTCCTCAGCTACAAAAAATTCCGCATGGAGACCATAAGGTCGGCCATAGATCTACTATCAAAGAATTGCTGGATGGCGACTCTGGACTTAGAGGACGCGTACTACCACGTGCCAATACATGTGTCCTCCCAAAAATATTTGAGGACAGCAGTCTGGGTTCAGGGGGAATGTCTACACCTGCAATACAGAGCCCTCCCCTTTGGGGTTTCTCAAGCCCCCAGAATCTTCACAAAGGTGATTGCGGAAGTAGCCTCCTTCCTAAGATTGTCAGGGGTTCCGTTGCTGCCATACTTGGACGACTTCCTGTTTATTTCCCAGACCAAAGGGCTTGATTCAAAACATCGAGGTTTCCTGCGCCCTGTTAAAGAGCCTGGGCTGGAAAATAAATTGGAAGAAGTCTTGCCTAACTCCATCCCAGAGTCGTGTATTTTTAGGCATCCTTTTAGACTCCCGAGTAGAAAAGTCCTTCCTCCCGTCCGCCAAGATATTCTCCATCAGAGAGCATGTTTTGGATCTTTTCAGATCCTACCTCTGCTCGTTCAGGAGGGCAATGGCAGTGCTGGGCCACCTGACAGCAACCTTTCCAGCGGTCCTATATGCACAGGCTCATACAAGGAAGCTACAGTCATGCATCCTGCGCCAATGGGACGGCTGCAAGCAGTCGTTGGACCGGCTTTTCCACTTATCCGCAGAGGCGAGAGTGTCTCTTCTTTGGTGGACTGTGACAGAAAATCTCTCAGCAGGAGTACCATGGGCCTTTCGGGATCCCATTGTAATAACAACGGACGCCAGCCCGTGGGGTTGGGGGCCCACTCGGAGAACAAGGGTTGGCAAGGGAGGTGGGATTTAAACACCAGGAAAGCCACCTCGAACCTCAAAGAACTGAAAGCAGTAGAGATGGCCTTAAAAGCAATAGCTCCAGACATATCCTTCAGAAACATAGTTCTATACTCAGACAACTTGACTACAGTGGCATACATCAACCATCAAGGCGGAACAAGAGTACCTTCTCTGGCAATACTCTGTCACCAGATCTTTCAGCTGGCAGAAATGGTGGTTTCCACCATTTTGGGAAGTAGGAAAGACACCACGGCCAGAAAATATAATAAGATCTGGGAAGTCTTTTCCTCCTTTTTAGGGATCAATCCTGACCCCTTTTCTCCTCCAGATGTCTCTAGGGTTCTAGATTTTTTACAAGCTGGCTTGGATAAGGGGCTTAGGGCTTCCACCCTAAGAGTACATGTGGCAGCCTTGAGTTACTTCTTCGATTCCCAGCTGGCCCTGCATCCTTGGGTTAAAAGGTTTCTGTCGGCAGCCTCCAGGATCCGCCCTTCGATAAGACCCTTGTCCCCTCCTTGGGACCTAAACACGGTCTTGACGGCCCTGTCACAGAAACCTTTTGAGCCCCTGTCAGATTTGCCAATAGATATGCTCTCTTTTAAGATGTCCTTTTTACTGGCCATTACTTCAGCTAGGAGGATCTCAGAGATTCAGGCTTTCTCGGCTTTTCCTCCTTATACCCAGGTCTTGGATGACAAAGTTATCATTAGGCCTCTCCCGTCCTTCCAGCCAAAGGTGGTTTCGGACTTCCATAGAAGTCAGGATGTTGTCCTTCCATCTTTTTGCCCTAATCCCTCTAATAGTTTAGAAAGGGAGTATCATTGCCTTGACGTCAAAAGATGTCTACTTGCTTATTTAGAGTCTACCTCGGCCTGGAGGTTGGATGAAAACCTCCTTATTCAGTTTTGGGGTAGAAATAAGGGGCGGAAAGTGTCCACGGCGGTGATTGCTAGATGGGTTAAAAGGGCCATTTCCGAAGCCTATTTAGCGCAGGGTCTCTCGCCCCCTTCAGGGTTTGGAGCCCACTCCACTCGAGCGGTAGCTACGTCCTGGGCCGAGAAGGCTGATGCCTCCCTGGCCCAAATTTGTAGAGCAGCAACTTGGAGCTCTCAACATACCTTTTTAAAACATTACAGGCTCCAACTTCACGCGGATTCCGCCTTTGGTAGGAAGGTGCTTCAGGCGGTTGTCCCCCCCCTAATTTCTCATTAATAGTCTATCTCGCATGGGGTGCCGTCATGGGTGAGGGGAAAACAACATTGCTTACCGGTAATTGTTTTTCTCGATACCCATGACGGCACCCCCGAAATTTTCCCTTCCCTATAATAGAAGTATATTTAAAAAAATAAAAAAATAAAAAGCCTTTAGTTGTCCTTTATTAGGTTATATGCGTGGTAGCCCGCTACTTCCTTATTGGTTTCTGAGAGTTCTCTCTTAAGTATTGAAGAGATATAATGTACCGTATTGGATCTCTCTCTCTCTTTTTTTCTTACGTGTATTCACCTCCGGAGTACTGTTTATTACTATCACTGGTGCTTGGTGGGGGTGTGAACCTTTTATCTTCTCAGGTTTCCTGTCCCGGATGGGAGGTCCCTGGTCGCATGGGGTGCCGTCATGGGTATCGAGAAAAACAATTACCGGTAAGCAATGTTGTTTTCTCATGACATACACTACGAATTCACTAGCACAATTCAAAAATTGCTTCATCTCAAATTTTTGTTTTGTTACTACACATTTGAATTATTTGCTCCTGCATGAAATAATACCACACTATTTGCATTTGTTGTACCCACATCTAGAAACCCCCACATCACATACTGCTTCCCCTAACTCCCCTATGACCCTGTTACAGTCTGGCACTACAACTCTTTGCTCCCAGACCGTGCCAGCATGAAATGCTATGAGAAGAGTGTGAACTCATGAGAGGGGATATCTCGTAAGATCACATTGTATTAGCCAATCAGCAGGGATTGCACTAGATCTATTAGATTGGTTTAACATGTTGCAGCTGCATAGCGGCCATGGTAAGCTCTGATGCTCTACAAAGTTGCTTTGACGTGTAAATACAGCCTTAGGTTGACTTCCCTTTGTACAATGAACCCGAGTGGCCGTTCTCTTTACGGTCAGTGTATCGGCAGCTATTTACCGTATTTTTTGCTTTATAAGGGAAAAAATTTCATTGCATTTTATAAAGTGAATACTAGTGAGCACTCCCATTATGGAAGTGCTCACTAGTATTCAGTATGTGCAGGGAGCTTGGTGTGAGGCACTGCGAATGCTGCCTGTACTCGCCCTCCCTGGTCTTTCTCTCTAGAGTCACACTGCACTGTCCTGACCCCGTACAGCGTCAGGACGTAGTACGCACACTATAACCTGAAGCTACAGGCAGTCAGGTGACAGTGCAGCGCAGGCCCAGAATAGATCAGAGAGCGAGACTGCAGCAGAAACTGCCAGACCCGGAGAGTAGTGGTGGAGCAGGAGAGGTAAGTGAATTTATTAATTTTTAACGTCTGATCTGAGGTCTTGTATTTGGGTCTGGCATGGAGGTCTGATCTGATGTCCTGATATGGGGATCTAATCTGAGCATCTGATATAGGGGTCAGAGGTCTGATAAAAAAAAATCTTTTCCTCCTCTAAAACCTGGGGTGTGGCTTATCATCAGGTGCGTCTTATACAGCGAAAAATACAGCAGGTATGCAGACAACTGCACTTCTTTGACTACATGACAGAGATCCTCTTTAAATGTCCATGGTCCTCTGTATTGGGTCCTACCTTCTTCAGGTATGGGTCACTATGGTATTTACCAATTTCTCCTAAAGATATTTTCCATTTTTTATCAAATTTATTTTTGAAAGGATAGTTCAGACTTCTTAGACAGTATTAGACAGCCCGATTTAACAGGCGATTGTGTGGATGGAAATGTTCCTTCCCAGCAATTGTCTGCTCGCTAGCGGAGGAGACCACTGCTATTACATGCAGAGATCTCAGTAAAACGATCGCTCCTCCATATACTATCGCTCTTCCCTATAATAAATCATAGTTTGCCGGCAGCAGATTGTGATTAGATACCATGATCTGCAGCCTGCAAACGATGATTTTTTTAACCTGTCAAGATCTGGATTGCCCGATGAATGAGCATCTGCTCGTTCATTGGGCAGTTGGCGGCAGTATTAGACTGCCAGATGATTGCTAATGAGCGTTACTACAAACATTCGCTAGCGATCATCTGCCGACAAAATTGGCAGGTGTAATACAGTCTTTAGTCTTTTCTCCTTTTCTTTTTCTTTCTGTTTTTATTTTGTTTCTTGAAATGTCTCTGATGTCTCTTGGATTCTTTTCTTTTAAGCCCCCTTTGTTATTGATTTTGGGTACTTCTTATCTCTGTTGTCCAGCCACAACTTCACCTGATTTTTATTTACAGTTATCTCTCAAGTTACAATATTGATTGGTTCCAGGACGGCCATTGTAGTTTGAGTCCACATCTCTATGGAAAACTAGTAATTGGTTCCAAAGCCCCAAAATGTCCTTAAGATAAAAGAAAATGAAGATTTAAGAAAAAGAATCAGATAATTAAGACATATAAAGAAAGTCCTTACATATAACAGTCTGAAATGGTTGCTGGAAGCTGTAAATCACTTTATATGATAAGGATAGAAGCTTCTTCAGGATTTTGTGTAGTGTACAGTGTACCAGAAAAATATCATGGAGCCCTCCTCACCAGGTATCCAAAGAAGCAGTTCATCCTGGTACAGACAGAGGGCAGTGCAGAACATTTAGTACCTGTAAGGAGGAGCTACTAGACAACCGATTGGCTGGATCAGATTCATTGTAGGTTGACAAAAATGTATCCCGAGGCAATTGTATCTTGAGGGACTACTGTATTAAAAATGGCTGCAGTGCACTCAAAATGAGGGGATCTGCTTTAAAAAAAAAATCTTCCTTCACCCAGGGTTTCTCAACTCCAGTCCTCGGGGACCACCTACCAGTCATGTTTTCAGGATACCCTTAGTATTGAGCAGGTGATATAATTAGTTCCCATACATTAGGACTGGCCACAGGTATTCATTCTGTGGGATATTCTCAAATCCTGACTGGTAGGTGGGTCCCAAGGACCGGAGTTGAGAAACCCTGCTCTACAGCAACCTTCTGTTCTTATGGTATAGTTTTGTATAACATTACAACATCCAGCATTGCCCACAGACAGCTGTTTCGGGCTAGTTGCCCCTCATCAGAGTAGGATTCTGGCCTGGGGAGGTACTGACTCTACTTAAGGAGGCCAGCTCTGTACGGAGATGTAGTACCAATGCTCCATGAGAAAATATGCAAAGAGGAAAGAAGAGAGAGAACTTTCTCACTAGTGCCACCTGTTGGATAGAGAAGCCTGTGGGAAAACCATGTGAAAAAATAACACCATACCCAAAGCATGTTGAAAAATTGCCACTGACCACACTTGTGTAGAGTGTTTTATATTTCACTATAGACCTTAGTATCTGTCTGTGACAACACCCCCCCCCCCCCCCAACTGATCCTGTAGTCATGTTTTACTTCACTTCCTGTAGTCCATCTTGTTACTTTAGACAATAGAAGAGGTGATGGATAGAGTGGTGGAACACATTACTTTAGTATCTGACTACACACATTGTTTGTTTGTAGTCTGTAACCATAGTAACCTATAGGTCTGGATTGGAACAATAATAAAATGTTGCAAAAATGCACATTTCCGTTATAAGGAATCTGTAACATAAAATAGTGACATAAACCCTGATTAAAGTGGTGTGTTATTCACTGATCAATATGGTGTGGTTTATCAGGTGCAGCGCTCGTGCTCTCAGTGATGCTTGATATTCATGAGCTGCAGGCTTCTCCTGTCCACCTGCTGCTCATTGACTGCATTCTTCCTATGCACGGTAATGGGGAGAAAGCTGTCAGTCATGCATTAGGGTGTAGCCCTCTGCTCATGAATATAAGAACTCTTGGCCCACATGGCCTTAAAGGGATGTGTGGTGTCAGATATTCATGACCTATCCAGCTCCCAGAACCCCCAGCTGTTTGAAAAGGCCACGGGCGCTCTGGTGTGCATTGTGTAATCTTCATTGTTTACCTACATGCTGGTGCCTGGTGGGTCTCTATCAGTATTTTATGCTGCCATTAGATAAGGCAGCATAAGCCTGGTGGCAGATTCTCTTTTAACCCTGTGAAACCCAAATATAGAAAAAAATATAGTAATTATTTTTTCATCTTTCAGATGTTGTAGGATGCCTCTGAGGCAGAAAACCGCCCCCTCGCCGTGTTGATTGACAGGGCCAGCCGTGATCTCCTCCTCCGGCCGGCCCTGTCAGTAATTCAAAAATTGCGCGCCTCTGGTCATTCGGCGCAGGCGCTCTGAGATGAGGAGGCTCGTCTCCTCAGCACTCCCTCAGTGCGCCTGCGCCGATGACATCATCGAAAGAGAAGACGTCATCGGCGCAGGCGCACTGAGGGAGTGCTGAGGAGACGAGCCTCCTCATCTCAGAGCGCCTGCGCCGAATGACCAGAGGCGCACGATTTTTGAATTACTGACAGGGCCGGCCGGAGGAGGAGATCACGGCTGGCCCTGTCAATCAAGACGGCGAGGGGGCGGTTTTCTGCTGCGGCTACCAGCAAGTAGACGCCCTACTTGCTGGTAGAGCCCTCATTTACATATTATAAAACTTCGTTTTATAAAGAATCGGCCGCATGAAAGTAAGTAAGACTATTATATTCTCCTATATCGCGCTATGAGGAATCTAACTATCCAAAAAAAAAAAAAAATGAGTTTTGTGGGGTGACAGAAACCCTTTAACATTTTTTTTTTTTTTTTTTAAGTTAGTTTTTAGGAATTTGTTGTAATATTGCAATGTTGGGCCCAGTTGGGAGCAGAACTTCTAAATTTTGCACTCACTCTATAAACAAATATAATGCGGTCTAAAAAAAATAAATACATTTACAAGTATCTTTTCAGAAGAGCTAAAGGTAATGTTGTAATTTTACAACAGTGGGTCTTACAGGGTTAAGGATGCATTATCCAAATGCAGTCTTATCTCTAGGAACTGAGATTTTTTTTCACATATTTTACCCCTTCCCACCTCTCTTTCCAGCATTCCCATTTTCAGTGGTATTGATATATTAGATTTTGTGCATGCAGATATGAAACATTTATACTTCAGCTTAAAGGGCTATTCTCAACTCATACATTCAAAGCCTCGTCCAGCATCATGCTGTCAAAAAGCAGGTTGGGATCAGAAGACAACCGGTCAATATGGCTCTGCTTATCTTGGGAGGAACAAAAAGGAACTTACTGGTATTCCAATCTCAGACGCTGATGGCATATCACTAGGATATGCCTTCAATGTCACATAGGTGTGATTCCCACCTCTGGGACCCACTCCTATCCCCAGAACAGGCCCCCGAAGTGAAGGAGAGCACACCACGGATGCGCAGCCTACTCTCCGATCACAGAAGCACTGCACTCGGCTATTATCGGAAGTCCCATAACATAGGGGGAGAGCACACTGCCTCACCTCTCCCTTTACCGCTATGGGACAGCTGGAAATAGCCAAGCCAGTGCTCCCATAGCGGTGAGCAGAGGGTGGCCACGCATGTGCAGCTGCTCTTGCTTCACTTCAGGACCCCTTTCTGGAAATAGGAGTGGGTCATAGAGGTGGGAACCACACCTATGTGACATTGACGGCATAGCCTAGTGATATGCCATCAGCGTTGGAGATTGGAATATCAGTAAGTTCCTTTTTGTTCCTCCAAGATAAGCAGCGCCATATTGAACGGTTGTCTTCTGATCCCAACCTGCTTATTGACAGTATGATGATGCTGGAAGGGGCTTTGAATGGCCTTTACATTACATAGTTCTGTTCGTTTGCGCCACTTTTTACATATGTCCCATTTTAGCTTTTGTTACTGCTTTTGAATGTAGTTGACCTTTGTCTTCTCTTTTTAAACAATCTCCCTCGTTATATTAAAGTCATTAGCAGCATTTGTAAATATGCACAATCTACTAATGTGCTAGAGTATAAATTAGAAAGAAAGAAGGCTACGGTATTCATGATTTATTAGCCTCCAGTTTTTTTAATTAGTATGTAAGGGGAGCAGAGATTTTTTTTTTTTCTGACATGCTGTGCTTCGGGTGATAATTAAACTCGTTTAAGAGAAGTGGAACGGCATATAAAGATTTTTGCAGGCAAGTATCAAAGGTGGCACATTGGTAATATATTTATTTATTGCTCTCGGTATACACTGCACGTAGGATGGTGCTGGTGACCTATTCAGAAATGTAGACATTCTGTGAGTCATACTTTGCACAATGTACATGTTCTCCCATCTGAAAGACGGCCAATGTCATCTTTGCATCTTCAATGCATAATATAAAATAGACTATGAGTTTTATGATGATGTGTTGTTTATTCCCTGCATATAGCAGAGAGAAGACTGCGAGAAGAAAAAAGTAAACAAATTCCTCCTTGTAATGTAGAGCCTTGGTTGGAAGAGAGGGCTAAGAAAGAAAGCACTCGCAGTGACAGGTAAGTCCAGCAGAGGGAGCATTCTCCATGCTTTCATATCGCCTTTCTGAATTCTACTACTACTACTACAGTACACAGCGAGTATGTCAGCAGAAAATGACTTGTTGTTTAAATCTAATTTTTATTTATTTTTATTTTTTCAAATATAGGTAATGTATATCTCATACGGCTGATACACAACATAGAATAAATATCATAATAGCCCCAGACCTCTTAGGTTCAGACATGCAGGGAAAAATCTCTATTATTTTAAAAACCAACATTCCCATATCTTAGAAAATATATTGATTTGATTATTAGTAAACAAAAAAATAGTTTTATACTCCAACATTTTTTTTCACCGAATTATACCAATTTTCCAAAGCCGGTACTGAGTCAGAGAGCCAGAACCTTACTATAATCAACTGTGCCCAAGCTGAACATCTCATAAGAGGTTCTTAGAGTCTACAACTAATTGTGAAACATATTTTTATTTTGGTGGTATTTTTTAAATTGCTATATATTTAAAATAAAAAAATCCTGAAATCTTGCAGGTTTCAATTTGTCCACTAAACCTCATAGTAGACTGACACTTCTTGTTCAGCAGGCAGATAACACCTCTATATGGATAACACATGATGGTATTTTTTAGGTGCTGTAGTTGGGGAGGTATTTCGGGATGCAAACTGGTAAAAGACGCTGCTGAGGAGGTATTTTTTGTCATGGTATGTGTTGGGCAGGGTAACGTATGTCCCTGACTATGTGATTAGGCATTTTTGTGTTCCACTTTAATTTCCTTTTTGTATTGATTTACATAGGGACATGACCAAGTAAAGCAAAATTCACCTTTGCAGTGTTTATTGCACACCTTTTTTTAATGCAATATCATATATTGCTGGTGTGGGTTTGTGTGCCAGGGCTGTTTTGTAATAAGCCCAGCCCTAATGGCACACTATATAACCTGCAGCAGCAAGCACAGTTCATGGAGCAAGGGGAGGGGCTATTGATTCTTGCTATGAAGCCCAATGATTTCTATGCATGCCCTTGCATCATCGCCTTACATAAAGTATTCATAGGTGCATCTCTGTGACCACGGTTCAGACCAGCTCTCCGTGGTGGAGGCTTGGACATGGAGCAGATGATTGTTTAGCAGGCTAGTCCATTGAGTAGCATACAAAGCATCCCAAATAAGGCACATGATGCACTCTGTAATACAGCACCCAACAATGTGTCAGATGCCATCCAATAATACAATATAAAAATCTGTTATTTACATTGCTGTGGTTCTATTTCTGGTGCATTGTAGTCAACTGGATTCTACTTGGTTGATCATTATGGTCTCTCTAATTCATTTATCGATTCCCCCTGCCTTGCCTTTAGTAGCAGCGCATTGTATAATGGTTTTGCTCAAGATTTTATTTCTGAGGTTTCCAGTCAACACGCCTTAAGAATGTCAATTTATGACTCCAGGAGTTCTGCTTGTTAAATGAATCACAATTGAAGAGCAGTTGGTTGCGGTTTCAGTGGCGTGGTACTGCTGAAGATACAGAAATAGAACACGATAGGCTCACTTTTTCCTTAGTCATCGCTGATGGACTCCTCTCAAGCAATCTAAATTCAGCAGAAATACTCAAACAATTGAAATGATCAGTTTGTAATCTGGCTTTACATTTATTGATCTGCAAGCTCTAGAGTTTCCTCTTAAAGAGGGTCTGTCCCCTCTCCTGACATGTCTGTCTCTGATTGGATAGTGTCAAACTGTGCAGACTAGCATTGTCTTGCATTAGGAGGAACCCAGGGCCAACCGCACCAGCATATGGTCTCACAAGGGGTCTGAGGATCTCATCTCGGTACCTAATGGCAGTCCGGCTACCTCTAGCGAGCACATGGAGGGGCTGTGCGGCCCTCCAAAGAAATGCCACCCCACACCATTACTGACCTAATGCCAAACCGGTCATGCTGGAGGATGTTGCAGGCAGCAGAACGTTCTCCACGGCGTCTCCAGACTCTGTCACGTCTGTCACATGTGCTCAGTGTGAACCTGCTTTCATCTGTGAAGAGCATATGGCGCCAGTGGCGAATTTGCCAATCTTGGTGTTTTCTGGCAAATGCCAAACGTCCTGCACGGTGTTTGGCTGTAAGCACAACCCCCACCTGTGGACGTCGGGCCCTCATATCACCCTCATGGAGTCTGTTTCTGACCGTTTGAGCAGACACATGCACATTTGTGGCCTGCTGAAGATCATTTTGCAGGGCTCTGGCAGTGCTCCTCCTGTTCCTCCTTGCACAAAGGCGGAGGTAGCGGTCCTGCTGCTGGGTTGTTGCCCTCCTACGACCTCCTCCACGTCTCCTGATGTACTGGCCTGTCTCCTGGTAGCGCCTCCATGCTCTGGACACTACGCTGACAGACACAGCAAACTTTCTTGCCACAGCTCGCATTGATGTGCCATCCTGGATAAGCTGCACTACCTGAGCCACTTGTGTGGGTTGTAGACTCCGTCTCATGCTACCACTAGAGTGAAAGCACCGCCAGCATTCAAAAGTGACCAAAACATCAGCCAGGAAGCATAGAAACTGAGAAGTGGTCAGGTCACCACCTGCAGAACCACTCCTTTATTGGGGGTGTCTTGCTAATTGCCTATAATTTCCACCTGTTGTCTATCCCATTTGCACAACAGCATGTGAAATTGATTGTCACTCAGTGTTGCTTCCTAAGTGGACAGTTTGATTTCACAGAAGTGTGATTGACTTGGAGTTACATTGTGTTGTTTAAGTGTTCCCTTTATTTTTTTGAGCAGTGTGTGTGTGTGTGTGTGTGTGTGTGTATATATGTGTGTGTATATATATATATATATATATATATATATATATATATATATATATATATAATATGCGAAAGGAAATTGCCCCAAAGTGCTCCCCCCTTCCAGTACCCTCCCCTTCCCAAGGTACCTGGTCCCCATGTGGCTGGGCCCCTCCAGGAGGTCGCTGCTGGAGGGGGAGGAGGGGGGTATACAGGGTGTCGGGCTAGTTGCCCTGTAATATGTTCCTGGGGGCGTCCGTTTTCCAGTGCCAGCAAGGGGGACATCGCAGCCCATCTCAGCTGCGTTCAGGGCGCCATTTGGCCGATGAAATGCGCCTGTGATTGAGGAGGGGACGGAGTTATCCTCCTCCGGATTTGGAGGCATCGCGCTTCCTGGCGGCGGTAGAACCGGAATGGGCGCGTTCCCGGTCTTTTTTTATTTTATTTTTTTCAGGCTGCGGCAGGGGGTGATCGGTCCGGTGCCGGCGCAAGACTGTTTTCAGGGGTTTTACTCCAATCTCTTTGTGATTCCCAAAAAAAAGTGGACGGTCCGTCCCGTGCTGGACCTCAAGGCGCTCAACCGTTTCCTTCGCATTCGCAGCTTCCCGATGGAGCCCCTGAGGTCGGTCATTGCGTCCATGGAACCGGGGGAGTACATGTCCTCGATAGACATCAAGGATACTTATCTTCACGTACCCATCTGCGTCATCAGAGATTTCTCCAGTTCGCAGTGGGTCTATTTCACTTCCAGTTTGTAGCCCTCCCGTTCGGCCTGGCCACGGCTCCCAGGGTCTTTACAAAGATTGTGGCGGCAGTCATGGCCCTTCTCCATGCCAGGGAGATCGTAGCGATCCCTTTCTTAGACGACATCCTGGTGAAGGGTCCGTCATTCCGGGTGATGGCGGACAGCCTGAGCATAGTTCTGGACACCCTGGAGTGCTTCGGATGGATCCTGAACAGGCAGAAGTCTCGTCTTTATCCATCGCAGCGGTTGACTTATCTGGGCATAATGCTCTACACACTTCAGGCCAAAGTGTTCTTGCCCCCTGGAGAAGCCATCCGCTCTCCGTCTGCAGATTCTCCCCTTGTTGTGGCCTGCCCCAGTTTCCATTCGTCGCTCCATGCGGGCTTTGGGTCACATGGTCTCTGCCTTCTAAGCCGTTCCCTATGCTCAATTTCATACCAGAGCGCTTCAGCGAGCCATTCTGTCCAGCGTCTCTAGGTGCCTTTCTCACCGACGAACCCTGGCGTCTTACTCTTCGGGAGGACCTTCTGTTGCAGGGGCTAATCTTCCACCCAAATTTAGGGTCTCTACATTTAAAGGCATGAGTGTTGAAGCCGCTGTACTGAAGGCTTGGGGTTTTTCGAATGCGGTGGTCCAGACCATGATTCGGGCCAGGAAGCCGTCGTCGTCCAGAATCTACCACCGGGCTTGGAAGTCCTACTTTAGTTAGTGCGAGCGGCATTAGCTGCCTTCTGTTAAGTTCTCTCTGCCGCGACTCTTGGCTTTCCTGCAGTCGGGCATGGACTTAAGCCTGGCTCTCAGCTCCCTTAAAGGGCAAGTGTCGTCTCTCTCCGTTCTTTTTCAGCGGAGTTTGGCTTCACTTTCGGCGGTTCTGACCTTTCTGCAGGGGTGGCACATGTGGCTCCCCCTTTTCGGCCTCCGTTGGATCCTTGGGCTCTTAATCTAGTGCTCAGCGCTCTCCAGTCTTCTCCATTTGAGCCCTTGCAGCAGGTGTAGCTTTGCTTCCTGTCCTACAAGGTGGCGTTTTTAGTGGCAATCACGTCCATCCATAGGGTGTCTGAACTCGTGGCTCTTTCATGTGGGTCGCCTTTCCTGATCCTTCATCAGGATAAGGTGGTCCTTCGCCCTGTTCAATCTTTCCTGCCGAAGGTGGTGTCTGCATTCCATTTAAATGAGATTATTCTCCCTTCGTTTTGTCTGGGCTCGTCTCATCCTCTGGAGCAGTCGCTTCATACCCTGGATTTGGTACAAGCCGTTCGAGCCTAACTGTCTTAGACTGCATCTTTCCAGAGGATGGATTCCCTGTTCGTGATTCCAGAGGGGCAGAGACGAGGGCTGGCAGCGTCGAAGTCTTCCATTTCCTGATTGGATTCATTTGGCAATTGTGTAAGCGTACCGCATTAAGGAGTGGGCCCCACCCTTCCAGTAGATTGCTCATTCGGCTAGGGCAGTCGGGGCCTCTTGGGCAGTGTATCTCGGGGCTTCGACCCTTCAGGTATGCAAGGCGGCTACCTGGTCATCTTTGCATACTTTTTCCAAGTTTTATAAAATACACACCTTTTGCGTCTGCTGACGCTTCTCTGGGACGTAGAGTTTTGCAAACGGCGGCTCTCTGATTGACGGGAGGGTTGCTTGTTATGCTCACCCTTGGGACTGCTCTGTAACGTCCCATGGTCAAGCCTGTGTCCCCCAATGAACAGAAGACAAACAGATTTTACAAAATTTCATTTTTACTGAGCGCTGAAGACGTCTGTGTCTACACACAGAGGCTTCCAGCCTGCCCCCTGTCACTGACTATGTATATGTTCCGTATCACTGCACATCACCCTGCCTATCTGACCTGCTACACACAGGGGTCTTCAGTAGAAGTAGAAGATTGAAGACAGACTCTCCTTAGTAACGCTCAGTTACAGCTTTGCTAAGAAGACTCTCTTTACACCATGTTTTTTAGTACAAAGAAATATCATTTCCTAATAACATATATTACAAAAATGTTTAACATTCCTGGCCCTACACTATATTAAAGATAAACTAACACAGCAGTTACACTTTAAGTATAAGTGTGCCCCTGCTTCTTGTGCCTGCACTAACAGTGAGATGGCAGGGAGGTACCATTCTCCCCAGAAATCCAGACTCTAAAGCACTCATTAACTGCTCTGTGGCCCTTTGTCAAGTCTAAGGTTCACGCAGATTGAAATATGCCCATGCTGTTGTCACATATCTGTCTTGCCCTATGATTTACTTTGACAGCAGCGCTATAAAGTGCAGTTGTGTCATTGATTCATTGAGTCACCAAGGCAGGTATGTGACATGCCGAATAAAGAGCCGCAGGCTTTGAGTTACTTTTGTAATGTGTGGTTGTATACAAGGCTTGCTTTCGGTTTTTAATGAAAATAAATGCTTGGAGCATAAAACTGCATGTTTTGAAGCCACAGGGGAAGATTGCCACAGATTTACACACTGCTATGTGAAAACTAGCATGTTAGCAAGTAGTGTAACTTATTCTGATCGTTTTTTCTGCAGGAGCGCTATTATTTCAGCCAAGTGTGAATATCTGTTCTAGTTTCCTCTTAAATAAGTGAGATTTTAACGTTTATCCATTAAAGTATGGTTTAAGAAAATTCTAATTCTTGACACCAAGAATGGGATGCTGGCTCCCCAATCCTTCCCCCTCCAGGCCTGCGATGCTCCACTGGGCTCCCTCAATGTAAACATCTGGTTTGACAGTGCCACAGCCAATCACTGGCCACGGCGGAGACAGCGCCATTTGTCATTATGTAAGGGGCTCAATACAGAGAGCACTTTATAGCGAACTTCGGTCCTGGGCACTTGCAGGAGCAGAATATGGCAGATTAAAGCTTCGTATTCACAGTATTCTTGATGATAAAAGCTTCACAAAAGGTATTGTGGAAACGTGGCCGCTGTCCTCCAGAAATAGCACCACCATAGGGTCTGTGGCTGGTTTTGCAGTAGCCCCATTAAAACAAATAGACTTGAGCTGTAGTGCCAGTCAGAACCCCTGAACAAGGGTGGCACTCTTTCTGGAAGAAAGCGCCATCTTTTTCTAATCGATTCTAACCGCTTTAACCCACTGGATGTAACTATATGCCTATTTTAGTGTTAAGGAGGAATTTTGGACCATTTATTCCTGCAAATGTGTTGTAATTCATGAATATTTGTGGGCTGCCTTGCATGCATAGCCCTCTTCAGACCATACTTCAGCATCTCAATAGGGTTAAAGGGGTATTATGTTTTGTTTTTTTCAAGTTATCCCATATCCAGAAGACACGAGATAACTAAAATTGCTGGGGGTCCTATGGATTGGACCGATCACAAGAAAAAGGGCCTCATACCCTGCATCGTCCTCCAAAATGAATGCAGCAGCAGGTCTGGCATGCCCACTGCTGCTCCATTCATCTGTATGGGACTGCCAGAGATGGCCAAGTGCAGAGATCAGTCTGCATAGTGCGCGTGCCTGAAATGCTGGTCCATTCATTTTGAGGGGGCCTACATTCTCATGATCAGTGGGAAGAAACCCACCAATCTAATAGTTATTGCCTATCCTGTGGAGATGGGATAACTTGAAGTAACTGGAAGACCTCTTTAAAGGGAATGTGTCATTAGAAAATGACCTATTGTTTAAAGAGGACCTTTCACCGATTATTACACTATGAACTAAGTATACAGACATGTAGAGCGGCGCCCGGGGATCTCACTGCACTTACTATTATCCCCGGGCGCCGCTCCGTTCTCCTGCTATGCCCTCCGGTATCTCCGCTCACTAAGTTATAGTAGGCGGAGATTCCAGTCACTAAGTTATGGTAGGCGGAGTCTGCCCTTGTTCTGCTCTAGCGCTGGCCAATCGCAGTGCAGAGCTCACAGCCAGCGCTTCAGAAGAACAAGGGCAGACTCCGCCTACCATAACTTAGTGACTGGAGATACCAGAGGACATAGCAGGAGAACGGAGCGGCGCCCGGGGATAATAGTAAGTGCAGTGAGATCCCCGGGCGCCGCTCTACATGTCTGTATAGTTAGTTCATAGTGTAATAATCGGTGAAAGGTCCTCTTTAAATAATGTTTGTATGTTAACCCTTTGACTACAGGAGGTTTTTTGTTTTCGCATTTTCATTTTTCTTCCCTATCTTCCTTGAGCCATAATTTTTTTTTGTTTTTTTAATATTTCCGTTGACATAACTGTATGAGGGCTTATTTTTTTGCGGGACAAGTTGTACTTTCTAATGCCGCTATTAATTATGGCATACAATGTGTAGTGGGAAGCGGTAAAAATATTCCAAATGGGGTAGAATTAGGAAAAACAAAACGCAATTCCTCCACTGTTTTACGGATTTTGTTCTCGCAGCGTTTTGTCTGTGGCAAAACTGGCCCATGCTCTCCATTCTCTGGGTCAGTACAATTACAACAATACCCCATATGTATAGTTTTTTTTATGTGTAAATAGTGTAAAAATACATTTTAATTCACCATATTCTGACCCCCATAACTTTTTTATAGTTTATATCTACTGAGCTGTATCTTTTGTGGACAATCTGTAGTTTTTATTGATACCATGTTGGAGTGTGTGTGACTTTTTGATCACATTCTATTACATTGTTTAGGGTAAGAATCAACTGAAAAATTGCAAATTGGCCATTTTGACCCTTTTTTCCGTTAGGCCATTCACCTTATTGGAAAAATATTTTAATAGTACAGGCGTTTTCGGTCGCGGTGATACCCATGATGTTTATATTTTCTGTTTATTTAGGTATTTATTTTTTTATTGTACGGAAAGGGGGGTGATTTAAGTGTGTGTGTGTGTGTGTGTGTATGTATATGTGTGTATATATATATATATATATATATATATATATATATATATATATATATATATATATATATATATATATATATATATAAATATTTTTTTAACTCTTTTTAACCTCTTCCGGACACATGTATAGTACCACTGGTACGTCATGTATAGTTCCGATCACCGGCGGGCGGTGATCGGAACCCGGTGCCTGCTCAAATCATTGAGCAGGCACCTTGGCTAAATAAGCGGACCCCCCCCCCCGTTTCGGTGATCGCCGCAAACCACAGGTCAGTTCAGACCTGCGGTTTGCGGCTTTTACCTGTGGTTGCGGCGGTGATCGGAGATGCCATCGGTTCCCCATGCAGCTGTAGGGGGGACCCGATGGCATGGAAGGCAGCGCGATGCCTTCCTTAGGCATCTGCGCTGCCTTCCGGTGACGAGCCTGTGAGATCCAGCCCCCTGGATCTCACAGGCCGAAAGCTGTATGAGTAATACACACCGGCGGAGGTGCGGCAGCGCACGGCGAGAGGCTGTCGGAATAAAACTGCAACATGTCCGACATTTTATGCCGGGCGGACATGGGGACGGATCTGGGGGCACACAGTCACTAGTGGCAGGACGGATCCGACAGGCTGTTCACACGATGGAACAGCCTGCCGGAGGTCCGTGCCGCTAGTGTGAAAGGAGCCTTATCTATTGAGGTGTTATTTCTCATTGTAATTTTGCCTGTGATAATTAGATGACTGCAAAAAATTTTTTATGTACAGTACAGGAGATCATTACCTATTATTAGGCCTAGGGCCAGTGTGAAAATTGCAGCATTATATACATTTTTTTTTTTAATATAGACAGTGACAAGGAAAAAAAAAATCTAAAAAAATATGTTTAACATAAAAAAATTATTTAAATAACAGGTCATTTTCTGGTCATTTTAGAGGGGTTATCCAGTTTCACAAACAGCCTCCCCCCCCCATGTGCCTGGTCCGTGCACCGCCGCTGCTGCTTCTCCCTGTACACGGATGAAAACGTTTGGGTGGGGGGGGGAAGGAGCAGCCAATGGCAGACGAGCCTACCTAGCATCGCGGGTGACCCTAGGGAAGCTCATCCCCGCCTGCCATTGACTGCTCCCCCCTTCCCCCCCGATACCGGATGTTTTCATCCGTGTACAGGGAAGAGCAGCAGCAGCGGCGGTGCAGGGACCAGGAGCGGCGCGGGGTGAGTATATTCCCTCTGAGGGGCCCTGCACATGGGGGGCTGTATGTGAAATTGGATAACCCCTTTAAGGTGAGAACTCTGACTTGGCTAACAATCAGACCACATTTTATTAGTAATCATCACCTAAATCTAGGTAGTTCCCAAAGGTTCATTCACTACTTTTTTGCGGTGCTGAGGCACGGCCAGAAACTCCACGGAAGCACTCCGTAGTGCTTCTGTGGCGTTCCGATCCGTGCTTCCGCACCACATCTCTGGGTTTGTGGACCCATTGCATGAGCCCTTAAATCTTGTGGTAATGAATCTAGATTTCACAATATATACGTTTCTCTTCACAGTGCCTCTGTATCTGAACGTCCCATCTACCATTTACCACCAGGCTGGCCTCCACTGTGTGAACTGCCCCCATCACTTCATCCCCCCACAGCTGCAGACGGAGATCACCAAGAGGACCTTGAATGGGGCTAATTTAGAGGATCCATAACTGATTGATCAGCGAGTTACTGTGAAGACTGTTTAATGTATATGTTTTGGTGAATATGGGATTCACACCATGATGTAACAGACTTGTCTATCTTACAGTGCTTGCTGAACACTTCAGGGAGTGGTGTCCAGGGTATCAATATGAAAATCTGTGACTAATAATTCCGTTTTTCCTTTAAGTATAGTGGAGCTGTAATAGAACATACCAATTGAAAAGACTGGAGTAGCTTTTCTAGACAAAAGTTTTCACTTTAAAGATGAGCCAAATTTAACAAACAACATGCAACATTTGAAAAATGTGGTGCAAAGTACTCCAATGCATGATATATCCCCCCCCCCCCCCCCCAAGTTTTTATTATTGTACATTCTTATATTTTTTTTACTGAATAGACATTAACCCATTCCTGACTTCCTGTTGGCTATAAACACCTGGGCAGTCACCCTTAAAATAAAATTGTCGTTAATTTTACAATTTTATGCTGCTAGGTCGTAACCGCACCAGCACATGCCAATGAGTCCCCATATTCATGAGATCACGGCCCTGCGCGTCCACCTGTTTTTTTTCTATATGAATCGGCAGCAGGTGGACGGGGAGAGCCAAGAGCTCATGAATGGGGGACTCGTTCATCATGCATTGGAGCTGTTTAGCACAAGATTTTAGAAAATCAACTGTTTCAATTAAACAAAGTGACCCAGCATTTTTGCTAAGGGGATATGTCACTAGTTTATGTTGCACTTAGTTAGGACACCATTAAACTGGTGACAGATTCCCATTAAACTCTGCACGGATGTTTTAAAATGTCAGTGCAGAGATAACCTCTGCATGCTAATTGTGCAACTGGTGAGCGGGGAGACCACTATTAGGGTGCTTTCACATGACCGTATGTATTTTGCAGTCCGCAAAACGCAGAGCCACAAAAATTACGGATGACGTCTATGTTGCATCTGTTTTATGTTGCAGATCCATTGTAACAATGCTTATCCTTGTCTGCCAAATGAACAAGAATAGGACATGCTTTTATCTTTTTTTTTGCATGGCTACGGAACGGGCATACAGATAGCACACAGTGTGCCATCCACATTTTTTTGCGGAACAATTAGAATGCGGATCTATTCATTTCATCTGTAAAAATGCAGATCGGATTGTGAATAAGCCCTTAGTGACATCCATGCTTCCCTTAGAGAAGACAGGGATAGTTTTACACTGCCCCTGTCTTCTTCATCATTCTATACACAGTGCTTTAACGAGTGCTGTGTATAGAGATCAGGAAGTTGTGATGCCACTTCCAGCTTTGGGCCCAGCCAGGGGAGGATTGGCGATATACCTTACAGAGAAATTTCCCAGTGGGCCGATGCCCAGGGAGACGCCCAAGCCCTCAGCTCTGCCGTATGTTGGGTACATAATGAGCTCTCAGTAGTAATTAACTCTGTGAGAATCAGGTACTCATGTACCCGGCCACTGACCACACATGCCCTCCTGAATTCAACTATGTCCCGCATCTAACCTCTAGCACCATAAGCCCCTTGCTCCTTATCTAAGGCTACTTTCACACGGATCCGGCAGGGTTCAGCAAAAACGCTTCCGTTACTGATAATACAACCGTCTGCATCCGTTATGAACGGATCCGGTTGTATCATCTGTAACATAACCAAGACGTTTTCTATTGTCAGAGTTAAACGCATCCATCCCCCTTGACTTGCATTGTGGGTCATGACGGATCCGTCTTGCTCCGCATCCCAGGACGGAAAGCATCTCCGGTATGAGAACGGAACGGAATGCATTTTGGAGCATTCCGTTCAGTCCACTTATGTTTTGTCCACATTGACAACGAATGGGGACAAATCTGAAGCGTTTCTATTTTCCGGTATTGAGACCCTGATCTCAATACCGGAAAATAGAAACGCTAGTGTGAAAGTATCCTTAATCAGAAACAACTGGAATAGGAGGAGAGAAAATGACCGCTATTGATGGCCAACTCGGAGGGAAAGCTTTTGGGGCAATATATTGTGCGGCACTGTGGTATGTGGTATTTTGCACTATGGTATTGCTGACCCCCTACTTTTGTTGCTGCGCCTCCTATCAATTTAGACTCTCCCACAATATGGGGCCACTTTTAGGTATCTTTTTCCAGGGCCACTTTAGGTTCCCAATCCGCTTCTGGGCCCAGCAGTCATGTGATTGCAGGGGTACAAGAGTTTGTGAGAGCTGCTCGATCTTAGCAGACCCAGATCAGTTCTGCAGTGAGGTTGTACAGTCGTAGGGGCTGTATTCCCCCCCCTGTAACTGGAGCTGCTATAGCCACTATATCTGCCCCAGTTATAGGAGAAATCAGCAATAAATAAAAATAAAAATAAAAATGGAATGTTAAATGTCTACCAAAGGTCTTGTATGGGAGAGAGCAGAAAGTTTGTTGTTTTTTAAGACAAAAAACCTTAAATGAAAAAAAAATAAAATGCCACACCAACTTGCCCTGCTTCCAACGACCATAACCCATATGTCCCATGTATCAAAATGACCATTATGGAAAGGGGAAATAATAATAAGATATTTTTGTTGCCTATTGTGCTGTTAACAAAGAAAAAATAAGAAATGTGAAAAGCAGACAATTTTTTTTCTACCCTATTTACATTTTTCCATCAAATTCCATCAAATTTAATGCCTCGCATGTCACTGAAAAAAGGTGCAACAATTATTTGCATAACCAAATGGGAAAAAAAATATTATGTCTTTCCAAGACACATGTACTGAAAATACTCCAGGTCAGGAATGGGGGTAAATGACTCGGGCTTGAACTGGATACAGGGGTTTCCCAGTAGTTTGATATTTACGGCCTCTCCTTAGGACAGACTATCAAGTTCAAAATGATGGGGGTCTGACAACCTACACCCCTGCGACTCAGCTGTTCAGGCGTAGAAATTATACAGAACTACACAGCTCTCTATTGTGTTGTGGACAGAGCTGGTTACTTCAGCTATAGACCAGTGAGTCTGACATCAATAGTAGGCAAATTAATGGAAACCCTATTAAAGGATAGGATTGTGGAACATCTAAAATCCCATGGATTGCAAGATGAAAAACAACATGGGTTTACTTCAGGGAGATCATGTCAAACAAATCTTATAGATTTTTTTGACTGGGTAAATAAAATAATAGACGGTGGAGGTGCAGTAGACATCGCATATCTAGATTTTAGTAAGGCTTTTGACACTGTCCCACATAGAAGACTTATCAATAAACTGCAGTCATTGAGCATGGACTCCTATATTGTTGAGTGGATTAGGCAGTGGCTGAGTGACAGACAACAGAGGGTTGTAGTCAATGGAGAACATTCAAAACAAGGTAATGTTACCAGTGGGGTTCCACAGGGATCTGTACTGGGACCGATTTTGTTTAATATCTTCATAAGTGATATTGCAAAAGGCCTCGCTGGTAAGGTTTGTCTTTTTGCTGATGACACAAAGATATGTAACAGGGTTGATGTTCCTGGAGGGAAACGCCAAATGGAAAAGGATTTAGGAAAACTAGAAGAATGGTCAGAACTCTGGAAACTGAAATTTAATGTGGATAAGTGCAAGATAATGCACCTGGGGCGTAAAAACCCAAGGGCAGAATATAGAATATTTGACACAGTCCTGACCTCAGTATCTGAGGAAAGGGATTTAGGAGTAATTATTTCAGAAGACTTAAAGGTGGGAAGACAATGTAATAGAGCAGCACGAAATGCCAGCAGAATGCTTGGATGTATAGGGAGAGGTATAAGCAGTAGAAAGAGTGAAGTGCTTATGCCGCTGTACAGAACACTGGTGAGACCTCACTTGGAGTATTGTGCGCAGTACTGGAGGCCATATCTCCAGAAGGATATAGATACTCTAGAGAGAGTTCAGAGAAGAGCTACTAAACTAGTACATGGATTGCAGGATAAAACTTACCAGGAAAGGTTAAAGGACCTTAATATGTATAGCTTGGAAGAAAGAAGAGACAGAGGGGATATGATAGAAACTTTTAAATACATAAAGGGAATCAACTCGGTAAAGGAAGAGAGCATATTTAAAAGAAGAAAAACTACCACAAGAGGACACAGTTTTAAATTAGAGGGGCAAAGGTTTAAAAGTAATATAAGGAAGTATTACTTTACTGAGAGAGTAGTGGATGCATGGAATAGCCTTCCTGCAGAAGTGGTAGCTGCAAATACAGTGAAGGGGTTTAAGCATGCATGGGATAGGCATAAGGCCATCCTTCATATAAGATAGGGCCGGGGGCTATCCATAGTATTCAGTATATTGGGCAGACTAGATGGGCCAAATGGTTCTTATCTGCCGACACATTCTATGTTTCTATGTTTCAGCGCTGCTCCCATTAAAAACATTTTTTTTTAATCTGGTGTTTTTTAAATTCTGTAGAAAAGCCTATGCAAAAACACCCCCTAAAAAAAAAACACATCTAGAGAATGCTGTGTTTTGGGAAAAATGCCACTAACCCCAATAATGGCAAAAAACGAAATGCTATATATGTGTAGGCTTTTCTTTTTTTGTGAGCGGTTTTATGTATTTAGGGATGTATGAATTTACTATTTTAAATTATTGGGTCAGGGGTTGTTCCAAGCCATTATCACTTTCCAGGTGCAGAATAACAGAAACCTTAAAGGGAACCTGTCACCGGGATTTTGTGTATAGAGCTGAGGAAATGGGTTGCTAGATGGCCGCTAGCACATCCCCATAGCTCTGTGTGCTTTTATTGTGTAAAAAAACGATTTGATACATATGCAAATTAACCTGAGATGAGTCCTGTCCCTGAGATGAGTCCAGCGTGAAGGAGCCCAGCACCGCCCCGCATCTCCTCCTTGCTCCCCAACGTCAGAAAGCTAGAGCGCCGTAATCTCGCGATGCGCGAGCTTGCGCATGCGCAGTGTCGTCATAGTGTTCCTTCCCTGTGCTGGCATCGGCCTCAGGGAACGAACTGCGCATGCGCTAGCTCACACATCACGAGATTACGGCGCTCTAGCTTTCTGACATTGGGGAGCAGGGAGGAGATTCTGAGGATGCGGGCAGTGCTGGGCTCCTTCACGCTGGACTCATCTCACGTACAGGACACATCTCAGGTTAATTTGCATATGTATCAAATCGTTTTTTTTTTTACACAATAAAAGCACACAGAGCTATGGGGACTGGGTATTGCGGATGTGCTAGCGGCCATCTAGCAACCCATGTCCTCAGCTCTATACACAAAATCCCGGAGACAATTTTCTTAAAGGGAACCTAACTTTAAGGGGTTGTGCCACCATTAAATGTTTGTTTTTTTTATGCTGATTTATATTTAAATAATTTTATAATTGTGAGATATTCTCTTTACTTCATTATAATGCCACCCCCTGGTGTGTACTCTGTACAATAAGGTGCAAATTCACCTACTGAGCTGTATGAGCATGGTCCCACGTGCTCAGTTCCTGCCACCAGCTTTATCTACTGTTAGAACCTGCGGCATAAAGGACATGTCCCTGAGCTATGACAGGGAGAGAGCTGCAGCAGGACATACCTCCTGAGCTGTGATAGAGAACTGCAGCAGAAGACCACACCCCCTGAGCTGTGACCGGGAGAGAGCTGCGGCAGAAAGGACACGTATTCTGAACTGCCAACCTGAAGAGAATCTAGAAGAGCAATTGGAGATCTCTGGATCCACGTTATGTACAAGGCTGGTTCTAGCTTTGTTAGAAAGAGATCGTTGTGTAATATATGATGCCTGATTTTAAATTTTTTACTTCATGACAACAGACAACCTCTAGAAGACACACTTGGGGATACAGGACTTTGGGGAAGCCAAAATAGGTATTCAGCAGGAGGAGAAGGATGAAAGTCTATCACAAGACTGAACCATGTGGAGGAAAGTACCCTGCTCTTTTTGCACTGGAAGCAGGGATTGGTTATAAATTCCACAAGCGGGAATACTCACTCGCACCAGTTAAGATGGTTGGTAGGCCAAGGACTTTGGTTCATCTTTTGTATTTTTATTGAGTTGGTTCAAAATTGGATACACCAAAGGTTTAGGGTCTATTCACACGTCCGTAAGTGTTTTCCGGATCCGCAAAACACAGCCACTGGCAATGTGCATTCCGCAATTTGCGGACACTATAATAGAAAATGCCTAATCTTGTCCGCAATTGTGGACAAGAATAGGGCATGTTCTATTTTTTGCGGAAACAAAAGCACAGATGCGGAAGTGCCCCATTGAAAATGAATGGGTCTGCACCCGTTCCGCAAAATTGCATAACGGATGCGGACCCATTTTGCGGACGTGTGAATGGACCCTTAATGTAGTGGGCGCTAACCACTGAGACTAGATAATAGTCCACATCCTCCGAGTTTTCCTCAGAGATATCAGTCATTCATTCATGGAGAGCTTTGTCGTATGCCTGCTGGTTCCCCTAGCCTACAGAACCTACTGACAGTATAGCATTGGCATAGCATTAGTATATAGCATTAGTAACATACAGTCATGTGAAAAAATTAGGACACCCTTTGAAAGCATGTGGTTTTTTGTAACATTTTTAATAAATGGTTATTTCATCTCCGTTTCAACAATACAGAGAGATTAAAGTAATCCAACTAAACAAAGAAAACTGAAGAAAAGTCTTTTCAAGATCTTCTGTAAATGTCATTCTACAAAAATGCCTATTCTAACTGAGGAAAAAGATAGGACACCCTCACATGTATTCCCTCTTAAATTGGCTCAGATCTCACACAGGTATATCACACCAGGTGCACATAATTAGTAGATCGTTACTCTGCATGTTGAATGAGGCTTGCCCTATTTAAACCTCAGACATTTAGTTTGGTGTGCTCCTGACTGTTGAAGTGAGAGTGAGCACCATGGTGAGAGCAAAAGAGCTGTCAGAGGACTTCAGAAAAAAGATTGTAGCAGCCTATGAGTCTGGGAAGGGATTTAAAAAGATCTCAAAAGATTTTGAAATCAGCCATTCCACTGTCCGGAAGATAGTCTACAAGTGGAGGGCTTTCAAAACAACTGCCAACATGCCCAGGACTGGTCGCCCCAGCAAGTTCACCCCAAGAGCAGACCGCAAGATGCTAAAAGAGGTATCCAAAAACCCTAAAGTGTCATCTCGAGAACTACAGCAGGCTCTGGCTACTGTTGATGTAGAAGTACATGCCTCTACAATCAGAAAGAGACTGTACAAGTTTAACTTGCATGGGAGGTGTGCAAGGAGGAAACCTTTGCTTTCCAAGAGAAACATCGAGGCCAGACTGACATTTGCCAGCGATAAAGTTGACAAAGACCAGGACTTCTGGAATAATGTTCTTTGGACAGATGAGTCCAAAATTGAATTATTTGGACACAACAGCAGAGGACATGTTTGGCGTAAACCAAACACAGCATTCCAAGAAAAGAACCTCATACCAACTGTGAAGCATGGAGGTGGAAGTGTCATGGTTTGGGGCTGCTTTGCTGCAGCAGGACCTGGTCAGCTCACCATCATAGAATCCACGATGAATTCTACTGTGTATCAGAAGGTGCTTGAAGAACATGTGAGACCATCAGTTAGAAAATTAAAGCTGAAGCGGAACTGGACCATGCAACATGACAATGACCCAAAACATACTAGTAAATCAACCAAAGATTGGCTGAAAAAGAAGAAATGGAGAGTCCTGGAATGGCCAAGTCAAAGTCCAGATTTGAATCCCATTGAGATGCTGTGGGGTGACTTGAAAAGGGCTGTACGTGCAAGAAACCCCTCAAACATCTCACAGCTGAAAAAGTTCTGCATTGAGGAGTGGGGTAAAATTTCCTCAGACCGATGTCGAAGACTGGTAGATGGCTACAAGAACCGTCTCACTGCAGTTATTTCAGCCAAAGGAGGTAACACTCGCTATTAGGGGCAAGGGTGTCCTATCTTTTTCCTCAGTTAGAATAGGCATTTTTGTAGAATGACATTTACAGAAGATCTTGAAAAGACTTTTCTTCAGTTTTCTTTGTTTAGTCGGATTACTTTAATCTCTCTGTATTGTTGAAACGGAGATGAAATAACCATTTATTAAAAATGTTACAAAAAACCACATGCTTTCAAAGGGTGTCCTAATTTTTTCACAAGACTGTAGTACATAAGGCCGAAAAAAGACATTTGTCCATCCAGTTCGGCCTGTCATCCTGCAAGTTGATCCAGAGGAAGGCAAAAAAAAAACTGTGAGGTAGAAGCCAATTTTCCCCACTTTAGGGGAATAAAAAATTCCTTCCCGACTCCAATCAGGCAATCAGAATAACTCCCTGGATCAACGACCCCTCTCTAGTAGCTATAGCCTGTAATATTACGCTCCAGAAATACATCCAGGCCCCGCTTGAATTCCTTTATTGTACTCACCATCACCACCTCCTCAGGCAGAGAGTTCCATAGTCTCACTGTTCTTACCGTAAAGAATCCTCTTCTATGTTTGTGTACAAACCTTCTTTCCTCCAGACGGAGAGGATGTCCCCTCGTCACAGTCCTGGGGATCAACAGATGATGGGAGAGATCGCTGTACTGACCCCTGATATATTTATACATAGTTATTAGATCTCCCCTCAGTCGTCTTTTTTCTAAGTTGCAGTTGTCGAAGGAACCCGATTTTGGTATATGAGAAATTTCCTCTAACTCCTGAAAAGATGGAATTCTGGGTGTTTGGGATAAAATTTGCTCAATGTATTTGATTTCATAGGAAGTCCAAAAACTTCAACCTCACTGCTTATACAAGTGTGTAAAATAAAGGTTGAGCCAGATAGGACTTATAGGGACTATTGAGTGGGATCTATCCTCCAGTCTAGCATGAGCTGTATTCCAAGCAATTGTTAAAGTCCTAATGGGGAGGAAGGTGGTATTGGTAGAAGATTTATACCAGAATAAAGTATGTGCAAGGCCTTCATAGTGTACCATAGAAAGCACTAGCTGCATTATTAAAGGGGTTGTTTCACTTTAGCAAATGGCATTTATCATGTAGAGAAGGTGAATATATGGCACTTACTAATGTATTGTGATTGTCCATATTGCCTACTTTGGTGGCTGGATTTATTTTTCCATTGCATTATACACTGCTCGTTTCTACCCTGCAATCCATCAATGGTGGTCGTGCTTGCACACAAGAGGAAAAAGTGCTGAAATCTCTGATGGCCAAGACCATAGGAAGCTCACATAAGCTGGTGTTTATTTTCTATAGTGTGCAAGCACGGCCATCGCTGATGGATTGCAGAGTGGTCGTAACTAGAGATGAGCGAATTTCATATTTAGAAATTCGTTCATGTTTTGTTTACTGGTAAAAGCAGAATTGCGTTATGGATTCCGTTACCATGGATCAGAATGCTATTCTATGACGGAATGCCTTTAGAGGCATTCCGTTATAATAGAAGTCTATGGGGTGAGGACTCCCCTGCATAACGGAAACGGGATGGATCCGTTTTGCAGCCCATAGACTTCTATTATGACGTAATGAATAATGGAATGCCTCTAAAGGCATTACGTTATGTATTCCATCATAGAATTGCGTTATGGTCCGTGGTAACTGAATCCATACCGCAATTCACCTTTTACCAGTAAACGAATCTCAAATGAATTTCATAACCTGAAATTCGCTCATCTCTAGTCGTAACCATGGAAATTAGCAACGTACAATGTGATGGAAAAATGAATCCAGCAAGCAAAGGATGCAATATGGACAATCACAATTCATTAGTAAGTCGTTTGTATTAACTTTCTCTACATAATAAATGCTAGTTGGTGAAGTGAGACAATCCCTTTAACCACTTCCCGACATGTGACGTAATAGTACGTCATGGCGGCAGGTACGTTTCCGCATTTTGACGTACTATTATGTCGTGGTCATCGGGCGGGCACCGGAGCGGTGCGCGCCCGATCACTGCAGGGGCCCGGCAGTCCGTGATAGCCGGGCCCCTGCTGTACCTGCCGGCATCGCTGTACAAGCTGATGTCGGAGGATTAGCCCCTTCTATGCCGCGATCAGCACTGACCGCGGCATAGAAGGGATTTGCGGCGGGTGAGGGAGCCCATCGGGTCCCCACACTGCTGTGCGGGGACCCGATGGGTGAGAAGGCAGACCGATGCCGTGCAGAGGATGCCCAATGCCTTACATGGCATGGGGACCTGCCTTCTACGGGGGCCGAGGAGATCCAGCCTCAGGCTGGGTCTCCTAGGCAACCTGTTAGTGTACTACTCACTGTAGTACACGAACAGGCAATGCATTACAATACAGATGTATTGTAATGCATTGCAGAGGGGATCAGACCCCCAAAAGTAAAGTCCCAGAGTGGGACAGAAAGAAAGTTTAAAATAAAAAGAGTTTTTAATAAAAGAAAAATAACGTTTCAAGTAAAAAAAGAAAAACGCCCCTTTCCCCTGGTTTTTATATTTTAAAAAAAGAAAACACACACATATTTGGTATTGCCGCGTCCGTAACGACCGGCTCTAAAATTACATGATCACATGATCCACTCCGTCTGATAAACACCGTGAAAAAATAAAAACTGTTGAAAAAAAAGCAATTTTTGTCACCTTACATCACAAAAAGTGCAACACCAAGCGATCAAAAAAGTGTATGCCCCCAAAAATTGTATCCGTAACAACCAGCTCTATAAAAATATCACATGACTTAACCCCTCAGGTGAACACAGTAAAAGAATAAGATAAAAACCAGTGCCAAAAAAAGCCTTACATCACAAAAATTGCAACACCAAGCGATCATAAAAGCATATGCCCCTCAAAATAGTACCAATCAAACCATCACCTCATCCCGCAAAAAATGAGCCCCTACCTAAGACAATCGCCCCCAAAAAAATAAAATAAAACTATGACTGTCAGACAATGGAGACACAAAAATATGATCTCTTTTATATTTTTTTTGCTTCACAAATACTATTATTGTGTTAGTGAAAAAAATAAAATAAAAAAAAGTTGATATGTTAGATATTGCCGTGTCCGGAACAACCTGCCCTATAAAAATATCACATGACCTAACTCCTCAGGTAAACACTGTAAAAAAAAAAAAAAAGAAGATAAAAACAGTGCCAAAAAAGCAATTTTTTGTCACCTAACATCATTTAAAGTACAACACCAAGCGATCAAAAAGGTGTATACCCCCCAAAATATAACCAATCAAACCGTCATCTCATCCCGCAAAAAATGAGCTCCTACCTAAGACAATCGGTCAAAAAATAAAAAAGCTATGTCTCTCAGACAGGGCCCAATACACCCCTGCTGATCAGTTGTTTGAAGAGGCCACGGTGCTCAGCAGAGCTCCGGTGAGCACTGCGGTCTCTTTATAGTTTATCAACTTGGTATTGCAGCTCATCTCCTTTCACTTGAATAGGACTGAACTGCAACTAGGCCATGTGACTGATGTACAGTGACATCACTGGCCTCCCAAAAGTGGATCGGCAGGTGTCCCGGGAGAAGGACACCAGCTGATCTGATATTAATGACCTATCCTAAAGATAATCTTATACACCTTGCTGGTACTGTATTACACTGCAGTTTCTCTGCATGAGAATCTGCGTGGAAAAACCATGTGTAGTCCGCAATCAGTGCAGACAGGCTATGTGTGAATGTGTTGTTTGTGCAATATTTCTTTTGGGGCCCCACTTAAAATTTTGGACTTAACGTAACATCTGGCTGCAGCATTTTTGCCGAAAAAATAAAATGCTGCAGAACGCTCTGTATGAATTCAGTGTTAAACTGAAGTTTTTTTAATTTATTTATCTTTATTTTTATTTTTAGCAATCATAATATTAATCACATCGGTGTACATAGTATGACAATCATGAACATCATTATAAACAAATTCTACCCATCATCCTAAATTCACACCGGAGGTAATAAGAAATCTAAATATCTAACCCCCCCCCCATTGGCTGTCGTCCACTCCATTCATTCAAGTATAAAATAATAGGAATATTACATATATTAAATATAGCTACGTAGTTCTGCGTGCAACTTTCCGTTTCCTTTCAATCTCCTCATATATTCTAATTTGCTGAAGGTATGAACTCCACTCCCTTGTCGAGGGCGGGGAGACAGAACCCCAATACTTGATCAATATAGCTTTAGCCACCATCAAACCCCTCATCCAAATCTGTCTGACCTGGGGCGGGACTTCCATTTCTGACCCATAATCTCCAAAGATCACTATCAAGATCCCCGGGTTATAGTTCATTGAAGACTCCTTTTGTAGGGTTGAGAAGACCTCATCCCAATATTTTCTTATTTTACTGCAACTCCAAAGCAAATGGGCATAGTTCGCATTAACATATCCACATTTGGGGCAGTGTTAAACTGAAGTTAGTTGTTCCCATACTCTCCAATAAATTGATCAGGCATGGAGAAAGACATTTATAATTCTACAATTTGTCAGCCAAACCTATACTACAGGGGCAAAAGTTTGTGAGCATTTCTTTAATATTGATTGGACACTGGGCAAGAATTTACTTGGGCCCCCTGGATCCCGCCTTTCACCACCCTAGCATGCAATCACACCCTCCACCACAACACACACACACACAAAAAAAAATCCACACAGCTAGTAGAGTAGTAAACTTTAATAATGATGAGTGGCCACTAGAGGTGTTATTGCATTTCTTTCTGAAAAGCCAGTGTTTACATTAAAAAGCTTGCAGAGACATGCTATAGACACCAGAACTACTACGTTTAGCTGTTGTGGTTCTGGTGACTATAGTGTCCCTTTTAATATAGAGGGGGGAAAAAAGAATCGGCACAAAAGTATCAAATAAAATGGCTATATCATTCTAAAAATTAAAAAATCACAACTTCTGACACAAATATATAGTATTTTGCAGATTACTTTTTTTTTTTTTTTTTTACAATGTGAAGATAGTACTGTACTACTAACCCCTCCATCCACCCATACATACAGGGTAATACAGCGCCACATACCTCTTACATCCAGTGACGTCTCTTTGATGTAGATGTTCTCTTTCCTCATCTTCTCCCTTCAGACCAGACAACCATTTTTTAGCCATTTCTCGTTTTGCAGTTTGAAAAACAAAATCTTAGTTTACTACTTTTCCATCATCCTCCCATCTTCTGGACAAATCATCCTACCACCCCCAACAGTGTGCCGCTGTGCTCCCCAATACTATACTGCAGAAACAGATACCCCCCCCCCTGATAATAGTAGTACCATGCAGATAGTGCCCTTCAATAATTATTGGCACACAGTGCCCTAAAATAACTGCGCCCAGCAAATAGTGCCCCTGACACTAATAGTGTAAACATAACGTCCCCCAAAAATAATTGTGGTAAGCTGATACTGTGCCAAGGTGCCCCCACAGTAACAGTGCTCCCAAAAGTCCCACCAATAGGAATAATTATTTGCTAGAGCACACATGGTAGTAATATTGCTCCTACAGTGCCCCAACATGTCCCCACTTTGCCCCAGAAGTAATAATGCTCCCATAGTGCCCATACTAGTAATTATGTTCCCCATAGACCCCCAGTAGTAATAAAGCCCATCATAATGCCCCCCCAGTAGTAATAATTCTCCTTATAATGTGCCAGTTCAAAAAATACCCCTTTTTATTGCCCCCAGTTGAGCCAATGTCCCCATAGTGCCCCCATAATGTGGCAGTATAAAATACCCCTATATAGTGCCCCCAGTAAATGCCCCATAGTGCTCATCTCCCCCCTTGTTCCTAGTGCCCCCCATAATGTACCAGTATAAAATGCCCCAGTAGATGCCCTCAGTGTCCCCCATAATTTGTAAGTATAAAATACCCCTCCTTAGTGCCCCCCATAGATGAGCCCATAGTACTCCTCTCTCCCCTTCCCCATAGTACCCACCGTAATGTGCCCCAGTATAAAATACCCCTATACAGAGCCCCCCATATAAAATACCCCTTTGTGGCCTCAGATGACCACATAGTGCCACCCAATAATGTGCCAGTAAGATATGCCCCCCAATCATGTGCCAGTAACAAGTGCCCCCATAGATACCCCCAATCATGTGCTAGTAACAAGTGCCCCTATAGATGCTCCCCAATCGTGTGCCAGTAACAAGTGCCCCCATAGATGCCCCCCAATCATGTACCAAACAAGTGCCCCCATAGATGCCCCCCATCACGTGCCAATAACAAGTGCCCCATAGATGCCGACCATCACGTGCCAATAACAAGTGCCCCATAGATGCCCACCAATCACGTGCCAATAACAAGTGCACCCATAGATGCCCCCCAATCATGTGCCAGAAACAGGTGCCCCCATAGATGCCCCCCAATCATGTGCCAGTATTAGTACCAGATAAAAAAAAAACACTTATACTTACCTCCATCAGGCTGGCAGCGATGCAATGCAGGCCTCTTCCAGCCTATGTCCAGCGCTGTACGGCTCAGGCGGCGCGATGACGTCATTGTGCCACCTGCACCGGCCTCTGGTAGGCTGCAGGCACTAGGCCTGCAGCCTATCAGAGGAATAGGGAAGGGAGACTCCTCTTCCTCCCGCAGCACTTCCATCTGTATCGCTGTCCTGAGGACGGCGATACAGATGACTATGGAGATAAGCGCTACCAAAATGGAAGCGCTCATCTCCCTGTGCCCTGCCGCCGCCCCCCCACGTCACCAGTGGCCAGCGGGGCTCAAGAGGCAGCTGCCTTGGGCCCCCTAGGAGCAACTGGGCCCGGGGCAGCTGCCCCTTTTGCCCCGCTTTAAAGATGGCCCTGTGCCCAACCATATCTCATCTTGTATCCAGACTAGAGGTGGCCCAACAGGGTACTAGAGCCTGCTTTCAGTTGTACAGTTTTCTTCAATAGACTTATCCTTTTGCTCTAATATTGTAATAACTTACATACAGTATATCATCATTACATTCACACATAGAAAGTTTCATTTGGTTCCAATAACTCCTCCTGACATTATTTTGTCAGTGAGTATAAGATGTGCACTCATTGTTTTCAGTCTAAGGCCTCATTCACACATACGTGGACCACAGTCCGTGAAAACCCGTCCTGCTAAGTGCACGATCGCACGGCGTCATTGGCTGCTATGACGCTGTGCGCTTTGTGCCGCTGTACAGTAATACACTCTTATGATCTATATGAGTGTATTACTGTAGAGCGGCGGCACAAAGCGCACGGCATTATAGCAGCCAATGAGGCCGTGCGATCGTGCACTCAGCAGGATGGTAGGCCGGGTTTTCACGGATCGTGGTCCATGCATCTGTGAATGAGGCCTAAGTTAGCACAATGCCAATACCAAAAATTTAGAGGGGTGTAATAAAGATTAATACACTGCTCCTGGGAGGACCTCAAAAGAGTCTTCTTATGACTATATTATGTATGCAAGGACCCATTCAACGCTGCATAGACTGTACTATGGGTCCATAAAATATTTGTGGTTCCTGGGGCCTCAACAGTCAAGGACGGTGATGCCTGGGCATCACTCCCAATAGTTGTAGTCCATCCAAAAATTATAAACATTGCTCAGTTTACCTTTTATTTGTCTCTTTTAACCAGTATGACATTAACATTATTACAAAATGAGTCAGTTATGTTGTTAAACCAGAGATTGGTGCAGCTTATGCTTACATCTGTGTAAACTGCCTCTTCTGCTGTGCCTCACCAACATCTGGGAGGCATCTTACCATTTAAGATGCACAAATCCAAAAGAAGACATATCCTGGTGACCACATTCCTTTTAACATGAATACTATTGCTAAAGCAATTTTTTTTTATCTAACACTGCGAAATGAGAGATCTAATCCCAGTTGTAATTTGAAATAATGACTTGTAGTAGCAATGACACAAATAGCAAAATCTGCTGACAGATATGTTAAGCCACGAGGACTATATTGATTTTTTTTCGACAAGCTTCTGAATGATTTAATGAAGACACCATCTTTAAGATAACATGCATTTAAAAATAAAAGGTTGACCATCAGGAGACAGAACATAACAGTAGTACAGAGAGAATTTATTTGCCTATTTACGCAAACTTATTTCAGATGTATTATCTCACCATATTACATATTACAGCCCAACCTCGAGTTTAAAGTTGTTTTTAGGGTCCATTCATTTTCAATGGGGCCGGAAAAAATGCGGACAGCACATAATTATTGATTTTCTATATATGTGAGATCCACAAAAATATATAGTAGAATTGCTGTTTTTACTCATTATAAAATATATAATACCTTACAATAGCAGGGCCCTTGCTAAAACAATATAATTAATCACATACAATTCATGTATCAATAAGAATTCATCCTGATAATGAATACTATATATTTTTTTCATCTCCAGTTTTTCAGGTGGGGGGTGTGCCTACATATATTTCATATATACACTTTATCACTAATTGATCAGACAGTGGGTAGGTCTGATTTGTAGTGCACCCCTTTCCAAATACCCAGTAGAGGAAGTTACGATATTGATAATTGTTTGAAGACGGAGATGCAGCCTCTTCCTAGGTCTCTGATGTCATGTCCATCAGTCACATGGTCTTTGAGAAGCTGTCCCTATTTATTATACATTGCATAACAGCTGTACTTGGTATTTCAGTTGAGTCCCATTCACTTGGACTGCGCTGCTCAAAGGCCATGTGACAGATGGATGTGACATCAAAAGGGGTTTCTTCAAACTGCTGATTGGTGGGGGTTCTGGGAGTCAGAATTCCTACAGATCTGATATTGATGACTATCCTGAGTCATCAGTGTATGACTTCTGGAAAACTTCTTTGACTGACCTGAGCTCACAGCGTCATAGATCCCTATGTGCTGTGAGTTCAGGTCCATTAAACCCTTGGTCGGGCTGTGATACATGTGAGTAATAGCGATAGATAATTTGCCTGGAATATGCTCATGTGAATAGCCCATAAATGCCAGATTCCTATTATCCTGATCTTTTACCACAGCAATATGATCAACTAACTGGTCAATGGTCAAGCTGGATAAGATCGTGATCTTTGAAGCTTTCATGATCAACCAGATCAGATTTGGAGCTCAATGAGCCTGTTAGTGAAGGCAGAAGCTACATGCATATACTATTGTTTTAGGGCAGCATAAAAAGAATCTAACTGCATATTGTTCTGTGAAAGGCTATAGGCTGTATTATGCAGGGAAAAAATACTCCTAAAATATACCTTTCATTAGTATGCACCTTAAGACATAAGACCCCCAAAGTCTCTAAGGGCAGATTCTACATGAAAAATATTAAATTTGGTACCACCAAAGCAAAAATACCATGTAATTGTCCCTTTTTACTCCTCAAATGTCCTTCTAAATTCATTCAATATATATGCAAATTTATTTTATTTTGCTTTATTTAACACCGTCTCTTTGCATGGTATATGAACATATAGCATGTTTTTTCAAGAGCAATAGAAGACACAAAAGGAACCTTTCAAATGTCCAGTATTTCCTTCTACCTTTCAAGTATCCCCGATTCTTACGGACAATGAACGTAGCCATTTTTTGAACTGAAATGTTGAAGATTTCTTCTTGAAAATTCATTAGGATGTAGTGTTATTACTGAGGCACTTCATGACCATATAGTCACAAAAGCCTGGAACCTATTCAGCTCAAGTAATATTTTTCCATATTGGTTCAGTCCAAAAAATGCCAATAACCAGTATGGCTGACTTAAACTTTTATCTTTACTAATATTTACTATGCCAAATAAATATTTCTCCTGGACACATTTTCAATTTGTTAACATACAGAAATTTTACATAATGTTTCATTTACTTTTAATATATATATATATAGACATATACACAAGTGCAACTTCTACAGTATCAGTATCTTTTCATTAAGGGTTAAAATAGAGGAATGATAAAAAAAATAACCACAATATACAGAACAAAACCACGAACATTGACCTTTCTGTTTTGCATAGATAATACATTTTCTGTAAATTGCATCCACAGTTTTAGGCAAAAGGAAAAAAAAATATTGGGGAACACATACTTATTTATGGAGCAATTATGACCCTAAAGAACTAAAATATTGGTTTGACTGTAGACAAAGTCCTAAAAAAAAAAAAAATTATGTCAAGAAACAATACAGGGGTTCTCCTTAGCAACCATTTCATGTACGGCTTTAATGAGTTAATCTCCCTTAGCAACAGAACTGCTGCAGTCTGATTGGTTGCTATAAGTAAGGGCCCTCTTACACAGGCAGAGGATGGGGCCAATTATTGGGAATGAACAGTCACGTGAATGCTTGGCCCATATAAATGGGTCAACGATCAGCCAACTGGATTGTTTATGCGCGCATGAAAATGCTCATTGGTTGGAAGCACGTCTCCCGTGCAAACAGAATATGCTTTTGAAATAATGTTAAAGTATTGGGGATGAACGATCTTGCCAATTAACTGTCGGCCCCAAATGCATCTTCCATCGTCCTATGTAAAGTTTTTCTAAATGAATGTTGATTGGCTCTTATCATGGCCTGGAGCCCTTAAAGGGGTTATCCAACCCCTTTAATGACCCCCACCATCAATGCCGCGGCCCCTCCTATACATTATACTTACCGGCATCCATGTCGCTCCGGATGCCTGCATGGACGTCACGATGCTATTGGCTGTTACCCCCCCATAGCCGGATGTTTTGATCCAAGCGATGGGGAGATGCAGCGGTGGTCGCACAGGGAGCAACGCAAGTGCCGAGGACCAGGTAAGTATAATGTATACGAGGGGCCTGGGCATTGGGGGGTCATTATAGGGTTTGGATAACTCCATTAACACTAATTTGCAACACCAATTTGTACTAGTGTTTGTATATCCTCCTTCCTTATCTTTACTTAAAGGGCTTCTGTCAGCCCACTAAACCGTTTTTTTTTTTTTTTTGTTTACTAATAATCCCTACACTGCGAGCTCTGCATACATAAGTTAAATAATTATTTTTGTTCAGTAGAATTTGATAAAAAGCGATTTTTAAAATATGCTAATTACCTTGCTACCAGCAAGTAGGGCGGCTACTTGCTGGTAGCAGCCGCATCCTCCGATCCTAATGACGCCCCCTCCGCATTGTGATTGACAGGGCCAGGGAACGGAATCGTTCTCTGCTTGCCCTGCCTGTTAGCATTCAAAATCTGGCGCCTGCGCTGCGGCCGTACGTATCTTCAATCTGCGCAGGCGCACTGAGAGGCGGCCGCTCTCTCCTCAATGCGCCTGCACCGGGTGTAGATGTGACGTCATCGGCGCAGGCGCATTGAGGATGGAGCGGCCGAGCGAGTGGCCGTCTCTCAGTGCGCCTGCGCAGATTGAAGATAGGTACGGCCGCGGCGCAGGCGCCAGATTTTGAATGCTAACAGGCAGGGCCAGCAGAGAACGATTCCGTTCCCTGGCCCTGTCAATCACAATGCGGAGGGGGCGTCATTAGGATCGGAGGATGCGGCTGCTACCAGCAAGTAGCCGCCCTACTTGCTGGTAGCAAGGTAATTTACATATTATAAAAATAGCGTTTTATCAAATTCTACTGAACAAAAATGATTATTTAACTTATGTATGCAGAGATCGCAGTGTAGGGATTATTAGTAAACAAAAAAAAAAAACGGTTTAGTGGGCTGACAGAAGCCCTTTAACTTGTTTTTCCCTATATAGAAAGCTGAAAAAAACCCTGAATAAAATGCCATTGCTTCAACATACTACAGTTAAAAAAAAAAAAAAAAAAGCTGGAGCCTCAAAAAAAAAAGTCAGTAGCAAAAAACCACTTTCATATTCCCCATAGACTTTTTCAGGTAACATCTGGAGCTGGCATTTAAAAAAAAGAAAAAAGGCAAAAGTGCTTAAAAAACAGCAGTAAAACCTATGTTTGAATCCACCCTAAATTTAGATCTGTCATAAGAAATCTCCACCTTTTGGGTAGGTTTCATTTACTGACATTTACAAATTCTCTACCAATTTATAGTGCAAATCCATTCAGATGTACAGTGATAACTACTTTGCACATAAAAGAGATCAATGGTATTGTAAGACCGCGCACTCTAACGCATAGGAATTTACTATTAGAGCCGCAAAAGCACAAACGGATTTAAGGCTGATTTTCTAGTATAGGAATTTTTTCTTGTCTGTTTTAGTAAATACTAATAATAAAATACTAGTAATATATAGAACAATTCTATATCATCTTTTCTCATAACTCTCCATTTTGTTGTTCCCTTGTTATTCCTCCTAGAGATTCATGAATAAACTGACAAGTGGATGCTACTATTCCCCTTGGCGAAGGGCATGTCCCTGCATGGTCTGATGCGCTTAGCACTGATTGGACAGTATTAGGCTGTGTAGGACATCCAGTTGTAATTTTATTCATACATTTCTAGAAGGAATAACAGAGGAACTACACAACACAGAATTTTAAGACGAGATGCCCCGGAATTGTTATGAGGAATACAATTATTTACTAAAACATAAATGTCCAGAGAGATGACAGATGCTCTTCAAAATCGGTTTGACCATTTAAGTTTCCATAATACAGTGAAGTTGGTTCTAAGCGTTACATGGTAACCTATAGAAGGATAAAAAATGGAAAATGTGACTTTATACAGTGGTTTTAAAATAAAGTATCGTGTAGAACTGTGTATTAATAGAGTGTATGGCTGGCAAGCCTAGCTTTCCATGAAATGGTTTGCTTACGGCATTGTCTTTGAGCATTGCAAATTACATATTATATAGGCGACTCTGCCTGCTGGAAATTCTGAAATGCAGATTCGGAGAAAATTATTCAACCCCTCATCCACCTGGGAACTATAGTAATTATACTGTTGTCAGGCATGTCCAATGGCATGGTCTGTGTATGTGTCTTTCTTCTTTGCTTATTAATATATCTTTCATTACATTTTCATAAAGGGAATATTAATGGAGCAGTTGCCACTATCATAATATCATGTGCACCTCCACTGAGAAAAATCAGCTGTAAAATGTCAGTTCCTCTTATTTCTATGGCTTTTTATTTATGGCCATTTCTGAAGTCGTCCAGCATAGTAAGAATCAGATACTCTAATCGCTCATGTAGTACTCAAATGTACTAAAAGTTTAACAAGAAATGCACAAGAATCCCTGGGAACCAGTATCTGCCTTAATACTGGCTGTTCACTTGCTCTTTAACAATAATTTGAAATGTATCCCATAAGGTAAGTGGCTCCATGCAGACATATACAAGGTAAATGCTAAAAGTAGAGGAACATGCTGCCTGCTCCGATATAAAAGTGTCCCCAATTAATTACAACGGGACGTGTCCATGATACCCTCCGCTATTCTATGTTTTCCCATGCAAGTGTGTATTAGCATCTCATCGGCTGGAAGATTGTAAAGGTAGGGACACTTGAAGGTGAGGACATTACATCAACATTGTATAGCAGCATGTAGCCTCATTTAAAATTTTTAGATGTTCCATCCTTGAACACCATTGATATTTTTTCAACTAAAAACATTCATAAAATCAGTGCTGATCAATTTGTTAATATACATATTTTGAGTGTCAGTTGTTGCTGAGCTCGAGAATTCACTGCACAAAAATTCCATGTGTCTGTGGCAACCACTAGAGGGAGCTAACAGTATACTGTTTTATTAATGCCTTCCAGGTATAAATAATGTACAATAAGAGGGCAGTCCTAGAGTTTACTCTAGTGGGGGCTGAAGGCAGACTAAATTATTTAACTCTGTGCAGAGGATTTGGTTCTCTGTAACAGAAAACCTGAACTCTGCTATAAAGCTATTGTAAGAAAATTAATAGGTACCTAAAAACCACATGATGTTTAAAAGCGGATATTTATTTTAAGGGTACAGCCCACACAGGGCGGAATTTCTGCTGCGGATTTACAGTGGAATTTCTGGTGCGGATTTTACCCTATGCATTGCAAGGGGTGAAATCCTTGGTGAAAATCAACAGCATATGAGAATATTTTAAATCTGCAGTGTAGTTCAATTTATAGTGCAGATTATTTTTTTTTAGCAGTGTAAGGGCTCGTTCACACGAACTTGTGAAGCCTGTGCTGTGGACCGCAAATTGCGGTCTGCAATGCACGGGCACCATTCGTGGGGCATCCGCATGGGGATCGTGGACCAATTCACTTGAATGGGTCCGCGATCCCTCCGTTCCGCAAAAAGATAGAGCATGTTCTATCTTTTTGCGGTGCGGAGGCACGGAATGAAACCCAAGGAAGCACTCCGTAGTGTTCCGTTCTGTGCTTCCGTTCCGGATTTCCAGACCCATTGAAGTGAATGGGTCCGCATCAGTGATGTGGAATGCACACGGAACGGTGCCCGTGTATTGCGGGTCCGCAATACGGCAATGGGCAGCACACCTTCATGTGAACGAGCCCTAAGGGTACAACAGAAGAGGTTGCGTATGTATGGCAATAGATAATAATAGCTGCTTCTGCTTATTTACAAAACTGGATTTTGGCCCATTAATATTAATTTGCAAAAATGGGATTGATATACCTGCTTGGAGTACGTACATGGTGGATATTGGGATTCCAGATCAACTGATGCAATTTTGTCATATTTAACATGTTCAACAGTATTTTTGGATATAATTCATATATCTGACAGTGCTGTGCCATCTCTGACATTTGGTAAAAGATTATGCAAAGATTAGCCTATTATTAGCTGCCTACTGATAAAATATGTCATCCATACATTAATATATGTCAGGTAAATGGATAATGCTGTCACTGACATGACATAGGAGGAAAAATAAATATCATAAACATATGTTAGCAAGCGGCACAATAATGATAGGACCAATGACAAACCTGAGCATTTAGGTCTCCGACCTTCTCCAAACACAGTTATGCAAATCTGTAGCACACCGTGTACCATGCAATGTATCCAAGGAGTCTGTGACATTTTAAGCTACTGTAATATGCAATACCAGCACAGTGCTGCGGAACGGTCTGCCTAGCGTAACACATTACTTTGGTATAATGTAAATCATCATGTATAGCTTTAGTAGCTTATACATATCAATGAGGGTATATGTACACAGTGCATATTCCGCATGGATTTTCATGTAGTTTTTGCTGTGTTTCTGCACCAAATCCACGTTTTATTTGTAGATTTTGACCTGGATTTGTCCCAGTTTTAACCCTTTGCATTGCAAAGGGTGAAAACTACACTGAAAATCCACACAAATAAGGCCTCATACACACGGCCGTGATTTGCTGTCCGGAAATTCGCAGATCCACAAAACACGGATCCTGGCAGAGTGCATGCCGCCATTTATTTTTTTAATTCTGTAGAAATGTCCTTTCCTTGTCCCAAAACAGACAAAAATAGGATATGTTCTATTTTTTTGTGCGGGGCCATGGAACGGATGTTCGGGTGTGGACAGCATGCTGTGTGCTGTCCGCATTTTTTGCAGCCCCATTGAAATGTATAGGTATGCATCTGATCTATGCATTCTGTCACATGTGCATGAGCCCTAATGAACATGCTGTGGATTTCAAAATCCACATCACTGGTCAATTTCCAATCGGAAAAGTTCAGCACTGTGTACAGTCGTGGCCAAAAGTTTTGAGAATTAGGGCTCTTTCACACTTGCGTTATTGTCTTCCGGCATAGAGTTCCGTCGTCGGGGCTCTATGCCAGAAGAATCCTGATCAGGATTATCCTAATGCATTCTGAATGGAGAGAAATCCGTTCAGGATGCATCAGGATGTCTTCAGTTCCGGAACGGAACGTTTGTTGGCCGGAGAAAATACCGCAGCATGCTGCGCTTTTTGCTCCGGCCAAAAATCCTGAACACTTGCCGCAAGGCCGGATCCGGAATTAATGCCCATTGGAAGGCATTGATCCGGATCCGGCCTTAAGCTAAACGTCGTTTCGGCTTCAAATGCTTTCAGTACACTTGCGTTTTTCCGGATCCGGCGGGCACCTCCGGCAACGGAAGTGCATGCCGGATCCCAACAACGCAAGTGTGAAAGAGGCCTTAGATAAATATTGGAAATTGGAAAAGTTGCTGCTTAAGTTTTTATAATAGCAATTTGCATATACTCCAGAATGTTATGAAGAGTGATCAGATGAATTGCATAGTCCTTCTTTGCCATGAAAATTAACTTAATCCCAAAAAAAACTTTCCACTGCATTTCATTGCTGTCATTAAAGGACCTGCTGAGATCATTTCAGTAATCGTCTTGTTAACTCAGGTGAGAATGTTGACGAGCACAAGGCTGGAGATCATTATGTCAGGCTGATTGGGTTAAAATGGCAGACTTGGCATGTTAAAAGGAGGGTGATGCTTGAAATCATTGTTCTTCCATTGTTAACCATGGTGACCTGCAAAGAAACGCGTGCAGCCATCATTGCGTTGCATAAAAATGGCTTCACAGGCAAGGATATTGTGGCTACTAAGATTGCACCTCAATCAATTTATAGGATCATCAAGAACTTCAAGGAAAGAGGTTCAATTCTTGTTAAGAAGGCTTCAGGGCGTCCAAGAAAGTCCGACAAGCGCCAGGATCGTCTCTTAAAGAGGATTCAGCTGCGGGATCGGAGTGCCGTCAGTGCAGAGCTTGCTCAGGAATGTCAGCAGGCAGGTGTGAGCGCATCTGCACGCACAGTGAGGCGAAGACTTTTGGAAGATGGCCTGGTGTCAAGAAGGCCAGCAAAGAAGCCACTTCTCTGCAAAAAAAACATCAGAGACAGATTGATCTTCTGCAGAAAGTATGGTGAATGGACTGCTGAGGACTGGGGCAAAGTCATATTCTCTGATGAAGCCTCTTTCCGATTGTTTGGGGCATCTGGAAAAAGGCTTGTCCGGAGAAGAAAAGGTGAGCGCTACCATCAGTCCTGTGTCATGCCAACAGTAAAGCATCCTGAGACCATTCATGTGTGGGGTTGCTTCTCATCCAAGGGAGTGGGCTCACTCACAATTTTGCCCAAAAACACAGCCATGAATAAAGAATGGTACCAAAACACCCTCCAACAGCAACTTCTTCCAACAATCAGTTTGGTGAAGAACAATGCATTTTCCAGCACGATGGAGCACCGTGCCATAAGGCAAAAGTGATAACTAAGTGGCTTGGGGACCAAAACATTGACATTTTGGGTCCATGGCCTGGAAACTCCCCAGATCTTAATCCCATTGAGAACTTGTGGTCAATCCTCAAGAGGCGGGTGAACAAACAAAAAGCTACTAATTCGGACAAACTCCAAGAAGTGATTATGAAAGAATGGGTTGCTATCAGTCAGGAATTGGCCCAGAAGTTGATTGAGAGCATGCCCAGTCAAATTGCAGAGGTCCTGAAAAAGAAGGACCAACACTGCAAATACTGACTCTTTGCATAAATTTCATGTAATTGTCGATAAAAGCCTTTGAAACTTGTGAAGTGCGTGTAATTATATTTCACTACATCACAGAAACAACTGAAACAAAGATCTAAAAGCAGTTTAGCAGCAAACTTTGTGAAAACTAATATTTGTGTCATTCTCAAAACTTTTGGCCATGACTGTACATGAGATTTTGAAAATCTCATCTACTTAGCTGGTACTGTATGATGTCTCTGATTTTCCTCATGAAAATCCGTGCGTGATACGCATCGTGTGTGTATACCCTGGAGGAGTCGAAGCGTAAAAAACAGGGTTAGCGGTGAAGGGAAAAACACTGGAAGAGAAAAGAAAAGACCTAATATGAAATGTTGGACCACCAAGTGTGAGAGTGTAGAAGTTGTGCGAGACAGGATGAGACGAGATGTTACTGTTTATTGTCTTTTCTTCATGATACGTCTTATGACAGACACGAAAATGAGATTTACATCATCCTGTGACTTTGGTATCAAAATATTTAAGGAAAGAAAAGAGGAGTGCAAGGACATACGGCGGAGTGAGAATGAGAAGGACAGGAGGTGTGGTAATGAAAGAGACAGGTGGTGAGAGCAGAGGTGAGCGAGGGCTGTGGAATGAATGCAGCATTAGCTGATTATTGCAGGCTGTCACTCTGAGAGCTCATTATCCCGTCCCTCATTGTGATGATACAATAACTTCCGCCAGGAAGAGAGCGTGAAGGGAGCAGATTAGTCTTATGTGCAGGGAATCGGAATGGCACATAGCTGCTTGAGAGGCTGGCCAATCTGCAGTGTCACATATCGTTCAACCAAACATGGGATAGCTAACCCTGAAGTGAGACACAACCACCCAAGTGCCTCGCACAAAAGGAACAAATTGCAGTCCTTTCATATAACAGACAGGTTGTCAAGCTGTCGTCTCCTGCAGTGGGATGTGACGTTGCCATGTGTGCTTGCAATTTCAAATATTCCACCTTTTTGCACTCTTTTTTTACTACGCAGATAGAAAAAGAATTCAGACAAATGGTTAGATTTATTACAAAATGGGAAATCCACAAATGATGCATGACATGGAAGGAGAGAAGAATTGGGGAAGGATTCTAGGAATGAAGCAAGAAGGCTGCTGTCTGCACAGAGAGATAGAAGTGGTACAATTAGATACAAACTAATATCAGATAACAAAGAAACAGGACCAACAGTACACTGAAAATAAGCACATAGGTTGGGAACGGATTCTAAGCAAACTACATGGAAGGACGAGGCAATGGCAAAGTACTACATAGAGATAGTGTAGCAAATGTGACAGAGCAATTGTTAAAAGGATCTAAGTCTAGAAAAATGGAATGGGGCTAACATGACTTTTGAATAGGATTTTTAACCTATACATCCGGTCCTAAACCTCTCTCAACAGTTCATTTGGTAATTGTTTTTAACATTATTACTCTGTACTTAATTCAAGATATTTGTCGCAGTACTACACCAAGGGCTCGTCTACTTGAATAGTCAATAGTCGGAAGCTCATGACTCATGGAACTTATCAATTGTAAAGCTGACTCAGATATACAAGAGGAAGTCATTAGAAAAGGTTCCCTACTTTATTATTTTGGAGTTATATTATGGCAGACATGTCATGAGTAGCAATAGAGCAGGGGTGGCCAACCTTACAGACACAAAGAGCCCCCCCAAAAAACGTATGACTACCAGGAGCCACAAGCTATACATTTACATACGAGTCACTGTATTTTTCACCCTACAAGATGCACCTAGGTTTAAACAAAGAAAAATAAGAGAAAAAAATTTTTTCATCAGACCTTAGATCAGACTCCTAAATTTAGATCCTCAATCCTCATCTGACCTAAAATAAAATCCCCAAACCTCATCAGACCTCCAAATAAGACCCCCAATGCTCGGATCAGACAACACAGATCAGACTCCCAGTGTCAGACCCTCAGTGCTCAGATCCCCCCCCATGCTTAGATCAGACCCCCATTGCCCAGATCAGGACCCCCCATGCTCAGATCAGACCCCCCATTGCCCAGATCAGAACCTCCCATGCTTATATCAGAGCCCCATGCTCAGTTCTATAATTTAAAAAAAATCTCCTCCCTCTCCTGATCAGGCACTGGGCTCCTGCTCGGGCACCTGCTACTCTACAGGTCTGACACGCTCTCCACTGTGACCTGATGAGCACAACGTCAGGTCATAGTCCGTGTCTCCTGGTACTACGTTCTCACACTGTGTGCATCAGGACATAGTAGAGAGTGAGATGGAGCTACAGTGCCCGATCAGGATAAGAGATCTGAGCATGGGGCGGAGAGTGAGCCGCCCGAGTGCTTCCCGGTTCCACAGCTAGCGCCGCACTCAAAGAATCAAAGAGCCGCATGCGGCTCATGAGCCACGGGTTGGCCACCCCTGCAATAGAGATTATGCTTTGTAAGTGACCAAAAAATGTGCCATCTCCTAATTCATTTTTGGTCTCTGCATTTGCACATATATAGGATCTCCAAAGTTTTCTGCATGTTCCTGGAACATCCCTCTGCAGTAACGCTGACTATACACACTGATGACAGCCAAACAACTGATATCTGTGGGACTGGATGACCATCTAATGTGTATAGGACTGCCTGACTTTCCCTTAAATGTGATATTAGGGGAAAGACGGATTAAGCATTTTGAATTATAACATGCCCCATCCTTTTGTTCTAAGAGGAGATAAGCCATCTGCAGAGGGCTCTGGCCCTAACAAGGCATTTATTGGGAAGAAGCGTTCCTAGGAGTGCTCATTACTAATAATCAGCCCATGTAAAGGTGCTGCTAATCACCTAATGAACGTGCAAATTCTCATTCAGTGGGTGAAAGCATTTCCGGGGCAGCCAAATAAATCATCGTTTTGGGGCAGCAGGTCCTTCTGTCTAAGCATAGATCTGCTGCCTAGAAGCAATGATATGTGTATGGGGATGTGCGTTCACTCTAGTGGAAGTGATTGCTACATGTAAATGCAGCTCTCATCTCCTTTGAAATTATCAGGAACAAACAGTTCATTCCAAATAATTGCCTGCTGTGTCAGCCTGTGTAAAGGGGCCTTTACCCCCCTCTGCTTGTTTAGAACTCATACAAGCTTGACCGATAGCTGAAATGTATGGCCAGCTTTACAGTCAGTGACAGGATTGTCAGGAGAAGGTGGAATGGCTTATCTTCTGGAACACAGAGATTTCTTTGTTTCTCAGTTTTAATTGTAATATGCAATAAAAATAGGGTTTAATGGAGAGGAGAGGATTTTGGAAGGCAGCGATGGGTTTTAATTTTTTTTTTTGCGCATTTTCTATGTACTGGTAATTAAAAAATAATGACCACCTTTGCGATGCACTCTCTTTACGGATTCTGCCCACCTGTCGTGTGCCTCCACTGTTCCTGTTTATCATTGATGCATGCATGATGGCATGTATAATGGCAACCATAAATTAACCATGGAAGCCAGTCATCCATGGTCACATAACCACAACAGCCAGTGATTTTCACTGCAGTCACCTGGTTATCACTAAGTTGGTCAGATCAGCACCTATGGATTTAAGGTCCTTTTACATGGACAGATTATCAGGCAAGTTATCGGGGATGAGCTTTTGTATAAACGCTCGTTCCCGATAATTTGCCTGTGTGAAAGGTGTCAGGTGAATGTGTCGCTCTGCCGGCAGAGAAAATCATTGTTCCTGTGCAGCAGATCTCTCTGTCAAAACAAAGATCTGCTGTGCGGGGTAATGATTCTCTGTGGGGACAGGCAAGCGCAATATCGATCACTTGTTTTTTCATACAGTGAAGGTGGTTGCTGCATGTAAATGCTGCCTTCATCTCCACTGATGATCTGACATAACGGGAGCGTCTGCTTAGTTCCCAATAATCTGCCAGATCATCTATACGTGTAAGAGGACACGGAGACTGACCAAGCCAATCTCCAAGAAGGCAAGTCTGGGGAACGGAAATGAATGACCACATTGCCCAGTTGAGCGCTGCTGCCTCCTCGTTTTAGCGATCAGTAACAGTCTCAGCATGTTGACCCCCACCATTCAAAATTTTCATTGTCACTATGACTTGTCAGGCGTTTATTATAATTATAAGTACTGTAACCTTCAAGAAGAGGTCAGAATTGTTAACCATAGGTGTGCTGGTGTTGCAATATACTGTTAGCCACACAATGTTCTTGACAGGGAAAATGTCTTCGAACTGGGGAATTCTGAAGCACCCAGACACTGGCACCTTTTTCACAACGTCAAAAGCAAAATATGTATTTTTTTTTTTTTTTTTACCAGCAAAATATTTCATTATTTTGGTCTCCTTCTTAGACAATGGCTTGAAGGGAACCAGTCACCATGCAAATACAATCTGCAGGTAGAATGTCATAGAGCAGGAGAGGCTGATTAGATTGATATATACAGTAGTTTTGTGGGAAATGATTCAGGAAAACTTTTAATTTATACATTTAAAAAGGTTGGCCAATTTATATTACTAGGTGCACATGCATGCAGCTAGCAATAAGCATCATTAAACTATCGCCACTGATGTCTAATAATTTAATATGCCTAATTCGTGTTTACACGCAGGTCCTCTGACCTGTATGCTGGCACTGTGATGGGAACATGGATGCTGATGGACAAAATCCTCCATCAGAAGCCATGTTCCCATCAGCTCCATTCCGTTACAGGGAAACTAGCACATGCACAGTCCATTCCCAGTGTAAAGCCTCCTTCACACGTCAGTATTCCACGCACAGACAGCACACGTACCCATTCATTTTAATGTGTGTTTGTGGGTCCGTGTTTTTAGCACAGAAGCAAGCTCCATTTTGTCCGTGTTCATCACTCTTCTGTACGGATCCATCACTCCCATTATAGTCTATGGGTCTGTGAAAACCATAGATGCAACACGGATGACATCCATGTTTCACGGATCTTTAGGAAGACATGCTTTGAAAATAATTTTTCGGCTGCACAGTGTCTGCGAAACACGGATGACACATAGACAGCAAAAAACGGACACACGGACTACACATGGATCCTTTAGGCCTCATGCACATGACCGTTGTTTGGGTCCGCATCCGAGCCGCTATTTTGGCAGCTCGGATGCGGACCCATTCTCTTCAATGGGGCCGCAAAAGATGTGGACAGCACTCCGTGTACCCCCACTGATCAGATATTGATGACAATATCTATATCTTTGACGGTGCAACACCATTAAGTGTATAAATTCCAAGTTTTACTTTTCCCATAAAACTATCCATCAGCTCCTCCTACTCTATAACATGCTGCCTGCAGATTGCGCCGTATTTCGTGGTGACCGGTCCTCTCTAGGTGACTACATTGAAAAATACACTACATTTGTGTTTACACCAGTGGAGTAAGCAATTCAATGTAATTCGATTATATGGAGAAATAGCAGGGAACCTTACTTTTTAAATTCCTCTTGTATATTAGTCCCTGGATGTAGCAGGTTTAACCCCTAATGTGATGAACGTAGAAGATGAGACCATGTTTAAAAAAAAAATGATATTGCAATGTGGACAATGAAGTGCTTTAATTACGTAAATGCAAAGCGATAGAGACCGAAATCAGAGATACAAAGTGCAAAGATAAAATATGGAAAGCAAAAAGGACAAATGTAAAGGAGGTGTGCTAGTCAGGGAACAAAGCGAAAAGGATGAAAATCCACAGCAAACAAGAGATTGGTGAATATTCTCTATACAGGGATACTTTATCATGGGGACAGACATTCCTCCTGCTTTGAAAAATAACAATAGCAATTCTTTGCTCTGGAAGCAGCCAGCAGCTTATTGGTTTCCAATGTGATTGCAGCAAAGGGAATCAGGGCTTCATAGTAATCCCCCTGTGTCACAAGAGATAAAGTCCAAACAGGATATGGGGCAATTATACTTCAAGCAGATACTTCAATACAGAGACAAATGGAAGGAAAACAGGGAGAGCTACATTTAACATCAACCCATTCCACAATTTAGGGGCTAAGGCGAATGATACTGGGGGAAGGGAAGACAAATTAACCTTCCTGCTGCCCTTCTCCTTGCAGTGTAGAAACAATTACACATTAGCAGGAGCTCATTAACCCTACTGACCCTGTGCCCAGTAACCAAAGAGTTAACCCTTTAGCAACCCAAAGTGTTATTGCTCATAAATATAGAGTTATATATCCGTATACATATATACACCTATTATATATAGAGTCCCTTCGTGTCACAGATTTTGAAAGCACAGATGGTCACCTGACAATTTAAATGCCCATGCATTTTCCATGCAAATCTTCCCATGCACATTCAGACACTGGAGGGTAAGTCCCATATTTTTCAAGGTCTTAGGGAGTTCCTCTTCTGTACATCGCAGTCCATTAACATGTGGGGAATAGACAGGAGAAGCTCCTGAAAGTACATCTGAGTTCATGACTTGACATCCCCACGTGATCACTTCATGCCACTCCGCAGAACCTGATTTGCAGCTATTAGCATTACACTAATGATGAAAGCGATGGCAAAGGCGCAGATCAGACTCTTTCGGACACAGGTCTGGCGGATTTGTTGATTTGTGGAAGCTGAAACAAAGAAGGGATAGTGAAATCAATGATGAGACCTTATGTTTGGTATGTTCTAGAGTAGACCATCTTGAAACTTAGCACTTATACAACGTCGCATTTCTGCTGAGATTGACACCCCATAGAAATAGGATTCTCCGTCTCCAAAGTTCAGTAGTTGGTCTAAGCTTTGAAGGATCTAGCTGAGGGTTCGCTTAGCCATGGATAGGATTGTTACATTAAACTATTATTATTTTGTGTTTTGTGATGCCAAAAAAGTACCTTATATAACTATGTCCCCAATTAACATTTCTGACCACAGAGAAAAAATACTTACCCTCCATATCTACAGGACAATCCCCTTTAGTTCCGAGGTTTCCAGCCTCTTCAGTCAAGATAATATTTTCAATGTCACGCATGGACAGGTGCTCACAAAAAGTGTCATATAATAATCTCTTCAGTTCCTCAACAGACAATGACTGCATGTCACACTGCAAAAACATATATAGTATGTAGAGTTCTTACTGAAAATCAGTGAGAGACTTGTAAAATAAGCATTTTGTTAGCTAAAAATAAGCTATCGTCAAACAAAGAGAGCTACGCCTATTTTGACTATGACGTTTATACTCTTAAAGGGCATCTGCCAGCAGATTTGTAATTTGTACCTACCTGCTGCACATGGCAGCTGAAGACATCTGTGTTCGTCCCATGTTCAAATAAAGTTTTAATACGTGCAACTGAATGTCTATGAGCAACAGGGGCGTTGCCATTACACTTAGAGGCTCAGCTCTCTCTGTAACTGCAGCACCCTCTGTACTTTGATTGACGGGGCCAGGCAGTGGTAATGTGATCCTGCCTGGCCCTGACTTCTCCTAAAGTCAATCAAAGTGCAAAGAGCACGGCAGTTGGAGAGAGCAGAGCCTCTAGGTGTAATGGCAACGCCCCCGTTGCTCCTAGAGGCTCATTTGCATATATTAAACTTAATTGTTCTCAGCAATGCAGGCACATACAGTAAGAACATGGGACCAACACAGATGCCTCCAGCTGCCAAGCGCACATGTAACAGGGCAGCCAGTTTCATAGGTAGAAATCTGCTGACAGATGCCCTTTAATGGCTAAAAGTAGGATGAAACGGCTTCCATTTGAAGGATTTGACCATTTTAATCAAGTTTTTTTTGCTAACAGGCATATAAATTCAAGTATACAGTCATGGAATCCTTTAGAATGGGTAATGCTGTAAGGTTTGAGCTTGAGATCATGGCATATGTAATGCCAGATATGGGTGAAGATGGGATATGTAATGCTAGATATGGGTTCAAGTGATGGAAAGCTAGCCACCATTGGACAGTGAAGATAGTAGAAATGTGTTTTCTGGAGTGATGAGCCATATTTCACCTTCAGTTTATCCGATGGATGAATGTGGGTTTGGTGGATGACACGAGGACACTTCCTGCCAAATTGCTTAGTGCTAAACATAATGATCCATGGAGCAGTATCCATAATCAGGGACTGATTTTTTCGTTTTGTTTGGACCTTTTAGTTTACAAGAAACCTTAATGCTGCAGCATAAAATGATGTCAGAAAACTATGTGCCTCCATATTTGTGACCAAGTTTGGTGGTTGGAGAACATGGTTGGTCTGTCCTGACTTGAATTGCACTTGCCTAATATTAGTTGTTATGATCCAGTTCTTAAATGTACTAAAACCTAGTTATGAGACTTCTTAGGAATGTTGTATATAAGGGTTCATCAGGGGACACTCTTACACTCTATGTGAACACTCTACAGGAACCCTGTATCTAAGATACCAACATCCAGTGAAAAGGCACATCCGTATAGAGGTGACCATCCCGTCAGGCAGGGGAAACACAAGGGGCATGAAATGACTTACCAATCTCCAATGACTATATCTAACTCTGCTACTTCACAGCTACTACCTTAAAGAAAATGCATAATCAGAAAATGACCTGTTTAAATTGCGTTTTTATGTTTCAAAAAATTTTGTCGATTTTTTTTTTTAGATTTTCTATGTTACTATATTTTAAAAAAATCCTGGGGAGAAGGTATGCAAATTACCCCTTTAACAAGCTCTGCCTCTAATGCCACCAGATGTAAGGCAGCTATCCTATAAGTTAATGTTCGACCCCTTAAATAGGCCTTGAGGCATGACTCTGATAATAATTAAGACAGCACCTCATCTGCAGGCATCTACTTCAGGGTGACTGACCCTTATAAGTGCAGAGTAGAGAGTACTGTTTTACGGCGTAAGAGGTCAGGATTTGGGGAACACAATATATGCTTATAGAGAGCACCTAAAATCGTGCAGTCTTTGCACTGGCCACCAGGCTCAAAATATGTTAAGACTTCCGTTTTTTTTTAGAGCAGCGACGTGGGACATAGACACAATTGACAAGAGGGGACCCCGGTGAGTTCTATGAGACATTTTTTCTAGGCATACACTGTGACCAGTGCAGAGGTCAGGAGGGAGTAGATAAGCTGTGATATCACCTATCATTGTAAATGGTGGATCCTGTGTTGTCATATAGAGGTGATACTTGTAATTGTAATTCTGTCTGTGATGATAATACAGTGGCTACTGAAAAGTTACCTTTACAGAACAGGAAATCAAGACCTACTAATAGATCTAGTGGCCAGTGCAAAAATTGTAGGATTATATACATTTTTTTTAAATACAGATCGTAACATGGAAATAAAAAAATAAAAAAAAAAGCTCACTTAGACTTCTAAAAAATGTTTAACATAAAAATGTGATTTAAACAATATTTTCTGATTACTCATTTCCTTTAGTACTGGAGGGATCAGCTGCCAAAATGAATCATCATTGTGCATAACCCTCTACTGACTATAATTGGCTTTAAAATCCACAGCTATATGGTATTTGATATTGGCCTCTTGAATACATCTCTGCTACTACAATAGATGCTCTTTGGGTTTTAACATCTATTAATGGTTATATTTTAAATGGGGCCTTTTTTTGCAGTGATATTGTTGACCTAGTTACTGAAAGTCAATTTAAATAGATGTTTTCATGTATTGAATATGCATGCAATCTTACTGGTGACCAGTAAATATTGCTGCAGGACCAAAGAATATAAAAGTAGCTGAAAACAGGAAATGTGTGAGTGTGTGGCCTGGACCACTTTGACTGCCCTGGAGGCCTGTGAGCTTGGGGAACAGAATTGTTCCTGAAGGAGCACATGTGAGCTGTATGCAGAGAAGCATCCAGCCACAGGGACAAGGGTACCAGGTGTATAGAACAGATGATATCATGGGGAGGACAGAGACTGTGGATGAATGGAATTGCTTTAGTCCCAAGAGCACTGTGTAAGAGACTGTAGCTATTAGTTGCCAGCATACAGTATGAAGACTGCTTAAACCTGTTACCACTCCTGAAATGACTGCTTTAGTAAACTAATGTATTTCACATGAAATATCAGTTCTAGAGAATCTATTTTTATGACTATGTTGTGCCTCACTAGGCACTAAAGCCATTCGATTCAGCATCAGTCCCTGTACTTCTCTCATTATCAGCTGTTCCTCACATCAACCACTACAGATCCTATTGTACAGGTGGGTGTTACCAGTTGGGAGTGTGCCCCTGCACAGTCTAACACTGTCCAGTCAGTGCTAGCAGAGACAGACTGTGTAGGGACACACCTCATGGAAAGAGGGAATGGCAATTTATACATAAACATGTAATAAGAATAATAGAGAAAACACGCAACATACAGTTACAAGAAAATATGTTCCAGGATTCTTACTACTAAAATTAACAAGTCAGGAGAGGTGACGGGTCCTCTTTACATCCTTATCTTATATGCAAGTGTATGCTGTGCCTCCAGTGTGAATTTGGTTGGGCTGTTTCGGCAGACAATGCCGGGAATCGTCTGGACACAAACCGCAGCATCCAATGGGGCCGGCAGGAATTCCGTCGGCATCCTGCAGCGCTGCATCCTGACAATTACAGCAGGTAATTCACGGAATTCACATCGCAGTTGTGAAAATAGCCTTACTATATGTTAATTCGGCGGATTCTGCCTCCCTCCCCTATTGCACTAAATAGCTGGTCTTCATTGTTAATAGTTACACGGTATTGACGGCCATTAACAATGAAGACAAGCTATACAATGCGGTCTTCATTAGTTAAATAATAGGTAGCTGCAGCTTAATTGGCCGTGCAGTTCTTGGGGTACCGTGTGGTTGTACCCTTATTGTTACCTATGCACCTGCACCTTACAACAGACCTATTGGGGCAGTGCACAACATAGGTATTTTCTCTTTTGTATTCAAACCCCATGTCAGGCACCATCTTTTCAGGCCCTGTGCTAGTAGAAAGTCTATAAGTTTTGCCAGGAGTGTTTCTTTAACATAGCTGCGTGCAGGGGATATATGGAGCAGGCTTCTGAGCTAATGAATGGAATTTAAAAAAAGTTATGGCTTTTGGAAAGCGGGGATAAAAAAAATTAAAATGCAAAAATGAAAACTGGCCTGGTCTTAAGGGGTTACAGGTTTTATTTTCTTCAGACAAACCTTTTCTGCTTTGCCCTCAGCTTGGCTCTGGAGCTAGGATCAAGGTAAATCAATGGATTCTTATTGATTTCAATGGACACCATGTAATGGTTCATTTTCAAACAAGTAATCACTAAAGTTCCTAGCAGTTGACGTCCCTAAGATCGACTTGTTGCCAAGTAACCTGTAGTATAAAAAGTGATTGTCCAAAACAGAAATTTACATCACAAAGAAGGTCCAGTTGTGGAGACATTCTTCATCTATGTTATTTCTTTAAATCAGCTTTGTCAAAAACTATGGGAGTTGTGAATGTTCAGTAGTTAATAGAAGGCAGTGATTTTCATTGCATTATTTCTCTAGGTAATGCTTCCAACAGATAGCGTAATTACCCCATGGGCTCAACCATACATATTGCTGATGGCTACATCTACAGTTGGCTGATACTCAGGGCAAGCCCCTGTAATCCACTGAGTTGATGTGGAAGATAAATTAGCCCTTATTTATTGTATGTATTTATTTACATTCTAGTATTATTTCACCCCAACTCTGAATTGCTTCTATACAATCTGAATATCCAAAAATTTAGAATCCTCTGATATGGGCAGTTATTTTTTATTGATGGGTGGCAAGTAACAATTTAGTGACTTGTTTGTGTTTAAAAGACATTTGAACATGTAACGGACTGTGGGTATGGACCCACTGTGCCAGTTAACTGGTTTGATTTTAAGCTATTCCTACAGGCATTGTCCTGGTGGTCCTCTTGTTTTCACCCTTTAACCACTACACAGGGATCTAGTCTTTGCTGCAGGGAAGCCATCAGGCTACTACCTCTTGTAATAGTCCCTGTGTAGTTGGCAGCTGAATCAGGGGGTCAGTGACACTGGTGCAAAGCACCAAGGGGGTTAGGCAATACTTGTAGCCAATGAACAGGCAGAGATCAGCGCAGGCAGAGTTCATTTGATTCTGTGAAACAAATGTTAGGTCAGAGCAGGCAGCAAAAGTTCAGTACGGTAGACAGGCTAGGGTCAGAGCAGGCAGCGGAGTATCAACAGGTCCTCAACAGGCAGACGGTCAGAGTAGCACGCCTTCACTGGTCAGACTAGCAAGCTAGGAACCTAAGCTCAGGCAATCTCCCCTAGGGAAGAGTACATTAAAGGGTTTTCCTAGGAGTTTTAGACTGATGACCTATCCTCTGGATAGCACAAACAAGGTAGTAGTGCAGCACAACCCGACCTCTTGACCAAAACTGGAATGCAACAGCCGCGATGGGACCGCAGATCCACAGTAGTCCAGGAACAGCAATGAAAGGTAGAAATCACAGCAGCATATCCAGTGCGTCTTTTTATTGGAAGCCTTGAGTGCACACACAAACAGAGTACGACGTTTCGTCTACGCAGTAGCCTTTGTCAAGTATACAAATGGTAAAAGCTGGCAACCATAAATACATATATGTAACCACTCCTATAACATGTTAGAGCCAAACAATAAAAGGCTCAGCCCAATCAATACATATGTGCAATTAAAAGCAGCCTCTTCATCAATCAGGCCGTCTGAAACACATTATAATATAAATGTGTACCTGATTCATATTATGCATCATCCGACATCGCCAGACATACTCGCGGTCCTACTTCGGCGTCTGGCCGATCGCAATGCACATGTCAATGACATCATCGCGCTGCCGTCGTGGCGTGCTGCCATCGGTCACGTGCATCATGCGTCATCCAGTCACCAGATGATCACATGATGGGCGCAAGGTCCTTTGCACACATGTAACTACAGCAACATGAAAGGTCCTATAAACGGACATCACTGCTAGCCCTATGTATGTCAATGGGGACAACACCATGTCTCGCACACAGACATAATCACAGGGACAAAGCGATCTATCATCTTGATATCAAATTGATATTCCATAAGGCTGGATACATGTCGCGCAAAGCCATCTATCTATTGGTAGACCTGAGAGATGGAACATGATTCCAAAAAGGTCGGATGAAACAATATGTCAGATACACATTGTGTAAATATACACTCACCTAAAGAATTATTAGGAACACCATACTAATACGGTGTTGGACCCCCTTTTGCCTTCAGATCTGCCTTAATTCTATGTGGCATTGATTCAACAAGGTGCTGATAGCATTCTTTAGAAATGTTGGCCCATATTGATAGGATAGCATCTTGCAGTTGATGGAGATTTGAGGGATTCACATCCAGGGCACGAAGCTCCCGTTCCACCACATCCCAAAGATGCTCTATTGGGTTGAGATCTGGTGACTGTGGGGGCCATTTTAGTACAGTGAACTCATTGTCATGTTCAAGAAACCAATTTGAAATGATTCGAGCTTTGTGACATGGTGCATTATCCTGCTGGAAGTAGCCAGAGGATGGATACATGTTCTCATTCTGTTTACGCCAAATTCGGACTCTACCATTTGAATGTCTCAACAGAAATCGAGACTCATCAGACCAGGCAACATTTTTCCAGTCTTCAACAGTCCAATTTTGGTGAGCTCGTGCAAATTGTAGCCTCTTTTTCCTATTTGTAGTGGAGATGAGTGGTACCCGGTGGGGTCTTCTGCTGTTGTAGCCCATCCGCCTCAAGGTTGTGCGTGTTGTGGCTTCACAAATGCTTTGCTGCATACTTCGGTTGTAACGAGTGGTTATTTCAGTCAACGTTGCTCTTCTATCAGCTTGAATCAGTCGGGCCATTCTCCTCTGACCTCTAGCATCCACAAGGCATTTTTGCCCACAGGACTGCCGCATACTAGATGTTTTTCCCTTTTCACACCATTCTTTGTAAACCCTAGAAATGGTTGTGCGTGAAAATCCCAGTAACTGAGCAGATTGTGAAATACTCAGACCGGCGCGTCTGGCACCAACAACCATGCCACGCTCAAAATTGCTTAAATCACCTTTCTTTCCCATTCTGACATTCAGTTTGGAGTTCAGGAGATTGTCTTGACCAGGACCACCCCCCTAAATTCATTGAAGCAACTGACATGTGATTGGTTGACTAGATAATTGCATTATTGAGAAATAGAACAGGTGTTCCTAATAATTCTTTAGGTGAGTGTATATTGTGAATAAACATGTGAAATTAGTGACCAAAAAATTATGATATTAAACCATTAAATACCATATAAAAACATTGTCTATACTGAGTCAGACATAAATAACTGAAATATTCTACCTATCTACACTGTTCACATTAAATTCAGTATTGAGGGGGGGCGTGGCCTGAGAGCGCATGGAGTAGGTCGCATCACACTGAGCTCCTGCAGACATCCTGACTTTAGAGTGGTAGTAACCCCCTATATCGCCGGTCCTTTCCTACCTGGTTGTTGAGAGGCGACAGGAGGGTGCTGTGCTAAATTTCTGAGAGCCGACATGCCGAGGAAGTCCGGTAAAGGGCCGCGATATGACAGGCCAGAGGTGAGCCGGCATGGCGCCGAGGAAGAAGAGGGGCCGGCCTTACAGCCCAAGCGGAGACAGACTGCGGCCGCAAAGCTGAGCAGGTTTGCTCGCACGGATAGTGCTGGGGGAGACTGGGCTGAGGAGAAGGAGATGGACGCTCATATCTCCTCTGGACAGGAGGATGAATCCACTGATGGGGAGGCCCTAGATGCGGTGAATTGGCCGCCATTAACCCCTGCACGGCCGGCAAAAGACGCGGTAGGCCCTAAAGTTGTGACTGATGCAGAGCCTACTCTAAAAGATATTATGGCCGCTGTGGCCAGTTGTAACAGCACACTGAAGGTGCTTACAGTACAGGTTGGCAGCCTGAGGTCGGATGTGTCTTTAATTAGGCATGACCTACACAAAATCACAGAACGCACCTCTGAATTGGAGAAGAGGGTGTCCACTATTGAGGACGTTATTCAGCCCTTGCAAATGGCGGCAAAAACAACTGCTAAAGATATAGCTGCCTTATACGCCAAAACAGATGATCTGGAGAACAGGTCCAGAAGGAATAACCTGCGGATTGTGGGTATGCCAGAGAAGACGGAGGGGGATAATGCCACTGAATTGGTGGAAAAATGGTTGCACCAACTATTTCATGAAAAAGGTCTATCCTCATTATATGCGGTGGAGCGGGCGCACAGAGTCCCCATGCGGCCGCTTCCGCCTGGCAGACCTCCCCGTCCCATACTGGCGAAGATACTCCATTTTAAAGACCGGGACACTATCTTGCGGCAATCAAGGGACAATGAGGAGATGGTCCTGAATGGGGTTAAAGTGTCCATATTTCCGGATTATTCCAACGTAGTGCAGCGGAGGAGAAGCAGATTTATGGATATAAAGAAAAGGCTGAGAGCTCTACAAGTCCAGTACGCTATGCTGTTTCCTGCTAAACTGCGTGTGGTGGCATTGGGATCCACCAGATTTTTTGAAGATCCGGAGGAGGCGGCGCAGTGGCTGGACGTCCACGAGCGACAATTGAGAAGTGGTGCCCTGGACACTTGAAGGAGGCAGATATATGTTTCTTATGTTCACTTTATATATGCATTTGCACTCTAGGATTGCTTTAAATGTTGCACCAGTTAGGGAGTGTATTATGTAATGCTACCACATGGTAGTTCCTGAGGAGGGAGCAGGCGGTAATGATAGTAAAATGTATTTCTCAGATGTGGGGAGGATTCTCTACCTGAGGAAATGTGTTATAAACTGTTATGTTTATTGTAGGTTGGGGGGCAGGTTGCTCTCGGATTGCCCTGTTTTAATGTGTGAAGTGGATACTGAGGGGACAGTGATCCCCTGTTACAGTAACCTGACTACGAGAGGGAGGGAGGGGGGTGGGGGGGGCAGGGAGAAGGTTGGGGGGAAGGGTTAAGGTCTTGAACTATGAGCGAATGTTATCTGAGTGGGCTGTGAGATTCAAATATGGTTTGAAGTTTTACCATGTCACAGGTGATTAGAGTCTTAAGCTGGAATGTGAGAGGGATGGCTGATGCACGGAAAAGACAGTGTATTTTTCAGTATTTGGGGCGGTTTCAGCCGGCTATATGTTGCCTTCAGGAAACGCATTTGACTGGAGAAAATTTACACTGGATGAGTAAAAATTGGGTGATTCATGCGTTACATTCAACTCATTCCTCTCATTCTAGAGGTGTAAGTATGATTGTGCATAGGAGTATTAGGTATGAACATATGCAGGATTGTGTGGATGCTGAGGGTAGATATGTGTGTGTTGTGTGTAAGGTGGATGGAATACAGGTGGTGTTGGTGTCTGTGTATGTGCCTCCGCCGTTTGCTTCTCCGTTAATAAGAGAGATCATGGGCTTTGTGGCGGACTTCCCTGGGTTGCCGTGGCTGTTGGTTGGGGACTTTAATTGCACGCTGAATGACTCCCTAGATAGATGCCGGGTGGAGGGAGCAGGTGGTTCACCGGGGAGTGCGGCTCTCAGGAATATTTTGGGTGAGGTAGGAGTACAGGATGTATGGAGATTGCGTAACCCAGATAAGCGTGAATTCTCGTGTAGATCCGCCACGCACCATTCGCTATCGCGTATAGATCTGGCCCTTGTTAACGACATAATGCTACCACTAGTTAAGGGTGTCGTTTATCATCCTCGGTCGTTGTCGGACCATTCTCTGGTGCAGATTGACTTGTGCCTGGGGGTGCTCAGACAGGAACCGAGGCTGTGGAAGTGTAATCCTCATTGGCTGAATGTGTTGGGTGACCTGTCTGGGATTTCTCTGGAAATTAAGGAATTTTTCGATATCAATACAGGGTCGGCTTCGATACCAGGTGTATGGGACGCCATGAAAGCATTCCTGAGGGGAGTTCTGATGAAAGAAATTAACAAGCATAAATCCAGATCCAGGGAGGCGGATGTCAAGGCGCATGTACTAGTGGCTGAGGCTGAGAGAGAGTTTAGTAGATCCCCCACCACGGTTAGTAGTGAGGCGCTGGAGGTAGCCCAGGAGCAGTTGAGATGTCATTTGGTCCAGGCCGCAGATAGAAAGAGAAGCTTTTATCGTCAGAGATCTTTTGAGGAAGGAGAGAAGGTGGGTCATTTGTTGTCGGTGGTCTCGCAGGCCCAGAGGGGCTCCTCTTGCATTCAGGAATTGAGAGATGACATGGGGAACAGTAGCCAGGACACGAAAGGAATATTAGATATTTTAAAAAGCTTTTATGTATCTCTATATACTTCCACTGGATCTAATTCTGATGAGGCCCTGAATGATTTCCTAGGGGAGGCGCAGTTATCGGTGCTGTCAGAAGAGGATAGAGAGAGGCTGGAGGAGCCGATTACACTTGAGGAACTGGAAGCTGCACTTGGGGACATGGCAAGTGGTAAGGCGCCTGGAGCTGATGGCCTCCCAGTAGAGGTATACAAAAAGCTGCAGGGGATATTACTCCCTGAATTACTTAAGGTGTTTGAGCACTCATTGGAGGCAGGTTCGTTACCACATTCGATGCAGGAAGCTATAATTGTGGTTATACCTAAACCTGGAAAGGATCCTAAAATACCGGATTCCTACAGGCCAATTTCACTTCTCGCGGCTGATGTTAAGCTCCTGGCGAAGGTGTTGGCGAACAGGCTGTCCAAAGTAATTCTGACCATAGTACACCCGGATCAGACGGGGTTTATGCCAGGGAAATCGACGGCTATTAATCTTCGTAGGCTGTACACTAGTTTAAATATTCCGGCGGATAACAGTGGAGACAGGGCCTTGCTTGCGCTTGACGCCGCTAAGGCGTTTGACAGTGTGGAATGGAGGTATTTGTGGGGGGTCCTGAGAACTATGGGCTTTGGTGAGCGGTTCATTCAGTGGGTACAGGTTCTGTATTCTAGTCCTAAGGCGAGAATTAGAGCTAATGGAGGGTTGTCAGACTGTTTTCCCCTTGCCAGGGGCTCCAGGCAGGGATGCCCACTGTCGCCCTTATTGTTTGCTCTTGCAATAGAGCCGCTTGCGGCACATATTCGTTTATCAACAAGTATAGAGGGGTTTAGATACGGTGGGCTGCACAATAAAGTGGCTATGTACGCTGATGATACTCTAATTTTCATGGGCGATACTGGTGCGTCTCTGGATGCGGCAATGGCATTGATTGACAGATTTGGTAGCTTTTCTGGACTGCGGATAAACTGGCAAAAATCCTCTTTGATGCCAATTGATGGGCAGGCCCTGGCAGGCAGACAAGTAGATAGTTTGGTGCCCTGGGTGGATAAATTTTAATATCTGGGATTACATATAACACTGAGGCTATCGGATTTTGAAGAACTTAATCTGTCCCCATTGCTGGCTACTTTTAGGCTTAAAGTGAGGTCATGGTGTAGACTCTTTCTTTCGGTGGTAGGTAGAGTTAACCTTTTAAAAATGGTTATGATGCCCCAGTTGCTATATATACTGAATAATGCTCCAGTTTGGATCCCTCTGGATAGATTCAAGAAAATTCACTCTATATTTAGAGATCTTACTTGGAAGTATGGACAGGCTAGGATCAAACTGGAGACATTACAGTATTCTAAGTCGGAAGGGGGCCTGGCTGTCCCTAACGCATGGATTTATTTTTTGGCTTCCCAATGTAAGCATTTTAAGGGATGGATTGATCTACAAGCACCGGACATGACTGGGCAGATATTGCAGCATTGGCTGGGCAGTCGTGACCTCATGGGCATTCTAGAAGGCTCAGGAATGCATGCAGGGAGGGATAAACTCCCTCTTATTGAACTTATGAAAAAAGTTTGGGCAAAAGTGAAGCTGCTAAGAGGAGTGGGAGGTATTAGTGAACTTTCTCCTATTGGAAAGAACCACTTGTTGCCAGAACTAGTTGCCATACCAGGACTTAGGAACTGGGAAACTTATGGAGTGACGAGAATTGGACAATTAATTAAGGACAAGATATGTAAGTCATTTCAAAACCTGCAGCAGGAATTTAATATTCCAAGGGAGTGGTTCTATAAATATCTTCAAATAAGGCATTCCCTTGAGGTCACGTTGCGGAAAGGATGTGAGATAGCTCAAATGGAGGTGGTTCATAAGCTTGTTCTTCCGACAGGTGGGGGAAAAAGAGGGTTAATATCACAGGTGTACGCTCTTTTACTGGAAAAATTCTTAGAGGGATATCCGCTTTCAAGAATGAAAAAATGGGAGGCTGACGTGGGAGATATGTCTAAGGATAAGTGGGAAGATATATTAGAAGCAGTCCCCAAGGTGTCCTTAAGTGAACAGGGCAAACTGTCCCAACTATTTATCATACATAGAGTGTACAAAACACCGGTGTTCCTGAAAAAGATAGGAGTAAGAAGTGATGACAAGTGCCCAAAGTGTATGGAAGATGGTGCAGACTTGTTGCATATGCTGTGGTCTTGTCCAGTAGTTGGTAATTATTGGGAGGAAGTTAGAAATATGATTAATAGTAAACTGACATTGAAAATTCAAAAAGATCCTAAGGTGTGTATTCTGGGGTATGTGTCTGAAATTGGAGGGACTGAACCGGTTAAGGTCGCTGTGGGGAGATTGCTATATGTGGCCAGGAAACTGATTGCTATGAGGTGGATCCAGGGGAGTCCGCCCACACTGAGCGAGTTTGAACGGAAGGTGCATGACATGCTGATACTCGAAAAAGGGGTGTATGTGAAGAGAGGGTGTCCTCAGAAGTTTGATAAAATGTGGAGTGAATGGTTATCTCATACCCATGTGGTTATATAGGCTTGTGACGGTCAAGACCAGCTGTTAGGGTTGGGGGGGTTGGGGCAGGGTAAGGGGGGGAGGGAGGTTGGGAGGGTTAAGTTATGGTAATTCTATGTCTAAAATATTTGTTTTAGCAAGTGTACACGTATTGTATGGATTCGTGTTAAAACTGAGTGGTGATATATTTATGATTACTGTTGTTCACTGATTCCACACGGTGGATAATGTAAAGAAAAGAAAACACAACGTATTGTTTTATGTTTTATTATGTATCTATTGTTTAATAAAAACGATTTGATTTAAAAAAAGAAAATCAGTATTGAGTCCCTGGGGTTGTAACGATTGTAATGTAAAGATCCATTTCAGCTCTTTTTTTCTCAACATGCGCTCCCTATCACCACCCCTCTTGGGGACGTCAACAGAGTCAATGACCCTGAATCTCAATTGGCTGACAGAGTGTCCACAGTCATTAAAGTGCTTAGCCACTGGCTTGTCCAACATTTTTTTCTAATAGTACTTTTGTGTTTGTTAATGCGCTCCCTAATTTCCATGGTTGTTTCTCCTATGTAGACCAAGCTGCAGGGACAAACAATCATGTAAACTACAAACTTGGACCGACATGTGTAATATCCTGCAATGTTATATTTCTTGCCGCTGTATGGGTTCACAAAGGTATTACCCTTTAACATGTTCCCACAGTTGCAGCAACCCAGACATGGGAAATTACCCATCTTTCTGGGTTTAAGGTAAGTTTGACCCCCTTTAGTAACATCTCTTATGTCAGTTTTGATCAGTTTGTCATGGAAATTGGTGCTCCGCTTATATGCCATCAATGGCGGACTGTCAAATTCACAAATAGTGGGAAAACCCCTATGTAGAATATGCCACTCTCTCCTCAAAATCTGTGCTATGTCAGCACTATGGCTGCCATAGGTGGACACAAACGGAATGCGTCCTGTATCCCTGCTTGTAGGGGAAGACTGAAATGTGAACACTCTGTCAACCAAGGAGACTCTGGTCCTGGACTTGTGTAGCAACCTACCTGGATACCTCCTGTGAGAAAATGTATTACACATCTCATTGATGCGGTTGGTAAACACATGATCATCTGATATAACTCGTCTAACACGCAGCATCTGATACAACTCGTCTAACACGCAGCATTTGGCGGAGGTTGAGGACAAACTGGTATATGCATCACCTTTTTATCAGTGGGTCCTGTGCTGGTGGCGCTACATTGACGACATTTTTATGATTTGGAGTGGTTCTATGGAGTCTTTGAATGAGTTTCACCTACATCTCAACAATGGTGTACCCGGTCTCCAATTTACTGTGACTTCCTCCTCTGAGGAGTTACAGTTTCTTGACGTCAGGGTTTACATTGAAGGGGATGAGCGAATCGACTTCGAATGAAACATCCGAAGTCCATTCACATACGACTTTGTTCTAATACTGTACGGAGCAGGAGCTCCGTATAGTATTAGAATGTATTGGCTCCGATGAGCCGAAGTTATTGCTTCACGAAGTCTCGTGAAACTTCCCACAATAACTTCATAAATTAATTTGTACTGTAAAAAAAACATTTCCCGAACTCGGGTTCGGTTCCAAGGTACCACTTGGCAATAACTTCAGCTCATCAGAGCCAATACATTCTAATACTGTACAGAGCTCCTGCATTAGGATTAGAACAAAGTTTTATGCGAAGTCGATTCGCTCATCCCTACTTACAATCTATGGGGAATTGGGGGTGACCTTTATAGTATTTAATTGTAATATGCAGTAGTCAAGCCAATATTGTACTGAACGCAGTGGTGAAGGCCAATCTGCTTCGGGTGTAGGACTGTTAGAAGATTGAGTTCAAGCCTGAGGAGTTGGTGGGGGAGGGGTTTACTCGGGGAACAGTCATTTTAGGAAGATTGATAATCCTGCTTGAAAAGATGAGTTTTTAAGGCACGTTTGAAGTAGGGAAGTTATGAATTGACCTGATATTTCGGGGCAGAACATTCCAGTGAGTAGGCTGGAGAAAAGTCTTGCAGATAAGACTGAGAGGTACAAATTATTGTGGATTTTAATCTTAGGTGGATTCTGGCGATATTCTTGAGGTGCAGACGACAAGAGCGTGCAAGTGATTGGATATGGGGAACAAATGAAAGATCTGAGTCAAACGTGGCCCTAAAACGGCGGGCGTGTTTCACAGGAGTTATGATAGTGCCACAGACCAAAACTTAAATATCAAGTTTAGGTAGGTAAGTAGATGGGGGAAAGACAAGAAGTTCAGTTTTTGTGAGGTTCAGTTTTAGAGAAGACATGATGTTAGAGACAGCTGCCAGACAATCACTGGTGTTTTGGAGTAAAGCAGGGATGATGTCAGGGGATGAAGTGTACAGTTGGGTATCGTCAACATAGAGATGATATGAAAGTCAAATCTACTGATAGTCTGTCCAATGGGGGCTGTGTAAAGGGAGAAGAGGACCTAGTAGTAGAGGACCTAGTACTTAACCCTGAGGAACGCCAACATCAAGAGGAAGAGGAGAAGAATTAGTACCAGCGAATGATACACTAAAGGAGCAGCAAGAGAGATAGGAAGAGAACCAGGAGAGAGCAGTGTCCTATGGTATCAAACACTGCATAGAGATCCAGAAGAATCAGTAGAGAATAATCACCATTTCTTTTTGCTGAGATGTTTTTTTTTTAGTAGTGGGGTTATAACAGAGTGTTTGAAAGAGGATGGAAAGATACCAGAAGAGAGAGAGAGGTTAAAAATCATAGTTAGGTGAGTAATGACAGCAGGGGAGAGGGACTGGAGGAGGTGTGAGGGAACAGGTTCACTACGGAATTTACACTGCTAATGACTGCAAGATTTCCAATTAGACAAGGGGATGTGGCAGCAACTAAGGCTACTTTTGCACCTCCAATGTGAAATTCCGGCATGGCCTTTCCGTCAGAGAAAGCAGAGGATCGCCGGACACAAACCACAACATGCAGTGGTTTTGTGTCCGACAGCACTTTACAAAGCGCTGGTGCGGCCTCATCTGGAATACGCAGTCCAGTTCTGGGCACCAGTACATAGAAAGGATGCACTGCAGCTGTAGAAAGTACAGAGGAGAGCGACTAAAATGATAAGGGGCATGAAGGGTCTTAGTTATGAAGAAAGATTAAAATAATTGAATTTATTTAGTCTTCAGAAGAGACATCTAAGGGGGGATATAATTAACTTCTACAAGTATATAAATGGGCCATACAAAAAATAAGGCGAAAAGCTGTTCCATGTAAAATGTGCTCAAAAGACAAGGGGGCACTGCCTCCGACTGAAGAAGAAAAAGTTCAGTCTCCAGAAGCGTCAAAGCTTCTTTACTGTAAGAACTGTGAATCAGTGGAATAGACTTCCTCAGGACGTGGTCATAGCAGGAACAGTGGACAGTTTCAAAAAGGGTTTAGACGAATTCTTAAAAGTAAAAAACATTAATGCTTATAAAAACGTGTAGAAATCTGAGTCTCACTTCCTTCTGGGATTCACGTCCCCACCTATCCCTTGGTTGAACTTGATGGACGTTTGTCTTTTTTTTTTTTTTTAACTATGCCAGTTCTCTGGTTGCCTGAGAGAATGCGTACGGATCTCTGCTGGACCCCATTATACTTAATGGGGCCGGTGGACATTCTGTCCGCATCTGGCAGCGCCGGATCAGAAGAATTCCGGCAGGCTGTTCTCTGCCAGAACAGCCTGCCGGAATTTAAACCGGAGATGTGAAAGTAGCCTAATAATCTTTAAATCAGGCAGATGTGTCTGATCCATGGAAAACAAATGATGTATCACTGCACGCTATTACATGCAATTGATCAAATTTGAAAGATTATACGAATATTCAGAAATTCAGACAATCGTCACTTCATTCAATAGGCCCTTAAGAAACAGCAAAGCATTCACCCCTCTCTAAAGTTAATAAGGTTTACCCACTTTGGGTATGGCAAAGTTTAGACAATTAAAATGTCTCTAATGATGCACTTGTGGATGTTCTAGTAGCATAATTATAATAGATAACAATAAGCTCTGTCATCTAGTTGAAGCAAGCAGCAAGCGAAACAAAGTTAAAGACACAGTAATCTTATTTTCTCAAGTTATTAAAATTGTTATAAAGAAAACAAATGTGTGAAAGCATCTGTCCTCATGCAGATGGATATCAAAGTCATCTTTGATTATGCATCTTGTAACATAGATCAACAGATGCTATAATTGCTACTCTAATTTCATCACCATTAAGAAGAACCTTATGTGATGCTTTAAAGTAGATTATTTAGCTGTAGCTTCAAACAACATATACAAATACAATGGTTAGGGTTCCATATGAATTTGGGTCTGGCATTTTTCTACCTGTAAAAAATGCCAGAATAAGCTCTGGTGCTTTTTTCTTGTCACCTTGGATTTTTTGGCACTTTTTGCACAAGAGGGGAGAGGTAATTTATCAAAGACCAACAAGTCAAAGATAGGTTTGCTGCCACTGACCATCATTTGTTAAAGGCAATCCATGGAGTAAACATCAAATCAGCCGTAGAAAAAGCTATCTCCAATTCCATCCAAAGCTTCTTGACTCGGTTATGTGATTTATCAAGCAACCGTGCAAGAACAGCTGCCTTTTGATAAATCTGAAAGTCAGGTAGCCCAGTCCTGCCAATCAACTCAGACTAAGGGTCCATTCACACGTCCGCAACTGTTTTGGGGTCCACAATTGGATGCGGACACATTTTGAGGACATGTGAATGGACCCTTAGTCAATACTGTCTTCTCGAGCCTATGCCAACTTGTACACCAAATAAATTTAGTAAGAGAGTGCTGTAGATCAAAGTGGAATGGTTTTAGACTAAATATAAAAATCTTTGTACGTCCAAACCAAGAGATCAATCTATTCACCATAAAAGTTGGTGTAACTGAGTTGGTATCTGCACTCCAAGATACCCTAACCGCCTGCCACCTGAATGCAAAACTGTCAGAGAACTAACCTCCTGATCCGACAAAAAAAATAAGGCCCAAGTTTTTGTCAAAGTGACTTTGAAATTGTTGAGATACCTGAAACTTTTAAACTCTCTTAAGATGGAAGGGAAAGATGTAACAGGGGAAGAGACATAAAAAAAACACATCATTCACAAAAAGGGTCAATTTATGTCAGGAATGCCCAACCTCCACTCCCGATACATCTGAATTATTGTGCAGCGCCACCGCCAGATATTCCATAAAATTACATATAATAGTAGGGACAACAGAATGCCCTGCCGGGTACCATTTCTGATAGCAAATGACTTTGAAAGAATACTAATAACTCTAACCCCTGCCATACGTACAGAATATAAGGCTATGACACGATCTATAAAAAGCAGACCCAGACCAAGTTGGTGAAGAGATGCACCCAAACCCCTCCAATGTAAACTATCAAACACTTTCTCAGTGTGCATTATCAGGAGACACATAGGAACCAGCTATCCATGTGCTTTCCACATTTTTATGTCCTTTCTGCAAAAAGATAAAACATGCCCTATATTTGGCTGCAAAATGTGGACCACAGACCTAAGTCAATGGGTCCACAAAAAGAATGGATGCAACGTGGACATCACACAGACATCATCTATATTTTGTGGACAGCGAAATACATACAATTGTGTGCATGAGGCCCTAGTGAGTAATATGGAGTATAACTTAATGTCGTTATTTATTAGGGAAATGGGTGATTTTGAAAGATTTGGCTATCTGTCAGGGTTTATGAACCTCAGCACCCTCAGAGTTCCTAGGAAAAGCTATATGTCTAGGAGAGTTCTATGGATGCAGCAATCTAGCTTAAAGAGGACCTTTCACCTGGAAAAACATTGTGAACTAAGTATCCTGACATATACAGCGGCGCCCAGGGATCTCACTGCACTTACTATTATCCCTGGGCGCTGCTCCGTTCTCCCGTTATGCCCTCCGGTATCTTCGCTCAGTAAGTTATAGTAGGCGGAGACTGCCCTTGTTCTGTGGGCGTCTCCTCCTCCTAGGCTGTAGCGCTGGCCAATCGCAGCGCACAGCTCACAGCCTGGGAGAAAAAAACCTCCCAGGCTGTGAGCTGTGCGCTGCGATTGGCCAGCGCTACAGCCTAGGAGAAGGAGACGCCCAGCAGAACAAGGGCAGTCTCCTCCTACTATAACCAAGTCCCTGAACATACCGGAGGACATAACGGGAGAACGGAACGGCACCCAGGGATAATAGTAAGTGCAGTGAGATCCCTGGGTGCCGCTCTACATGTCAGGATACTTAGTTCACAATGTTTTTCCAGGTGAAAGGTCCTCTTTAAGCATTTCCACACTTGTTCGAGGATTTGTATAAGTGCAACTTTTCCATCTGCTAATGAGTCTACTGATTAATAATGTCTTTGAGCTTTTCACAGCGCAGCATGAGGTCAGTCAAAGTCTGGGAGACAGAAGTCTCCTTATGATCTCTTTCCAGCTATGCAAATTTAAAGGGGATGGCCACTTACTTGTTACTGTTAACCAATGTGTAAGTGAGATTATTCTATGGTACTTACTCTATATTTTATATGGTGTTCCCTCTTGTTTTCCAAGTCGTTTGTTCTGTCCACACAGAGATCTTGTCCATAAAATGGCTGCTGATGGAGGGTCATGTGCAAATTGCTTCCATGTGATGTCTCCTCCATTCAAATACACTGTATCTGCCATCTGTACTTCACTGTTGGAGGTTTAGTGCAAGTGCAGTGTGTTTGAATATTGAAGACTGATGTGTCTGGGCCATTAGCAGCCACTTTACGGACAAGACCTCTGTATGGACAGCACAGGACATTTTCCTAACAAGGGAACATGGCTTATGAAACGTAGATGCCCCAACTCATTTATCATTTTCTACACCTGTTTTAGGCGTAGAAAATGATCTAAATCTAGATTTAGGCCGGTGGTGGATGCGCCTAAGTTATGTAAAGGCCAGCACCTCTATATAACTTAGGCACATCAAGGGCCAGCGCAGGGGTATTAAGACCGGCGTCTAAAATTTTGGTCTTAATAAATGACCCCATAAGTCTTTTAAAAAGACTTCATTCAGGATACATGTCTATTCCCTTGACTTTAGTCCCAGCAGACACAAAGCCTTGTACAAAGGTAAGTGATCTGACAAATAGCTATATCCTAAAATTGCAGTTGGGTAACAAGTCAAAGCATATTGGAATATAAAGAACATGTCCAGGCTGCCAGGGAAGGACTCCTCACCAAGTTAAAATGCCCTCTCACCAAAAATACCCCTTCAACAAAAAAGTCCACCTTCAATAAAATATCTTTTAAGGTCTTACCTCGATCAACATTCGGTAAATAATTATTACCAACTGTATATATCTTAGAATGAACCAAGATCTTAAAAAATTAAATAAAAAATTCTCTGGCCAATCACAGAAAGAGCGTCACAGCCAGGGAGAAAAAAAAAGCTAACCTTCTCCCGTTGTGACGCTCTCCGCAGCAATTGGCCATCTCACAGCTAGGGAGCAGGAGACACCCCTTAAGGGTCCATTCACACGTCCGCAGTGCTTTGTGGATCCGCAAAACACTGGGCCGGCACCCCAATAGAAATGCCTATTCTTGTCCACAGCTGCGTACAAGAATAGGACATGTTCTATTTTTTGGCGGAGCCGCGGACCGGAAGTTGGGGGCGCGAACAGGAAATGAGGATGCAAAGCAACTGACACTCCCTTGGATTCAGATTCAGGGTTAGTTCTAGGTAGCCAATAATTATAGTACTTGGTACGTATCACTTGGAAATGGATGGCTTTCATATATGTTTGCTGCAACAACATAGGGGGGTGGGATTTATCTAAACTGGTGTAAACGAAAACTGGCTTAGTTGCTTAGTTGCCCACAGCAACCAATCAGAGTCCACCTTTCATTTTCCAAAGGAGTTCTTAAAAAAGAAAGGTGAAATCTGATTAGTTGTTGTGGGCAACTAGGCCAGTTTTCCTTTACACCAGTTTTGATAAATCTCCTCCATAATGTTTACTCTCTCTATGTGTACATAGTAACCAATCTGAGCCTTTTATGTACATTAAACCCTCAAACATTCAAGGAACCAATTTTATAGAAGGTCCTGCCACTTTTGGGAATCAGGGATCAATAAAAAGGGAAGAAAGTATGAAAGGAGACAGAAGAAGATGGAGTAAAGGTTAAAAAGAAGGAAAGAAACAGTTGTAAACAGTATCAAAGAAAAAGAAAGGGGAGAGAGCAGAAAAATGTAAAAGAAAAAGCTGTGAACTCTCAGTCAACAACTCCACACAAACTAACCTACACAGCAAAGCTTATCTAAAATAGCAAAACAGCACAATGCCGACAGGCAATGACCCGAAGCAGGAAAGAGCTTTCTACAGTAAAGCAATAAGCTTGTCACACTGCTTCAATTATTATCCAAAAATAATAAACCCTCAAATCTATAACATATAGTAATGAGAGAAAATCATAGATAAAAAGTACCTAGCTACTTTAGTTAAAAAGAGAAAAGGGTACAGGACCCAAAAAGGGAACTATTATGTTGGAGCTATGAAAATAAAAAGAGAAAACTAGATAAAGAAAAGAAGGTAAAAATAGTAGTCATACCGAAAACGGTGATAACTAGCACCCATAAATCAAAGCCCTTAAGTACACTTACTCATATAAATGGCAGGAAATCCTAAGAACAAAAAAAACTAAGGCCACGTTCACATCTCTGTTAAGATGTTACGGCTGCCTGATCTGGCACAAATGCCAGCTGTCGGCGAGATCAAAAACCGCTGCATGTAATGGTTTTTGTCTGGCTAAATTAAAACCTGTAATTTATTCCAGAAAGCAGCCAGATCACCGCCTGATCCCATTATAGTCAATAGGCATCCTGCGGTGAACTGTTGAATCTGGCAATGCTGGATCGAGTGGACTCCGACAGGTTGTTCTCTACTGGAACAGCCTGCTGGAAATGTTCACCAGAGATGTGAATGTGTAATCTAGTCACTTTGCAAATCCTAGTTGGAAAAAAAATGTGTCACTTTTTCATAGCAACCATCACCAACCAGTCACTCAAGAGCTCCTGAAGGAGCCCTGGATCTTCTTGATTTGCTAGCAGCTATGGAAATTCCAGATTTCATGATCGATTGACACTGTTAAAATGGTGGAATCTGGCAAAGCAACTTAAGCCAGTCCCAAAGCATACTGTAAATCGGGTCTTGGTCCCTTAATTCATGGTGCTTCCCATTTTTACGGACCACAAGCTGAAAAATAAATCCCCATGAATATGGGATCTCTCCTTCTCTTAAGATGTCTAGCAGAGGTTGAACAGCACAACATTGCATCAGGGTAGAAGAAAACAAATCCTGTAGGAATGTTAGGTAGGCTCCATCAGGGTCTATAGAGTTCATGTTTCTAATTTTATGCATGATTTCCCCTTTTAAAATATAGAAATGCAGTCGGCAAATAACATCCCTAGGCCTATTGGTATCATGATTAATAAGACCAAGAGTCAACCTCCAGATCCTAACTAAGAGGTCAGTCCAAGATGGTACTAAATAGGCCCGGAAACACAGCGACCAGGTCAGTTTTATTGGTCATTCCAGAGAGGCCTCTAGTTGTAACGTTGTTCCACCTGCTTCTGTTTTCGGCATCATCATTTAAATGATGGTACAATATGCTGCTCATGCATGTTGCATTTTATAGATACATCTTCTACCGTAGTAGGCAAAAGTGCCTGACCAGCAGTAACTTCCTAGGCTCTGTTATCCAAGGTCAATATGTCAGCTTTAGGCCTCATGCACACGACCGTATTTTTTTGCGGTCCGCAAAAACGGGTCCCGTTTTGCCGTGATCCGTGACCATTTTTTCGTCCGTGGGTCTTCCTTGATTTTTGGAGGATCCACTGTCACTTACCAGTAGGAGGAGCTCCCGCACAGACCTGTCACTTACCAGTAGGAGGAGCTCCCGCCCGGACGCAGAGATCGCAGCTCGCAGGTAAGTATCATGGTTCTACAAATTGCTAAGTAACCATGGCAACCGGGACTGCAGTAGCGTCCTGGTTGCCATGGTTACCGATCGGAGCCCCAGCGATTAAACTGGGACTCCGATCGGTACACTCCGCTGCCACCAATGATAGGGGGGAGATTTTAATTAGGAGGGGGAGGGAGGGGAGAAGGTCCACTGGCCACCAACGAGTTAACTACATGGGAAGGGAGGGGGGGGGGCCCACTGCCCACCAACGAGTTAACTACAGGGGAGGGGAGGGGCCACACTGGCCACCAATGAGTTAACTACAGGGGAGGGGGGGGGCCGGCCACCAATGTGTTAACTACAGGGGGGGGGGCTGCCCCCTGCTGCCTGGCAGCACCTGCCAGGCAGCAGGGGGCAGTCATGTACACAGTTCTGTTAGTATATTCTAACCTGAAGCGTCCCCATCACCATGGGAACGCCTCTGTGTTAGAATATACTGTCGGATTTGAGTTTTCACGAAGTGAAAACTCATCTCTGAAAAAGCTTTTATGCAGACGGATCTTCGGATCCGTCTGTATAAAAACTAACCTACGGCCACGGATCACGGACACGGATGGCAATCTTGTGTGCATCCGTGTTCTTTCACGGACCCATTGACTTGAATGGGTCCGTGAACCGTTGGCCGTGAAAAAAATAGGACAGGTCATATTTTTTTCACGGCCAGGAAACACGGCTCACGGATGCGGCTGCCAAATGGTGCATTTTCCGATTTTTCCACGGACCCATTGAAAGTCAATGGGTCCGCGAAAAAAAACGGAAAACGGCACAACGGCCACGGATGCACACAACGGTCGTGTGCATGAGGCCTTAAGGGAGTGTAACTCTTGTTTATAGGCACTTTCTAGCCTTCCCCCAAATTTCTCCATCTCCTGTCTAGTAGACAGGAGCTTAACATGTTCTCTCCAATCACATTCCATATCCTGAAGACTGCAACGATGAAAGCATGCTTAAGCTCTGCTCAGGTGGCGCTAAAACAACATGGCCGTGTCCGCAATTAGGGGAAGGAAAAGGTAAGGACTTCATCTAGATCGCAGGGCTTACTGCTAGTGCAGCAGGGCTTTTGAAAGACACATCTGAGCACTAAGCATACAACACTGGCTGATGCAGGGATGAAGGAGGCCTTCCTCAGGGTTGTGGCCTGCTGCTGTTGTGCTTCACTCTGTAACACTTGAAAAGAAAACATGTAAAGGCTCCCTGTACTGCTACTGGTCTGCTGGCCTTTACTGGCTTTAGTTCACTTCCTCCTCTACACTGTTGGACTTCTCTGGCAGTGTAGAAACGAGCTATATATCTTAAGAAAGAAGCTTTGTGGCGGGAAATATATTATGGTGCATGCCAGGGTGTAGCTAAAGGTTCATGGGCCCTGGTGCAAGAATTCAGCTTGGGCCCCCTTCCCTCAGTGTTAAAGACATACTTGGAAAACATTACATACAGCGCTACAAAACATACAGGGTAATACAGTGCCACGTACCTCTTACATCCAGAGACATCTCCTCTGATGTAGATGTTCTCTTTCCTCATTTTCTTCATTCGGACCAGACTGCCATTGAGATTTCTTTCAGTCATCTCTTTTCTCTGCAGAGTTTGACAAATAGACATCTTAGTTTCCTACTTTTCTATCATCCTCCCCACCTTCTCAACACCCCAATACTGAGGTCTCTGTGCTCCCCAATACTACAGAAACAGATAATCCCCCTGAAAATACTAGTACCACACAAAAAGTGCCCCTTCAATAATTTTTGGCACACAGTGTCCTAAAAAATGACTGTGCCCAGCAAATAGTGTTCCTGACACTAATATTTTAAACATAACATCTCCAAAAAATAGTACCTTATATTTTGCGCCAGTACAATAAATACCCCCTCACCTTTCAGATCAGACCCCCATATTAGATCCTCAGGTCAGACCTCCATATCAGATCTTCAGATCAAACCCCCATATCAGATCCTCAAATCAGATCCCCATATCAGACCTCAATTCAGAACCCCATATCAGATCCTCAAATCAAACCCCCATATCAGATCCTCAGTTCAGACCCCTATATCAAGCCTCAGATGAGACCCCCATCAGACCTTCATGTTAAAAATCAGACCGTAGAAAAAGCTTGAGTGGCACTACGTGAATGTCTTGACAGTCTTCTATTGATAGCTGAAATGCAAACCAAAGCATATATATTAAACATCTAATGGTGCTCTGCATTGACAGGCAATATCTTCAAGAATCCAGTGCACAAGAAAAAGGAACTTGCGGCACTCACCTTCGGATGTAAAAAAACTTTCTTTATTCTTCCATTATTAAAAGCTGGGTCAGCGGGACAGACAACATAGAATGCAAATGTAAAAAATCGGCAACAGCCGTTTCGCGCTTGTATGCGCTTCCTCTGGCCTCAGTCAGTATGTGAGTGCAATGCAGGTCTTAATAAAACACCTGGTGCTCAACCCGCCCACAGGTGAGGTCGTCACTCCCTATACTGGGAGGTTACTAACAGTAAAGACCGGAGTGCACCACATATATCCACAGACCCTTTACACAAAAGAACGCCAACCTGATATCTAAGACCAACACAGAAAGACAATCTACAAAAACACTCCCATGTCCAATTTTTCATTAAGTCCCAGGGGTCCCGTCGCTCCGGAACAGAGTATCCACCTTCCTTCTCTCCTCAGTAGTTCCCTCTCTCTGTCGCCCCCTTGTGGTGGAGGTGGCACTACCTCCACTCCTGCAAACCTCAGAACTCTATGAACTCCACCGTGGGCCTCATTCACATGTTGTATAAGACGGGGGACCCCTCTGCCAGTATTTAAGGTATTTTGATGTTCACGGAACCTCTCAAACATACTGCGGATGGTTTTCCCAATATAGAATCTCCTGCATATACAAGATATTACATACACCACAAACACCCACTGGGGGTTAAATGCATAGAACGAACAGTTTCCACAGCGTCTATTACCCTTAGGCTGAAGGCTGTCTAGCCACGTAGTCGTCCCACGTACAGTGAAGCGACTACGAACTAACCTGTCCTTCAGAGTATGACATTTTCTAAACGCAATTAATGGGAGAATATCCCTTATACTCTCCAAGCTCTCGTCCTGCTTCAGCGACTCCCAGTGGGTCCTCACAACTTTTTTTTAATAAGAGCCGCCATCGGACTGAACTTAAATGAGAAAACAAAACCTTCATAATAGACCCCCCATATCAGACTTCAGATCAGACGCCCTTTAGACCTCCATGTCTGACCCCCATATCAGACCTCAGATCAGACCTCCATGTGAGACCCCTATATCAGACCTCAGATCAGACCCCACATAAGACCTCAGATCAGGACTCCATGTCAAAACCCCCTATATCAAACCTCAGATCAGACCCCCATTAGACCTCCATGTCATGCCCCCAGTATCAACACTCAGATCAGACCTTAAAATAAATAAAGTAACTTACCTCTCCTGCTCAACAACTCCTCTCACAGCATTCTTCTTAGGCTACTTTCACACTCGCGTTTGGTGCGGATCTGTCATGGATCTGCACAGACGGATCCGTTCAGATAATACAACCGTCTGCATACGTTCAGAACGGATCCGTTTGTATTATCTTTAACATAGCCAAAACGGATCCGTCTTGAGCACCATTGAAAGTTAATGGAGGATGGATTTGTTTTCTTTTGTGCCAGATTGTGTCATAGAAAACGGATTCGTCCTTATTGACTTACATTGTGTGTCAGAACGGATCTGTTTGGCTCAGTTTCGTCAGACGGACACCAAAACGCTGCAAGCAGCGTTTTGATGTCCGCCTCCAAAGCGCAATGAAGATGGAACGGAGGCAAACTGATGCATTCTGAGCGGATCCTTTTCCATTCAGAATGCATTAGGGCAAAACTGATGGGAAAAAAAATCAAGTGCTCTCCCCACTGAAATGAAGGGGGGCTGTTGGAGATATTTTTTGGCACAGATTCCATGTGGAAAAACACGCCAAACTCAGTAGCAAAAAACGTAATGTTAACTGGCACATGGTGATGCTTCTCTTGCTATTTGTATGTACTCATCATTTTGTGTTTTATCATACAGTAGATTTAACTAGTTTCTACATTTTGTCCCTAACGGTTAATTCAAAATCCGGAATGTTGCACCTGGTAGTCAGTGGCATATTGATTGTCTTTTAACATGAGGCACCTTTAACTTTTTCTACTAGAGCTCCACTGTCTAGAGCTTAGTGATGCCTAAGCTTCACCAGTGGATGAACCCAGTATAATATTAAAGTGAGCACTAAGGAAGTCTAACATACTGCTAAATCAGAGACTGCTGCAGTATATGATCAGTAATGTCACAATTCCCCCTCCTGCTGTGCCTCAGCAACCACTGAGATGTGCCTTACTGTACCTCACAGTTTGAGATGCACTCAATTACATGATGGTGAGTGGTACATTATTATTATTACCGCAAGAGTTTACAATCTACAACGGAATGGGGAAAGACACAGTAAGGTGAGGGTAAAAGCTGCTCATCTAGTTGTATGGTAGCAGCCTGCTTATTGTAGGTGGTACGCTTTCCTGAAGAGGTGGGTTTTCAGGTTACTTTTGAGGATCTGGATGCTGGTGGAGAGTCTGATGTGCTGGGGTGGCGAGTTCCAGAGCACGTGAGAAATCTTGTAGATGATTGTGTGAAGAACAAATGAGAGGAGAACATTTAGAATTGGTGTTGGATACGCCAAAGTTATGTAGAGGCCAGTGTCACGTTCGGGTGTGGGAGGGAAACACCACACCAAACATAGGAGGGAAAGGAGTGAGGGAATAAGGCCTGGAAACTAGGGAAAGGAGATGGATACCTCCTAGTAAAACCCTAATCAAAGTCCTGACTAACTACCAGTATGAACAGACCCCAGAGGTAGTTCAGTTCATACATAGGAAAACCTAATGTCCTAATTCACCCTAAAGGACCCTAGTACTAATGTCAGGACTGAGACAACCTGTTCCTTCAAAAAGAAGGATAAACAGGAATTTCCCTCAGGCCTTAATACAAATGACAGGGAAATGCAACACACAAAATAACCCAAACAAAATACAAAAGGGAAAGAAAACACTTAACTTCAGGAACTCAGCCGAGATCCACACACCAGCTACCCACAACTCAAACTGAAGCTATAAACCGTATAGCATAGTAGGAGAAACAATAATAAATAGAGGTTAAATGACCATAATAGCCACACCTGGGGAAAGAAGGTGTGGCAAGCACCAGAAACAACACAGATGTCATTTGATCCAAACAGAAAACATGTCAGATCAAACCACGTGTTGCCAGTCTCACTGATCTCCTGCCACCTGTCGCGGGAGATTCCGTGACAGCCAGCGCCTCCTTATAACTTTGGCGATCCACCACCAGCACAGGGGCATATTAAGACCAGCGTCTAAAACGCCGGTCTTAATAAATGTGCCCCATAATTTCTTCCAAACCTTGCTACACAATTTTGTATAGATTGGTAAATTACCTCAATATACCACCACCAGAAATAATGTACATGGAAACAGAAAAAGCATTCATGGAAGACATCTAAATGTTTTGGGATCTGTATGAAAGCACTTGTCCCAGAACAAATCACTTGTATGAACATGAAATGTGAATGAATTTGGGCACCTCCTGACCAGAGGTCCAAGTATACAATGATTTATTGAAGGTGAGTGAAGAATCACTCAACTTTTTTCAAGAACGCACATAAGAAAAACATGAATTAGAGGAGCTCAAATAACAATACTTGGCTGCTATGTTACTTGTTCAGCAGCACAATTGCATGAAATTATTCTAGCTCACCCTAATTCATGCCAATGTACGGTTTTAGCGACACCCCTAGCAAATTTGGGCTGTCCTGGGTATAAAGTGTTCCTAGGTGGGTTTCGGGCATTCCTGCATGTCCAGTGGTGGGGCTAATTTACCAACAAGAATCCTGTCATACAAACAAAGGCACATAGATAAAACAAGCTATCCTATAGGAGGCTTTGTGTGGATCCATACAGCTACAGCAAACATAGCAGTGGCTGTGGGGCCCAACAACCAAAGGGGCCCATTTCTACTGAGCTATAGGGTGCAGTTAGAGATGACTATGAATAATGTAAAGTTGGTCCAGTCCTGTTTTATTATGGAGTCGGAGGGTTCCCATTCACTGCAGCATTATTTTTTGCATTATTCCTGTGCTATGACATTATCCTAACAGTGGGACATTATAATGCCTGCTGGTGACATGGTGACCTTTCTGTGTGCATTATTCGGGTGCTATGATATTATATTCTTCATTACCCCTGCACTATGACATCACTGTTTGTATAATGTCTGTGCTGTTACATCAACTAGTAGATTATCCCTGTACTATGTCATCACAGTGTGCATTATCCCTGTGCATCAGGGATACCATCATAATTACATGTGTTTCATGTTCTGAACTTGGTCACGGTGGTCATGGTGGAGTGGGACCCATTACAAGTTTTGCTATGGGACTCATGCATTGCTTGTTGCACCCATGAGTGCTTTGTTTAGTAGATTGCAAATATATCTACATACCTCACATATGCTAGAAGAGTAGGTTAGTGGAAATGCAAGACAGACACTAATGAGGGGACAATGGCATTTGGCTGGAGACAATAAAGTACAATAAAATTTGTAACCATTCTTTGTTACATGATTGTTAATATGCATCAGTGGTTGGTATGTTAGCTCCAGAAGCATAGATTAGTAAAAATTTTGTGCAAAATACCTTCCAAAACACAGTGTCAAAGTCAGCACCACGAAACTTGTCCGGTATCCCAGAAGTTGTGATTTTTGGCCCCAGTAATGTAACAAACTCTTCAAAATCAACCTGGCCATCCCCTGAAAAAAAAAGAAACTTTGTGATATATCTTATTACATAAAAATGCCTTGTTCTCCAGTTATCAGCTCTTCTCCCTTTCCTAAACTGTTTCTCTCTGAAATATGTAAGAAATCAGACTTGCGAAACCAAGACAGGCTGCTTGCTCACTGAAGGATCAGATTACAGTCTATGCAGTTTAGGCCTCATGCACACGACCGTTTTTTTTTTCGGTCCGCAAAAACGGGTTCCGTAGTTCCGTGATCTGTGTCTGTTTTTCTTTCGTGGGTCTTCCTTGATTTTTGGAGGATCCACGGCCATGAAGGAAAAAGTCGTTTTGGTGTCCGCCTGGCCGTGCATAGCCAAACGGATCTGTCCTAACTTACAATGCAAGTCAATGGGGACGGATCCGTTTGACGTTGACACAATATGGTGCAATTGCAAACGGATCCGTCCCCCATTGACTTTCAATGTAAAGTCAGGAGTCCCTATTATACCATTATACCATCGGATCAGAGTTTTCTCCAATCCGATGGTATATTTTAACTTGAAGCGTCCCCATCACCATGGGAACGCCTCTATGTTAAAATATACCATCGGATTTGAGTTATATCGTGAAAACTCAGATCCGACAGTATATTCTAATCTCTTACAGGGGGCTATGATACGCACAATTAACCCCATAGGTGCGGCACCTGAGGGGTTAATTGTGCGGATCACAGCCCCCTGTAAGAGATAGGGTGCTGCCAGGCAGCAGGGGGCAGTCATGTACACAGTTCGTAGTATATTGTAACTTGAAGCGTCCCCATCACTATGGGAACACCTCTGTGTTAGAATATACTGTCGGATCTGAGTTTTCACGAAGTTAAAACTCAGATCTGAAAAAGCTTTTATGCAGACGGATCTGCGGATCCGTCTGTGTGAAAGTAGCCTACGGACACGGATCATGGACGCGGATGACAATCTTGTGTGCATCCGTCTTTTTTCACGGACCCATTTACTTGAATGTGTCCGTGAACCGTTGTCCGTCAAAAAAATAGGACAGGTCATATTTTTTGGACGGACAGGAAACACGGATCACGGACGCGGATGAACAACGGTGCATTTTCCGAGTTTTCAACGGACCCATTGAAAGTCAATGGGTCCGCAGAAAATCACGGAAAATGGAACAACGGACTGGGATGCACACAACGGTCGTGTGCATGAGGCCTTATGCAGAAGGGAAGAACTGCAGAGAAAAACAAGCAGGCATAAGAGAGAGATAGACATAGACTTTGCTATAATGTCCTATATGGTGCCTATGAGTGAGATAGAGTTAGGAAACAGAATCTCCTGTCTCCATGTGTAGTCTATGGGGAGCAGCTAGTCTCTACCCACTAGCTCAGAGACAACTGAGAATTAGAGTTACAGGATTCAAAGAAGACAACTGCTATAATATGCATTATACAAGTCATATAGTGGTCTATAGTGGTCCTCTGGATAGATCATCAGCATCTGATCGGCGGTGGTCTGACACCTTGGACCCCCGCCGATCAGCTGCTTGAAAAGGCAGCAGCGCTGGCAGTGACACCGTGGCCCTCTTGCAGTTGTCCACAGGCCCAGTGACATCTCAACTACTATCATTGGCCTGGGCACAGCTAAGCCCCATTCACTTCAATGGGGCTTAGCCGTGCCCAGACCCCTTTAAAGAAACGCTCCTAAAAAATTATTCTCCGGCCCTTTAGAAAGGTACATGATGTGAATTGTAGTGAAGGTAATCTTCTTATTAGTGACACAGCAACTTATGTGTGGAGAGGAAGTCAGGTAGGCTCCTACAAGAATGAATAGACCTGTAAAGAATAAATCAAGGCAACTGGACTTACTGTAGATTTCTTGAAAACGTTTTACTCGTTCTTGCAACAAGCTTTCTCAATTCTGAGCGAAAGCTCATTGGAAGAACGAGTGAAACGTTTTCAAGAAATCTACAGTAAGTCCAGTTGCCTTGATTTATTCTTTACAGATATACCATGACCTGCATAAATGAGAACCTTCACAGACAAGAATGAATAGAGAAACTGATTTCCTGTCCACACATAAGTTGGACAAATGAAACAGTTGAGGGATTGGATAATTCACAATTTAATACAATTTACATAATGTAGCTTTCTAATGGACTACAGAATAAACATTTTTGTAGAAGTGCTTTAATTCTTAGTTGAATAATTTTGTATACATTGCTTTCACTTACGGCATTTCACTGATCCTGAGCTACAGCTTGTATTATCATACAGAGCAGAATTTATAATTCTGCTGATAGACACTGGAAACTGAAAAACAGTTTAGCTGACTCTTGTAAAGCAGTGGACTGTTTTTACCTATCAGAAATTCTGTACAGTGTCTGCTGAAGAGGTCTTACCTCCTAGACTGAAGTAATCTCTGTGCAATGAACTAGCATGGGATACTAGAAGATTTCTGCTCTAAAGTCAGCAGAATTGAGAATGCAGTTCTATGCAATAGTACAGGTTTTGTACTATCAATTAGGGATGAGCGAATTTCATATTTTGAAATTCGTTTTCGGTTCGGGTTGCGGTATAATGTGAATTGCGTTATGGATTCCGTTATCACAGAGCATAAAGCAATTCCATGAAAGAATGCATAACGGAATGAGTTTAGAGTAGAGTTGAGAGGACACCTGAATGTTCGGGTTCGACGGGTTCGGCCGAACTTCACAAAAAAGTTTGAGTTCTGGACCCGAACTTGACCCCGAACCCCATTGAAGTCAATGGGGCCCCAACTTTGAGCACTAAAATGGCTCTAAAAAAGTCATGGAAAGAGCTAGAGGGCTGCAAATAGCAGCAAAATGTGGTTATGAGCATGGCCAGTGCTCTGCAAACAAATATGGATAGGGAAATACATAAAATACGTAAAAATAAAAAAATAATAATCTTGATCTTGGAGGACGAGGTCCATATGGAGGAGGAGGTGGATGTGGCGGTGTAGGTGGAAGCGGCGGTGGAGGATGAGGAGGTAGCCTACACTGCTTTTTGGTTTTATTTTTTTAATTAGGGTACACCCGAAAACATTGGGAAATATAACCTGTGATAACCCCCTCCAGCCGTGCTAAACAAACGTTCAGACAATACACTGGCTGCAGGGCAGGCCAGCTCCTCCAAGGCGTAAATGGCAAGCTCAGGCCATATGCCCAATTTGGACACCCAGAAGTTGAAGGGGGCAGACCCATCAGTCAGTATGTGTAGGCTTGTGCACATGCATACTGCTCCACCATGTCACACGTCCCTGTGATGTCCACGATCCAATTGGATATCTGCTCTATCAACTTTTAATGTTCTTTTCTGCCCCTACCAAAAAAGAATCTTGATGTATGAGGTGGAGGTCCATATGGACTAGGAGGTTGAGGAGGCGTTGGACGTAGCAGTGTAGGTGGAAGCGGCGGTGGAGGAGGACGAGGTAGCCGACACTGGTTTTTGGTTTTAAATTTTTTATTTATTTATTTTTTAATTAGGGTACATCCCAAAAGAGTGGGAAATATCAAAAATACAACAATGAGCAATTGTGCTGTAGTATAACAATGGCTGGGTAAGGCCGGTATACATGTCTATTCTGCATAAGGTACGGACAAGTCCTGAGGGATCCATGCCTGGTTCATTTTAATGAACGTGAGCTTGTCCACATTGGCTGTGGACAGGCGGCTGCGTTTGTCTGTGATAACGCCCCCTGCCGTGCTAAACACATGTTCAGACAATACACTGGCTGCAGGGCAGTCCAGCACCTCAAAGGCGTAAAGGGCAAGCTCAGGCCATGTGCCCAATTTGGAGACCCAGAAGTTGAAGGAAGCAGACCCGTCATTCAGTACGTGTAGGCGTGTGCACACATACTGCTCCACCATGTTGCTGAAATGCTGCCTCCTGCTAAGACGTTCCATATCAGCTGGTGGTGATGGTTGTTGTGGCGTGCTGACAAAGCTTTTCCACCTTTCGGCCATGCTAACCCTGCCTTCTGAGGTGCTGGTGGTGCCCCAGCTGCATTGGCGACCTCTTCCTTCTGCTCTGCCTTCGCCTTGTGCTTCCACTGTGCCCCCGCTGTCAGGTAGAAATGCCACCAGCAGCTCGTCTACCAGCGTGCGCTTGTACTCGCGCATCTTACGATCACGCTGCAGTGACAGAATTAAGGATGGTACGTTGTCCTTGTAATGGGGATCCAGCAGCGTGGCCACCCAGAAATCAGCACAAGTTAGAATGTGGGAAACTCGGAGGTCGTTGCGGAGACACTGCAGGATTTAATCACTCATGTGTACCAGGCTGCCCAGAGGCAACGACAAGCTGTCCTCTGGTTTGGGTGCCACCCTGCTGTGAACATGGTTCCTCATCCTCCATCTCCTCCTCTTCATCTTCCAGAACTGTGCCCTGGCTGGACAGTTGTGTACCTGGCGTTTGTGGGTGCAGGAACCCACCCTCGGAGCCACTTGTGAATGACTGGCCTGAAATCCTATGAAATGATCCCTCTTCCTCCTCCTGTGCCACATCCTCTTCCATCATCGCCAGAAGTGATTTTTTAAGGAGGCATAGAAGTGGGATAGTAACGCTGAGAACGGCGTTATCGGCACTGGCCATGTTGGTGGAGTACTCGAGATTTCGCTCATTTTCGCACACCACCAGGCCGGGCTTGAGGCGCACTGGCACCAACCACGCATTGGTCTGTTGTTCCATGCCCGTCTACAGCTCCTGTGCGGTGTGGGGTTTGTCCCCCAAACAGATAAGTTTTAAAACTGGCTGCTGTCATTATCTATGGCTGTGCTGAAGTTGGTGGTGAAGGTGTTACGCTGACCGGATGAGGAGGCGGTAGAGGATGAGAAAGCGGAGTAGGAGGAGGAAGCAACAGGAGGCAAAGAGAAGCTCCCTGCAATCCTCAGTGGTGGAAGTGTAGTGTCCCACTAGGTAAATGTGGGCACTACACAAGGGTCAATTGGGCCACGTTGTTCTCCACCTCCTGTGGAACAGTGGCATTGTATTTTACATTACATTTTAATGTATATTGCTATGTTTTATGTGTATTTTCCCTGCTTTATCTGTGTATCAGGCCTGTTAGGGTGAAGTTCCTCCTCCTAGACAGTAGAGGGAGCTAGGAAACCCCTAATATATATAGTCAGGTCCTGTTCAGGGAAAGGGTTGTAGAGTCAGTTCAGAGTGGGCACTTTAGCCAGGCAGGATCTGAAGGCCAGGTTCTGACATGCAGCTAGACAGCCCAGGCTTCTAGTTGCCCCACCAGGAGAAGGGTCTGCCTCCTGAGAGAAACCAAGTTCCCATAACAGAGCAGAGCAGAGCCAGTATTCCAGCCAGACAAGAGAGCTGAAGGGCAGAAGGATTTATTTGAAAGCAAGGACATATACCTGAGGAAGTTTCCCTAACCAAGGATAAAGCCAGCAATAGGGCATACGGGCCTTAGGATAAAGACAGACAGGATTTCTGAGGAATAGTGCAACCTGATCTGTAAGTGTTTAACCCTCTGAGTATCTTGCAAGAACATTGTACCTGCCAATTGATGTCAAGCCTGCATGTTACTGCCTCTTATTTATGGAGCTTTTGACCAAAGACTGTAAATAGTTAACTGTTCCAGTAAAAGGAAGTTTTGGTTCACTGCAACGTGTGTTCCTCCATTATTGCTATAATAAATCGGTGTGCCACCGTTACCGGCACTGGCGTCACGAACTTAAAGGGATCTTGCCACCGGCACTTTAAGCCTGCAACATCCAGGGCACCTCACCTACCACCTGGCCTGGTCCCTACACACAGAGAGTGCCCCAGAGGATTCATGTGCCAGTCTCTCCATCACTGCTGTACGCCTGCCCAGGATCTCCTATGAACTGTGAGTACCAAGAGCAACCCTCGTTTTGCCTATTAACCGTGACCTGCCACTCACTCACCCTGCAGGGCTCCGTACTGCAGAAGGACATGCTATCCGCCTCAGGCCCAGCCACCACTGCATTTACCCAGTGTGCTGTTAGTGAGATATAACGTCCCTGACCGTGCTTACTAAGAAAAGCAGTTGTCGAGGCTCATCTTGTCCCAAGTTGCAATGGAAGCACGGATATTCGCCAAGAACTAAGCGATGGTAGAAATATAAATGAAGAAGAAGATCCAGCTTCCAGACAACGTATAGATGCTTTAATGAAAGAGTGCTAAAATCCAGACATGTACATCAGGTCTACGCGTTTCAGATCAATAAATTCAGATCCTTACTCAAGATAGTGTGAGACACTGGCCTTAAATAAGGGGCAGGTCAAACATGTCAGGTGGACGCAATCAGCAACAGCTTCACCTCTGAGACGTAAAAGCATATATTAAAAAAGACTTTAAAAAAACAGCAATGTACCAGGGTCAATAATGCAGTATGAGATCGTGCCTGAGGTTAAGACTCATTGGTACACAGGTACCCATGGTGAAGATCCAATAAGATTCTCTATTTAAAAGAACTCTCCTATGATCACCTCCATGTTTAGGGAATTTGACTCGTTCCACCCCTTGCACTACAAGGCCACTAGTATCACCTGCATGACAAGCCGCATAATGTGAACTGACCGCAGAAACATTTCTGGTCAGTGCATGCGGAATCTCAGAAATATGCCTGCGAATCCTGGTTTTAAGGCTGTTAGAAGTGCAGCCTATATTCTGTAGGCGGCATATCATGCAGGTGACACAATACACCACAAAATTAGTGTTACAGTTAATATACTGTTTCAATGTGAAGGTTTTTTGGTTGAACGTAGAGACAACAGTTTGGCCAATTAATAAATGATTGCAACAGGTGCAAATGCGGTGCCCGCATTTGTTATTTCCTTTGAAACGTAACCAACTCTGCTGTATCTGGGAGTCATTCAAAAACAAACTAGGGCTAACACGTTGGCCCAAAGTGGGCGCTCGACGGGCGATACATTTGATATTAGAGCTAAGAACATCAGACCACTGTCCATCCATGCGCAACATGGACAGATGTTTTCTGATTATGTGACAGATCTGTGCTGTATTCAACACTGTAATTTGTGGAAAATACTGGGGCCCTATTCTTAGAGACTTCACTATTAGAATTGAAGTGGCTACTAAACTTATTTTTTGGAAAAACTAAATCCGCCCGTGATTTGAGCTTGACTTGTGCCCTGGCCTGTAACAGACTGCTATTGCTGTATCCACGGGCAACAAGACGCTCAGCAACTGAATTGAGCTCTTCTTTAAAGCTCGCATCACTGGAGCAATTCCGTCTGAGGCGTATAAATTCGCCTCTAGGAATATTGCGGACAACATGAGCAGGATGACATGAGGATGCAAAGAGAGTGCTGTTTCCTGCAGTCTCCTTGCGGTAAGTGCGGGTGACTATATTAGATTCAGTGACATTGCCCATCAAAGTCAGATCCAAAAATGCAATGGATGTACAATTGAAATTAATACTGAATTTCAGATTGTTATTTAGGAACTCCTCAAACAGTGGTATGGCAGTGTGGTCACCTGACCAAATGAACAATAAGTCATCGATATAACGGCCATACCACTGTAATGAGGGGGCCCAAATATTGTGGTCTGAAAAAAGATAACATTGTTCCCACCATGCCATAGAAACGCTGGTGCGTTGTAGGAAAAAGCGGTGGTTGAACATGAATACATTATGTTTAAGCAGAAAGTGAACAACATCACATATGTAGTCCTGAAATTCCACGCTGTCCCTGACCATGCTTACTGGTCCATGTATCCGTAGTTAGGTGGACCTTGCCACAGATGGCGTTGCGCAGTGCACACCTGATTTTGTCCCCCACTTGGTTGTGAAGGGAAGGCATGGCTCGCCTGGAAAAGTAGTGGAGGCTGGGCACGACGTACTGTGGGACAGCCACTGCCATAAGGCTTTTAAAACTCTCCGTCTCGCATGAGTCGGATAAGGGAAAACCTTAAGAGATGGTCCAAGGGCCTATTTACTTGGTTCAGTCGTTGTGTCATCTTTAAAATGAATGTTCTTCCGCGTCTGTTGTATCTCTTCCAGACTCTCCCCATTCACGTACCAGCTAGTTTCTTTGATACTGCACATCGTGGCCTTTTTAAATCCATTTGGGCTGGGAGGAACCCGGGACTGACCAGATCCCTGCTCCATGTTCCGAGGGATAAAGGAGGATTAGGGATACCTGATTTACGGAAATATTATGCTGCTTCTATGCTCCAACAGGTGGTAGACTGGTTCCCGGCATGCTCCATTCAAACAATGGGTCTCCACTGAACAGCTCTCTTCCCAGACTCCTCTGGCTCACTTACCGTGGACTGGTAGAAAAAACCCCACTACACTCTCCACTCACCCTGTCATTGGACCAACTTTACTTCTATTCCACAAATATCAACACGTGTCCATGATCTCCCCAACACCTTCCCCAATGTTTCCTATCCTGGGACACCCAGACTTCACAGCAGGTTGTTCGGGGGGCCCATTTGTACAATGGCGATCGAGTGGTAGATGTTGCGCACATTTCTTTAGAACCTCCGGACGGTTGTTCACATATGCTGAACTGTCGGGGCTGTCTGACCCCTGTGCCCTCGGACCATGGAGATCTAGGCAACTACATCACTTCCTCTATCCCCTCTTCCCCGGGCCTTGATAGATCCCTTAAGCCATTTGAAAAAAACGTGTATAGGCTCAGGAGTACACTGCGTGCAGAATTATTAGGCAAATGAGTATTTTGACCACATCATCCTCTTTATGCATGTTGTCTTACTCCAAGCTGTATAGGCTCGAAAGCCTACTACCAATTAAGCATATTAGGTGATGTGCATTTCTGTAATGAGAAGGGGTGTGGTCTAATGACATCAACACCCTATATTAGGTGTGCATAATTATTAGGCAACTTCCTTTCCTTTGGCAAAATGGGTCAAAAGAAGGACTTGACAGGCTCAGAAAAGTAAAAAATAGTGAGATATCTTGCAGAGGGATGCAGCACTCTTAAAATTGCAAAGCTTCTGAAGCGTGATCATCGAACAATCGAGCGTTTCATTCAAAATAGTCAACAGGGTCGCAAGAAGCGTGTGGAAAAACCAAGGCGCAAAATAACTGCCCATGAACTGAGAAAAGTCAAGCGTGCAGCTGCCAAGATGCCACTTGCCACCAGTTTGGCCATATTTCAGAGCTGCAACATCACTGGAGTGCCCAAAAGCACAAGGTGTGCAATACTCAGAGACATGGCCAAGCTAAGAAAGGCTGAAAGACGACCACTACTGAACAAGACACACAAGCTGAAACGTCAAGACTGGGCCAAGAAATATCTCAAGACTGATTTTTCTAAGGTTTTATGGACTGATGAAATGAGAGTGAGTCTTGATGGGCCAGATGGATGGGCCCGTGGCTGGATTGGTAAAGGGCAGAGAGCTCCAGTCCGACTCAGACGCCAGCAAGGTGGAGGTGGAGTACTGGTTTGGGCTGGTATCATCAAATATGAGCTTGTGGGGCCTTTTCGGGTTGAGGATGGAGTGAAGCTCAACTCCCAGTCCTACTGCCAGTTTCTGGAAGACACCTTCTTCAAGCAGTGGTACAGGAAGAAGTCTGCATCCTTCAAGAAAAACATGATTTTCATGCAGGACAACGCTCCATCACACGCGTCCAAGTACTCCACAGCGTGGCTGGCAAGAAAGGGTATAAAAGAAGAAAATCTAATGATATGGCCTCCTTGTTCACCTGATCTGAACCCCATTGAGAACCTGTGGTCCATCATCAAATGTGAGATTTACAAGGAGGGAAAACAGTACACCTCTCTGAACAGTGTCTGGGAGGCTGTGGTTGCTGCTGCACGCAATGTTGATGGTGAACAGATCAAAACACTGACAGAATCCATGGATGGCAGGCTTTTGAGTGTCCTTGCAAAGAAAGGTGGCTATATTGGTCACTGATTTGTTTTTGTTTTGTTTTTGAATGTCAGAAATGTATATTTGTGAATGTTGAGATGTTATATTGGTTTCACTGGTAAAAATAAATAATTGAAATGGGTATATATTTGTTTTTTGTTAAGTTGCCTAATAATTATGCACAGTAATAGTCACCTGCACACACAGATATCCCCCTAAAATAGCTAAAACTAAAAACAAACTAAAAACTACTTCCAAAAATATTCAGCTTTGATATTAATGAGTTTTTTGGGTTCATTGAGAACATGGTTGTTGTTCAATAATAAAATGAATCCTCAAAAATACAACTTGCCTAATAATTCTGCACTCCCTGTATACCGTCATTCTCTCTCAAAATTCTATAAAGCGTTAGTATTACCTGAAGTGGACTTCCGCCCTCCTTATACTGACAAGTGGATTCAGGATTTGCAAGTTGATATCTCCTCTGACCAATGGTCCAAACTGTTTCAATTGGCTCATAAATCATCCATTGCCAGTAAGTATCAAGTAGCCAGCTATAAAATACTATGAAGATGGAATTATGTTCCGACCCGTCTTCAGAAAATGTTTCCGACGACGTCCTCATTATGCTGGCGTTGCGAAGCATCTCAAGGCTCGTTGCTTCATATTTTCTGGCAATGTGACAAAATCAAACGTTTCTGGGAATCAATCCACAAGACCTTGGCAACTATTTTTTCTTTTTCCGTACCAAACACATCAGGTTTTTTCTTATTATTTATTTTGGACTTACCTTTGCGCTTACTCCGTCGGTCCTGCTTGCCGAGCATAGGCCCCAGATGTAGGGTATTGCCAAAAATAGGTGCTTTTTTAAACCCAGAAAATTATTGCAGTATTTCAAGCTTGTATTTAACAATGACAGATGCAGAAAACGCCGCAAATTTAGTATTTTGCCTGAAATGGGTGTTTTTTTAAATAGAATAATATAACAGCAGTATCTAACGCGTGTATTTCACACTGACAGATGCAGCAAAGGCTGCAAATTTAGTATTTTGCCCAAAAAGGGTGTTTTTTAAAACCCAGAAAATTGTTGCAGTATTTCAAGCTTATATTTCACACTGACAAATGCAGCATAGGCCTGAGATGTAGGGTATTGCAAACAATGGGTGCTTTTTTAAACCCAGAAAATTATTACAGTATTTCAAGCTTGTATTTAACACTGACAGATGCAGCAAACGTCGCAAACTTTGTATTTTGCCCAAAATTTGTGTTTTTTTTTAATAACTGAATATAACAGTAGTATCTAACGCAGGGGTGGGCAATTATTTTTTCGATGGGGCCACATGAGAAACTGAAAATATTTTGGAGGGCCGGGCCAAAAGGCTAAACTCAATACTGCATAAAATCAATTGTATTTCTTTATAAAAAGCAGTAAATATCATTGTTGGACAACTGGTACGAGTACTTGTTATAGTTAAACAATGAAAAAGTGAGGTTGCCTTACAAGAAAAAAATTTAAATTTATTAAACAAAATTTCCCAAAACAATGAACATTTTTCACTATTTGTGACTCATATTAGTGAAAGCCATTGTCCCCCTGTGAATCCAGCCATTGTCCCCTGTGAATCCAGCCATTGTCCCCTGTGAATCCAGCCATTGTCCAATGTGAATCCAGCCATTGTCCCCTGTGAATCCAGCCATTGTCCCCTGTGAATCCAGCCATTGTCCCCTGTGAATCCAGCCATTGTCCCCCTGTGAATCCAGCCATTGTCCCCCTGTGAATCCAGCCATTGTCCCCCTGTGAATCCAGCCATTGTCCCCTGTGAATCCAGCCATTGTCCCCCTGTGAATCCAGCAATTGTCCCCCTGTGAATCCAGCCATTGTCCCCCTGTGAATCCAGCCATTGTCCCCCTGTGAATCCAGCCATTGTCCCCTGTGAATCCAGCCATTGTCCCCTGTGAATCCAGCCATTGTCCCCCTGTGAATCCAGCCATTGTCCCCCTGTGAATCCAGCCATTGTCCCCCTGTGAATCCAGCCATTGTCCCCCTGTGAATCCAGCCATTGTCCCCCTGTGAATCCAGCAATTGTCCCACTGTGAATCCAGCCATTGTCCCCATGTGAATCCAGCCATTGTCCCCTGTGAATCCAGCCATTGTCCCCCTGTGAATCCAGCCATTGTCCAATGTGAATCCAGCCATTGTCCCCTGTGAATCCAGCCATTGTCCCCTGTGAATCCAGCCATTGTCCCCTTGTGTACAGAACACCCCCCCGGCCCCCCCATCATATACAGAACACCCCCCCCCCCCCTTACAATAGTACACCCCCCTCCCCCCCACCTTGCCTTTAGAAACGTAATGCTCAGAGATGATCAGCCATGTGTTAGTCACACTGACTACACACAGCACAGGGGGAGGCGGCCGCAGCTTCATGCTTGTCGGCTCTGTGACTGTCAGTGTCAGACAGTCACAGCCGATACTATGAGAGCCGCGGGCGCTGCGCTGTTACAGAGAAGGGAATAATTGCGGCCGGCCGGGTCCCGGGTACGGCTCGCACGAGGCACCCCCCCCCCTGCTGTGTCTTACCTAGACAGTACTGCCGCTGACGCTGCCTCCCTGCCACAGCGCCATGCCACACGCAGCACGCCGAGTCGGAAGTCCTCTTCATTCGCGGAGGAGGGGTATCGTTGCTTGGCACGCCTCTGGCTCCGCCCGGGGGCCGGATTAAAAGGTCCGCCGGGCCGTATACGGCCCGCGGGCCGTAGTTTGCCCAGGTCTGATCTAACGTGTGTATTTCACACTGACAGATGCAGCAAAGGCTGGAAATTTAGTATTTTTCCTAAAAAGGGTGTTTTTTTAAACCCAGAAAATTATTGCAGTATTTCAAGCTTATATTTCACACTGACAAATGCTGCAAAGGCACCAGATGTAGGATATTGCCAAAAATGTGTGTTTTTTTAAACCCAAAATATTATTGAAATGTTTCAAGCTTGTATTTCACACTAACAAATGCAGCATAGGCCCCAGATGTAGGGTATTGTCAAAAATGGGTGCTTTTTTAAACCCAGAAAACATATGCTGTGCTGGTGCACTGAGCTTGCATAAAATGGCCGCCGACGCCAACCTAACTAACAGATGGAAAAAAGTTATTTTTCTGTGTCACTGGGCTCAGGGCAGGGTAAAAAGATTGTGCACTGTACCCACAAAACAAAATCTATGTAGATCGCTGAGTTAACAAGCACTTCAGATTAAAGATTCTGTCCTATTCTCTCACTTTACAGTTCGAGTTCGCTCAACACTAGTTTAGAGGCATTCCGTTATTCATTCCGTCATAGTAGAAGTCTATGGCTTGCATAACGGATCCGTCCCGTTTTCCATTATGCAGGAGAGGACTCCAGCATAACGGAAACCGGACAGATCAGTTATGCAGGCCATAGACTTCTATTATGACGAAATGAATAACGGAATGCCTCTAAAGGAATTCTGTTATGCATTCCGTCATGGAATTGCATTATGGTCCGTGGTAACGGAATCTATAACGCAATTCACATTTTACCAAACCCCGAACCGAAAACGAATTTCAAAATATGAAATTCGCTCATCCCTATTATCAATTCTTGATTCTACTTTTTCTTACTTTTTAGTTGATATTATTTCAGCAGCTCTTCAGGAAGGCGAGAAGCAGGCAACAGAAGCCATGCACGTGTTTTCTCACATCAGTACTTGTGGGATGTTTAGAACTAGGCACTGGTGAATGGCTGTTACATATTTCTCCCTATGTTCTATCAAAGGGTCTACCAGGCAAATAAGCTCCAGCAGATGTTTAATCCGTGAATTCCATCTAGCCTGGTGTCCACTATGACAGGCCAATTGCATTTACATTATTCTGCTGCGTTGGCTGTGCAAAGTGTCCCAGGCAATCTATCTTTAAAACTCAATGGATAGAAAAACCTCACTAGAATGCATGAGACTTAGATAACATGGTATGAAGCTGCTTTGCTTATATGTGATATACAGGTTGTATCGGAGTGCCTCTTCCTTGTAATTTTTGGCAGCACTTGCACTTTATATACAAGTAAATATACAGGAAAGAATGTTTCCTAACAATGTTTCCTCTAAAATCGATTTTATCTTCGGTTTTGTGCATATTATTGTCAGTCTGTAAAAGTGGCGTATTATTCGGACAACAGCGTTCCCAGCAGCGACCTGGGAGTCTAAGATGCATCCAGACATCCTCCCCATGCTGTTCCCAAACCATTTTGGTGGTGTTTCCATCAATTTCTGACCTTTTCCTATGAACTAGGCACCCTCCCCTCTTCAGAGCAGGTGGTGCCTGGTTTAATGCTCGGGTTCTTTACAGGACGGCCACTCCTAGGGAGAGTAGCAGCAGTGCTGAACTTTCTCCATTTATAGACAATTTGTCTTAACGTGGACTGATGAACAGCAAGGCTTTTGGAGATACTTTTATAACCCTTTCCAGCTTTATGCAAGTCAACAATTCTTAATCATAGGTCTTCTGAGAGCTCTTTTGTGCGAGGCATCATTCACATCAGGCAATGCTTCTTGTGAAAAGCAAACCCAGAACTGGTGTGTGTTTTTTATAGGGCAGGGCAGCTGTAACAAACACCTCCAATCTTATCTCATTGATTGGACTCCAGTTGGCTGACACCTCACTCCAATTAGCTATTGGAGATGTCATTAGTCTAGGGGTTCACATACTTTTTCCAGCTGCACTATGAATATTTACATGGTGTTAAATAAAAACATGGTAACATTTAATTCTTTATGTGTTATTAGTTTAAGCAGACTGTGTGCAGAAATCCATATCATTCCAAAGGGTTCACATACTTTTTCTTGCAACTGTATCAATCTGCTCAGCTCCTCCTGCTCTATAACATATTGCCTCCAGGATGCACTGGACAAAAGTGTTGTGATACATCCACATTGCACCTATGGGAGCTTTTATGACATCCCATTCTAAATTCTTAGGCATTAATATGGAGCTGGTCCCCCATTTACAGTTAAAACTACTTCCACTCTTCTGGGAAGGCTTTCTACAAGATCTTTAAGTTTGTCTGTGGGAATTGTTGCCCATTCATCCAGGAGAGCATTTAAAAGGTCAGACACTGATGATGGGCAAGACAGCCTGGCTTGTAATCTCTGTTCTAGTTCATTCTAAAGGTGTTCATTGAGGTTGAGGTAAGAGCTCTGGGCAGGCTAGATAAATAATTTCACATCAAATTCAACCTTTATGGTCCTTGTTTTGTGCACTGGGGAACAGAACTAAAATAGAAAAAGGCGTTTCTCAAACTATTTTCCATAAAGTTGGCAGCATAGAATTAGCCAAAATCTCTTGCTCCAAGATTTCCTCTCACAGGAACTAAGTAGCATAGAGCAACCCCTGAAAAACAACCCCATAGTATTATCTATCCTCCACCAAACTTTATAGATGGCACAATGCAGGCAGGTAACCTTCTGCTGGCGTTTACCAAACCCAGACTCGTCCATCAGATCACCAGTAGTGATGGATGAAGATCGGACGGGAAGTTTTACGAACGCGCATTCGCGATCAAATGTTTACGAACTGCGCGTTTGCGGCGGGCCCCATTCACTTTAATGGCAGGCGAACCTGAAAAACCTTCAGGTCATATTTGCAGCCACCAAAATAGTCCTACAACATGGACAGTGACATACCAGAGGGGTATCAATGGAAAAAAAATACCCACAAAAAATATGTATTTTAATCAGGGGCTATTTTTATGTGTCTCAAAAATGTGCCCTGCTGGAGCCTAGAAATTTTTTATTTAGGCCACGGGAGTACAGGCCGCAAAAATTAGGCATTCACCTGACAGAAAAAAACAAGCGATTATGTGGCTGGAGGTATATTAGGCGGTCAGTGGATAACAATTTTACTGTAGGCCAGTGGAGTACAGGCCCCAAAAATTATGCATTCACCTGACAGAAAAGAACAAGCGATTATGTAGCTGGAGGTATATTAGGCGGTCAGTGGATAACAATTTTACTGCAGGCCAGTGGAGTACAGGCCCCAAACATTAGGCATTCCCCGGACAGAAAATAACAAGTGATTATGTGGCTGGAGGTATATTAGGCGGTCAGTGGATAACAATTTAACTTAAGGCCAGTGGAGTACAGGCCCCAAAAATTATGCATTCACCGGACAGAAAAGAACAAGTGATTATGTGGCTGTAGGTATATTAGGCGGTCAGTAGATAACAATTTTACTGCAGGCCAGTGGAGTACAGGCCCCAAACATTAGGCATTCACCGGACAGAAAAGAACAAGTGATTATGTGGCTGGAGGTATATTAGACGGTCAGTGGATAACAATTTTACTGTAGACCAGTGGAGTACAGGCCCCAAAATATATGCATTCACCTGACAGAAAAGAACAAGTGATTATGTGGCTGGAGGTATATTAGACGGTCAGTGGATAACAATTTTACTGCAGGCCAGTGGAGTACAGGCCCAAAACATTAGGCATTCACCTGACAGAAAAGAACAAGTGATTATGTGGCTGGAGGTATATTAGACGGTCAGTGGATAACAATTTTACTGTAGACCAGTGGAGTACAGGCCCCAAAATATATGCATTCACCGGACAGAAAAGAACAAGTGATTATGTGGCTGGAGGTATATTAGACGGTCAGTGGATAACAATTTTACTGCAGGCCAGTGGAGTACAGGCCCCAAACATTAGGCATTCACCGGACAGAAATGAACAAGTGATTATGTGGCTGGAGGTATATTAGGCGGTCAGTGGATAACAATTTTACTGCAGGCCAGTGGAGTACAGACCCCAAACATTAGGCATTTACCGGTCAGAAAAGAACAAGTAATTATGTGGCTGGAGGTATATTAGACGGTCAGTGGATAACAATTTTTCTGCAGGCCAGTGGAGTACAGGCCCCAAAAATTTTGCATTCACCTGACAGAAAAGAACAAGTGATTATGTGGCTGGAGGTATATTAGGCGGTCAGTGGATAACAATTTTACTGCAGGCCAGTGGAGTACAGGCCCCAAACATTAGGCATTCACCGGACAGAAAAGAACAAGTGATTATGTGGCTGGAGGTATATTAGACGGTCAGTGGATAACAATTTTACTGTAGGCCAGTGGAGTACAGGCCCCAAAAATTATTTATTCACCTGACAGAAAAGAACAAGTGATTATGTGGCTGGAGGTATATTAGGCGGTCAGTGGATAACAATTTTACTGCAGGCCAATGGAGTACAGGCCCCAAACATTAGGCATTCACCGGACAGAAAAGAACAAGTGATTATGTGTCTGGAGGTATATTAGACGGTCAGTGGATAACAATTTTACTGTAGGCCAGTGGAGTACAGGCCCCAAACATTAGGCATTCACCTGACAGAAAAGAACAATGATTATGTGTCTGGAGGTATATTAGATGGTCAGTGGATAACAATTTTACTGTAGGCCAGTGGAGTACAGGCCCCAAACATTATGCATTCACCTGACAGTAAAGAACAAGTGATTATGTGGGTGGAGGTATATTAGGCGGTCAGTGGATAAACATTTTACTGCAGGCCAGTGGAGTACAGGCCCCAAACATTAGGCATTCACCGGATAGAAAAGAACAAGTGATTATGTGGGTGGAGGTATATTAGGCGGTCAGTGGATAACAATTTTACTGCAGGCCAGTAGAGTACAGGCCCCAAAAATTATGCATTCATCTGACAGAAAATAACAAGTGATTATGTGGCTGGAGGTATATTAGGCGGTCAGTGGATAACAATTTTACTGCAGGCCAGTGGAGTACAGGCCCCAAACATTAAGCATTCACCGGACAGAAAAGAACAAGTGATTATGTGGCTGGAGGTATATTAGATGGTCAGTGGATAACAATTTTACTGTAGGCCAGTGGAGTACAGGCCCCAAACATTAGGCATTCACCGGACAGAAATGAACAAGTGATTATGTGGCTGGAGGTATATTAGGCGGTCAGTGGATAACAATTTTACTGCAGGCCAGTGGAGTACAGACCCCAAACATTAGGCATTTACCGGTCAGAAAAGAACAAGTAATTATGTGGCTGGAGGTATATTAGACGGTCAGTGGATAACAATTTTTCTGCAGGCCAGTGGAGTACAGGCCCCAAAAATTTTGCATTCACCTGACAGAAAAGAACAAGTGATTATGTGGCTGGAGGTATATTAGGCGGTCAGTGGATAACAATTTTACTGCAGGCCAGTGGAGTACAGGCCCCAAACATTAAGCATTCACCGGACAGAAAAGAACAAGTGATTATGTGGCTGGAGGTATATTAGGCGGTCAGTGGATAACAATTTTACTGCAGGCCAATGGAGTACAGGCCCCAAACATTAGGCATTCACCGGACAGAAAAGAACAAGTGATTATGTGTCTGGAGGTATATTAGACGGTCAGTGGATAACAATTTTACTGCAGGCCAGTGGAGTACAGGCCCCAAACATTAGGCATTCACCAGACAGAAAAGAACAAGCGATTATGTGGCTGGAGGAATATTAGGCGGTCAGTGGATAACAATTTTTCTGCAGGGCAGTGGAGTACAGGCCCCAAACATTAGGCATTCACCGAACAGAAGAGAACAAGTGATTATGTGGCTGGAGGTATATTAGACGGTCAGTGGATAACAATTTTACTGTAGGCCAGTGGAGTACAGGCCCCAAACATTATGCATTCACCTGACAGAAAAGAACAAGTGATTATGTGTCTGGAGGTATATTAGATGATCAGTGGATAACAATTTTACTGTAGGCCAGTGGAGTACAGGCCCCAAACATTATGCATTCACCTGACAGTAAAGAACAAGTGATTATGTGGGTGGAGGTATATTAGGCGGTCAGTGGATAAACATTTTACTGCAGGCCAGTGGAGTACAGGCCCCAAACATTAGGCATTCACCGGATAGAAAAGAACAAGTGATTATGTGGGTGGAGGTATATTAGGCGGTCAGTGGATAACAATTTTACTGCAGGCCAGTAAAGTACAGGCCCCAAAAATTATGCATTCACCTGACAGAAAAGAACAAGTGATTATGTGGCTGGAGGTATATTAGGCGGTCAGTGGATAACAATTTTACTGCAGGCCAGTGGAGTACAGGCCCCAAACATTAAGCATTCACCGGACAGAAAAGAACAAGTGATTATGTGGCTGGAGGTATATTAGACGGTCAGTGGATAACAATTTTACTGTAGGCCAGTACAGGCTCCAAAAATTAGGCATTCGCCTGACAGAAAAAAACTTGTGATGATGTGGCTGGAGGTACGATAGGCTGTCACCGGCTAAAAATTTTACTGTAGGCCAGGGGAGTACAGGCCCCAAACATTATGCATTCACCTGACAGAAAAGAACAAGTGATTATGTGGCTGGAGGTATATTAGATGGTCAGTGGATAACAATTTTACTGTAGGCCAGTGGAGTAGAGGCCCCAAAAATTAGGCATTCACCTGACAGAAAAGGCCTTTTATGCTGCTGTATATACATAAGACAAGGATCATTCTTTGTTCTGCGTAGTGGCGGATATGTGTGGGCTGGCATGAGGAAATTCAATTACACGTGGTCGTCACAGGTGTTGAATTCCTCTGAGATCCATGCCTCATTCATTTTTAGAAATGTGAGGTAGTCCACACTGTCGTGAGCTTGGCGAGTGCGCTTATCGGTCACTATCCCCCCTGCTGCGCTGAACGTCCTTTCGGACAGGACACTGGACGAGGGGCAAGCCAAGAGTTCCATGGCAAATTGTGCTAGCTCTGGCCACAGGTCAAGCCTGCACACCCAGTAGTCTAGAGGTTCCTCGCTTCTCAGAGCGTCCACATCGGCCGTTAACCCGATGTAGTCGGACACCTGTCGGTCTAGGTGTTCCCTGAGGCTGGATCCAGGGGGCGGCTCTCGATGGGATGGCTGCAAGAATCATCTCATATCTGAAGAGACCAACACATCTTTAAACCGCCCTCTTCTTGCAGGCGCTGTAGGATTGGTACCCGCACCTGTTTTGCAGTGGGTCGAAAATTCCTCTGCCAGCACCCACAACTGCAGAATGCAGCATCTTTTGCAGCAAGGCCTGGAAATGCTGCATTCTGACAGCCCTCTGTGATGCTGGTAACATGTCCGCCATTTTGTGTTTGTACCAGGGGTCTAAGTCGTTGCCACCCAGTACTTGTTCTTGCCCTTTATGCCTTTCATACGAGGGGTCCCTCTTCAAACACTGGAGCATGAAGGCCCCCATTTTCACTAAATTGGAAACGGTGGAGCGCCCTGGCTCCTGCTCATCACCCTGGAGAATGTCGTCCTCGGTCTCCTCCCCCCAGCCACGGACAACAGCAGGGATCCCTGAAAAGTTTAAAGTCCACCTCAAAGCCTACTCTCCTTGCTCCTCCTCCTCCTCCCCCCAGCCACCATCCTCCTCTGACTCCTCTTCAGACTCCTGCTGACTTGTCTCAGATGGAGTAGCCCCCCTGGGAATTCATTCAGCATTGCGACTTCCTCATCTTCCTGCTCCTGCTCCACGACGGCTTGATCAATGACACAACGCAATGCAAGCTCCAGAAAGAAGGTGTAAGGTACGATGTCACTGATGGTGCCCTGGCTGCGACTGACCAGTTTGGTGATTTCATCAAATGGCCGCAGAAGTCTGCATGCATCGCGCATGAACAACCACTGGCGCAGTGAAAAGAAACCAAGCTCCCCAGAACCTGTCCTGCTGCAGAGTTCGTATCGGTAGTCTTTAACGGCACGATGCTGCTGGAGCAGCCTATTAAGAATATACAAGGTGGAGTTCCAGCGAGTCGGTCTGTCACAAATCAGACGTCTGACAGGCAGGTGGTGTCGCTGCTGTGCGTCAGCAAGGCGAGCCATGGCCGTGTAAGATCTTCTAAAATGGCCAGATATATTTCTGGCCTGCCGTAAGACGTCCTGGACACCGGGGTGTTTGGCAACGAATCGCTGCACGACTAAGGTCAGGACGTGTGCCATCCACGGAATGTGTGTCCTTTTGCCCTGTTTCAGCGCACTCAGCAGATTGGCGCCGTTGTTGCACACCACTTTACCAACTGTCAAATTGAGCGGGGTTAGCAACTGATCAGCCTGTGACTGCAGAGCTGAAAGCAGTGCAGGACCGGTGTGGCTCTTGGCTTCCAGGCACAACAGCTGCAGCACAGCATGACAACATCTCACCTGGCACGTTGAATAGGTTCTGGGGAGCTTGGGGGGGGTGCAGCGGAAGAGGCGGTAGCAGTGGAAAAGGAGGAGTCAGCCAAGGAGAAGACGGAGGATGGAGTAGGAGGAGGAGAAGAAAAGGCAGGTCTGCATGCAATCCGTTGCGGTAACACCAAATCCACACAGGTGCCACGGGTTACATGCTTGACGGCCATCAGAAGGTTCACCCAGTGGGTAGTAAAATTTATGTACCTTCCCTGCCCGTGTTTCCTAGACCACATGTCTGTGGTCAGATGTATCTTGGCACCGACACTGTGTGTCAGAGATATATTCAATTGCTGCTAAACGTGGCCATATAGCTCTGGGATGCCCTTCTGGGAGAAATATTTCCTTACGGGGACCTTCCATTGCGGTGTGCCAATGGCCACAAATTTTTTAAAGACCTCCGAGTCCACCAGTTTATATGGCAGTAGTTGGCGGGCTAGCAGTTCCGACAAGCCAGCGGTCAGCCGTTTGGCAAGAGGGTTATCCGGCGTCATCAACTTTTTACGCTCGAACACTTGGGCCACAGAAGCCTGCCTTCTGCCAGATGAACGCAACGACGGCACGGTGGAAGGTGGAGTAAAGGACAAATGGAAGGAGAGAGGAGAAGGAGAAGAGGCAGGACGTGGAGCGCCGGGAGTGTGGCTTTGTGGGTTCTGATGGCGTTGCTCCCACTGGGCTCGGTGATGGGAGGCCAGGTGCCTTCTTAAGGCGGTCGTCCCTAGGTGAGTGTTGGGCTTACTGCGACTTATGCGTTGACAGCACAGGCTGCAGATGGCAACACTATTATCAGCAGCTGACACGTTAAAAAAAGCCCACACTGAGGAGCCATGTGGCGGCGTCCTGGGAGCGCAAGATGTGACCATGCATGGTAGATGGCTCGCTCCAGATACATTTGCAGTTTGCTTTTTGCCTCCTGTGCACTGCGAGTTCTGCCTGCTTCTCCTCCCTATCTGCTGCTCTCTCTCTCTCCCTCTGAACTCCCCTCCTCTTCCTCTCTTGTGGTCACCCATGTGACGTCCATCGACTCGTCATCATCGTCACCTTCACCACCACTGACATTAGAGATCTCTGAGTAGGCAGCAACAGCGGGGACCACCCTCCTTGGGCTGATCTGTGTACTGTCATCCGACCGCTGGGTGGCGGCCATTGCTACCTCCTCTTCCTCATCCGAAGCCAAGAATGACTGCGCATCATTAAGGTCTGGGAATTTATGGGAAAATAATTCCTCTGACTCGAGTGGAGGGGCTATGGTAGTGGTGGTGGTGGTGGTGTCTCTGGGGGTGCACACAGCAGAGTGAGGAGGGTGCAGATACAGAGGATGAGGAGGGTGCAGAAGCGGAAGGCTGAGTGAGACACTCAACCAACTCTGGTGCGGTCTTTGAAGTAATCGCATGCACCTTCTCCAACTTCCCACTTAGGCTCTGGCCTGGTGCACCTGCCCGACCCCTACCACCCCTATTGAAAGGCCTGCCTCTTCCTCTGCCTGTCATTTTCAAAATGACCCTGTTCCAAAGTCCCTAGAGAAGAGCAGTATTTGTGAAAGCAGGTATATCGCAGGCCTCAATCAGTATTTGGTGGAAGCTGGTATATCAGACCCCTCAATCAGTATTTTGTGGAAGCAGATATATAGAACCCCTTAATCAGTATTTTGTATAAGCAGGTATATTGCACCCCTCAATCAGTATTTTGTGTAAACAGGTATATAGAACACCTGAATCAATATTTAGTGGAAGCAGGTATATCGCACCCCTCAATCAGTATTTTGTGAAAGCAGGTATATCGCACCCCTCAATCAGTATTTTGTGGAAGCAGGTATATAGAACACCTGAATCAATATTTGGTGGAAGCAGGTATATTGCACCCCTCAATCAGTATTTTGTGGAAGCCAATGTATTGCAGGCCTCAATCAATATTTGGTGGACGCAGGTATATCGCACCCCTCAATCACTATTTGGTGGAAGCAGGTATATCGCACCCCTTAATCAGTATTTTGTGGAAGCAGGAATATCACACCCCTCAATCAGTATTTTGTGGAAGCAGGTATATCAAACCCCTTAATCAGTATTTTGTGGAAGCAATTATATAGAACCCCTTAATCAATATTTTGTGGAAGCAGGTATATAGAACACCTGAATCAATATTTGGTGGAAGCAGGTATATCACACCCCTCAATCAATATTTTGTGGAAGCCGGTGTATTGCAGGCCTCAATCAATATTTGGTGGAAGCAGGTATATCGCACCCCTCAATCAGTATTTTGTGGAATCAGGTATATAGAACCCCTTAATCAGTATTTTGTAGAAGCAGGTATATCCCACCCCTCAATCAGTATTTTGTGGAAACAGGTATATAGAACACCTGAATCAATATTTGGTGGAAGCAGGTATATCACGCCCCTAAATCGGTATTTTGTGGAAGCAGGTATATCAAACCCCTTAATCAGTATTTTGTGGAAGCAGGTATATCACACACCTCAATCTGTATTTTGTGGAAGCAAAAAAAAAACATGCAAAAACAAGTCCAATGGATGTCAATAAGGCAAAGATACCAGAAAATGAGGGGGAAAAAACTCCATACCAGGAATGTGAAGCAATTTTTTTTTTAAAAAGCTACAAAAAAATGTAACTCAAGTGTCAAAAAACACATTGTGCTGCATTTAATAATTCTCAGACTTCTGGAACTGGCATTTTTTACCTAAAAATGGCAGTAAAAAAACACAAAAAAAGGGGAGGAGATTTATTTTCAATATGCGCCAGAAAACTGGAATTAAAAAGTCATAAACCCCAGGATTGTGACTTTTTAAAGGCCATTCCAGCCCCCAAAAATTGAGCAAATAGCATTTTACCTCCTCCCTTGTCTTTTTTCCCATAATGGGGACCTGTTGGGGGCTTGTTTTGGGTGGGGCCATCACCTGGGAGATTAATCAGTTTCCTTATGTAAATGATAACTGAAATCTACACTAGCTACAAGCTGACCTTGATTTTAATCTAGGCACACAGACTGCCGGAGGTTGCTCATAATTTATGACAAGAAGTGAGCCTTGTCATAAATTAAGCACATCCTCCAGCGGCACAAGGGATATCAAGACCATTGTAGCACACACCAGTTTTGATAAATCTCCCCCAGAATGCCAAGAAAGATTTTGTGTGACACCCCCCTTCCATCTATGGCAGCTTTAGAGACTTTCTTGCATAGTATATTCATTTAAATGGAAAAGCATGGTTACAGTATAAATGTGACCCTTGTCATAAACATACTCGGACAGCAAGGGCTTAGCTCACTGCAACCTACGTGGACAGAATATACATATTCATTTGTATGCACGTTTATATCCTGGAGATGTCTGCCGTGGCAATATCTTAATAAGTAAGTCTGGAATTAGATTTATCACTATTGGCTGCAGTGCTGCCAGAGTGGTTCACTCGTCTGATATATATATTTATGGACACAGGTAGCTAACCGGTTTATTAAATTGCATAAAATACACAAAGGAGAGTTCTCTTCAATGAATAGAATGATATAATATTTTATTTGAACTTTTATTGACACCATGACATGCATGCACAATCTAAGGCCTACTATCGGCATAGGAGACAGAATGGGGTTGGATTACTAATGGAAGTATGCCAGGATTCTAGCATGAGGCTGTCCTGTCACATCTATTAAACAGACATTTAAGTAGAAGAGGTGAGTGAAAGGGGCACGGATTTACATCCACGAAAATTCAGACACATCATTCTGGCACAAATAGGTGGTAAAAACGAACAGTTTAATAGTCTGATGGTGCAACATTGGCCACTGTGATAAATCTGTCGCATTTTTAGGCTGTCTTGTCTAAGTTTACACAATCGGGGACATTTATAGAATGCTGTTCTTGATATCCCCTGCACCGCTGGAGGATGCTAATAATTCATGATGCAGCGTAGACCTCGTAATAAAGTAGGTAAATCCTGGAGGCATAACTACTGTGTGGGAGGACTAAGGAGGCATAACTACTGTGTGGGAGCACTAAGGGGGCATAACTTCTGTGTGGGAGTACCAAAGGGGCATGACTACTGTGTGGGAGGACTAAGGAACTACTGTGTAGGAGTACTTAGGGGGCATAACTGCTGTTTGTGAGGACTAAGCAGGCATAACTGCTGTGTGGGAGGACTAAGCAGCCATAACTACTCTGTGGAAATGCTGAGGGGGCATAACTACTATGTGGGAGCACTAAGGGGATATAAGTACTGTGTGGAAGTCCTAAGGGGGCATGACTACTGTGTGGGAGGTTTAAGGAGACATAACTACTATTAAGGGGGCATAACTATTGTGTGGGAGCATAAAGGGGGTATAACTATTGTGTAGGAGTACTAAGGGGCATAGCCAGGCATGGGATTCAGCCAGTTCCCTCCAGTTCTCCAGATCCAGTTGTTAAAATTACAACTGGATCGGAGAACCGTGTTACCGCCCGAGTCCCGATCCGGTGCTCTGGTGGTGGCAGGGCAGCTGGAGATGTTCGCTTCCATTGATTCGCGCACCACTGATAGTTTAGCTCCTTAGTTGGGTGGTATGTGTGTGTAGTGTATATATGGTGTATTTATGTATGTGTACCATGTATATGTGAGATGGGGAAACAGCTCTCCTGGTCTGAACACTGTGTGATTAAATTAAATGTTCTGGACTGACATTCTGCTGTTTGTACACAAGATGCCGCTGTTTCCTAAACACTGCTACAGACTGCACATATATCTCCATATTCATGAGAGAGGTGGGGTTTACACAGAGTCTGAAGAGAAGACAAGGAGAGAGCAGCCATCTTAGAGGGAGGTGAAACTAAGGAACTGTGTGAGCAGAGAATCTGATGGAATCCAGGTGTGAGAGCATCCCTCAGTGACCAGAGCTGCAGCTAAGTGAAGCTGATCATGTCCAAGATCCAGATTCTGTCCAGAGGCAGGAGGATTGCTGCCAGGAACGCTGATGAGAGCAGAGGAACAAAGCAACATACACTGCGGTACCGCATGCTTGTAGGAGAGACATTTGTTCTGTTCAGAGTCACCAGCGGATGCAAAGCAGACCCGGGTCGGTAAGATTGTGCACACACCTTACCAACGTGTTAGCGCCTAGAGACTCAGACTAGGCCTGTAGTTCATTTCATTTCATTTCAAGGACTCCATAACTTAAAGTGACATTTCACATTGGAGAGCTGATAAAATTCTCACAAACTCAAGCCAGGCTGGTGTTTTCTTGCTCAGGGGGAATACTCAGGCACAAGCTACAGGACCAGTTATGGGAGGGGGGGGAATACTGTAGAACTTGGTAAGATTGTAAGCTGTTGTGCTGCACCGCAGGATAGCCCGTAACACACAACCATACAGTGGTTCTTGTTTTTAGGGTAATAAGGTAAGGTGTGGCAGTTTAGTGCCCGCCAGTAGATGAGTTACTGCACTTTCCTCTTTCATCTATCGGAGGGTGCCGTGCTGTGCAGCACAAGGGTCTAAGCCTTCAGGCTGGGTGTATGTAAATTGATTGTATGTTCCCAGCATTTGTGGTTGTGTTTATTGCCACATTTAAGTAAAATTCTGTTTTGGCAAAAGCTGGTGTTGGGGTTGCTTTCCTCGTTCGTGACTTCACTGTATCCTGGGGAGCCCACCCCCGTACACGGCTTACATCTATGGTGTTTTATGTGTATGTGTGTTGCATATAAATGGTGTAATGTATATGTAAACATGTGTCGTTATGCCGCGTGTCCGCTGTAGGGACCTGTTGTAGGGAACCTGTTGTAAGTATCCCACTCCGGGGCATAGCTATTATGTGAGGGCACTAAGGTGGCAAAACTACTTTGTGAGAGTACTAAGGGGGCATGACTACTGTGTGGGAGGACTAAGGAGGCATAACCACTGTGTGGAAATACTAAGGAGGCATATCTACTGTGTGGGAGTACTAAGGGGGCATGACTACCATGTGGAAGGACTAAGGAGGCATAACTACTGTGTGAGAACACTAAGGGTTCATAACTACTATGTGGGACCACTGATGGGGCATCACTCACTACCGTTAAGGGGCACTAAGGGGGCATCACTACTGTGTGGGGCACTAAGGGGGCATACAGGGCCTGGGCAGCATACTGTAAACTTGATTATTCCTCCTGTCCTGCACTAGTAAGCGTTTTATTTTCATATTTTTACACAACTGAGTGGTTGGGAGTAGATCCGAAGTCGATTCGTTCAAACACTTTGTTTTAATGCTGTACGGAGACCTGTCTCCATACAGCATTAAAATGTATTGCTTCTGTTGAGGAAAAATTTGTTTCACACAAAGTCACAAGAGATTTCGGTGAATGAATTTGGTATTCATTTCTACATCTTTAAAAACATTTCAAATTAACAATCCGAAGTCAGGTTTGATACCGAGGTACCAGCCGGTACCAGACCCGACTTCGGATTCCAAATTTTAAATGTTTTTAAAGATGTAGAACTGAATACCGAATTCATTCACCAAAGTCTCGGGCAACTTCGGGTGAAACAAATTATGCCTCGAAGCAGGCAATGCATTTTAATGCTTTATGGAGACAGGTCTCCAATACAGCATTAAAATGAAGTAATAGAATGAATCGACTTCGGATCTATAATCCAAAGTTTGATTTGTTCAACACTAGTTGAGGTTTTTTATGTTGAGTGTAGGTGATCTTGACTAGCTGCGGGTGGGGTGGTTGTGGAGAAGTTGCTCGGGGAAGGGGTAGGGGGAGTTCAAAATTTTGCTATGGGGCCCAGAGTTTTCTAGTTACGCCATTGGCACCACACTTGTACAAGAAATTGAAATGTGACGCAAACATAGCCTAATAGTGACTGAACAAAATAATGTACCGGTATTAACAAAATAATGTATAACGCTAGGGCAAATGGAGCACTAGGGTCAGGTTTCCTGATGCAGTTTTTCAAGCCAAAATCAGGAGTGGATCATAAAAGGGGGGAAAGTATAAAGGACAGATACGACTTCTCCTCTTTTTTTGGCTTCCGAAACTGCATCAGAAAACCTGATCATGTGGCTGTACCTTTGGGCTTTAAAGGGGTTTTATACTGATGACCTATCCTCTGGAAAGGATAGGTCGGGGTCCAACACCCGGGACACCTGCCGATCAGCTGTAGGAGAGGCAATGACACAGTCTTCTCCCTGCTTAACAAGCACAGTGCCGTACATTGTACAATTCACTTCAATGGGGTTGAGCTGGGCCTAGGCCATGTGACCGATGAATGTGACGTCACATGGCTTAGCCTAAGCAGCGAGAAGGCTGCGCCGCTACTGCGAGCTCTGATGCCTTCTCAAACAACTGATTGGCAGTGGTCCCGGGTGTTGGACCCCCACTGATCAGATACTGATGATCTATTGAGAGGATGGGTCATCAGTATAAAAGTTTTGGAAAATTCCTTTAAGTTAGGCTTATTCAAAGTGTCCACAATAAATAAGCCACGCAGCTTAAACTTTCCCTGCTACAGAGCAATCTAAACCCATACTATCATGTAGTAGTAGATAAAATAATTAAACTGCGCTGCTGGCGGATGCGCCTCATTTATGATGAGGCGCAGGCCATGCCATAAATTAGGTGCATTCTCCAGCAGCCCATGCACCTAAACAGAAATTTACGACTTCTGGCTTCATTTGCACCAAAAATCAGGTGTAACTGAAGATAAATTTGTCTCAAGTGCTGCCCATGCCCTTTTCCCGCCCTTGCTATGCCCCTTTTTGGAAAAGTGGCCAGGGTGGCTTAAAAAGAGACATTTGTGACTTTTTTAAAGGTTGCATTTAAGAAGTCACAAACACACAGCTTACGACTTTTTAAAGCTAATTTTCTGGCACAAGGGAGATGATAAATGTCCCCCTTATTTCTGTTACTTCTGTATACAGCATGTTGCAGTGCACTCATTTGGGTTGTCCAGTTGATCCATAGGGCCATAGACGCTATTAGGAGGGCAATGATGTTGTGGTATTAGAAATAGTTTGGTGAGTCATCTGTAATTTTTTCTTCTCTGTATAGCAATATAATGGCTCTGCTGGGTCAAGGGGTCAAATTCGATGTTTTTTATCCTGCTGTATTAACTTTGCTGTGTTACAGGCAGGCACATGGATGGCTACAGCAGCTATACAGCTCTATATTGCTAAGGCCCCTTTCACACGAGCGAGTTTTCCGTGACGTGAATGCATGAATAGCACCCACACTGAATCCTGACCCATTCATTTCAATGGGTCTGTGTACATGAGAGTGGTTTTTCACGCATCAGTTCTGCGTTGTGTGAAAATCGCAGCATGTTCTATATTCTGCGTTTTTCACGCAGCCCTGGCTCCATAGAAGTGAATGGGGCTGCGTGAAAAACGCATTGCATCCGCAAGCAAGTGCGGGTGCGATGCGTTTTTCACTGATGGTTGCTAAGAGATGTTGTTTGTAAACCTTCAGTTTTTTATCACGTGCGTAAAAAACGCATCAAAACGCATTGCACCCGCGCGGAAAAAACTGAACAACTGAACGCAATCGCAGACAAAACTGACTGAACTTGCTTGCAAAATAGTGCGAGTTTCACTGAACGCACCCTGAACGCATCCGGACCTAATTCGTCACGCTCGTGTGAAAGATGCCTTAAAGGGACAGTGCTGCAGCGGGTGTTTGCCTTAAAGGGGTTGTGCCACTAATATAAATGTATCCGACCGAACAGATATTGCTGTTATATCTCCAAATACCAACATTTATCAAAACTGTCTAAGGCTACTTTCACACTAGCGTTCGGGGCTCCGCTTGTGAGTTCCGTTTGAAGGCTCTCACAAGCGGCCCCGAACGGATCCATACTGCCCCAATGCATTCTGAGTGGATGCGGATCCGCTCAGAATGCATCAGTTTGGCACCGTTTGGCTTCCGCTCCGCTCAGCAGGCGGACACCTGAACGCAGCTTGCAGCGTTTTCGTGTCCGCCTGGCCGTGCGGAGCCAAACGGATCCGTCCAGACTTACAATGCAAGTCAATGGGGACGGATCCGTTTGACGTTGACACAATATGGTGCAATTTCAAACGGATCCGTCCCCCATTGACTTTCAATGTAAAGTCAGGAGTCCCTAGGCTACTTTCACACTTGTGTTTTTGCCTGATCCGGCGGAGATCAGCAAAAACGCTTCCGTTACTGATAATACAACTATCTGCATCTGTTATGAATGGACCAGGTTGTATTATCTTTAACATACCCAAGACGGATCCGTCATGAACACCATTAAAAGTCAATGGGGGATGGATCAGTTTTCTGTCTATTGTGTCTGAGAAAACTGATCCGTCCCCATTGACTTGCATTGTGGGTCATGCCGGTGTTCTGCCACTTTTCTATACCCGGACAAAAGTCTATACCCGGAAGTGATGTAGCTGCACCGGAAGTCACGTGGACGCATTGGAATCAGCTGGAGGAGGGGGTGTGCGCACTGCGCAAGCGCATTCGGCTAAAGTATGTTAATCTGGCAGAACGCCCCTGCATTTTCCCAGCCCTCCATTTCTTTACTATCCATCTCTTTCTTTACTATCCATCTCTTTCTTTACCATCCATTTCTTTCTTTACTATCAATGGCGGCATAGAGTTAGTTTTAGCAAATGCCGAGCGCAGCGATCGAAGCGAGCCCGCGAGGGTACCAATTAATGTAGATTACTGGCTCGCGGCGTTCTGCCAGATTACTATACTTAAGCCGAATGCGCTTGTGCGCACACACCCTCCTCCAGCTGATTCCAACGCGTCAACGTGACTTCCGGTGCAGCTACATCACTTCTGGGTATAGACTATAACCGGATCTGTTTTACTCCGCATTCCATGACGGAAAGAAAACCGCAGCTTGCTGCGGTTTGCTCTCCGGAATGGGAATGCAACAAAACGGAATGCATTTTGGAGCATTCCGTTCTGTTCAGTTAGGTTTTGTCTCCATTGATAATGAATGGGGACAAAACAAAAGCGTTATTCTCCGGTATCAAGATCCTATGACAGATTTCAGTACCGGAAAATATAAACGCAAGTGTGAAAGTAGCCTAAGGCCTGTTTTATATCTGCGTTTGACAGAATCGGCAGGCTGTTCTGGATTTTCGTCTGGCTCCATTAACTACAATGGGGATCGGTGGAGATCCGTCCGCAACCCACCAAATATGCTGAGAATCGCCAGACAAAAACCACTGGCATTCTATGCCGGAACAGCCTGCCAGAAGGCTGTGGCGGCAGTGTAAAACTAGCCTTACGGCTCATGCACACGAAAGTTTTTTGCGTTCAGTATACTGGCAGTTTTTTTAGTTCAGTACAAGTTACTTATACTAAACCATTCATTTCAATGGGTCAGCAAAAAAAACTGAAGTTTCTCCGTGTGCATTCCGTTTCCGTTTTTCCGTTCCGTTCAGAGATAGAACATGTCCTATTAACCACCTCAGCCCCCAGTGCTTAAACACCCTGAAAGACCAGGCCACTTTTTACACTTCTGACCTACACTACTTTCACCGTTTATTGCTCGGTCATGCAACTTACCACCCAAATGAATTTTACCTCCTTTTCTTCTCACTAATAGAGCTTTCATTTGGTGGTATTTCATTGCTGCTGACATTTTTACTTTTTTTGTTATTAATCGAAATTTAACGATTTTTTTGCAAAAAAATGACATTTTTCACTTTCAGTTGTAAAATTTTGCAAAAAAAACGACATCCATATAGAAATTTTGCTCTAAATTTATAGTTCTACATGTCTTTGATAAAAAAAAAATGTTTGGGTAGAAAAAAAATGGTTTGGGTAAAAGTTATAGCGTTTACAAACTATGGTACAAAAATGTGAATTTCCGCTTTTTGAAGCAGCTCTGACTTTCTGAGCACCTGTCATGTTTCCTGAGGTTCTACAATGGCCAGACAGTACAAACACCCCACAAATGACCCCATTTCGGAAAGTACACACCCTAAGGTATTCGCTGATGGGCATAGTGAGTTCATAGAACTTTTTATTTTTTGTCACAAGTTAGCGGAAAATGATGATTTTTTTTTTTTTTTTTTTTTTTTTACAAAGTCTCATATTCCACTAACTTGTGACAAAAAATAAAAAATTCTAGGAACTCGCCATGCCCCTCACGGAATACCTTTGGGTCTCTTCTTTCCAAAATGGGGTCACTTGTGGGGTAGTTATACTGCCCTGGCATTCTAGGGGCCCAAATGTGTGGTAAGGAGTTTGAAATCAAATTCTGAAAAAAATGACCTGTCAAATCCGAAAGGTGCTCTTTGGAATATGGGCCCCTTTGCCCACCTAGGCTGCAAAAAAGTGTCACACATCTGGTATCTCCGTACTCAGGAGAAGGTGGGGAATGTGTTTTGGGGTGTCATTTTACATATACCCTTGCTGGGTGAGAGAAATATCTTGGCAAAAGACAACTTTTCCCATTTTTTTATACAAAGTTGGCATTTGACCAAGATATTTATCTCACCCAGCATGGGTATATAAAAAATGACACCCCAAAACACATTCCCCACCTTCTCCTGAGTACGGAGATACCAGATGTGTGACACTTTTTTGCAGCCTAGGTGGGCAAAGGGGCCCATATTCCAAAGAGCACCTTTCGGATTTGACAGGTCATTTTTTTCAGAATTTGATTTCAAACTCCTTACCACACATTTGGGCCCCTAGAATGCCAGGGCAGTATAACTACCCCACAAGTGACCCCATTTTGGAAAGAAGAGACCCAAAGGTATTCCGTGAGGGGCATGGCGAGTTCCTAGAATTTTTTATTTTTTGTCACAAGTTAGTGGAAAATGATGATTTTTTTTTTTTTTTTTTTTTCATACAAAGTCTCATATTCCACTAACTTGTGACAAAAAATAAAAACTTCCATGAACTCACTATGCCCATCAGCGAATACCTTGGGGTCTCTTCTTTCCAAAATGGGGTCACTTGTGGGGTAGTTATACTGCCCTGGCATTCTAGGGGCCCAAATGTGTGGTAAGGAGTTTGAAATCAAATTCTGTAAAAAATGACGAGTGAAATCCGAAAGGTGCTCTTTGGAATGTGGGCCCCTTTGCCCACCTAGGCTGCAAAAAAGTGTCACACATCTGGTATCCCCGTACTCAGGAGAAGTTGAGGAATGTGTTTTGGGGTGTCTTTTTACATATACCCATGCTGGGTGAGATAAATATCTTGGTCAAATGCCAACTTTGTATAAAAAAATGGGAAAAGTTGTCTTTTGCCAAGATATTTCTCTCACCCAGCATGGGTATATGTAAAATGACACCCCAAAACACATTCCCCAACTTCTCCCGATTACGGAGATACCAGATGTGTGACACTTTTTTGCAGCCTAGGTGGGCAAAGGGGCCCATATTCCAAAGAGCACCTTTCGGATTTCACTCGTCATTTTTTACAGAATTTGATTTCAAACTCCTTACCACACATTTGGGCCCCTAGAATGCCAGGGCAGTATAACTACCCCACAAGTGACCCCATTTTGGAAAGAAGAGACCCCAAGGTATTCGCTGATGGGCATAGTGAGTTCATGAAAATTTTTATTTTTTGTCACAAGTTAGTGGAATATGAGACTTTGTATGAAAAAAAAAAAAAAAAAAAAAATCATCATTTTCCACTAACTTGTGACAAAAAATAAAAAATTCTAGGAACTTGCCATGCCCCTCACGGAATACCTTGGGGTGTCTTCTTTCCAAAATGGGGTCACTTGTGGGGTAGTTATACTGCCCTGGCATTTTCCAGGGGCCCTAATGTGTGGTAAGTAGGTAAATGACCTGTGAAATCCTAAAGGTACTCTTTGGAATATGGGCCCCTTTGCCCACCTAGGCTGCAAAAAAGTGTCACACATCTGGTATCCCCGTACTCAGGAGAAGTTGAGGAATGTGTTTTGGGGTGTCTTTTTACATATACCCATGCTGGGTGAGATAAATATCTTGGTCAAATGCCAACTTTGTATAAAAAAATGGGAAAAGTTGTCTTTTGCCAAGATATTTCTCTCACCCAGCATGGGTATATGTAAAATGACACCCCAAAACACATTCCCCAACTTCTCCCGATTACGGAGATACCAGATGTGTGACACTTTTTTGCAGCCTAGGTGGGCAAAGGGGCCCATATTCCAAAGAGCACCTTTCGGATTTCACTCGTCATTTTTTACAGAATTTGATTTCAAACTCCTTACCACACATTTGGGCCCCTAGAATGCCAGGGCAGTATAACTACCCCACAAGTGACCCCATTTTGGAAAGAAGAGACCCCAAGGTATTCGCTGATGGGCATAGTGAGTTCATGAAAATTTTTATTTTTTGTCACAAGTTAGTGGAATATGAGACTTTGTATGAAAAAAAAAAAAAAAAAAAAATCATCATTTTCCACTAACTTGTGACAAAAAATAAAAAATTCTAGGAACTTGCCATGCCCCTCACGGAATACCTTGGGGTGTCTTCTTTCCAAAATGGGGTCACTTGTGGGGTAGTTATACTGCCCTGGCATTTTCCAGGGGCCCTAATGTGTGGTAAGTAGGTAAATGACCTGTGAAATCCTAAAGGTACTCTTTGGAATATGGGCCCCTTTGCCCACCTAGGCTGCAAAAAAGTGTCACACATGTGGTATCGCCGTACTCAGGAGAAGGTGGGGAATGTGTTTTGGGGTGTCATTTTACATATACCCTTGCTGGGTGAGAGAAATATCTTGGCAAAAGACAACTTTTCCCATTTTTTTATACAAAGTTGGCATTTGACCAAGATATTTCTCTCACCCAGCATGGGTATATGTAAAATGACACCCCAAAACACATTCCCCACCTTCTCCTGAGTACGGCGATACCAGATGTGTGACACTTTTTTGCAGCCTAGATGCGCAAAGGTGCCCAAATTCCTTTTAGGAGGGCATTTTTAGACATTTGGATACCAGACTTCTTCTCACGCTTTGGGGCCCCTAGAATGCCAGGGCAGTATAAATACCCCACATGTGACCCCATTTTGGAAAGAAGACACCCCAAGGTATTCAATGAGGGGCATGGCGAGTTCATAGAAATTTTTTTTTTTTGGCACAAGTTAGCGGAAATTGATATTTTTAATTTTTTTCTCACAAAGTCTCCCGTTCCGCTAACTTGGGACAAAAATTTCAATCTTTCATGGACTCAATATGCCCCTCACGGAATACCTGGGGGTGTCTTCTTTCCGAAATGGGGTCACATGTGGGGTATTTATACTGCCCTGGCATTCTAGGGGCCCTAAAGCGTGAGAAGAAGTCTGGAATATAAATGTCTAAAAAATTTTACGCATTTGGTTTCCGTGAGGGGTATGGTGAGTTCATGTGAGATTTTATTTTTTGACACAAGTTAGTGGAATATGAGACTTTGTAAGAAAAAAATAAAAAAATTCCGCTAACTTGGGCCAAAAAAATGTCTGAATGGAGCCTTACAGAGGGGTGATCAATGACAGGGGGGGTGATCAATGACAGGGGTGTGATCAATGACAGGGGTGTGATCAATGACAGGGGTGTGATCAATGACAGGGGTGTGATCAATGACAGGGGGGTGATCAGGGAGTCTATATGGGGTGATAACCACAGTCATTGATCACGCCCGTGTAAGGCTTCATTCAGACGTCCGTATGCGTTTTGCGGATCCGATCCATCTATCAGTGGATCCGTAAAAATCATGCGGACGTCTGAATGGAGCTTTACAGGGGGGTAATCAATGACAGGGGGGTAATCAATGACAGGGGGGTGATCAGGGAGTCTACATGCGGTGATCACCACAGTCATTGATCATGCCCCTGTAAGGCTTCATTCAGACGTCCGTATGCGTTTTGCGGATCCGATCCATCTATCAGTGCATCCGTAAAAATCATGCGGACATCTGAATGGAGCTTTACAGGGGGGTAATCAATGACAGGGGGGTAATCAATGACAGGGGGGTGATCAGGGAGTCTATATGGGTTGATCACCACAGTCATTGATCACACCCCTGTAAGGCTTCATTCAGACGTCCGGATGCGTTTTGCGGATCCGATCCATCTATCAGTGCATCCGTAAAAATCATGCGGACATCTGAATGGAGCTTTACAGGGGGGTGATCAGGGAGTCTATATGGGGTGATCACCACAGTCATTGATCATGCCCCTGTAAGGCTTCATTCAGACGTCCGGATGCGTTTTGCGGATCGGATCCATCTATCAGTGCATCCGTACAAATCATGCGGACATCTGAATGGAGCTTTACAGGGGGGTAATCAATGACAGGGGGGTAATCAATGACAGGGGGGTGATCAGGGAGTCTATATGGGTTGATCACCACAGTCATTGATCACGCCCCTGTAAGGCTTCATTCAGACGTCCGGATGCGTTTTGCGGATCCGATCCATCTATCAGTGCATCTGTAAAAATCATGCGGACATCTGAATGGAGCTTTACAGGGGGGTGATCAGGGAGTCTATATGGGGTGATCACCACAGTCATTGATCATGCCCCTGTAAGGCTTCATTCAGACGTCCGGATGCGTTTTGCGGATCGGATCCATCTATCAGTGCATCCGTACAAATCATGCGGACATCTGAATGGAGCTTTACAGGGGGGTGATCAGGGAGTCTATATGGGGTGATCACCACAGTCATTGATCATGCCCCTGTAAGGCTTCATTCAGACGTCCCGGATGCGTTTTGCGGATCGGATCCATCTATCAGTGCATCCGTAAAAATCATGCGGACATCTGAATGGAGCTTTACAGGGGGGTGATCAGGGAGTCTATATGGGGTGATCACCACAGTCATTGATCATGCCCCTGTAAGGCTTCATTCAGACGTCCGGATGCGTTTTGCGGATCCGATCCATCTATCAGTGGATCCGTAAAAATCATGCGGACGTCTGAATGGAGCTTTACAGGGGGGTAATCAATGACAGGGGGGTAATCAATGACAGGGGGGTGATCAGGGAGTCTATATGGGGTGATAACCACAGTCATTGATCATGCCCCTGTAAGGCTTCATTCAGACGTCCGTATGCGTTTTGCGGATCCGATCCATCTATCAGTGGATCCGTAAAAATCATGCGGACATCTGAATGGAGCTTTACAGGGGGGTGATCAATGACAGGGGGGTAATCAATGACAGGGGGGTGATCAGGGAGTCTATATGGGGTGATCAGGGGCTAATAAGGGGTTAATAAGTGACGGGGGGGGGGTGTAGTGTAGTGTAGTGGTGCTTGGTGGTACTTTACTGAGCTACCTGTGTCCTCTGGTGGTCGATCCAAACAAAGGGGACCACCAGAGGAGCAGGTAGCAGGTATATTAGACGCTGTTATCAAAACAGCGTCTAATATACCTGTTAGGGGTTAAAAAAAACACATCTCCAGCCTGCCAGCGAACGATCGCCGCTGGCAGGCTGGAGATCAACTCTCTTACCTTCCGTTCCTGTGAGCGCGCGCGCCTGTGTGCGCGCGTTCACAGGAAATCTCGGCCATCGCGAGATGACGCATATATGCGTGACTCTGCGCAGGGCTGCCACCTCCGGAACGCGATCCTGCGTTAGGCGGTCCGGAGGTGGTTAATGCCCGCAAATCACGTTCCATGGCTCCATTCAAGTCAATGGGTCCGCAAAAAAAACGGAACACATATGGAATGTACTCTGTATGTCTTCCGTATCCGTTCCGTTTTTGCAGAACCATCTATTGGAAATGTTATGCCCAGCCCAATTTTTTCTATGTAATTACTGTATACTGTATAAGCCATACGGAAAAACGGAATGGAAAAACGGAATAGAACCGGAAACACTACTGAAACAAAAAATGGAAAAACGGATCTGTTAAAAATGGCCCGCAAAACACAGAAAAATCCATACGGTCGTGTGCATGAGCCCTTAGTGTCACATGTCAGGACACATGTCATTGCCTAAAGGCATGATGGGACAGCAGTCACATGAGAAACCAGGAAGTAAGATTAAGGCTACTTTCACACCAGCGTTTACATTTTCCGGCATTGAGTTCCGTCATAGGGGCTCAAAACCGGAAAAAAACGCTTCAGCTTTGCCCCCATTCATTGTCAATGGGGACAAAACTGAACTGAACCGAACGGAATGCTCGAAAAAATGCATTCCATTCCGTTTAGTTGCGTTCCCAGACTGGAGAGCAAACCGCAACATGTTGTACTTTGCTTTCCGTCCTGGGATGCGGAGCAAGACGGATCCGGCATTACCCCCAATGCAAGTCAATGGGGACAGATCCGTTTTCTCTGGCACAATAGAAAACGGATCCGACCCCCATTGACTTTCAATGGAGTTAATGACGGATCCGTCTTGGCTATGTTAAAGATATGTTAAAGATAATACAACCGGATCCATTCATAATGGATGCAGATGGTTGTATTATCAGTAACGCAAGTGATTTTGCTGGACCCTGCTGGATCCAGCAAAAACGCTAGTGTGAAAGTAGCCTAATGCATATAAGAGAAAACTGCAAATGAGGTCAATTTGACAAAAAAAAATAAAAAATCCAAGGAGAAATGGGAGCTGGAGTAGTTGATGAAAATACACTTTAAAGTGAAAAGTAGATTATGGCACAACCACTATAAAGGGGTTCTGCAGTTTTTTTAAACTGATGATCTATCCTCTGGATAGATCATCAGCATCTGATCGGCAGGGGTCAGACACCTGGGACCCCTGCCGATCAGCTGCTTGAGACGGCAGGGGCGCTGGCAGTAGCACCGTGGCCTTTTTTGCTGTTTACCGCTGGCCCAGTGACATCACGACTAGTATCAATGGCCTGGGCGGCATGGGCGGGGCTAAGCTTTGTTCACTTGAATGGAGCTTAGCCCCGCTCAGGCCATTGATACTAGTCGTGACGTCACTGGGCCTGCGGTAAACTGCGAGAAGGCCGCGGCACTACAAGGCTGAGGAAGCCTGAGTTTCAGAGGACCCAGCGATGCTTGAAGAAGAGGGGTGTCGCCCGGTCAGAGTCAGGAGGACTGTTAGACCATATCCCCCCAAGGTATTTTGCTGCTTCCACCAGGAGGACTGTTAGACCATATCCCCCCAAGGTATTTTGCTACTTCCACCAGGAGGACTGGTGGGTTGCACTGGTCACAGATAGGAGGCTGTCTGACCAAAGCCGAATACCGCAGTGTGAACACTGACTTAGAGGTGAGTTAGGGAGACCTCTGTATAGTGAGCGCCTAGCCAGGCAAGTGTTTGTAGTTTTGTGTTGATGTAACACGTTGTGAGGTGAAGCTGCGACTTCATTGTGCCAAGTGACGCCAAACTTGGAAGTGTGATGTGCTGTGTGACAAATAAAGCACAGTTTGAGCTTGAAAACCCCCTGGTTCATGAGAAGTCTGTCATTGCCGACCCCTGTGAGAGAGCGATCCCTTAGATCTTTGAAATTCTACACTTTATTCACTGTCTTTAGGACTGCAGTACAGCACTCGACTATATCCGCAGTCCAATCGAAGTCAATGGAGCGGTGGCCATGTATGCTCACTACTGTTCGTTTCACACAGGCTGCTCGGAGAACCCCGTTCTTGTAATAAGTAGAGGGCCCAGTGCTCAGCTCTCCCTCGGTGATCATACATTTATTCACTAACTAACTTGTAGACAGATGATACATGTTGTTTTTGTGCCAACAGAGGCATCCGTCAAAAAAGTATGCCATGCAGTAAAGCTATATTTATTTGTTAAAGAATGGGAATCAATGGGCAATGAATGTCAGTGTATATCTACATACATACAACTATGCAGTGCATGTGCCAGAAGTATATTTCGGGAGCATTTCCTGATGTACACCTCCGACATGCAAATACATATGGAAGCAGAGCCTGCGATATAAAAGAAGAATATATAAGACATACAGAGAGTTTTCTAAGAACATACAAGGTGATTTATAGATGTGTAGACTCACAGAAACTACTGTCATAGTCCTATCCACTGTGATCAATATATGAGGACTACATTATGCTGGAGGAAAGTATAAACCGAGTATTTAGTTCCATTGTAAAGTATAAAGATGAAGTACAGATAATGCTCCCAGGCCTTACCATCCATATCCAGCCTCTGTATAATGACCTCCAGTTCCACTTCATTGGGCATGTACCCCAGAGACCTCATTGCTGTGCCCAGCTCCTGCTTGGAGATGAATCCATTTCCGTCTCGATCAAACACCTTGAAAGCTTCTCGAATCTCTGTGTAGACAAGCAAAAGAGGGTTAACTGTTTCCATCCCATTAGACACCTAGAAGATATGACTTTACGCTGCTTAGTCATCACAGAAGTGCAAAATATTGTCCTTAAAAAAGTGCAAATTAAGGACAAATATACATTAAAAGAGCCTTAAATCTACATCTACATTTAACTGTAGTGTTCTTCACAGGATTACCGAAAAGTCCAAAAGAACTTCTTCCTCCATGATCTCTACTTTCTATTCAGATCTGCGGCACTGAGAACCTACATTAAATATATATATATATATATACACACACACTGCATTCCAAATTATTATGCAAATTGGATGTAAATGTCATTTTTGTTTTTCAATTAAACTCATGGATGGTATTGTGTCTCAGGGCTCTTTGGATCACTGAAATCAATCTCAAACACCTGTGATAATTAGTTTGATAGGTAAGCCCAATTAAAGGAAAACTGCTTAAGGCCTCATGCACACGACCGTTGTTTTGGTCCACATCCGAGCTGCAGTTTTTGCGGCTCGGATGCGGACCCATTCACTTCAATGGGACCATAAAAGATGCGGACAGCACTCCGTGTGCTGTCCGCATCCGTTGCTCCATTCCGTGGCCCCGCAAAAAAAATTTAACCTGTCCTATTCTTGTCCGTTTTGCGGACAAGAATAGGCAGTTATATCAATGGCTGTCTGTGCCGTTCCTCAAATTGCGGAACGCACACGGACGCCATCCGTGTTTTGCGGATCCGCAATTTGCGGACCGTAAAACACACAACGGTCATGTGCATGAGGCCTAAGGCCCCTTTCACACGGGCGAGTATTCCGCGCGGATGCGATGCGTGAGTTGAACGCATTGCCCCCGCACTGAATACCGACCCATTCATTTCTATGGGGCTGTCCACATGAGCGGTGATTTTCACGCATCACTTGTGCGTTGCGTGAAAATCGCAGCATGTTCTATATTATGCGTTTTTCACGCAACGCAGGCCCCATAGAAGTGAATGGGGCTTCGTGAAAATCGCAAGTATCCGCAAGCAAGTGCGGATGCGGTGCGATTTTCACGCACGGTTGCTAGGAGACGATCGGGATGGAGACCCGATCATTATTATTTTCCCTTATAACATGGTTATAAGGGAAAATAATAGCATTCTGAATACAGAATGCATAGTAAAATAGTGCTGGAGGGGTTAAAAAAATAAAAATTAAAATTTAACTCACCTTAATCCACTTGCTATCGCTGTCGGCATCTCGTCTGTCTCCTTCTTTGCTGAACAGGACCTGTGGTGAGTATTCATTCCAGGACCTGTGGTAACATCACTCCGGTCATCACATGATCCATCACATGATCTTTTACCATGGTGATGGGTCATGTGATGGATCATGTGATGACCGGAGTGACGTCACCACAGGTCCTGGAATGAATGCTCACCACAGGTCCTGTTCAGCAAAGAAGGAGACAGACGAGATGCCGGCAGCGCCAGCAAGTGGATTAAGGCGAGTTAAATTATTATTATTATTTTTTTTAACCCCTCCAGCGCTATTTTACTATGCATTCTGTATTCAGAATGCTATTATTTTCCCTTATAACCATGTTATAAGGGAAAATATTACAATCTACAGAACACCGATCCCAAGCCTGAACTTCTGTGAAGAAGTTCGGGTTTGGGTACCAAACATGCGCGATTTTTCTCACGCGAGTGCAAAACGCATTACAATGTTTTGCACTCGCGAGGAAAAATCGCGGGTGTTCCCGTAACGCACCCGCACATTTTCCCGCAATGCCCGTCTGAAAGAGGCCTAAGAAGAACGTTCCACATTATTAAGCAGGCCACAGGTTTCAAGCAGTATGGGAAAGAAAAAAGATCTCTCTGTTGCCAAAATGCATCCAATAGTGCAATGCCTTGGACAAGGTATGAAAACATTAGATATTTCACAAAAACTTAAGTGTGATCATGGTAGTGTGAAGAGATTTGTGGCTGATTCAGAGCACAGATGGGTTTGTGCAGATAACGGCATAATGAGGAAGGTTTCTGCCAGACAAATTCATCGGATTAAGGGTACTTTCACACTAGTGTTTTTCTTTTCCGGCACTGTTTCATCCTAGGGGCTCAATACCGGAAAATAACTGATCCGTTTTATCCCCATGCATTCTGAATGGAGAGAAATCCCTTCAGGTTTTTTTTCTCCGTCCAAAATTCCGGCATTAAAAATACCGCAATTCCAGCATATGTGGCTCTATAATCTGCATTATATGTCTTCTTTTTTTGCCAATATACAGTTTTGTTCAAAATTATTCAACCCCCAATGCTGTAAAGGGTTTTACGGAATTTAGTGTACATTTGTAATTGTGTTCAGAATGAAATCTTACAAGAACTTTTTAAAGAACCAAATGCAACTAAAATGACATCAATTGTTTTTGTTATACAGTATTAAATGGTTTTTTTGTGATTTCTTCATTGACACAATTATTCAACCCCTTAAAGACTACCACTCTTAAGAACAGAGGTTCATTCAAGTGTTTTCGATCAGGTATTGAAAACACCTGTGGATGTCAAGGAGCAGCAATCAAGCATAATAAGCACCAATTAGGCAGATTTAAAAGGACTTTGATACTCAGCTCCTTCTAGACGTTTACTGGTGTGTTTACAAACATGGTGAAGTCAAGAGAATGGTCCAGGAAGACAAGAGAAGAGGTGATTTCTCTTCACAGGAAGGGCAATGGCTATAAGAAGATTGCAAAGATGTTAAACATACCAAGAGACACCATAGGAAGCATCATTCGCAAATTCAAGGCAAAGGGCACTGTTGAAACGCTACCTGGTCGTGGCAGAAAGAAGATGCTGACTTCGACTGCCCTGCGCTACCTGAAGCGCAAAGTGGAGAAAAGTCCCTGTGTGACTGCTGAGGAACTGAAAAAAGATTTGTCAGATGTGGGTACTGAAGTTTCAGCTCAGACAATAAGGCGCACACTGCGTAATGAAGGCCTCCATGCCAGAACTCCCAGGCGCGCCCCCTTGCTGTCTCCAAAGAATAAGAAGAGTCGACTGCAGTATGCCAAAAGTCATGGGGACAAACCACAAAAGTTTTGGGATAGTGTTCTGTGGACTGATGAAACTAAATTAGAACTGTTTGGGCCCATGGATCAACGCTATGTTTGGAGGAGGAAGAACAAGGCCTATGAAGAAAAGAACACCTTGCCTACTGTGAAGCATGGTGGGGGGTCAATCATGCTTTGGGGCTGTTTTGCTTCTACAGGTACAGGGAAGCTTCAGCGTGTGCAAGGTACCATGGATTCTCTTCAGTACCAGGAGATATTGGATGAAAATGTGATGCAGTCCGTCACAAACCTGAGGCTTGGGAGACGTTGGACCTTTCAACAGGACAATGATCCCAAGCATACCTCCAAGTCCACTAGAGCATGGTTGCAGATTAAAGGCTGGAACATTTTTAAGTGGCCATCGCAGTCACCAGACTTAAGTCCGATTGAGAACCTCTGGTGGGACTTAAAGAAAGCAGTTGCAGCGCACAAGCCTAAGAATGTGACTGAACTGGAGGCTTTTGCCCATGAAGAATGGGCGAAGATACCCGTAGATCGCTGCAAGACACTTGTGTCAAGCTATGCTTCACGTTTAAAAGCTGTTATAACTGGAAAAGGATGTTGTACTAAGTACTAAGATTAAATGTCACTTGGGGGTTGAATAAAACTAATAATGATGTGAGCACAGAAAATACATTTGTGGTTATTTCATTATAAATGTTATGTTATATTTGTCTGACACACAAGTGCCTCTTTGATTTAATTGTAAACAAGATGACTGAAATGATCAAAATCAATGTCAAACTGGCCAAAACACTCTATTTCAGTGGGGGGTTGAATAATTTTGAACACAACTGTAAGTATTTGCACATTATGGAACTAGAGAAGTCTCACCTTCCTCAGTTAGAGTGTTATTATGTTTCCAAGTCAGGGTCTACCTTTTTGTACGCTCACTATTTTGCAAGGGGTCCCAGTCCCACAATTCCTATTACTTTGGGTGTTATCCCCGGATTACTATGTCTCAAATTGTGCCTTGAATGGAGGATTTTGTTGTAATGTATGATTGTTCAACCACTGATGCCTTTACCCGAACATGAAAAAGAAAAAGGACATTTAATGTTTACATTGTCAATAATGATATGATCACTTGCTTTGTCCTTCCTTACAATAAAAAGAGATTTAACAAAAAAAAAAAAAATACCGCAATTCCGGATCCATCCTTCCGGTCTGCGCATGTGCAGACCTTTAAAAATGTGAAAAAAATTTGAAACGGATCCGTTTGTCCTTCGATAAACGGACAGACGGATCCATTCTTGCAATGCATTTGTGAGACGGATCCGCATCCGCTGTCTGTTTGCATGCAGATTGCCTGATCCGGCAGGCAGTTCCGGCGACGGAACTGCTTCCCGGATCACTCTGCCAAAAGTGTGAAAGTACCCTAAGAGAGCAGCTGCTATAATGCATTACAAAGCAGCAAACAGGTATTTGAAGTTGCTGGTGCCTCTGGAGTTCTGAGAACCTCAAGGTGTAGGATCCTCCAGTGGCTTGTAGTTGTGCATAAACCTAGTATTCAGCCACCCCTAACCAATGTTCACAAGCAGAAACAGATGCAGTGGGCCAAGATATACATGGAATATCTATAGGAGGGATCCGTAGAACACCCCACAATTCCTGCAAGTCCTCTGGGGTACGAACGGTAAGCCTTCTGTTCCCAGATGTAATCAGGATGCCGAACGGGTATAGCCACCGATAAGGGATCTTTGCAGACCGTAGCGTTTCCGTGAGGGGCTTTAGAATCCGCCGCTTCTGGAGGGTGGAAGGCGCCACATCTTGAAACAATTGGATCGCGATGTCAGCTATTTTCACCTCCGATAGGCTCCTGGCTTTATCTAGAATGGCCTCTGTGTCTCGAAAGCTCAAAAGGCCACAAATGATGTCCCTTGGACTTTCTGCCGGGGGAGGCTTAGGTCGCAGGGCTCTGTGCACCCGTTCCACCACTATGGATTTGGCTCTGTCTGCCCCCCATAGATAAGCGAAAAGTTCCTGCATAATGGCAAAAAGGTTTTCCTTGTCTGAAGCTTCAGGGAGGCTCCGAATCCGTATATTCTTTCTGCGGCTACGGTTCTCCTGGTCTTTAATCATTAGGAGAGCGGTATTAAGAGCAGCCCTGTGCGAATCCAAACTGCTGGCCGTAGAAACCGCATAGGAGTGCAGGACGTCCTGGGATTGTTCAAGGGCCTCTACCCTGTTGCCTATTTGGCGGATGTAAATTTTTATGGACGACAGATCTGCCGCGATTGGGGCCAGCGCCCTATGAAGAGCAGAATCGAAATAGTCCTTTGACAGAGGACAGGAATCGCTCACCCCTTGGTTGAGTTGGGGATCGGAGTCTGTGCTGAGGGGATCATCACCCGAGTCTCCATCCGGCTTGCGGAGAGGCGCCTTCCCGCTCGGCGCCATCTTGTCCTCGCTTGTGGAGAACTGAGACGTCCGCTTATTGAGGAATTTGTCCATCTTTTTACTAGATGCGTAAGCCGAAAAGGCACTGGCTGTGTCGCCTGATCCAGGCTTTGGCTGAATCTTGACCATCTCACGGGGAGTAGAATGCTTTAGATGCTGAAAGGCAGCTTGGCAGCGGGAGCGCTTCTCTCAAGCAGCTGCCATCAAGCACGGTCAGGCTCCGCCCCCCGGGCCAAGATATACATGAATACTAATTTTCAAACTCTTGATTACTGATGAGTGCCGTGCAACCCTGGATGGTCCAGATGGATGGAGTAGAGGATAGTTGGTGGATGGCCACCATGTTCCAACAAGGCTGCGACATCAGCAAGAGGTGGCAGAGTCATGTTTTGGGCCAGAATCATGGAGAGAGAGTTGGTAGACCCCTTTAGAGTCCCTGAAGGTGTGAAAATGACGTTGCCAAAGTATGTAGAGTTTCTGACTGACCACTTTCTTCCATGGTACAAAAAGACGAACCGTGCCTTCCATAGCATATTTATCTTCATGGATGACAATGCACCATCTCATGCTGCAGAGAATACTCATAGGCTGCTATGGGCAAAAAAAAAGGAGAAATTCATGGTGTGGCCAGATATATATATATATCTGCTGTGTCCCATTCTACTGTAGCTGCTTCCAGTCTCTGCAGTACCAGGAAGTAGCTTGGTCCCGTGACCACTGCGATCAAACACATGCCTTGAAGGGGTTATCCAAAACCTATAATGCCCCCCCAAATCCCGAGCCCCTCACACAGATTGTACTTACCTCGCTCCCAGGCACCTGCGTCGCTTCTGATGCCGACACGTCCGCACTGCATTTCCCCATTGCCGGATGAAAATATCCGGCGTTTGGGGGCAGGGCAGCCAATGGCAGGCTGCGACGAGAACAAGCCTCCCTAGCGTCACCTGCAATACTAGGGAGGCTCATTCACGTCGCAGCCTGCTGTTGGCTGCCCCCCATCGACAGAGGTTTTCATATGCAATACAGGGAGATGCAGGGGCGGCTGTGCCTCCATCAGAAGCGACACAGGTGACCGGGAGCGTGGTAAGTACAATCTGTGTTAGGGACCCGGGCATATGGGGGCTATTATAGTTCTTGGATAACCCCTTTAATACAGTTACTGATAAAGGGTTCACTGCTAAAGGGTTAATGCCATAGTTTACTGTTAAAAAATTTACTATAATGTTAATTATGCACAAGTAAGACATTTATCATAGTGGTTACGTCATTACTGTGAAGGCACACCATATTAAGAAGGCACAATTACGGCGCTAACCCAGTGGTGTACATAGAGAAGTAAGGGCCCCATAGCAAGGATCAAACCAGGCCCCCCACACAGGACAGAAGGGTTTCCGTCTAAACCCTTTTTAATGACCCTTGGGTCATTTTTTCCACTGTCTCTGTCACCCGGTCCCCTGTCCCTGCCTACTTGCACCACCCTCCCTAGGTAACGGGGTGCAACTGGGCGACAGTCCCTGACCTGCGTAAGTGTTAGCAGAGAGATAGAGACAGCAGGGAAGTGGACAGCCAATGAGAGGTAGCACTCGAGAGGTAGAACAAGCAAGGTACCACCAAAAACGGAAGGGTGAGGCGGGTCAACTAGCCAAGGTCAGTCCAGGAGGTCATGTCAGTACAAGGGAGGAGACAAAGACAAAATCCAAAGGCAAGCCGAGGTCAAAATCCAAGAGGTAGCGTCAAGGTTCAGGGAGCAGGCAGAAGAGGTGTCAGGAAGCGATCAAGGGTCAATTCCAGAGGTCAGCTTAATAATTAAGCCTAAGGGACGAAAATCACAGGCAACCTGTGGCCAGCAGGTTGCCTGTTTAAATAGTGGAGGGAAGGGATCATGTGACGTGGCCAGCGTCACATGATCCCTCCTCCCTGACAGTAGCCGAGCGCCGAGTGGGTAGCTCGGCGCTCAGCCCCAGCTGGTCCCCATGGTGTCGGCCGCTCCTGCAGGAGGAGTGCAGCCGAACGTCCCGCCTCCGCCGTCACCATGGTAACCGGGACGCCACAGACAGGAGAGCGCAGACAGGAGACCTGAATGTCCTGGCTGCCGCGAGATCTCGGGGCCGACGGCGGCGCAGGGAACAAGACGCCCGCCGTCTGCCTCTCATGACAGTCTCATTTGCTAAAAGTTGTTCCTTTAGAGGGTAGAGTCCTGAAAAAGATTTCACCCGCAGTAGAAAAGGAGATGATTCCAACTACAATTGGGCCCCCTCTTGCCCTGGCCCCCATAGCAGTCACCTGGTCTGCTGCTATGGTAGTTATGCCCCTGTGCACACCATATTTGCACTATAATTTGCAACTTTTAGAGGTTCTTACAACTTTATGAAAAAAAAGGGAGGGCTAAGGCCACCTGCACATGAGTGAGGTTGAACGCACATAAGATCTGCACAAATTTCCATTTCTATGTGTTTCTGCAGCATATTCGCACCAAAATCTGCAATTTCTAATAGGATTAGAGGCGGTTTTGCCGCAGATCTCACCATTCCTTTGAAAAGGGTGAAATCCACAGCTAAAACCGCAAACATAATTGACATGCTGCTGATTTGGAAATCCACACTGCAGGTCATTTTCCACACAGGAAACAATCCACAAAGTGTACATGAAATTTCTGTAATCTCATACAATTTGCTGGTACTGTACTACGATGCTTTTTTTCCGCACGGGAATCAGCGTGGTAAAACTGTGCATATTCCACAACATGTTCAGGTAGCCTTAGTGGAAAGGGCAGGAGGGCTTAGCGCACCCTAAAAGATTTACTATAATTTCCGCCAGAAACTGGGGTAGCTCAAGTCTGTGCGATGTATGTGTATGTGAGAATCGGGAGGGAGTTCAGAGATATAGCTGTCGGTCAAACAATCGTTTGGCCGACAGTTATTTATTGTGTATGACCAGCGTAATTTGTATGGCCAGCATTAAAAAAACAAAAAACGCCAAACCGTCATTGTCTGGAAACAAGTCGGCTGCAGTTAATACTGTAGTTTCTGTTGGTGTATGGTGCAACCCAGTAAATCTTCAGCAAATGTTTAGTAAATGTAATACCATAAAAGATGGAGTCAAGACCATTCTTCATTATTTGCCTGCTATAACCGTTCATGGACTACTCGACTGATTATAACAAGCAATAGCAAATAAATTGTGTATGACTGTTCAATGTATGACCTACGTCTACCTAGTGTGTATGGCCCCCTTTAGGGATTCACTGCTACAAATCTACCAAAAACTCAATAGGGTATATTTACTAATCCCATGTATGTAAGATTTGCCAGATGTATTGGCGGCTCACACTGGAAGATAAATTTGATACATCTTTTGTCTCATTTACACCATCTTGTGGGTGGCTTACTTTGCAACGTTGACGCAAGTTGGTGATTCATACACCCCCCCCCCTTCCCGTTAAGCCAAACTTGTTTCCTGTTAAGCCACACCCACTTGTGGAGCAAAGAGAAAAAGGTGTCTAAAATACGTAGAGCATGTCCACCAGAATGGTGCAAATAAAGCCAGAATTGTGGCGCATTTAGCTTAGTAAATCTCTTGAAATTGCCTACATATAGTATATCGATCAAAACTGTGGAAGATGTTAAAAATGTAACAACTGTAAATATTCATGAAGCCTAAAGGCCCCCAAACATATTAGAGTATTGTCAGCCAAACTTGGCCGACGTGTGTGTGTGGGGAGTTCCCGGCTCTCCCCCAACAGATGAAGGATTGGGTGAAGTGAATATTTTCGCCTGATCCTTTTGTTCTCTCAGGAGATATGCCCTGGCCAGAATTGTCTGGCAGCGGCTTTCTCCTCTCTTCCCATTGAATACACATACGTGTTCGGCCGAGGTGAACATGTATGTGTATGAGGAAGCTGGGAGGGGTTCTGGAGAGATAGCTGTTCCACCGATAGCTATTGTATGTGTATGACCTCCTTAACATCTTATGTGCTGTCTTGTAATGCTTCATCATGTGAAGTTTAGCGTTCCGAGATGTAATGCGCCATTACTTTAATGTTTACTGCAAAATATACCTTTAATATAATATATGAGTCCCCAGTTTATTACATTATTCATGAAAAGAACCATTTACATATTAGTGAAATGCAAACTAAAATGAATGGCCTGCAAAATCAGTCCGTTCCGGCTTGTGGGGTGAGGAATAAAAGGCTGTTACTATATGTATGTTTGTATGTATGTACGGTATGGGCAGGTGAGTGAACCACAATGACACATCTCTCCTGACAAATGTATCAAGGACGTGACTTTTCTTGGAACATACTGTATATTAAAGCTCCAGTACACCCCACAGAAGAACAGGCTCTTTCATCTCTTCTATCTGATGTCTTCATTTTGCATGCATCTGCTTGGATTCATTGCCTAGTATACATTTTTGTATTGATTTACACAGATAAGGAAAACATCAAAGAGATCTATATACAGTACAATGACGAATGCCGTCATTTGTAGTCTCTCAGGGTCACCTAGCTTGAGCGGTACAATTGGTCTTTACAACCTGATGCAATTTATGGGTGAGTTATCTGACAGTGTATTATAGGACTAATTCAATATTACATATATAATTCTAGAAAAGGGCATCTGGAACTCCTAAATTGCAGAAAATGGTATTCATTGGGTCACCGCAAAATGAATTCTACAGAAAATGAGAAGGCATAAAATACACATCTAAAGTAATGAAGAGATAGATATCTGCAGAGGTTCCATCTCCGATAGGACCTCCATCCGTACTTGAATCCGTACCATGTGGTCTGCTCTGGAATGAAAATAAAGAACAACGGAGAAGGGAAGACACTGAAATGCTGCCTGAATTATGTAACAAAAATGTTGGGAGAAAAAAAAAAAATCAGGAAAGTCTAAAGGAGGGAGAAGAGAGAGGAGGAGGAGGAGGAGGAGGAAGAGAGTAGTGGGGGATGCGATAAACCATGGGGTCATGATTATAACCCTTCATTATTCGCACTGCGCTTCCAACATGTACAAATACACTGCAGTGTTGCAAAACCATATTAGAAAACAGCATCTCTGCTTTATGTGAAGCACCTGGAGATGACATCTATTCACTGCAGTCATAGGACGAGCACATTACTGTACACATCACGTAGTCGCCAACTCATCTCCTCCAACACAAAGTTTCTAAGATGTGTATACAGCAACTGCTGTCACATGCATCATAGGAAGCCCGGCATACATACACAGAAGCCCGCCACTCAGTGTAAACCTCCCCCTGTGCATGCCGCACGCCGTATAAACATATTCACACTAAACGTACACAAGCTAAAAAGCACAATACATAGTACGCAGACACACACCGGCTCCGTGTGGATTAATCTGCTTCCCCTCATGCATTGCCCTCATTGAAAGCTCTGCAGGCGCTGTTTATACTCCGGGAATAATACATAGATCCACAAGGAAACGCGCTACCTCCACACGTTTTCTACACAGGCTAGGCATGCACACACACACCGCAGTCTCCAGGTCTCCTCAGCTCACTCCATTGTGCCTCGTGTTTGAACAAATTGAATTCCTCGCAGAAACCTGATAGGAATTTTAATGGGAGAAAGACAATAACACCCGATATGTTCACCCAGGCACCTACCGAGTTAACACCTGCTTTATACTGAATGCACCGACGGCTGATGAACAGCTGTACACCCATACTATGCACTTTAGACGGAGTTAAACAGGCACTGCCAATGTCCCTGGAAGTCCCTGGTGTTTCTCCAGTGCTTTTCGATCACAGTCCCTAATGTCTGATGGTTTAGGCACCGGATACTTCATTTTCCTACTCATTTTTTTTCGGGCAGGGTTAAACATAGCCTCACTTTTCAATTTTTCAGCAGTGCTTTTTTTTCTTCTTGCAGGCAACCTCAGGTCAGCAAAATGAACTAACCATAGCTTTCCCGATCTGTCGCATACACATTAGGGCTCATGCACACACGGTCTTAGACATTTTTGGGGTCTGCAAAACATGGATACTGGCCGTGTGCGTTTTGCATTATGCAGAACGGAAAGTACTGCCCTCTGTAGAATGTCTTATCCTTGTCCGTACATGGCCGTGGAATGGACATACGGACGTAGAAAACACACGGAGTGCTCTCCGCATCTTTTGCGGCCCCATTGAAGTGAATGGGTCCGCATCTGATCCACAAAAAATGCGGATCAACCCTATATATATAGTGACTTTTCCATAACTTTCATCCTGGTTATGACCTTCAGGAAACAACATGCTTACTTTAGTCTTGAACCTAAATACCACCAGAATCCAGATCAATATTTCCAGAGACTAAAGGCTCATGCACACAGCAGTTGCCATTTTTGAGGTCCGCAAATTAGGCATCTGCAAAACACGGATATCTGCTGTGTGCACTCCGCATTTTGCAGAATGGAACATCCGGCCCATAATAGAACAGTCCTATCCTTGTCCATAATGCGGATATATTTTTGCAGATGCCACAGACCGGACATATGGATGTGGACCTGCTGTCTGCATTTTTTGCGGCCCCGTTGAGGTCCACATGTTCTTCTAGTGATTTTGTGCAGTCTAATATTCTTTCGCACACCAAAAATATACTACAACATCTGTTGGCTTGTCCATAGTGAATATATATCGGAGGATAAAAAAAAATTAGGACACAACAACATGGCCAATGCCAATGCAGACCGACTAAACAAGTCGGTCCTACAGTAATTAGTTAAAGGGATTCTGTCATGAGATTTTATCCCTATAACCTAAACATATGCTCATGTCCGGAGTAATAATAAGAATCCTAAGCAAAAAACAGGTTTTTATAAATGTCAATCACTCACTTAAGGTGCCCAAGGGGAGGTCCGTTAATACAGGGTGCCCGGCCACACCCCTTGCCGTCCGGTGCCCAGCACCGCCTTCCCTAGCTCAGCGCCGCCTCCGCAATCCTACCCATCCCCCTGCCAGATCCCGCGCCTGCACACTAGGCTCAGCCTGATGCGCCGCGGACTCCTGGCAGCGGCTTCGTTGAGCGAAGTGCGCATGTGCGGCCGGGCACCCTGTATTAACGGACCTCGCCTTGGGCACCTTAAGTGAGTGATTGACATGTTATAAAAACCAGATTTTTGTGCAAATAGAGCCACAGTGAAGTTTAATAATGCCAGCTTAGGATTCTTATTATTACTCCAGACATGAGCATATGTTTAGGCTATAGGGGTAAAATTTAATGACAGAATCGCTTTAAGTAGAGCCTGCTGTGGCTGGTATACCCACATGGTACTCGAGTGCAGTGAGGCCACATCGCAACCATGGCACAACCAAGCCATGTGGTCGTATCCTTAGGGATCATTCACACGAACATATGGGTTCTGTTTCCGTATTGCGGACCGCATATGCGGATCCGCAATAAACGGACACCGTTCCGTGTGCAAACCCGCATCACAGCTGCAGACCCATTCAAGTGAATGGGTCCGCAAATCCAGAGATGCGGAGCGGTGTGGAATGGAAGCATGGAACGGAACCCCACGGAAGCACTACGGAGGGCTTCTGTGGGGTTCCGTTCCGTACTTCAGTTCGGCAAAAAGATAGAACATGTCCTATCTTTTTGCGAAACGGAGGGATGCGGACCCATTCAAGTTGGGGAGGCCTCACAAACGTTCTCCGTGCATTGGGGACCGCAAATTGCAGCCCCAATCTACGGAACGGAACACATACGTTCGTGTGAATGGACCCTTAGATTGTAAGCTCTTTTAAGTGTGCTTTCACAGTTGTGGCAGAGGATTCCGGCAGGCAGTTCTGTCGCCGGAACTGCCTGCCGGATCCGTGAAAACAAATGCAAACTAATGGCATTTGTCAGACGGATCAGGATCCTGGTCCGTCTGACAAATGAATTGAAATGCCGTATCCGTCTCTCCGGTGTCGTCCGGAAGAACTGACCCGGTATTTTTTTTTCTAATTTTTTGCGGTCTGAGCACGCGCAGACCGCAAAAACTGATCCATTTTGTCAGAACACTCTGGGACGGATCCGGCATTAATGCATTTTAATGGGGAAAAATGCCGGATCCGGTATTCTGGAATTTTGGACAGAGATAAAACAGCAGCATGCTGCGGTATTATCTCCGTCCTGAAAAGGCAAAAAGACTGAACTGAAGACATCCTGATGCATTCTGAACTGATTGCTCTCCATTCAGAATGCATTAGGATAAAACTGATTAGTTCTTTTCCGGTATTAAACCCCTAGGACGGAACTCAATGCCGGAAAAGAATAACGCTAGTGTAAAAGTACCCTAACTCTTTTTTTTGTGTTTGAGTTTTTTATGGTGTTCTTAAGGGTGTTTTTTTTTTTTAAGTTTATACAAGATAACATACAATGAATTTTACTTTATGGTGTTTGATGGCGTTTTGGGGTCCATGGCATTTTTTCAAAATGAAAAATGCTCTAGGTGGGGCAATTTTTCTTCTGCCTCCCTACAGGGAAAAAAGGCATGTTACAAAAGTGACATACAAAATGCCACCAAAAATGCTTTTAATTCATGGTGGTTTTTTACAAGAAAAAGATACTAGATAAGTCAGTAATTATGCTTTGGGCAGAGTTAGAGGTGTGGCCTAGTATGAAAAAAATTGCCGTGATGTATGCCGGCATATATTGTCCCTCTTTGCGATTTTCAAAAGAAGTTGGGAGGTATGCTTATGTAAGGGACCAGGTATCAGATGAGTCAACTCAATGATTAGTGGCAGAGTTATAAAACTCCTCTGACTGTCTCTATCTGTGAGTGCTGTGTGCAAAGGTACCAGTGTATTCTATGTGATGCAGCTTCACAGTCAGGGGCGGATTGGCCATAGAACTTACAGGGAAATTTCCCAGTAGACCGATAACCTGGGGGCCGCAGAGAGCCCTCCTCTTTGCTACTGGCCGTTTACATAATGAGCTCTCAGCTGTAATTAATGCTGTGAGAATTCGGCACTCGTGTAGCTGGCCAGCAACCACACATGCTCTCCGGAATTCAACTGCTGTCGCTAGCGTCTCACCTCCTAAGGCCCCTGCTCCATACCTTAATCAAAGACAACTGGAGGAAGAGGACATAAAATGGCATCTATTGATGGCCACCACACAGCATATATTGTACTGCACTGTGGTATATTGTTCTGCTAGAACAATATTTTGACCTATGGTATTGCTTAACCCACCCTACTTGTGTTTGTAGCTGGCCAGCTAAGCCCTGTCCCAGGTTGCTAATATAGCTTATATGTTTCTACAGCTAAACCTTGCAATAAACTTAATACAGTTCCTATGTTTGTGTGTTAAAGACAAAAGCAGAGTTATTTACAGGGACTTCATGTTTGGATGTTATAAAACACAGAAGCAGAAAAGATAATATGCCTTTAAGATTCATTATATTAATGTGAGGTAAGCTCAATGACACAGCAGAAACAACAGAAAACATAGGGTTAAACTGTTGTTGCTGGGCAGGAGTCTTGTCCAATGCTAGCCAGCCTCACACAGCCCAGGAGTTTGGACCAATCACAACCAGCCTCACACACAGCTTGTGTGGGAAATTCCCTAGCAGGAGCTGCTGGAATCATTATTCACCAGAGAGAGAAGCTGAACAAACATTCACTCCACTAAGAGATGTGTTTTATGGAGGTAGAGAGGCCAAAATAGGTATTTAAAACAGTTACATAATGTTCCTACTGTTACTATAGTGATTAGAACTGTATACTGAACCAGTTATATGTGTGTTTACTTACAGTTCCTCCAATTGCAAACTACAAAGTTCACAAATTCGAATACCATATTGCAATCCAAATTGCATACAACCATACCAGATAATACTCAACCAATCTGCAAATAGTTACTGCTAACTGCATACTGCAAATTGTGACCAAATTCAGCAAGTAGAACTATTAGATAGACCTCAGATATACCTCTCAGAGAGATCATAAAGTGCTTAAATAACTTAAAGTGAGAGTACAGATACTCAAGAGAGAAATATATCCACCATTTTATGTTGAATGACAAGATTGAACATTAGAACCACCATCTTATGCATACCGCCATTTTGTGATATCAACACGTGTTATGTACATGGACTATCTGCTGCGGAGGCGGCAGTGTTATATATGAAGAAAAGTTGAAGTTAATAAAGAAGTTATTTCAAGCATTTGGTGTGCTCTTTAAACCTAATGCTTCCATAGAACGGCGCTAGAGGAATTACAGAGTAATAGACAGTCTGGTTAGACTAAAAAGTCAGAGATATCAAAATTCTTCTAATGCCACAGTGCAAAAGGCACTTCATAGTGCTGTGCCTGCCACAGTGTTGCCCTGCCTCCTGTCATTTTGGGTTTTTCCAGGGCCACTTTAAGTTACCAGTCCGACCCTGTTCCCACTGCTTTCCCCTGACTCCTGTTTGCAAGAGCTGTCAGGGAGAAAGCTGAAGCTGCATCACACAAAATACGCAGACTCTACAGTGTGAGTTATGTCACTGATTTATTACTTACTGCTATTAGATGGGACTCAAGCAGAGCAAATGCTGTGTGGTAAGACTATGCCCACAAAAGTCACCTTGCAGCCGAGCCCTTAGGGGAACCATATCAGAAAAGAAGAAGGAATCGGTACAGCTGCCACTCATAAATGGCACTTCAGCTAAAACGTGTAAACAGAAGGCATACAGAAGAACCTCTACATTAGAGCTCATGTACACGACCGCATGCGGTCCGCAATGCACGGGCAACGACCATGGGGCCGCCGCATGCGGATCGCGGACTAATTCACTTGAATGGGGTCCGCGATCCACATCCGACGAACTGCACCGCAAAAAAGTAGTGCATTCAAGTGAATGGGTCCGCATCTGTGATGTGGTGCCAGAACAGCTGGGACCAGTATTGTGCGGACCCGCTATTTGCGGTCCACAGCACAGGCCCGGCCGGCACACGGTCGTGTGCATGAGGCTTTATTCTTTGAGAATAGCCTATGCTATTACATAGGGAAATAAAATGCTGGAGTGTTTGTTTTTTCACGGTTTAAAGGGGTTGTCTGGCCTAGGAGTCCACAACGCCAGTGCTCAGAAGGGAAGCCCATTAAAAAAAAAAAAAACTTGTCTGCAGTTCTGCTGTTCCAGCAACACTGCCCTCAGGGTCAGACTGGCCATATACACTACAGGGAAACTTCCCAGTGGGCCGATGCCCAGGGGACCACCACAGCCATCCTCATGGCTGCCAGCCAAGTACATAATGATGCTCTCATTGTTAATTAATGCTGGGAGCATCAGGGTGCCTTCCTGAATTCAACCGCGTCGTCCTCACAGTTGAATACTGCAGCTGGGGCTGCAGTATTTTGGTCTGCTCTATGGTATTCAGTTCAGCTGGGGCAGCATTTTGTGCTGCACTATGGTATTGCTGGACTCGCCTACTTCTCTTGTCCCTGGCTACATTGGCCACGCCTGTTTGTGCTGCCCTCCTTCTGTCAATTTGGGCCCACCTACAATATGGGCCACTTTAAGTTCCCAGTCCTCCCCTGACTGCCCCATTCCTGGCCGCTTCTGATTGGCAGACTATAAGTATCTTGGTCCTGTGACCGCTGCAATAAATCGCTGGCCTCAGTGGTCACATGTGCTTGAACGCCATGTTCAAGCCACTTCCAGTCCAGCCGGGACCAGAAGTGGATGAGAATGGGGCAGTGGCACTGAAAAAGTAGAAGTAGTACTGTGGACAGGTAAGCAGGTAAGTGTTTTTTTTGTTTGATTCTTTTTTATATTTTTTTTTATATTGCACACCTTCTGACCACTGGGATACTCAGCCAGAAAACTCCTTTAGGATACGGTCACATGGTCAGGTTTCCTGATGCAGTAGTGGATCATAGAAGGAGAGAAAGTACAAATGACAAATACACTGCGTGCAGAATTATTAGGCAAATGAGTATTTTGACCACATCATCCTCTTTATGCATGTTGTCTTACTCCAAGCTGGCTCGAAAGCCTACTACCAATTAAGCATATTAGGTGATGTGCATCTCTGTAATGAGAAGGGGTGTGGTCTAATGACATCAACACCCTATATTAGGTGTGCATAATTATTAGGCAACTTCCTTTCCTTTGGCAAAATGGGTCAAAAGAAGGACTTGACAGGCTCAGAAAAGTCAAAAATAGTGAGATATCTTGCAGAGGGATGCAGCACTCTTAAAATTGCAAAGCTTCTGAAGGTGATCATCGAACAATCAAGCGTTTCATTCAAAATAGTCAACAGGGTCGCAAGAAGCGTGTGGAAAAACGAAGGCGCAAAATAACTGCCCATGAACTGAGAAAAGTCAAGCGTGCAGCTGCCAAGATGCCACTTGCCACCAGTTTGGACATATTTCAGAGCTGCAACATCACTGGAGTGCCCAAAAGCACAAGGTGTGCAATACTCAGGGACATGGCCAAGGTAAGAAAGGCTGAAAGACGACCACCACTGAACAAGACACACAAGCTGAAACGTCAAGACTGGGCCAAGAAATATCTCAAGACTGATTTTTCTAAGGTTTTATGGACTGATGAAATGAGAGTGAGTCTTGATGGGCCAGATGGATGGGCCCGTGGCTGGATTGGTAAAGGGCAGAGAGCTCCAGTCCGACTCAGACGCCAGCAAGGTGGAGGTGGAGTACTGGTTTGGGCTGGTATCATCAAAGATGAGCTTGTGGGGCCTTTTCGGGTTGAGGATGGAGTCAAGCTCAACTCCCAGTCCTACTGCCAGTTTCTGGAAGACACCTTCTTCAAGCAGTGGTACAGGAAGAAGTCTGCATCCTTCAAGAAAAACATGATTTTCATGCAGGACAATGCTCCATCACATGCGTCCAAGTACTCCACAGCATGGCTGGCAAGAAAGGGTATAAAAGAAGAAAATCTAATGACATGGCCTCCTTGTTCACCTGATCTGAACCCCATTGAGAACCTGTGGTCCATCATCAAATGTGAGATTTACAAGGAGGGAAAACAGTACACCTCTCTGAACAGTGTCTGGGAGGCTGTGGTTGCTGCTGCACGCAATGTTGATGGTGAACAGATCAAAACACTGACAGAATCCATGGATGGCAGGATTTTGAGTGTCCTTGCAAAGAAAGGTGGCTATATTGGTCACTGATTTGTTTTTGTTTTGTTTTTGAATGTCAGAATTGTATATTTGTGAATGTTGAGATGTTATATTGATTTCACTGGTAAAAATAAATAATTCAAATGGGTATATATTTGTTTTTTGTTAAGTTGCCTAATAATTATGCACAGTAATAGTCACCTGCACACACAGATATCCCCCTAAAATAGCTAAAACTGAAAACAAACTAAAAACTACTTCCAAAAATATTCAGCTTTGATATTAATGAGTTTTTTGGGTTCATTGAGAACATGGTTGTTGTTCAATAATAAAATTAATCCTCAAAAATACAACTTGCCTAATAATTCTGCACTCCCTGTAGAACATTTTCTAATTTTTTGAATTAACTCCTGGTTTTGGCCTCCAAAACTGCATCAGGAAAACTGACCATGTGGCCCTAGCCCTAATGTGACATTTTCAAAAACCAATTCTAGACAAAATATGAGTACAGTGAGTTCTCTTAAGTATCTAGTTCCTTTTGCCATGTCTGTACCCATGGGAATGCTTATCATCACCACAAAATAATCAGAAGAATTTACAAAAGAAACAGAGAGCATTTACACTTAGGGCACATGTCTGCAGATTTGCAAATGATCATTAGTAAAATGAGTTGTAATTTAATTTCAATTATTAGTGTGGATAAATTCAGGTTGGGTCTTGTCTTGATGCTACTTCTTGCTATTATGGCGGGTGAGAAAAAGCAATAAATAGCACAGAACCTGTTGTCCCACGCAACACTTTGGGAAATACTGTAATGTCTTTAACCAATGCATATGCTAATTGGACTTTTAACACGCAGAGTGAATGATATAACCTTTGCACCAGGTCTGGTAAAACGGAAGTTTGAGAAAATGTATGGTACCACAGAATTGACGGAACAGTGTTCCAAAGAGTGCCCATATTCCCTGACTAGTCATGGATAACACCATGAGATACGCTTGTCACATACCTGCACATAGCCAGTTTTTTTTTTTATTAATAATTGGGGGATTCAAAACCTGCATATGTTTTGGGAAGAAAAAATAAAAAGCAAATGATGCAGCAGGCCTGGGTGGAATGCGTTATTAGAAAAGTCGTTCGAAGGAAACGAGGTTGCAGGAGATAACGAAAGTTTTTTCAGATTTATGATCGGATTTTAAATTTTCGGTATAAAAGACGACCAAACGTGATTAACTGCTCCACTTTGTGCGGCGAGTCTTGATAAAATTCAGACTCCCACGTTATAGTGTGAGGGCAAGAGTCTTCACAGAAGCAGACCAATTAACAGGGAGTCAAGGTATGGTAGAAGGAAAAGAAATCTAAATAGCTTCATGTCTGAGAAATGAGAATCATTTACAAAGCGTTTGAAGATGGATGCAAGAGGACTTTGATTGTAATGAATGCCTCATAGAACAGGGCAAGATAACCCCCAAAAAGGTAGGTGTGATGGTAACATTAGGATGTTTGTAATGAGCAGCGCTTTGCAGGAAAGAAATATCCCTAATTCTATTTAACCCCTTCAAGACCCTGGGATTTTCCGTTTTCATTTTTACCTTCCTGGAGCCATAACTTATTTTTTTTTTCGTCCACGTAACTGTATGAGGGCTTGTTCTTTTTGTGGGACAAGTTTTACTTTCTAATGGCACCATTTAATATGGAATATAATGTAGTGGGAAGCTGAAAAAGAAAAAATCCAAAAATGTGGTGGAATTGGAAAAATGCAATTCCGCCATAGTTTTATGGGTTTCGTTTTTACAGCATTCACTATGCAGTAAAACTGACAGCGATAACACATTTGTATCGTTTTTATTGTGTTTTAATACTGGGAAAAAAAAACTTTGGAATTTTTTTTTGTTCGCATCAGAATATTCTGACTCCCCATAACATTTTATAGTTAAGTCTATGGAGTTGTGTGAGAGCTCATTTTTTTTTGCGAGGTGATCTGTAATTGAAACTTATACCATTTTGGAGTACGTATGAGGTTTTGATCACTTTTTATTCCATTTTCTTTGGAAGGTGAATTGACCACTGCATCTAAGGGGTTAAATGTCGGCGTTATCGCGGATCACAGATATTAGACCCGGGTGTCGGCTGTTTAAAATTGCAGAAACCCCGATGGCTATGGCACCTGCTGGGCTCTGACATTTTTAGGACCTGACTTCGGCTATATACAGTTGCAAGAAAAAGTATGTGAACCCTTTGGAATGATATGGATTTCTGCACAAATTGGTCATAAAATGTGATCTGATCTTCATCTAAGTCACAACAATAGACAATCACAGTCTGCTTAAACTAATAACACACAAAGAATTAAATGTTACCATGTTTTTATTGAACACACCATGTAAACATTCACAGTGCAGGTGGAAAAAGTATGTGAATCCTTGGATTTAATAACTGGTTGAACGGTCAGGAGTAATTCTTGACCATTCCTCTTTACAGAACTGTTTCAGTTCAGCAATATTCTTGGGATGTCTGGTGTGAATCGCTTTCTTCAGGTCATGCCACAGCATCTCAATCGGGTTGAGGTCAGGACTCTGACTGGGCCACTCCAGAAGGCGTATTTTCTTCTGTTTAAGCCATTCTGTTGTTGATTTACTTCTATGCTTTGGGTCGTTGTCCTGTTGCAACGCCCATCTTTTGTTGAACTTCAGCTGGTGGACAGATGTCCTTAAGTTCTCCTGCAAAATGTCTTGATAAACTTGGGAATTAATTTTTCCTTTGATGATAGCAACCCGTCCAGGCCCTGATGCAGCAAAGCAGCCCCAAACCATGATGCCCCCACCACCATACTTCACACCATAGTGTTGTGTGTTTCTTCCAAACAACTCAACTTTGGTTTCATCTGTCCACAGAATATTTTGCCAGTACTGCTGTGGAACATCCAGGTGCTCTTGTGCAAACTGTAAACGTGCAGCAATGTTTTCTTTGGACAGCAGTGGCTTCCTCTGTGGTATCCTCCCATGAAATCCATTCTTGTTTAGTGTTTTACGTATCGTAGATTCGCTAACAGGTATGTTAGCATATGCCAGAGACTTTTGTAAGTCTTTAGCTGACACTCTAGGATTCTTCTTCACCTCATTGAGCAGTCTGCGCTGTGCTCTTGCAGTCATCTTTACAGGACGGCCACTCCTAGGGAGAGTAGCAGCAGTGCTGAACTTTCTCCATTTATAGACAATTTGTCTTCCCGTGGACTGAACAGCAAGGCTTTTGGAGATACTTTTATAACCCTTTCCAGCTTTATGCAAGTCAACAATTCTTAATCGTAGGTCTTCTGAGAGCTCTCTTGTGCAAGGCATCATTCACATCAGGCAATGCTTCTTGTGAGACGCAAACCCAGAACTGGTGTGTGTTTTTTATAGGGCAGGGCAGCTGCAACCAACACCTCCATTCTCATCTCATTGATTGGACTCCAGTTGGCTGACACCTCACTCCAATTAGCTCTTGAAGATGTCATTAGTCTATTAGACTTTTTTTCACCTGCACTGTGAATGTTTACATGGTGTGTTCAATAAAAACATGGTAACATTTAATTCTTTGTGTGTTATTAGTTTAAGCAAACTGTGATTGTCTATTGTTGTGACTTAGATGAAGATCAGATCACATTTTATGACCAATTTGTGCAGAAATCCATATCATTCCAAAGGCTTCACATACTTTTTATTGCAACTGTATGTAAGGCGGAGATCAGGAAGGGCTTAAAGGGATTTTCCAGGGCTACAAATATATAACAGAATAGGTCATCAATATCAGATCAGCAGGGGTCCGACTCCTGGCAACATGCAGATCAGCAGTTGTGCTGCTCCGATAAGCGCAGAGGCCTCCTTACAGCATACTAAGCATAGCACCATATATTGTATGGTAGCTGTGCCTGGTATTGCAGCTCAAGCCCATTCACTTGAATGGGACCGAGTTGCACCTAGCCATGTGACTGATGATCGGAAGTGCTCTCCATGTGACCGATGCACGAAGCACCATGGTCTCTTCAAAGAGCGGATCAGTGGGGGTGCCGAGAGTTGGACCCCCAATGATCAGATATTGATGTCCTATCCTTAAGATAGGTCATCAATATTAAACACCTGGAAAACCCCTTTAATTCATATTCAGCTTTTGGTACATCAGGAAGTTCTGAAAAAAAAAAGTCCAATATGGTTATTATGGACATGAATGAATGTGGAAAGATAGAAGAACACACAGAATGTGGCAATGATGTCACTTGATTAAGACATACAGATATAAGGATAGCATGTGCGTAGCCAAAATAGAATACGGGACAGAATACATTATATGACTTATGTGATTTACCAAACCGTTTTCAATATATGATGCTTGTGAACCAAAATGGCTCTCTCAATACTACTAATCTCTGAGGTTGTGGTGCTTTGAAATGCGCGATTTAGACCGCTGGGTAATGTTATAGCTGGAGGATAGAAGCAACTATCATGGGGATCGATGATCCATGTGTCAGCTGCATTTTGAGGCAGATCAGAAGCAGTTGTTTTCTGTGACTGTATAATAGGTAAATTATATAATGTCAGCATGTATGAACAGATGTTAGGACAGATGGAAATTATGTTGGTCCATATTTATTATACTGTGAGTGAATGGTGGAAAGAATGAACTGTGCATGTCATGGGTCATGTCATGACCCAGTGCAGGACCAGCTTAAAACTAGCTTATAGGTCATTACTATCTGATCGGTGGGGGTCTGACACCCGGGACCCCTGCCGATCAGCTGTTAGAGAAGGCACCAGTGTTCCCGTGAGTGTGACTGCCTTCTCGCAGCTTACCAAGCACAGCGTCGTATATTGTATAGCTTGGTATCGCGCTCAGCCCCATTCACTTTAACATCTCGGAAAGCTTTAATTCCTAATTGTCTGTTCTATCAATGTGGTGTCATAGGTTTCCATGATAAGCTCCATCTTCCTCAAAATGAACTGACTTATGATGTCATCAAAATCCTCCATACAAGAATGTTAGTATGAAGTACCCTAACTTTCCAATGTATGAACATTACATATGGTGAAACTCAATTACTAAAGGCACAAGCAAAGATCTTATCCAGTGGAGGTGAGGTGGAGGAGACAAGCCCCATCACAGACACTATCCAAAGTAAGTTCTCAGTTTGGCCTCATTACTTGGTTATATGGAATTGTAAGTAGCATGGATGGCATCTCCATCCTTTTGAATTTCTCCTACACAATTGACTGCTTATTGCCTGGTTCTTATTTCTGGCTTATATGGAATCCAATTGGTTAGAAATGGTCCCTTATGAATCACATTTCTACTATATGATTAGCCCCTCAAGATGATCTCAGTACACTGAACAGGCCTACAGGGCACACCACATAGACTTGTTCAGGAATAGGCAAACCTCTCAGGTTTATTTACATCTAATCAAAAAGGTTTTCTGGGAGTTCAAAATTGATGGACTAACCTCAGGATAGGTCATCAGTATCTGTTTGGTGGGAGTCCGCATCCCGGCATCCCCGCCAATCAAGTGTTTCATCAGTTTACCAAGCACAGTGCCGTACATTGTATAGTGGCTGTGCTTGGTACTGCAGCCCAGGCCACACACTTGAATGGGCCTCAGCTGCACCTAGGCCATGTGACCAATAAAGGTGACGTCACTGGCCTAGGAAGAGGCTGCAGCACTCACCAGAACGACTGATCAATAGATATCCTGAGGATAGGCCATCAATATTGAACTCCCAGAAACCCCTTTAATACGATCCACAAAATGGGACACAAATGCAACAAACACTAAAGTGATGTACATGATTTGATTGAACAGTGATTCTAACCGTGACAGATGATCTTTTAATAGGTTTTCCTGTACTTTTACCGGACGTCAGAATCAAATCTACACATCTCCATCCATTGTGTAGTGGATGGAGCTGGTTGCTTCAGCACTTTTTATGTGAATGGGAGCAGCACGGCAGTGACCAGCTCCATCCACTACACAATGCACCAGGACCGTCTTCTGCCACCGGTGCTAGTGCAGAACCGCTGATCAGTGTTGGTGTGGGGTGTAGTATGCCAAACGATCAGATATTGATGGTCTATCCTTGGATAGGCCAGCAATATAAAAGTGCAGGAAAACCCCTTTAAATATTTAAAGGGGTTGTCTCACTTCAGAAAGTTGCATTTATCATATAGAGAAAGTTAATACAAGCCACTTACTAATGTATTGCGATTGTCCATATTGCTTCCTTTGCTGGCGGGATTCATTTTTCCATCACATTATACTTTTCTCATTTCCATGGTTACAGACCACCCTGCAGTCCATCAGTGGTGGTCGTGCTTGTACACTATAGGAGAAAGCGTCAGCTTCTCTGGTGGCCGGGACCATGGGAGCGCACATAGGCTGGTGCTTTATCCTATAGTGTGCAAGCACGACCACCACTGATGGATTGTAGGGTGGTCTGTAACCATGGAAACGGGCAGTGCATAATGTGATAGAAAAATGAATCCAGACAGCAAAGGAGGCAATATGGATAATAACAATATATTAGTAAGTGCCTTGTATTAACTTTATCTACATAATAAATGCCACTTACTGAAGTGAGACACCCCTTTAACACACTGGTAGCATTATACCATGAGGTAACCTACCCAATATATGTAAATTGTTGTCAATGATGATAGATAGCTTAGCATTATACTATTATTGGATACGACATTGTACTATTCACAGAAAAAATGGAGTTAATTTAAAAGAGGACAAGGAAGAAGCATGTCTTAAAATACTTAATGTTGCATATTAAATACAGAGTATAACTAGAATCAAAGGCAGGAATATGGCTAAAGGGCAAATCATAACTCACAGGGAGAACATTACATGGCAAGAAACAGGAAGGCAGCAGAATAAGACATCTCATTTATGTCACACATCCGCCTGTACTTTACACAGCATGACCTAGAGGGCTATATCAAACATTTCTCATTTCACATACTACTCACATAACCTACAAAAATACTACTTCCACCATTCTGGTAACCAATGCAGCATTTTCCAGGAATGGCACAAGTTAACAAATGCCCGGGACGAGCATGATCTACTGAAAAATCTTATTTGAAGAGAAGCAAGTCTTAAAATGAATTTATCTCTTCAAACAATATCTGTAATAAAACCAATATTTGCCCTGTGTACATTTCAATTGATATGGCATATCACTCAGTAAAGTGTGTGCTATTTTCGAACTGCGCATCACCGAGGTACTGGATGTTCTTAGTTCTTCATCTTCGTAGGTAAAATCAGAGTCGTTCCTAATGGGTGACAGACTATAGAGATGTTTGCAGACAGAGGAGGAAACAAAGCTAAGTGCACTAGATGGAAGGAATGCAACCTAAGATTGGGGAAATGCCAGTGAATACCATAATAAGCCCAAAATGGATACTGCATGTACTTTCGGGAACCAGGGGCTAAACATTCTCCATACCAGTAGCCACCAAAAACTAGACACAATGGGGGAGATTTATTAAAACTGGGGTAAAGGAAAACTGACTTAGTTGGTCATAGCAACCAATCAGATTCCTCCTTTCATTGTTCAGAGCTCTTTTGATAAATGACAGGTGGAATCTGATTGGTTGCTATGGACAACTAAGTCCCTTTTCCTTTGTACCAGTTTTGATAAATCTCCACGAATGGGTGAAGTTTATTAAATGATTCCAACAGATATACTACAGCTTACAATTTGGCCCAAAGTATAGTGCAAGTCAACGTTTGCCTATAAAAAGCATACATTTCAGTTTCTGAAAAAAGGACAGCCAAAAATGTGGCAAATTTATTAGGGGGCATGTGTCTCGTTTGGCACATTTGACTCAAATGAAATATGGTCTAAGACTGGCATATGAATCTCACCCTATATCTATGGGGGAGATTCATCAAAAGTGGTGCAAAGGAAAACTGGTTTAGCTGCTCATAGCAACCAATCAGATTCACCCTTTCATTTTCCAAAGCAGCTCTGAAAAGTGAAAGGTAGAATCTGATTGGTTGCTATGGGTAACTAAGACAGTTTTTCTTTGCACCAGTTTTGAAGGGGATGCGTCTCATTCATCATTTTCTACACCTGTATTAGGCGTCGAAAATGGTCTAAATGTAAGACAGCTAGGAAACGGTCTTACATTTAGAACTAGCCTGCACCTCTTCATAACTTCGGCGGATCCTCCGCCAGCTGTGGGGCTTTATTAAAACCGACGCAGGTCTTAATAAATGTGCCCCTATGTTCCTAAACCAGGTACCCCCAGCTGAAACTATATATATCAAAGTACCCCCAACGGTAATACAAATTGAGAACCTAGAGATTACAAGACCACATTTGAAACTGGCAGGGGAGCAAATCTTTTTTTTGTGTGTGTGTTGTTATATCACTAATCTTCACTTGATCGTGGGGTTCTGACTCCCGGGACCGCTGCCGATCAGTTGTTTCAAGAGGCTGCACCGCTTTGGTGAGCACCACAGCCTTCTTGCAGCTTACCAACTATAGTGCCGTTCATTGGATGGCAGCTGTGCTTGAATGGCCCATATGACCGATCAACGTGATGTCACTGACCTAGGAAGAGGCTGCAGCACTCATGGAGCACAACGGTCTCTTTAAACAGCTGATCAGTGGCAGTGGTCAGATCTCCACCAATCAGATACCGATGACCTATCCTGAGGATGGATCATCAGTATTAAACACTCGGAACAACCAATTTAAGCTGGCCATATACATAAGGCTCCATTCATACGTCCGCAATTCTGTTCCGCACTTTGCGGAACGGAATTGCAGACCCATTCATTTCTATGGGGCCACACAATGTGCTGTCCGGATCTGGAAATGCGGATCCGCACTTCCGGGTCCGCAATTCTGTTCTCGAAAAAAATAGAACCTGTCCTATTCTTGTCCGCAATTGCGGACAAGATTATGCATTTTCTATTATAGTGCCGGCGATGTGCGGTCTGCAAAATGTGGAACGCACATTGCCAGTGTCTGTGTTTTGCGGATCCGTGGATTTGCAAAACACATACGGATGTGTGAATGGACCTTAGGCCTCCTGCACACGACCGTTCCGTTCCGAAACAGAATTCTATTTTTTGCGGCCCCATTGAAGTGAATAGGTCCGCATCCGTTCATTTTTTTTGTTTCCGTTGCTTTTACGTTTCCATTCCGTTTCGTTTTTCCCTTCCGTTTTTCCGTATGGCATATACAGTATACAGTAATTTTCAATAGATGGTTCCGCAAAAACAGAACAGATAGGGAAGACATGCGGATGCATTTCCGTATGTGTTCTGTTTTTTTTTGCGGACCCATTGACTTGAATGGAGCCACGGAATGTGATTTGCGGACAATAATAGGACATGTTCTATCTTTCAACAGAACGGAAAAATGGAAATACGGAAACGGAATGCATACAGAGTACATTCCGTTTTTTTGCGGACCCATTGAAATGAATGGTTTCCGTATACGGACCGTATACGGAACGCAAAAAACGGCCCGTAAACGAAAAAAAAAAAAAAACGGTCGTGTGAAAGAGGCCTAAGATTGATGTCAGCTGACCATCTAATGTGTATGGTGTCAAGCCACCAACGGCTGTCAGGGAAGATAAGGATCGAACATGTTGAATTTCAATTGCCCCATCCTTTTGTTCTCCTGTTGCTCTACTCCCATTTATAATCTCTATGGAAAGTTCACAACACAGTCCTGGTTGACTTGTGAACTTACATGCAGAGATCATGGATGTATTACCATGCACTTTGCACAGCATAACCTCTTTGATCATCTACCTATAGAGCAGGAGATAGAAGAGCGTCCTAGTTTGTGAGGGCACCATCGGTGTAAAAGGCAGATCATTGTTACTAGAGTCACACACAATTCTTTGCAAATGACACTTTTATAAAGCGGAACAACTATACCGAGAACCTGCATATTTTAGTTAATTTGATGCTGCTGTTTCTGATTCACCAATTGTTATTATTGAGGTTTCAATTATATATTTGCAATGGGACATTAAACATCGTTACAGCTGAAGTGTATTATAGGCGGCTTATACAAAGGGCCAGCAATTGACAAGTGATTTGCAGTCGTTGCCACAATATTGTGTCTTTCATCTGCACTGTGATCAATGGATGCTGCATGCAGATGTATGTGCTGCCAGCTGCCGTGCATTCCCGTCACATCTGCTTATGCAGATTTGTTATGTTTTTATTCTATCATTTCGTAAAAGTTCATTTGTGTTCTTTCCTTTTTAGGGTACATAATTAAAATGACCTGTGGTTTATATTTTATCATCAAAGTCTACCGTTTTTTAATTGTTGGCATAAATACCTTTGCGTGGTTAGTCTAAATGATTTCTCACTTTTTTCTGTGTTGCAACCAGTAGGTGGTTGCATTATCGCTAATTGGTTGGTAGTGTTATCTATAGCCTATGAAGAGTGAGCTAGGCTAAAGTAGGTCACAATAACACTGCAGATATTGAGCAATTGGTCTGATATCAAAAAAATATTCAGAGCTGGAATAATGCAACATCTAATGTCTAGTGTGATATTAATATTTATTACATTCAGATGACAGAAATGTGCTTTAAAGTTACCATGGTCTATACTCTGGTGAAACTGGTTGCTTAGCCTGGACATATCTAATTCACTTCTGTATTCACTACCCAATGTAGTGTATTGTAGTGGCTCAGTGGTTAGCACTGTTTCTTTGCGGCACTGTGTTCCCTAAGTGTGAACCCAACTGAGGACAACAAATTGATTGAGTTTGTATGTTCTCCGTATCTTTGTGTGGGTTTTCTCCAGGTTCTTGGACATTCTGGAACATACCGATAACTTTTTGGCTTATTAATGGGTCGTAGAGTGTATGCCTGTGATAGAGGAATGAGATTGTGAGCCACATTTGGGAAAAGGACTGGTGTGAATCATGACAATTTCTGGAGCTATATAAGCAATGGGATGTAAATATCTATATTGGTCTTCTGGCATGGTGCTAGGCAAGAGTGTACATACTATATAGTAGATCTGTGTAGTTGCTATGGCCCGACTAAGGAGGGGAAGCCAATATGGGCTAACAGCCTAATCCATAAGTACTGTTAATAAACAGAAATAGAGAGTCCAGCTCGCCTGGCATAGATAGGATGCACGGAAATGCTGAGAGCCAAGCGTGTATAAATGCAGAAAGGGATGCCATCATCCAAATAGGACAAAAACCCCAACCTTTATTTGAAAATCAATAGAATCCAACTTACAACCAGGGTTTGTAACGCTAACACCTAAGACCTACAATTCAAATAAAGATTGGAAATTTTCTCCTATGCTGGAATCCATTTATGCATAGTTGTCATAAAGTAAGCAAAGACATAAGGCAACAGGCCGATCCTCCTTTTGCATAATGGAGGAGGCTTAAGAAGGACATGTAACCTCTCCTGACATGTCTGTTTCATCAAGTACTTGGTTTCCCCATCAAGGGTGCACCTAGCCGTTCTGCTGCCCGAGGCGAAAATTGAAACAACATGCCTCCCCCTTGTGCCAAATTCTTAACCTAACCCTTTCCCTCCCTCCAGCCCTACTGTTAAAGAGTTAAAGATATACAGCACTACATACTTCTTACATCTAGTCATGTCTCCTCTGATGTAGATGTTCTCTTTCCTCATCTTCTCCATTCGGACCGGCATGATGATGCCATCTGTTGTCTCTGCAGAGTTTGACACATTGACATCTTAGTTTTTTATGTTTCTATCATCCGCACCATCTACTGAACACCCCATTCTGTTACCCCCAATACTGTGCCCACTGTGCTCTCTAATATTCTACTGCGGAAACAGACAGTCCCACTGAAAATACTAGTACCACACAGATAGTGCCCTCAAAAATAATTGTGCCCAGCAAATAGTGCTGACACTAATAGTGACGTAAACATAGTGTACCCCAAAAATAATTGTCCTAAGCTGATACTGTGTCAGGGTGTCCACAACAGTAATGATTCTCTGCCAGAGTGCACTTAGTGTTAATAGTGCCCTCAGTAGTAGCAATGTCCCCATTGTGCCCAAGAAATAATAATGCCCCCATAGAGCCCATACTAGTAATCATATTCCCCAAAGTCTCCCAGCAGTAATACGGCCCACCATCATGCTTCCCAGTGGTAATTATTTCCCTTATAATGTGTGCCAGTACAAAAAATACCCCCTTATAATGTGTGTGAGTACAAATAACCCTTATAATATATGCCAGTATAAAGAAAATACCCACCTAATAATGTGCGCCAACACAAAAAAAAAACCTTGTAATGTGTGCCAGTACAAAAAATGTCCCTTATAATGTATGCCATTAGAAAAAAATGTCTCTTATAATGTGTGCCAGTATAAAGAAAATACCCACCTAATAATGTGCGCCAACACAAAAAAAACCCTTGTAATGTGTGCCAGTACAAAAAATGTCCCTTATAATGTAATGTGTGCAAGTACACAAAATACCCCTTATGAGTGCCAGTACAAAAAATTCCCCCTTATAACAAGTGGAAGTACAAAAATGCCTCTTATAACATACCCTCTTTTAGAACGAATGTGCCACCCCTTACAATGTGTGCCAGCACAAAAAAAGGCCCCCTTATGTGAGGCCAGTATAAAAATGCCCCTTATAAGGTATGACAGTACAACAAAAACTAGTGCTCCCGCCCCATAGTGGCCCAATGGCGTGCTGCCAAAGGAAAATAACTAACTCAAATACTTACCTCCATGGTGCTGTCAGAATGCGGTGGTTTGTGTCCTGGTGGCAATACAGTTGAATATCGAGAGATGAGCGCTGCCACAATGGAAGCACTCATTGCCCACGGCCCTGCTGCCTACCCCCCCCCCCCCCCCCCCCCCCCAGATTTCCCTAGGTGGTACTGTATGAGATAATTTCCTAACATCACCTAATTGGCAGTATGCCCCTGTTCCCCATGCAATAACAATTCTGGGGCATCTATTCTTATAACTCTATGTTCTGCCATTCCTTTTTCATTCCTGCTAGAAGTTTATTACTAGCAGTTTTCAATGAAGGTCCAGATGGGTGTTACCAGTTGGGGGGGTGTCTCCACACAGTCTTACACTATCCAGTCAGTACTGTAAGTGTCAGACTGTGCAGGGGCACATCTACAACTGGTAACACCCATCTGACCTTCATTGCCAACTTCTAGCAATTCATTCATAACTTCTAGTAGAAATAATAAAGAAACGGTACATCGCAGAGCCATAGGAATAGATGCTCCAGAATTGTTTTTACAAGGGGGATGCAGGTAGTTACTAAAACAGACCTGTCAGGAGAGGAGACAGGTCCTCCTTAAGTAAACCAGCATCAATAGAGGCTTATATATTCACTCCTTGTGCTTCAGGTAAGTTCATGTTATCTCTGCGATCATTTTTTTTTTACCTTACAGTCATTCATTCCATTAGGCTACATACACACGAACGTTGTTTGTTTCCGTGTCCGTTCCGTTTTTTTTTTGCGGCTAGGATGCAGACCCATTCATTTCAATGGGTCCACAAAAAATGCGGACAGCACACCGTGTGCTATACACATCCGTATGTACGTTCCATAGCCCCTCAAAAAAAATAGAACATGTCCTATTCTTGTCCGTTTTAGGCATTGTTACAAAGGATCCGCAAAAAAAAAGGATGGCATACGGATGGCATCCGTTTTTTGTTTTTTTGCGGATCCGCAATTTTCAGAACTAAAAACACATACGGTCGTGTGCATGTCGTGTGCATGTAGCCTTAAAGAGGACCTTTCACCATAATAAAACCTCTAAACTAACTATACAACCATGTAGAGCGGCGCCCAGGGATCCCCCTGCACTTACTGTTATCCCCGGGCGCCGCTCCGTTCTCCGGTTATAGCCTCCGGTATCTTCATAGTTAGGCTCCACCCAGGGGAACCTGACGGCGTCTCTTTCTCCTATGAGTTTTTTTTTCTCTCAGGCTATGAGCTGAGCGCTGCGATTGGCCAGTGCTACAGCATGGAAGAATGCGACGCCGGCAGGTTCCCCTGGGTGGAGCCTAACTATGAAGATACCGGAGCCTATACCGGGCGAACGGAGCGGCGCCCGGGGATAACAGTAAGTGCAGGGGGATCCCTGGGCGCCGCTCTACATGTCTGTATAGTTCTGTATAGTTAGTTTAGATGTTTTATTATGGTGAAAGGTCCTCTTTAAGCTACATGCACATACGGTCGTGTGCATGTAACCTTAGGCTACATGCACACGACCGTATGTGTTCAGCGGTCCACAAATTGTGCTATCCGTTTTTTTTGCGGATCCATTGTAGCAATGCCTAAAACGGACAAGAATAGGACATGTTCTATTTTTTTTGCGGGGCTACGGACATACGGATGCGGATAGCACACGGTGTGCTGTCCCCATTTTTTGCGGACCCATTGAAATTAATGGGTCCGCATCCTATCCGCAAAAAAAACGGAACGGATACGGAAACAAAATACGTTCATGTGCATGAGGCCTTAGTCTCATAATCATATTGGGGACCATATTCCTGCAACCCAGTTATTGTGCCAGTTCCAAATGAGTAAAATAGAGAGGACAGGAGAAGACTTATTTAGTAATAGTCATTGCAGGCTGTTATTTTGGTCCTTTGGTAAGTGGTATTTTTGTACAAGCTGCCATTCAGCTTCGTCATGGTAAAATGGATGTAAGACTCAAGAGAACTCTGAAGGACTCCATCTGAAGATTTATAGCTTGCTCGCTCCCTCTGAAGTCATAGGACAAAGGAGAACATCATGCTTTTAAAGCCAGCTGCAAAACATTTGTTGCCATCCTGATGCAGTAAACATTTTTAAAGGAATATTTGATACATAAATTAGTCAATCTTCCTCGGCAATTCATCACAGTGACTGAAGTGGCAGCTATGTATTGACAACAGTGACCATATAAAGGAGGCACGGCCAAGTCCCCACTCCATCACCACCCGCTGCACATAGGGTCTCACTATTGTTCATTTGTGCTCTGAAGGAGCGATATTGCAGTACGTAATACTCACATTGCACTCTGTCATTTGGAAGGACACGAATAAATGAGATGCTGTCTGAATGGTGCATGATCTAAATATTAAACCAGGTGAAAACTGTAAAGTGTAATAAATCCGGCCTGGGAGAGAGGAACTTTACCAATTGTTGCAATGCAGAAGTTCAGCGCTTCAATGATGCGTCACCTGAAAGTTTCTCCTGGTTTCCAATGTCCGTTGGTGCATTTTAAATAAGAACCGCTTACACTCAATCATCATAAATCCATCAACCCAAACCCAAAGCCTACCATGAAAATCTGAATACAGCCTGATGAACCGTGAAAGTCATCAGAGGATCTTTAAGTGGGTTCTGCTCATTCTTTATGGTGACCAGGTACCTGGATTTACCGAATCGCCCATGCGCCCAATTCTGTCACTCCGATATTGACAATCAATAGGAATAGAATAAGCCAATGCGTTAGCTGAATATATAGTAAAGGTTAGACAGTAAAACACAAATTCATATCCTCATTTCAACAGTGTAAAACACATTGGGGGTCATTTACTAAAGACCGGCATTTCACAAGCAGGGGCGGACTGGCCATAGACCCTAGAGGGAAATGCTTCCAGTGGGCCGATGCCCATGGGGCCGCCCGAGCCCTTCTATTGTCCGCTGGGCATGTACATAACGATCTGATGCTCTCCGCATTAATTAATGCTGGGAGCATCAGATACCTATGTACCTACCCAGCAGCTGCAGGTACCTTCCTGAAGTCAACTGTAATCACCGTCCCCAGGATGATGATTTTGTGCTGCACTATGGTATTTGGTGTTTGCTGTGGCGGCAGTATTTTTTTGCTGCACTACAGTATTGCAGGCCCTACCTACTTATGTTTAATCTGCCTACTTGTATTGCCCGGCTTCTGTCAATTTGGACCCACCTACAACATGGGGCCACTTTTATTTTATTTATTTTTTTCCCCCAGGGCCATCTTAAATTCCCAGTCCGCCTCTGTTCACAAGCCAGTCTTAGTGGAAAAACCCTGCAGACGGAAGATCTCACCAGGCGCGCACCTCTTCATAAATTTGTCGCATCTACTGCTGTCCGTGCCCCAGAACAGAAATCTCCTCCAGCCAGGAGCTAGAATAGATTTCTGGTGTAATGTGTGGCATGTGCTCACGTTGGTTAAAACGTGTCCGGCTACGGAGCTCCTGTCCGCGGCCTGCCTTGCAAGAAAAGTGGCAAGTGTCGGAAAAGAAGCGAAACATGTTGGACATTTTATCATAAGACGACACTTTAGACATCACTTACAACTCTTTTATGCAAAATATCGTGCCCCCCCTACATGGGTCAAACAATGCTGCAGGGATAAAAAGATTTGGCGCTTTTGCAGTAGTTCATTTTCCATATACACGTTGCTGCAGGATCAGCCGACACATGGATTGCCAGCAGCCTGGGATCTAGGTGGACTACAGATCTTACCATTTGTAAGATGTTTTGGAGCGTTTCATTAATATGTCATTAAATATTAATATTTGGCCCATTTATACGGAGTGAGACCCTCAGCTGTCAGGTATCAGACCAGATTCTCCAACCAGTATACCGTTTACCTTCCTCACACCTACTGGGCCCTTGGTCCGAACGTCCATGGACTTGCTTTGCTTTCCCTATGTTGTTCTCATCTTGGCTAACAATTTAAAGCTTTTATATTGTCAAACGGTTCCTTCGCATTGGATGGAGAAGGGCCAAGCGTGAGGGCACATTCACTTACTTCCTATGGGAAGCTCAAAGGGAGAAGGGACAAACACGGATTTTGTTATATCGTACTGCTTTATCATTGATAAAAAAAAACTCCACTTCCATGTCATTTGACAACTGTTAACAGCCTTCAACAAGAAACTGTGACAAATATTAACCAAGGTGTCACAGTCGGAGCAGACCCAATCACAGTATGCACCAAGAAGCGACCTCCCATTGAACAGTTACCAATGCCAACCTTCTGTGCCAATGTCATCTTCAATACATTTTCAATATCACCATTTAGTCCTTTTGGCAGCAGTAATAAACCATTACATGGTATAAAAGTGCAGTATACAATAGTGTCAGAGAAGCCGGAGGCGTTCTCTATAGGACATTCGGAAGATGACAGAAGCAAGCTGGTTTTAATGTGTTTGATGATGAAAAAACCAAACTTCCAGCCCTGTTATATAATCAGTAAAAACAGTGTAAATTGCTTGAGCAAGTCCTAGGGCACAGTGAGGTCCGGCCATAGGGACTGAGCAGAGGCAGGTTGGCAGCAGTCCCTGCTATCAGCTGGTTTACACTAATTACCAGTCACTCCATCCATCATCACCCTCACTGGACAAGTCCATGAATGAAATCCAGAGAAGACATGGGAGACAGCCTCTCCACATTCCAGATCCTGGCTGCCATATTACAACCTGCATCAATAGTCCAGACTGGGGAAGCCCCATGCAAGCCTTGGATCATTGCTCTTGGCATGACATCCCAGGGGTCACCTAGGACTGTGTTCAGACTGCACGGTTATATATATATACCACTATATACAAGCCTCCACGTGTCCTCCTCACCTTTAGGTGACTCCCTCCCCCCATTACCTGTTGGAGTCTCCCCCCTTCCCCTACATAGAGGATGGCTGCTGCCCCCCGAACTAGTGCTCCCCCATAGCCGCAGTACTTACCCTCTATCTCGTCTTCGGGGAGCTGCGTGGGTGAGTGGTCTCTCAGTAATTCGGGGATGGTGTAGACCCCCCTGTACATTAACGCCGCCGTTACCGGGTGAAAAGGCATCTCTGCGGGCGAGGGGACACCCGGGGGCAGACACGACTCGAAGGGGCAGCATACGGAGTGACTGTCACCGAGAGACTGCCACCAGCGGATGGTCACACAGCGCGGGCACTGTCACTGGCCGGGTGGCACAGGTGAGCCGCATGCGGGCACTCGCTGGCCGTCACATTGAGAGGGTCTGCCACACGAATGTCAGGCAGCGGAATGAGGGGCTGTCACAGGAAGAGACAGCCAGCAGAGTGATAGCATGTCACATGAAGAGACAGCATGCCACCTGAAGAGAGGGATGTCACTTGAAGAGACGGCAGAGAGAGAATGCTCTTTTTTTTTTTTCTTTTTAGGAGACAGCAGACACTGAAAATGCCACACGGAGAGACAGCAGAATGGGGGCTGTCACCCAGGTAGACAGCAGAGAGTTGAATGGAGTGGTGTCACGCGAAGAGACGGCATGCGGTAGAACTAAGGTAGAGAGCAAGGAATGGTGAGACAGAGGAAGGGAGAGAGACTGAAAGAGAAGAGAGTGGAATGAGGAGAGAAGCCGGGGAAGGAGAGAGGCAACAGGAGAGAGGGAAGGAGGCAGAATGAAGGAAAGACGAGGAGGGGGCACTGAGGATGGAGAGGGAAGGAGGTAGGAGGGATACAAAGTGCAGCTAGGAGAATCCTGGGGAGAACTACAGCAGCCAGCCAGCCTCACTCCAGTGCCACTCATTATAGACCCCCAGCCATGCTGCAATCTGCTGCAGCCTGCCTAGCACGGGGACATTAGTCACCACACACTGGAGAAAGCTGCACATCCGTGGTGGTGGCATGGAAGATGCAGCACTGATGAGGGGCTTTGTGTCCAACACATTCACATATTGGGAGAATTCTTGTCATTTTCCACTATTGTTCTCCTAGACCCAGTCCCAGACCAGACGTGACTGGATACCTTGCTTCATCACAAAAACACATAGATGGTCCAAGCCCCCATTCATCCATAGGTAGGGCGCCATTTATTTTATGTACTTCGCCTGATATTACTTTGATATGGTATATAGAGGAGGTGGGCTCCCTCCCCAGCGCCCATTCTTGCCAATCTTCTCAACCCTGGAGCATAAGGCACTTGTTTGACCAATTTCCAACCCTTGTAGGACAGACTGCAATTGGGAAAATTATCCTCAGGTCATTAATAGGTCGTAGGTAACAATTTAAAGGTACGGCTACACAGCGATGTGTTGTGCGGCATAATGGTGTCGCAACGCAACCTGCTGCAACATGAGTCGCAAAATTAAATCCTACTTGGATGGACTTTTTGTCGCTGTCACGTCGCAGTTACAACATGTTGTATTGCGACACCATTGAAATACATTATATGAAATGCTGCGCGACTTTCTTGTCACAAGACACATGCCGCCTTTTAGCCATACCCTAAATAGTTGCTGTACATTTGATTTTCTATTTTTAAAGGCGTTGTCGACATTGTCATTGCCATTACTAAGGCGAGGTGAGTCACAGTCCTGACCACCAGCCGGCCGGGAAACAGAGGACCGCACTGGTGCTCGCTGTTTTCAGTAGCTCCCATTGTGATGCATGGGAGCTATGGAAACAGCGCATTAGTTGGGGAATGGCATAGCTACCTGTGCTACGCTGTTTCCGTAGCTCCAGTTTACCGCAATGGGAGCTACTGAAAACAGCGAGCACCGGTGCGTTCCGCTATTTCCTAGTCGGCTGGTGGTCAGGACTGTGTCCCATCTCACCTTAGGAACAGCAAGATGAAACAACCCCTTTAAAGAATTTCTAGTGATGTTATTTTTAATTTTCCATGTCACTATTTATATTTGAAAAAATCCTAAAATCCTGCAGTTCTCACATTGGCCACTAAACCTATTAATCGGCACCACTTCTTGGTCTATACAGGTCACTTTACTGCAGTTATCCCATTATCATCATCCCCAATAGGTGATATCACAGCTTATCTACTCCCTCCTGACCTCTGCACAGGTCACAGAGCATGCCTAGAAATCTCTCCCATAGAAGTCAGTGGTCCCCATCCTGTCCATGGTGTCTTAGGCTGCGTTCACACGAGCGTGTCCGGATTAGTTCCGGATGCGTCCCGGTGTGTTGCGGCAAACCCGCGCGAGTAGGTATGCAATTGCAGTCAGTTTTGACTGCGATTGCGTTCCGATGTTCAGTTTTTATCGCGCGGGTGCAATGTGTTTTGCACGCGCGTGATAAAAAAACGACTGTGGTACCCAGACCCGAACTTCTTCACTGAAGTTCAGGTTTGGGTTCGGTGTTGTGTAGATGTTATTATTTTCCCTTATAACATGGTTATAAGGGAAAATAATAGCATTCTGAATACAGAATGCTTAGTAGGTGATCAATTGAGGGTTAAAAAATTAAAAAATTAACTCACCTTGTCCTCTTGTTCGCGTAGTTCTCCCGGTCTTTAGTTCTTTAAAAAGATGAACTATGGGCTAAAGGACCTTTGATGACGTAAGATCACATGCTCCATCACCGCGGTGATGGACCCTGTGATTGGAGCATGTGATCTGACGTCACCAAAGGTTCTTTAGCCCATAGTTCATCTTTTTAAAGAACTAAAGACCGGGAGAACTACGCGAACAAGAGGACAAGGTGAGTTAATTTTTTAAATTTTTTAACCCTCAATTGATCACCTACTATGCATTCTGTATTCAGAATGCTATTATTTTCCCTTATAACCATGTTATAAGGGAAAATAATACAGTGTATAGACAGTCACCTAGCAACCGTGCGTGAAAATCGCACCGCATCCGCACTGGCTTGCAGATGCATGCGATTTTCACGCAACCCCATTCACTTCTATGGGGCCTGCGTTGCGTGAAAAACGCAGAATATAGAGCATGCTGCGATTTTCACGCAATGCATAAGTGATGCGTGAAAATCATCGCTCATCTGAACAGCCCCATTGAAATGAATGGGTCCAGATTCAGTGCGGGTGCAATGCGTTCACCTACCGCATTGCACCCGCGCGGAAATCTCGCCCGTGTGAACGCAGCCTTAGGCTACTTTCACACTGGCTTTGGTTTCCGTTTGTGAGATCCGTTCAAGGCTCTCACAACCGGTCCAAAACAGATCAGTTTTGCCCTAATGCATTCTGAATGGATAAGGATCTGCTCAGATTGCATCAGTTTGTCTCCGTTCAGTCTCCATTCCGCTTTGGAGGCGGACACCAAAACACTGCCTGCAGCGTTTTGGTGTCTGTCTGCTGAAACTGAGCCAAACGACACAATATGGCGCAATAGAAAATGGATCCACCCCCCATTGATTTTCAGTGGTGTTCAAGACGGATCCGTTTTGGCTATGTTAAAGATAATACAAACGGATCCGTTCTGAACGGATGCATGCGGTTGTATTATCTGAACAGATGCGTTTGTGCAGATGTAACACCCCAGAGTTGTGTTACTATACTCCACTACCCCGCTACTATCTCCTAGGAGCCTTTATACTGTTATCAGATATGATTTTGCTCATGTCTTCCACAAATGTGCATAAAAATCTATGTTAAATGCAATTGTTTATGTAATTTGCCTGGCTACCAGCAGGTGGCAGCAACCCATTGGCAGGTACAAGCTACAGTTTAGTGTATCTGAGCTGGAATGGATTATTCCAGCTTAGCTCCCCCTCTGTGGAGAGGTGGGCTGGTCCCACATCCTGCAGCATGGGTGGAGAAGGAAGTTAGCGAGGAGTGTAGCCCACCCCCTGCTAGGGGTAGGGTGTGCGTGTGTGTGTGGAGTTCCCCAGCATAGGGAAGATAGCAAGGACCTAGTCACAGCTGAGACTTGGCCATATACCCAGTCTGAGCACCTTCAGCTCTGCTGGATGAGGAAAGCAGAAATTACAGACAAACTTCAGAGTTCCAGGAAGAAAGCATCCCCTGAGAATCCATCTGTGAGATAAGTCCAGTGCCTAGGAGAAGCTTATTCCTCCTCAGCTAGTCTGTCCCTCATACAGCAGAAGGTACCAGATAAGTGCAGAAGCTAATTCTGCCATAGTTACAGAGCTACCAAGCAGACGTTTTATCTTGCAAGCTCCACATTTAAAGCAGAAGTACTCATTCCTGCCAATCATTGCCAAAACCTGCTGGGACCAACAGACCAAAGCTGTATACTGCTTGGATGCAAGTTATGTCAAGTAAAGCAACGTTTGAACTTCATCTAAAGGTCTAGACATCATTTATTCTGCAAAGTTCCTCTATTACTCCTACTATCACTACACTCAAATTTATTGCAAGTGAGCCAGGAGTCCAGTGTACCCAGTTAGGAGACACCGTGACACAATTAACATCAAGCTATAGAGACATTATAGGCCATTACACCACTCTGGCATTCCTAATCTGGGACATGCATTATAACACCTTGGAAGGGCCCTGGGATAGTACCCTGCGCACGCTGCAATTGGCGTCACAAACAAATACAGAATTTTATCCCCCCGTACCTGGCCACTGCACAGATCCATGACGGATCCGCACTAAACGCGAGTGTGAAAGTAGCCTAAGGCCCATGGTGGCTGCTGTGAAGCACGTCACTAAATGCTGTCAACAACAGCTCAGGCAAGATGGCTGCCTCCATATTCAGGAAAAATAATTAAAAAAATCTCTAATCAGAGTATAAAAACAGATTAGAAAAAAGGATACGCGTCACTATCTGGTTTTAAATGGCAGAAAATAAATTCTATGTGAGACATTCCCTTTAATGTAAACCTATACTAAAGAAAGTGGGATAACAAGAGAATTTAAAAAAAGGAAGCATGAGGCAAAGAAATGCGCTTTGCCACAAACAGATAAGAAACTAAAAAAACAACTCTTCCAGGAGAGCAGACGTTTACACCGGTCTGATAAACTCAGTCCACAGAGACCAAACTTTTCAGAATTGTCTAGGTCTGCCCCAAAGGACTACTAGGCAACTTTTAGTGTGTGTAGAGGGCTAGGGTGCTGCTCAGGAGGATACATTTTTATGAAAAGCTAGACAGTACAAGTACAGACATGCACAGACACACAAAAATGATAGTATAGCAATGCCAGCTTAAGTCTCATTCACACGTCCGTGTCTGTGCTCAAATCCGTGAGCAGGTGGTCAGTGATGCATCCGTGAAGCTGTCCGTGTTGGGTCCGTTTGTCCGTTTTTTGCTGTCTGTGTTGCATCCGTGTTTCACTAACACTGAACAGCTGAAAAATAATTTTTAAAGAATCTCTTCTTAACCACCTCCGGACCGCCGAACGCAGCGACGCGTCCTGGAGGTGGTTGTTTCATTCCGCTTGGACGCGCCGGCGCGTCCTCTCGCAAGACGCGAGATTTCGGTCACAGCCGGCCCGCGCATGCGCATCGCGGGCCGGCAAAAGTTCGAGGACAATTGCATCAGCAACCTGCCAGCCAATGATCGTCGCTGGCAGGTTGCTGATTTTTAAAAAATCAAATCACAAGCCATATAACAGATCATATTAGTAAATATGATCTGTTATATGGCTTCTCTGCTCCTCTGCTGGTCCTTTTCGTCGGTTGGATCCAGCAGAGGAGCAGACTTCACAGTGAGTAGCACCAACACTACACCTTAGCCCCAGATCACCCCCCTGCACCCCAATTAACCCTTTGATCACCCCTTTGATCGCCCCTGTCAATCAGTAGTGAAAGACAAAAAGTGATCAGTGTAAACTGTCACTTTTTTTTTTTCACTAGTATTGGCTGTTAGGTTTAAGGATAGTTTAGGCCCCTTGGTTAGGTAGTTAGCGTCAGTTAGCGCCCACCCCACCGCACCGCAGTCACTTTTATTCGCTGATTAGCGTATCGCTAATCAGCATTTGTACTTTTATAGTATCTGTAAGTGATCAAAACTGATCACGGTCAGATCTATAATTGTATTAGTGTCACCTTAGCTCGCCCTCCACCCAAAACGCAGTGTTTGCCCGATCAGGCCTGATCGGTCGCCCACACGTGCGTTCACCCACGCCCGCCCCACCGCAGTGACAAAAAATTATTTTTTTTTGATCACTGTACATTCACTTTACACGCACTGCGGCGATAAAAAAATCAGTTTTGATATTTTTTATCAACCGCAGCGGCCTCCGGTACTTCGCTAGCCTCCCCTTTGTAAGACAGGTTTGCTTTTTTTCTTGGGTAGTCTCAGGGAATACCCCTAAATTTAGTAGTCCAAAATGTCAAACAGGGGGTATTCTTCTGAAGAGGCCTACAGGATTCTGACCCAGTCGGATGAGGAATGGGAACCCTCATCTGACGAATCTAGCGGGTCAGAATATGAACCTGTAGAAAGCAGTGGCTCTCTGACCCAAAGTTCGGACGAGGAGGTGGAGGTCCCTGATAGAACCAGGCGTACCCGGCCCCGTGTCGCTAGACCACAGGTTACGCAGGATCCGCTTCAAGAGCAGCAGAGTGGGGCTGTCGCTAACGGATCACGTGGTGAGGCATACACCAGCAGCGCAGCCCTTCCTGGACCTAGTACCAGCACTGCCGTACAACCTGGTGAAGTAGCGAGCACCAGAAGGGCAGTTGAAGCTGGTACGGTGGCACGTGCAGTAGTTACCCCGTCGCAGCCACCGCACAGACAGGCCCGTAGAGCCCCTAGAATCCCTGAGGTGCTGGCAAACCCTGATTGGCAGACACCAACTTCAGCCGCACCATTAGTTCCCCCTTTCACCGCCCAGTCTGGAGTTCGGGTTGAGACGGCTCAAATCGGTTCGGCCCTGGGATTTTTTGAGCTGTTCTTGACTGCGGAGCTCTTGGACTTAGTCGTGGCAGAGACAAACCGGTATGCCACACAATTTATAACCGCAAACCCGGGAAGCTATTATGCCAAGCCTTTCCGGTGGAAACCAGTCCAAGTTTCCGAACTTAAAATTTTTCTGGGCCTTCTCCTCAACATGGGTCTAACTAAAAAGCATGAATTGCGGTCATATTGGTCCACGAACCCAATTCATCACATGCCCATCCTGCGTTTTCTGCATTTTAGCGACAACACCACCTCCCGTCCCAGAGGCCACCCAGCTTTTGACCGGCTCCACAAAATTCGGCCCCTCATAGACCATTTCAACCAGAAATTTGCAGATTTGTATACCCCTGAGCAAAACATCTGCGTAGACGAGTCCCTAATACATTTTACCGGGCGCCTTGGCTTCAAACAATACATCCCAAGCAAGCGTGCCCGGTATGGGGTCAAATTGTATAAGCTCTGTGAAAGGGCCACAGGCTATACCCACAAATTTCGGATCTATGAGGGAAAAGATCAGACCCTGGAGCCGGTCGGTTGCCCTGACTACCTGGGGAGCAGTGGGAAGACAGTCTGGGACTTGGTGTCACCCTTATTCGGCAAGGGGTACCATCTTTATGTGGACAATTTTTACACAAGTGTGGCCCTCTTTAGGCATTTGTTTCTAGAACGGATTTGCGCCTGTGGCACCGCGCGAACTAGTCGCGTGGGCTTCCCCCAACGGCTCGTTACCACCCGTCTTGCAAGGGGGGAGAGGGCTGCCTTGTGTAATGAAGAACTGCTCGCGGTGAAATGGAGAGACAAGCGTGACGTTTACATGCTCTCCTCCATTCACGCAGACACGACAATCCAAATTGAAAGGGCAACCCGTGTCATTGAAAAGCCCCTCTCAGTCCACGACTATAATGCGCTCATGGGAGGGGTGGACTTCAATGACCAGATGTTGGCTCCCTATTTAGTTTCCTGCAGAACCAGACGCTGGTATAAGAAGGTGTCTGTATATTTAATTCAATTGGCTCTGTATAATAGTTTTGTTCTCTACAGTAAGGCTGGGAGAACACGATCCTTCCTCAAATTCCAGGAAGAGATCATCGAGAACCTCCTGTATCCAGAAGGTTCCGTGGCCCCATCCACCAGTGTAGTTAGCCGTCTACATGAGCGACATTTCCCCAGTGTCGTTGCTGGTACCTCAACCCAACCGCCACCCCGAAAAAAATGTCGTGTCTGTAGCAGGAGTGGAATAAGGCGTGACACCCGCTATTTCTGTCCTGACTGTCCTGACCACCCTGCCCTATGCTTAGGAGAGTGTTTCCGGAAGTACCACACACAGGTACACCTAGCATAGGGATTGCATCTCACAGGACAGGCACACAGGGCTATTAGGGCCCTTTTACTCACAGCTGCTGCAAACCTCTCCTTTCACCTGGGATAAAGTGCATAATGTACTTCGCCACATCTTTGGGCGATTTGCGCTTTGCACATTGTCCCATGGGGAAGGAGAGGTTTGTTCTATAAAGGTAAAAAAAAGTAAACAAAAAAAAAATTACCGGTAAGTAAAAAAGTTAAAAAAAAGTTAATATGTTCTGTTCTGAAGTTAATAAATTTATTGCGTTGCGGCCTGGTTTTTTCTTTTTTGTTTTGTTTTTTTTTACCTTCCAGGTGGACCAACCGATCGACTAGCTGCAGCACTGATGTGCATTCTGACAGAAGCATTGCGCTGCTGTCAGATTACACGCAAGTCGGTGTATGCGGCGCTGCAAGACGAGATTTCTCCTCTGCAGTAAAAGATACGTTTGCCGAGGCATATGAGCTGAGGAGGTGGCGGTGTTCATATACTTTGGCAAACACTTTGTATATATATTTAAAAAAAAATCCCGGCAAGGATTTATTCATCCACATCGATTGATGTGAATGGAGAAATCTGGTTTGCCAGGGCATACGAGCTAAGTGGGTATGGATGTTGGGCGGAGCTCCTATGTCCTGGCAGACGCCTTTCCCCTCCTTTTTCTTTTTTTGGCAGAGATTTTTTCATCCACATTGATCGATGCGAATGAAGAAATCTGTGCCGTTCATTTTTTTCTTTCAGCCCAGAGGCTGAACGGAAAAAAAAATCTCATTACCCGTATGCTCAATATAAGGAGAATAGCAGAAACTCCTAATGCTGGGCATACATGTAATGATTGCGGAGACCCTCAAATGCCAGGGCAGTACAAACACCCCACAAATGACCCCAATTTGGAAAGTAGACACCCCAAGGTATTTGCTGAGGGGCTTATTGAGTCCATGAAAGATTGAATTTTTTGTCCCAAATTAGCGGAAAGGGAGACTTTGTGAGAAAAAATAAAATAAAATCAATTTCCGCTAACTTGTGCCAAAAAAAATTTTTTTCTATGAACTCGCCATGCCCCTCATTGAATACCTTGGGGTGTCTTCTTTCCAAAATGGGGTCACTTGTGGGGTATTTATACTGTCCTGGCATTTTAGGGGCCCCAAAGCGTGAGAAGAAGTCTGGTATCCAAATGTCTAAAAATGCCCTCCTAAAAGGAATTTGGGCCCCTTTGCCCACCTAGGCTGCAAAAAAGTGTCACACATGTGGTATCTCCGTATTCAGGAGAAGTTGGGGAATGTGTTTTGGGGTGTCATTTTACATATACCCATGCTGGGTGAGATAAATATATTGGTCAAATGCCAACTTTGTATAAAAAAATGGGAAAAGTTGTCTTTTGCCAAGATATTTCTCTCACCCAGCATGGGTATATGTAAAATGACACCCCAAAACACATTCCCCAACTTCTCCTGAATACGGAGATACCACATGTGTGACACTTTTTTGCAGCCTAGGTGGGCAAAGGGGCCCATATTCCAAAGAGCACCTTTCGGATTTCACAGGTCATTTACCTACTTACCACACATTTGGGCCCCTAGAATGCCAGGGCAGTATAACTACCCCACAAGTGACCTCATTTTGGAAAGAAGACACCCCAAGGTATTCCGTGAGGGGCATGGCGAGTTCCTAGAATTTTTTATTTTTTGTCACAAGTTAGTGGAAAATTATGATTTTTTCTTTTTTTTTCTTACAAAGTCTCATATTCCACTAACTTGTGACAAAAAATAAAAACTTCCATGAACTCACTATGCCCATCAGCGAATACCTTGGGGTGTCTTCTTTCCAAAATGGGGTCACTTATGGGGTAGTTATACTGCCCTGGAATTCTAGGGGCCCAAATGTGTGGTAAGGAGTTTGAAATCAAATTCTGTAAAAAATGACCAGTGAAATCCGAAAGGTGCTCTTTGGAATGTGGGCCCCTTTGCCCACCTAGGCTGCAAAAAAGTGTCACACATGTGGTATCTCCGTATTCAGGAGAAGTTGGGGAATGTGTTTTGGGGTGTCATTTTACATATACCCATGCTGGGTGAGAGAAATATCTTGGTAAAAGACAACTTTTCCCATTTTTGACCAAGATATTTCTCTCACCCAGCATGGGTATATGTAAAATGACACCCCAAAACACATTCCCCAACTTCTCCTGAATACGGAGATACCACATGCTGGGTGAGATAAATATCTTGGTCAAATGCCAACTTTGTATAAAAAAAATGGGAAAAGTTGTCTTTTGCCAAGATATTTCTCTCACCCAGCATGGGTATATGTAAAATGACACCCCAAAACACATTCCCCAACTTCTCCTGAATACGCAGATACCAGATGTGTGACACTTTTTTGCAGCCTAGGTGGGCAAAGGGGCCCACATTCCAAAGAGCACCTTTCGGATTTCACTGGTCATTTTTTACAGAATTTGATTTCAAACTCCTTACCACACATTTGGGCCCCTAGAATTCCAGGGCAGTATAACTACCCCATAAGTGACCCCATTTTGGAAAGAAGACACCCCAAGGTATTCGCTGATGGGCATAGTGAGTTCATGGAAGTTTTTATTTTTTGTCACAAGTTAGTGGAATATGAGACTTTGTAAGTAAAAAGAAATCATCATTTTCCGCTAACTTGTGACAAAAAATAAAAAGTTCTATGAACTCACTATGCCCATCAGCGAATACCTTAGGGTGTCTACTTTCCGAAATGGGGTAATTTGTGGGGTGTTTGTACTGTCTGGGCATTGTAGAACCTCAGGAAACATGACAGGTGCTCAGAAAGTCAGAGCTGCTTCAAAAAGCGGAAATTCACATTTTTGTACCATAGTTTGTAAACGCTATAACTTTTACCCAAACCATTTTTTTTTACCCAAACATTTTTTTTTTATCAAAGACATGTAGAACAATAAATTTAGAGCAAAATTTATATATGGATCTCGGTTTTTTTGCAAAATTTTACAACTGAAAGTGAAAAATGTCATTTTTTTGCAAAAAAATCGTTAAATTTCGATTAATAACAAAAAAAGTAAAAATGTCAGCAGCAATGAAATACCACCAAATGAAAGCTCTATTAGTGAGAAGAAAAGGAGGTAAAATTCATTTGGGTGGTAAGTTGCATGACCTAGCAATAAACGGTGAAAGTAGTGTAGGTCAGAAGTGTAAAAAGTGGCCTGGTCTTTCAGGGTGTTTAAGCCATAGGGGCTGAGGTGGTCAATGATCAGTGAAACACGGATTCAACACGGATGATATCCATGTTGCATCCGTGGTTTTCACGGACCCATAGACTATGATGGATGTGATGGACGGACAAAATAGAGCATGCATCCGTGCTAAAACACGGACCCACAGACAGTGCTAAAACACTGATGTCTGAATACACACATTAAAATGAATGGGGACGTGTGCTGTCTGTGGAGAACACCTACAGCCCCCGTCCGCGAAACACTGACGTGTGAATGAGGCTTTAGGCTACTTTCACATATGTGTTTAAACTATCTGGCAGGCTGTTTCGGCTATACCGAAGCACTGCCAGACCCCATTGACTATATTGTTTCCGCCATTATTGCCGGGATTCACCTGGACAACGAATGGTGCTTGCACTAGTTTTTGTCCTGTCGAATCACGGCACTTATGCCAGTCAATGGCTCTTGCAGTAAATGGCAGTATCCGGCTATGCTGGAGCAGCCAGTCAGATAGCCTAAACCCATATGGGAAAGTAGCCTTATTCATGAGCTTTCAGCTTCCTTCTTCCACCATACTCTCAAATGGTATAAATGGGGAGGAAGCTGCCATTCAAAGGGTGGTTGGGTGTTGTATTAAACCATTCAATATTAATGGGCATGGTGGTGGAACCTGAAATGAAGACCACCCCTGTATACGACTACCAGTGACTGACAGCTGTGTGTATACACTTACACAGAGAATGCTATCAATCACTGATAACACCTTCCCTGTCTACATCTATCAGTGATTGACAGCTATCTCAGTATACACACTTACACAGAGAATGCTCTCAATCACTGATAACACCTCCCTATGTACATCTATCAGTGCCTGACAGCTATCTTTGTATACACACTCACAGAGAATGCTATTGCAATGAGCAAGACACTGGGTCAGTGGGCATGCTATGCAGTGGGTCAGTATATATGTGTATAAGTTCGTGACGCCAGTTGCAGCTTGCGCAGGTACTGTAGCAGGGCCATTTAAGATGTTGGAAGCTCACGTACTAGGTAAGGAATGCCAGAGGGGGATAATGTCTCTGTATAGTGTCAACGGTGTCTCCTACCTGTGGTACGGCTGGACTCCTGTATCCTGGCTCACATGCACCAAAATGAGTGCTGTTAATAGGAGTAACTGAGGAATGATGGACTTCCACACAGATAATAGGGTCCAACTTGTCTTTACTTGGTGATATGATATGCAGCTTTTGATTCATACAAGTTACAGCAATAGTCTAGAGTCCCAGCAGGTATGGGCAATATGTGGCAGGAATTTATAAGTATTCTGCATCTGATCATATGCCTATTAGAATCTGGCAGGTATCTATCTTCTGCTCTGTCTGAGGTCTGCTTAGTTTGGGCCTGACTAGCTGGTGATGTACTTATCTTCTCCTTGTCTTGGGATCTTTACTTACAGGACTGCTCGCAGGGTATGGTGGTGGCTTCCTGGAGATCTGATAGTTCTGTACATGGCTGCTTTCTTTGTCCACAGCTGAGGTAAGGGACTCAGGCTGGGAAGGTTGATATTGGGCCTCAGCAGAGGCTTGGATCCTTGGTTGGGGTCCCTGTTTCTGAGAGCTCCTATCAACACAGCCTACCCCAACAGGGGGGGGGCTGGTACACTGCCTAGAACTTTCCTTCTCCTTCTTATAAAGCATGGCATGGGACATTCCACTTCTGCTCATGTAGGGGGGACTAGACTGGAATGGACTGTTCCAGGCTAGAAGCTAACTCTAACCTGCTGCATACTGCTGCCACCTGCTGGTGAACATTGTGAATGACAGCATATATATATAAAATAGGCATAGAAAGTATACATTTTTGCAATGCACAGTCATATTACACAGGATGATAAAACACATTTACATTAACATTATGAAGCAGGGGAACAGAGTTTTAGTGACATACTCTGGGATGTTACATACCCCATTACTTTAAGATAAGCCGTCCTCGGCGCATGGTAGGCGGTTGAGGAGTAAGCTCTGGGTTCCCAATAAATACAAAGTGCTGCATGAATTTACATAAAATGACATACATAGACAAAATATTTAACGGTTTCCTCGAGGTTCCTGCCCACTAGCATAAGGTGTCCAACACACAGTTTCCTTATCTTGGTATAACCAGGTAACCTATAACTGCACAAAGCATGCATCGCTGACTGACTTTGTATGTTCTGGCCCTGAAGATCAAAGAGAGCATGGGGGTGTCTTTACTCCGTAATCCCACCATTGTGTAATGTAAAGCCCGCAAATAGAAGGGTGGCTTTATCCTGTATTCCCTTCCCTGCATCATAGCCTGAAGAAATTTGGCTTATAGCACGATCACTAAGATGTCTATGAGGAAGCTAAATATAAGGCTCTAAGGCTTGAGGTACCATACCTTAGGCAAATGCTCAGAAGGGGAGGTATTTATCGTCTCCGTGTCTTCTGGCAAGTCACAGGAGGAGGGTCTTTAATCCCGTGCGCTCCTGGAAATGAGACACCTCCGGATGGGAACAATCCGGAACATTTAACAAGCGGGAAGGAGCAGCCTAGGGCTTCTAACGATTCCCGAAGCAGCAGGGGTACCTGTGAAGTTACTGGACCTGTCAGGACTTACCATTTGGTCCTACCCTGGGTACCTATGGGTATATATCACCGGGTGTAGGCCATTGGTGTACAACGTCCCTCTGAATACAGTACGTATGAAGGGGGGAGAGAACAAGAGCTGTGAAAAGGCACACTTTAAGCAAGTTGCGACATTTTTTGTTAAGTGCAATGGTTAGTGCAATCATGATGAACAGTGCATAAAGTTCACATTGTGGCACCTGAAAGGATAATACACACAATGGGCAGCTTACTTTAAACGTTACATAACAGTAAATTGGTACATTAGTGCAAAAATTATCATAATATAAGATCACAAAGAGCTCAGGTATCACGTTTGAGTCTTTTCTTTGGGTGCAAGCTTTTATGTTACTGTAAAACATTTAATATAAAATAGTGCAAATTTTTATAAGTGCAAGGATAGGCTCAACAATAACTTGATTCCTTATTCCTGGAAGTGCTTGAAGTAGAATCCTCTGGAAACTGATAAAAGTTCTTTGCAATCCACAGGGCAAAAGAGTTAATTGTAATCCAAACGGTTAAAATGTCATAAAATAGCAGCAACAGGCTATCAAGTAACCTGAGAAAGGGGATAAAACTTTCAACTTGGACGTAAGGGGTTAAGTGCTGATGGGTGGAGTCCTAACTAGCATGACCATCTGGATGAGGACAACAACGGCAACCTGGAACAAAAAGGTTAAAAGCACGCAACATGCCAAACAGGTCCTCACCCGTCAGGTAGCAGTCCACGGAGTGGCTCCCAAAAGAATGTCACTTGTTATATTTTCTTTGCAGGGGACACCTTATAGGTAGGTGTCCAGCTGCTGGAGCTGCTAAAATGCATTGGAGGGTGCTCTTGCCTCTGCTGGTAGCTGAGGGTAGTGTTGGTAGTGGTGCGCCATTGCCCTCTACCGGTTGCTGTAGGGGTTGGCTGTGCAGACAGCCTGGAGAATGCTGCGGTGGCTTGCTGCAGCCCGGAATCCACAGCCGGTGCAGGAATTGGCAGAACCTCTGGCTGCATTGGTGCAGGGAGAGCTGGAACAGCTTCCTGGGGCTGTTTCCAGGGCAGCACGTAGGGGGGCATAAAGCATGGCTGGACCTTGGGATTGAAGGTCAGGACGCTATTGTTAATCTATCCCACTCTCAAGGTTGGTGGTGGAGACAGGTCTGGGATGAGAGGCGCAGGTGCAGGTTGGGGCTTCTCTTGGAAGCGCATGCGACCATCCGGGGTCTCCTGTAGACAACGGGTCCTGCCCGCAGAGCCTGGATCCTCCTGCCAGGTCTCTGGGGTAATGGCAGGAGAAAGTGGCTTCTGTAGCAAGGTGACTCCAGCGGCAAAGAGTCCTTGCATGGACCGCATCGGGGTGTACTCTATTTGGTCTCCAGAGTACAGGTTATGCTGGGCCTGGGGCAAGTAGTGTCGCTTGACAGACCTCCGTCCCACAAATAGCTCTGTGCCGGAGTGGCTATCTTGGACAAATCCGACACCACGTTCCACAGAGAACCACAGGACGGTTCCGGTTTGTCTGGTGAGCTTGGGATCTCCGGCCTGGGGGTTATCTATGACTTGTTTCACCCACTCTTCTAACGCGGATTTGTATTCCCATGCGGTCTGGGCAAAGGCCGTGATTTCATGGGGAACCTCCGGGTTGAGGCTGCGTAGCTGGGCGGCGGAGTGGAATCTCCAGCCGCCTCTGCCGCACCAGTAGGCGGTAGTGGCGTGGTAGGCCTAAGGTTGATGGCCGGTGCTGGGGTTTGGGGACATGGCGGATGGATGGACATGGACCGGGCCGGGGCATCAGGGAGCGCGGCAGCTCCTACCTGAAGTTGCGGCCGGTTCCGGTGCCTCCTGGTGGTATTCGGGAAACTCTGGCGCCATCTGGGTGACTGGCTTCTCCACAGCTGATGCAGCGACGTCCTCCACGGGTGCTGGCTCAACGTCTGTGCCCATCTGGGGTGGTGCTTGGTCTTCTGTGGAAGCGCTTGCAAAGGCGGAGGGATCCACAGCCTCCGGGAACTTGATCAGATCAGAGTTCTTGGCAGCAGGAGCCGGGACTTCAGCAGCGGTCTCCTCCGGAATGCTGGGCAAGGTGAGTGGTGCTTCGGCCTTGGCCTGGGAGGAATCCACAGCCTCCAACAGGGTAGCAAATACTGAGGGTCCACCTTTCTTCAATATTTGGGAGACCTGGATCTCCGGTGGGTGCTCCTCATAGACGGCTTCACCACATATCGCCATCTGATTCCATTTAGGCTGGGGAAACGCCATCTTGGCCTCTTCTCCCTTCTGGCAAATAGCAGGTTCTGAGGGTGCTGCCCAGGGGGTGGAGACTTTATCACCTTGGTGCACAATAGAAAGTTCATGGTGGGCAGTCTCGATTTTTCCCGCTCCTGAAGGGGCGTATTCGACATCTTCGCGCCTTTCTTGAGGGGGTATCGCTAGTTTTTCCTGCTTCTGGGGGGCGTAGACAGAATTTTCGCGCTCTTGAGAGGGCGTTCTTTTGTTCCTTTGTCTTTGGGCATGAAGACAAGGCGCATTTTAAACGAATATGGCGAATTTCCACAATGCCGAATTAACTATTTGAATGCTGTAGCGCAAGGTCAGCGCTTTCTTGGCACAGCAATACAAGTAAGAAAGTCACTTTTTAGCGATCTTTGCACAATCTTCAGCCCTTATTATGTGAAACATCCGGTTTGAGTCTGTTTTTTAGCGCACAATTGGATCCGGTTCTGTAGTTAGGGATGGACACACAATTCAATCCTATCCTGTTCGTGACGCCACTTGATGCAATGAGCAAGACACTGGGTCAGTGGGCATGCTATGCAGTGGGTCAGTATATATGTGTATAAGTTCGTGACGCCAGTTGCAGCTTGCGCAGGTACTGTAGCAGGGCCCTTTAAGATGTTGGAAGCTCACGTACTAGGTAAGGAATGCCAGAGGGGGATAATGTCTCTGTATAGTGTCAACGGTGTCTCCTACCTGTGGTACGGCTGGACTCCTGTATCCTGGCTCACATGCACCAAAATGAGTGCTGTTAATAGGAGTAACTGAGGAATGATGGACTTCCACACAGATAATAGGGTCCAACTTGTCTTTACTTGGTGATATGATATGCAGCTTTTGATCCATACAAGTTACAGCAATAGTCTAGAGTCCCAGCAGGTATTGGCAATATGTGGCAGGAATTTATAAGTATTCTGCATCTGATCATATGCCTATTAGAATCTGGCAGGTATCTATCTTCTGCTCTGTCTGAGGTCTGCTTAGTTTGGGCCTGACTAGCTGGTGAGGTACTTATCTTCTCCTTGTCTTGGGATCTTTACTTACAGGACTGCTCGCAGGGTATGGTGGTGGCTTCCTGGAGATCTGATAGTTCTGTACATGGCTGCTTTCTTTGTCCACAGCTGAGGTAAGGGACTCAGGCTGGGAAGGTTGATATTGGGCCTCAGCAGAGGCTTGGATCCTTGGTTGGGGTCCCTGTTTCTGAGAGCTCCTATCAACACAGCCTACCCCAACAGGGGGTGGCTGGTACACTGCCTAGAACTTTCCTTCTCCTTCTTATAAAGCATGGCATGGGACATTCCACTTCTGCTCATGTAGGGGGGACTAGACTGGAATGGACTGTTCCAGGCTAGAAGCTAACTCTAACCTGCTGCATACTGCTGCCACCTGCTGGTGTACATTGTGAATGACAGCATATATATATATAAAATAGGCATACCGGTAGAAAGTATACATTTTTGCAATGCACAGTCATATTACACAGGATGATAAAACACATTTACATTAACATTATGAAGCAGGGGAACAGAGTTTTAGTGACATACTCTGGGATGTTACACTATAAATCACTGATAATATTTCCCCGTGTACATCTATCTGTGACAGAGCTATCTATGTATACATCCTTACACATAGAATGCTATCAATCACTGATAACACCTTCCCCATGTACATCTATCAGTGACTGACAGCTATCTATGTATACACACTTACAAAGAGAATGCTATTACTGATAACACCTCCCCCATGTACATCTATCAGTGACTGACAGCTATCTCTGTATACACACTTACACAGAGAATGCCATCACTGATAACACCTCCCCTGTTTACATCTATCAGTGACTGACAGCTATCTATATATGTATATACACTTATACAGAGAATGCTATCAATCACTGATAACACCTCCCCTGTGTACAGCTATCAGTGACTGACAGCTATCTATGTGTACACACTTACACAGAGAATGCTATCACTGATAACACCTCTCCTGTTTACATCTATCAGTGACTGACAGCTATCTCTGTATACACACTTACACAGAGAAGGCTATACATCACTGATAAAACCTCCATGTGTACAACTATCAGTGACTGACAGCTATCTCTGTATACACACTTACACAGAGAATGCTATCAATCATTGATAACACCTCCCTTGTCTATAGCTATCAGTGACTGACAGCTATCTCTGTATATACACTTACACAGATAATGCTATCACTGATAACACCTCTCCCATGTACATCTATCAGTGACTGACAGCTATCTCTGTATACACACACAGATAATGCTATTACTGATAAAACCTCCCCCATGTACAGCTATCAGTGACTGACAGCTATCTATGTATATACACTTACTATCAATCACTGATAACACCTCCCCTGTGGACAACTATCAGTGACTGACAGCTATTTATGTATATACACTTATACAGAGAATGCTATCAATCACTGATAACACTTCCCCTGTGTACATTGTGGCAGGCGCAACACTATGAAGTGCCTTTTCAGCTGTGGCATTAGAAGACTGTCTGTTACTCTGTAATTCCTCTAGCGCCGTTCTATGGAAACAGTAGGTTTAAAGAGCACACCAAATGCTTGAAATAACTTCTTTATTAACTTCAACTTTTCTTCATATAACACTGCCGCCTCCGCAGCAGATAGTCCATGTACAAAACACGTGTTGAATAAAGTATCATACAATGGCAGTATGCATAAGATGGTGGTTCAATTGTTCAATCTTGTTATTCAACATAAAATGGTGGTTATATCTCTTGAGTATCTGTACTCTCACTTTAAGTTATAAAAGCACTTTATGATCTCTCTGAGAGGTATATCTGAGGTCTAACTAATAGTTCACTCTCTGAATTTGGTCGCAATTTGCAGTATGCAGTTAGCAGTAACTATTTGCAGATTGGTTGAGTATGATCTGGTATGGTTGTATGCAATTTGGATTGCAATATGGAATTTTAATTTGGATTATGAACTTTGTAGTTTGCAATTGAATTTGGTATTTGTAGTTTGCAATTAGTGGAACTGTAAGTAAACACACATATAACTGGTTCAGTATACAGTTCTAATCACTATATTACCAGTAAGAACATTATATAACTATTTTAAATAACTGTTTTGGCCTCTCTGGTTCCATAAAACACAGCTCTTAGTGGAGTGAATGTCTGTTCAGCTTCTCTCCTCTGGTGTAATGATTCTAGCAGCTCCTGCTAGTGGAATTTCCCACACAGGCTGTGTGTGAGGCTGGCTGTGATTGGTCAAAACTCTTGCTGTGTGTGAGGCTGGCTGTGATTGGACAAAACTCCTGTCCAGCAACAACAGTTTAACTCAATGCTTTCTGTGGTTTCTGTTGTGTTCATTGAGCTTACCTTACATTATATAATGATTCTTAAAGGCATATTATCTTTTCTGCTTCTGTGAACACAATATACTGTATAACAGTTTTATGACATCCAAACATGAAGTCACTGTAAATAACTGCTTTTGTCTTTAACATACAAACATAGGAACTGTATTAAGGTTATTGGCAGGTTTAGCTGTATAAACATATAAGCTATATTAGCAACCTAGGACAGGTCTTAGCTGACCAGCTGCATACATCTATCAGTGACTGACAGCTATCTATGTATATACACTTATACAGAGAATACTATCAATCACTGATAACACCTCCCCTGTGTATAGCTATCAGTGACTGACAGCTATCTATGTATATACACTTACACAGAGAATGCTATCAATCACTGATAACACCTCAGATGAAGCCAGAAAGAAGAGAAATATAAATGTATAAATGACAAGTTTTACTGAATCCTTTCCGGCAAAACTACACTACTCACACAAAGTTAGGAATATTTGGATTCCAGGTGAAATTTATGGAAAACGTAAAAAGTTCACGCGACAGTGATATTATATCATGAAAGTAGGGCATTTAAGCAGAAGCATGCAATGGTGATTTCCTCATCTCAAACCATTTATTGAAACAAAAGCCAACAACAGTGGTGGGTATACCCCCACAAAAATGTCAATGTCTCAAAAACTTGTCATGTGGCCTTGAGCATCAATTACAGCCTGACAACGACATCTCATGCTGTTCACAAGTCGACTTATTGTCTCCTGAAGCATGACATCCCACTTTTCTTGAAGGGCGGCCCTCAGGTCATTGAGGTTCTGGGGTACAGAGTTACGAGCCTCTACACAGAGACTCAGCTGATCCCATAGGTTTTCAATGGGATTCAGGTCTGGATAAAGTGCAGGCCACTCCATTTGAGGTACCTCAGTCTCCAGCAGCTGTTCCCTAAGGATGTAACCTCGATGCCTTGGTTCATTGTCGTCCATGAAGATGAAATTAGGCTTATGTTGTTCATGCAGAGGCACAATTACTGGATTCAAAATATTATTCAAGTAGTATGGGCTTGTCACTGTGCCATTCACAAAGTGTAGGGCAGTTCTGTATTAGACACACACTGTAACACCACCACCACCTAAGGCTCGTCTGGTGACAACAGTGTCTTATGCATAGCGCTCTCCTTGACGTCTCCAACATCATTGGCAGCCATCATTTCTACTCAACATGAATCAACTTTCATCAGTGAACAGCACTGAGGCCCACTGGTCCCTCGTCCAGCGTAGATGCTCCCTGGCTCATGCAAGAAGATGACTCCTGTGCCTGGAGGTGTGGTCAGGTACCCTTGCAAGTCATCTAGCACACAGACCACGCTGATGTAAACTGTTTTGTTGTTCAATCACTTTTATTAAGGATGAAAGCACAAATAGATAAAACATCATGTTCAATTACATTGCAGAATGCACATCAAAATATTGTTCGTTTAGGTTACTTAACGCGGTTTGTAAGACATATTCATAATAGCATCCCGCAATCCCAGGAATAATTGACCCGTAGTACACATACAGACATAACAAGACAGTACACACAAGACACATAAGGGAAGGAAGACAGACAAGGAAGGTATCCTAACATGAAACCTCAACTAGTTATTTCAGAGCAACTGGAGAGTTATTGGCCCAATCTAACCAATCATGAAACGCTTGAGACCCCTTAAAAAGAAGCCAAGGCGTCCATAATTTCATATACTTCTGGTCCCACCCTTCATCCTCTGCTATTAACTCCTCCATCCTACGTATAGATTCGAACGTCTCCAGCCATTCACCCACATGTGGGGCATCCCGAGACTTCCAGTGCCTCGGCACCACCAAACGGGCCGCCTGTACAAAAAATCTCAGGAGGCCCCGTTTTGCTGACCGAATGGAACCTGGAACCATCGATAGCAAAGCCCCTTCCAGAATCCATCGGGACGTGGAACCTGATACTTGATTATATAGATCATTCAATGCTGTCCAAAAAGGGACTATTTTTGGGCACTGCCACAAAATATGGGACATCATGCCAACAGCCCCCTCACACCTCCAACATATATTTGAACAAGCCAGGTAAAAGGAGTGTAAGACGGCAGGAGTCCTATACCATCTGGAGAGGATCTTGTAATTTTTCTCCTGCAGCCCGCAACAGATGGAGGACTTGTGAGACAACGTAAATGCCTTAACCCATAGTTCTGCAGATAATTCCCTGCCTAGTTCTTTCTCCCACGCCCGAACATAGGGCAAGGAGGAGGAAGGTCCACCACCCTCCCGGAGCAGCCCGTACACCAGAGACACCAAATGAGTAGGTGGGGATGTTTGCATGCAAAGCTCCTCAAAGGATGTTAGGTCCCTGGATAAAGTAGCGATCGGGCCCAGGGATAAAATGAAATTCTTAACCCAGTTATAGTGTATCCAAGCCCCCCTCTTACTTTGTCCCAGGAAAGAGTCCAAAGGGCGAACTGAGGTCTTCGTTACCAGCTGATACACTCTAACATTATCCTCCTTGCGTAAACCCAATATCTCCCCCCGCTCCACTCCCATCGGGAAGCTAGGGTTATCGAATATGGGCATCATAGGACCCGGGAAGGACGTACACCCTGAGTGAACTGCGCAGCTGTCCCACACCTGAAGAACACCTACCGTGAGGAACGGGAGCCTGCTACTACGTAACGATTTAGGTACCCATAGAAGATTCTGAGGTGGTTTCCCAACATCGCTCTTCTCAAAATTAACCCACCTTTTAGATGCCCCACCATGAAACCAATCCAATATATACGCAAGGATCACTGCTCTATGGTATGAAGGTATATCAGGGACTCCCGCCCCTCCCCTTACCTTTGGTCTCATTAGAAACTTAATCCCCAGTCTAGGGGATGACCCTGCCCAGATAAAGTCAAGAAACATAGTACGCATGGTTTTGAAGAACACACGCGGCAGTGGGATGGGAATGGTCCTAAGTAGGTACAAAATCCTGGGTAGTACATTCATTTTCAGCGCGTGTATCCTCAAAAAACCACGACAATGGTAATTGTTTCCAGGCAGATAAGTCCCTCCTAATCTCTGACAGCAATGTGGCGAAGTTCAACTGGTACAGGTCCTTAAGTCGGGATGGGATAGTCACCCCCAAATAAGATATGCTATCCGTTTTCCATTGAAACGGAAAAGCCTGTCTCAGGGATTGTACAGTAGTGTGTGGAACCGTGACATTCAAGATCTCGGACTTATGGAAGTTCACCTTGAAGTTACTTAAATCCCCAAATAAAGAGAACTCTCTCACAATGTTTGGTAAGCCGACCATTCTACGATTATCACTGCTCATTTTCTGCTAAGGCTGCTGTGGCCCTCAGTCAATTTCAATTCCTCACAAACTGGGCTAATATCGACACCGAGATATTTTGCAGACACTTTGCTGGCCTTAGGGCTCCTGCTTGTTCTCTGTGTCAATCCATCTACCACACAGCAGAATGGTATCACAAAGCTGCCTCAAGTGCCGATAGTAGCCCTCCCGCACAGCCGTCTAGGCACCCTGATCCCCAGTATGCCTTAGGTTTAGTCGACAAATTGGGAAGACCCATTCAATACCTCGGCCGGTCACAGATCTGTAATAATTTCAATTTTTCCTCCTGCAATTATAGTCAGTGTAGGCTGTTACATGTTTGTGTGAATTGTTTCAGAGCCCATCCCAAGTCAGTCTGTACATTAAAGGCGGATAAGGCTACTTTCACACTTGCGTTCAGAGCGGATCCGTCTGCTGTCTGCACAGACGGATCCGCTCCTATAATGCAGACGTTTGGATCCGTTCAGAACGGATCCGTCTGCATTATAGCTTAGAAAAAAGTGTGAAAGTAGTTCAGACGGATCCGTCCAGACTTTACATTGAAAGTCAATGGGGACGGATCCGTTTGAAAATTGAGCCATATTGTGTCATCTTCAAACAGATCCGTCCCCATTGACTTACATTGTAAGTCTGGACGGATCCGTTTGCCTCCGCACGGCCAGGCGGACACCCGAACGCTGCAAGCAGCGGTCGGGTGTCCGCTTGCTGAGTGGAGCGGAGGCTGAACGCTGCCAGACTGATGCATTCTGAGCGGATCTGCATCCACTCAGAATGCATTAGGGCAGTACGGATGCGTTCGGGGCCGCTTGTGAGACCCTTCAAACGGAGCTCACAAGCGGAGCCCCGAACGCTAGTGTGAAAGTAGCCTAAGTCGTATCTGAGTGTCCTTAACGTTGATTGCCTGCTGCATTTCTTACGCAACCACCACGACCCTAGCTTCGTACAGTTCCTCATGTCAGGGTTTAGATCAGGTTTCCACACTGGCCTAATTGCCCTGCCTGAATCATCTTATGAGTGCCGGAATTTATTGTCAGCGGAGCTTCACCCTCAGGCAGCAGATGAACTGATTTCCATCGAGTTGGCTAAGGGATTCCTAATAGGCCCCTTTTCTTCTCCTCCCTTTGGACGGTGGAGAGTCAGCCCTATAGGCGTAGTCACAGGCAAATTTAGTAATAAAGAAAGATTGATCATCGATTTATCAGCCCCACACGGTCACTCCACTCCTAGTATCAACTCTCTCATACCCTCCGAGGAAGTCAGTATAAAATATTCTTCCATAGATCAGGCTATCGCCATTATACTCCAGTTAGGCCGCAACTCTATTCTGTCAAAAGCTGATATATCTGACGCCTTTAAGCTACTCCCCATCAGTCCAACTTTGTGGCAGTGGCACGGTATAAAGTGGAGAGATCTTTATTACTTTGCCTCTAAACTCACCTTTGGGTCAAAAAGCAGCCCATGGTTGTTTGACAAACTGGCCCAGGCTCTCCACTGGATACTAGTGCACGAGTTCCATTGTAGTTTTGTTATCCATTACTTGGATGACTTTCTGTTATTGGAACACCCCGGGTCCAATCCGCAAGCACTACAGTCGCTACTTAGCTGTTTCCACCAACTTGATATCCCCGTATCCTCACAAAGGTTGAAGGTCCGTCCCCAGTTATCACTTTCCTAGGTATCATTCTGGACACAATAAACATGGTCGCAAAATTACCGGAAAACAAACTGGACAGGATTAGGGTCGTCCTCCACAAATTCACGCAGACCAGAGCCATTAAAAAAAGTTTAATTACAGTCTCTTTTAGGCATGTTAAATTTTGCTATGCGAGTCATGCCCCAAGGCAGGCCATTTGTGTCACGACTACTAGCTCTCCTTCCTTCAGCTCCTTCCCAAGACAGCCTCATATGCCTTGACAACCAAATAGTAGCCGATTTAGCCATGTGGGACTATTTTCTTAGTAACTGGAATGGTATTTCTCTCCTCATCCCGGTGGTGTCCAACAGTTCCCCTATAGTCTTCTCTGATGCCGCTCCCAGTTCTGGATTCACAGCCATTTTTGGCACACGTTGGCTAGCGAACGTGTGGCCCGACGAGGTCAAGTCACTGCCGGGGTTTTTTCAGTCTTCAGCTTCCTTTGAAATTTACCCCTTAGTTGCAGCCGCTCATGTGTGGGGTCACAAGTGGACCGGTCACACGGTGTTGTTAATTTCCGATAATGAAGCGGTAATGGATATCCTAAATAACGGGTCATCTCAATCCCCGCAGGTGTTACCATTCCTCAGATGTCTAGTGCTTCTTTCATTGCAACACCAGTTTCGATATACACTCACCTAAAGCATTATTAGGAACACCATACTAATACGGTGTTGGACCCCCTTTTGCCTTCAGAACTGCCTTAATTCTACGTGTCATTGATTCAACAAGGTGCTGATAGCATTCTTTAGAAATGTTGGCCCATATTGATAGGATAGCATCTTGCAGTTGATGGATATTTGAGGGATGCACATCCAGGGCATGAAGCTCCCGTTCCACCACATCCCAAAGATGCTCTATTGGGTTGGGATCTGGTGACTGTGGGGGCCATTTTAGTACAGTGAACTCATTGTCATGTTCAAGAAACCAATTTGAAATGATTCGAGCTTTGTGACATGGTGCATTATCCTGCTGGAAGTAGCCATCAGAGGATGGATACATGTTCTCATTCTGTTTACACCAAATTCGGACTCTACCATTTGAATGTCTCAACAGAAATCGAGACTCATCAGACCAGGCAACATTTTTCCAGTCTTCAACAGTCCAATTTTGGTGAGCTCGTGCAAATTGTAGCCTCTTTTTGCTATTTGTAGTGGAGATGAGTGGTACCCGGTGGGGTCTTCTGCTGTTGTAGCCCATCCGCCTCAAGGTTGTGCGTGTTGTGGCTTCACAAATGCTTTGCTGCATACCTCGGTTGTAACGAGTGGTTATTTCAGTCAACGTTGCTCTTCTATCAGCTTGAATCAGTCGGCCCATTCTCCTCTGACCTCTAGCATCCACATGGCATTTTTGCCCACAGGACTGCCGCATACTGGATGTTTTTCCCTTTTCACACCATTCTTTGTAAACCCTAGAAATGGTTGTGCGTGAAAATCCCAGTAACTGAGCAGATTGCGAAATACTCAGACCGGCCCGTCTGGCACCAACAACCATGCCACGCTCAAAATTGCTTAAATCACCTTTCTTTCCCATTCTGACATTCAGTTTGGAGTTCAGGAGATTGTCTTGACCAGGACCACACCCCTAAATGCATTGAAGCAACTGCCATGTGATTGGTTGACTAGATAATTGCATTAATGAGAAATAGAACAGGTGTTCCTAATAATTCTTTAGGTGAGTGTATATGCTTACACATATCGGGGCAGAAGAATGTCGCAGCTGATGCCCTGTCTAGAGCTAATTTTGGCCTTTTCTCGCAGGTATTTCCCGACGCAGACGCCGACGGTGCCACAGTCCCTCCATTCCTATCACTGGTCTGGATGTAAACTCTCATCTAGCTACAGCTCGTTCTCTACTAGCCAAGTCCCTGTCACCCAACATGGCCAGGGCTTACCATACAGGTTGGAGGGCTTTTCTTAAATTCCAGGACAAGTTTCCCCAAGGCATTCTCGATTTTACCAACTACATCCTGGCCTGTACAGCATTTTCGGGCATCCAGTCAACTAGAAGCTCCCTCACTATTCTCCATTCATGTAGTCAAGGCTACTCTCAGAGATCTTGAAAAGTGCAAACCAAATACACGTCCAGGCCGCCAGGCCATCTCCGGGCAAATATTTCGTCAGTTGTCTGACATGTTAGACCATGGCCCATTTGGCGCCCAACAGAGTTTAGTGATAAAAGCAGCCATGTACCTGACTTTCTATGGCTTCCTGAGACCAGGAGAGTTTACCTCAGCCCATAGTAGCCGCAGGTATCTAACTGTTTTGGCAACTGAAGGCTGACTCGGACAATTTCATTCTCTCGCTCATGTCCACCAAAACATCACAGTCAGGCCCTCCTACTCAGATCACATACTACCCAACCACCCACCGCTGGTGCCCTGTTAAAGTGCTACACCAATTGTTAAAAAGTATTGACAATACAACACCCCACAGGCCACTGTTGCAGCGCATCTCACAAGCTCCCAGTTTGTTTCGCATGTACGCTCCCTGGTGGCCAACCTAGGTTTAGACCCGGCATCTGTCTCTAGCCACTCCTTTTGGATTGGCGCCGCTTCCAAGAACCGAGTTCCTGCTCACGTCATCAGGAAATTAGGGCGATGGCGCTCCTCCTGTTATTCCAGATACATACCTCACCCGAACGTTGAGATGTTTCTTGCCTGTCAGAACCTTGTACTATGAGTGCGATTTGTAAATAAAGTTTTCTGAATGCATATGGTCTCTTTTTGGCCTCCTTCAGTCATCCCTACGACGTTGCGGTTACGGCACAAATCAAACCGTTGAGCTAACTATTAGTTAGGGTCCCGGTTCAGGTGTAGCCCCGACCACAAGTTTTAAGGCCGATTTATTGGCCTGTATTTGTGGGAGGGGCTCTGCCCCACTATTTAGGCTCCTTTACCCCTCCCCTGCATCCTACGTCTGCTCAACACACCCACCCTTCCCACCCTCCATTTCATCATCACACCAGGGGATGGCCTCCTTCAGTCATCCCTACGACGTTGCGGTTACGGCACAAATCAAACCGTTGAGCTAACTATTAGTTACAGTAGGGTCCCGGTTCAGGTGAAGCCCCGACCACAACTTTAAAACGCTTTTACTTATCCAGTAGATTCTGAGAGTGTTTTCTCGTCACATATTGTACTTCATAATAGTAGTAAAATTGAGTCAAAAAAATTCATTTTTATTTATAAAAAAAATACAAAATTTAAAAAAAAATTGAAAAAGTTGCAAATTTCGAAATTTTAATATCTCTACTTTTATAATAGATAGTAACTCCAAAAATAGTTATTACTTTACATTCCTCCAAAAATGACCCTAAACCACCCAAAAATGACCCAATTTTAGATACTACACCCTTCAAGGTATTCAAAACTGATTTTACAAACTTTGTTAACCTTTTAGGTGTTCCACAAGAATTAATGGAAACTGGAGATGACATTTCAGAATTTCACTTTTTTGGCAAATTTTCCATTTTAATAAAAAAAATTCTGCTAACAAACCAAGGGTTAACAGCCAAACAAAACTCAATATTTATTACCCTGATTCTGTAGTTTACAGAAACACCTCATATGTGGTCGTAAACTGCTGTACGGGCACATGGCAGGGCGCAGAAGGAAAGAAACGCCATATGGTTTTTGGAAGGCAGATTTCACTGGGATAATTTTAAGCTGCCATGTCTCCCTGATGCACCCCTAGAGTAGAAACTCCAAAAAAGTGATCCCATTTTAGGCTACTTTCACACCTGCGTTTGGTGCGGATCCGTCTGGTATCTGCACAGACGGATCCGCACCTATAATGCAAACGCTTAGATCCGTTCAGAACGGATCCGTTTGCATTACCATGAACATAAAAAAAAAATTTTTTTTTTTTTTTTTTTGTTCATGATAATGCAAACGGATCCGTTTTGACTTTACATTGAAAGTCAATGGGGGACGGATCCGTTTGAAAATTTAGCCATATTGTGTCATCTTCAAACGGATCCGTCCCCATTGACTTGCATTGTAAGTCTGGACGGATCCGTTTGCCTCCGCACGGCCAGGCGGACACCCGAACGCTGCAAGCTGCGTTCAGGTGTCCGCCTGCTGAGCGGAGGACAAACGGTGCCAGACTGATGCAAACGGTGCCAGACTGATGCGTTCGGGGCCGCTTGTGAGAGCCTTCAAACGGAACTCACAAGCGGAGCCCCGAACGCTAGTGTGAAAGTAGCCTTAGAAACTACACATTTTAAGGTATTCAAAACAAGGTATTCAAAACAAAAATATGTTTACTTTTCTTTTTTTCCCTATTTAAAAAAAAAATAATGTAACTTTATTTTGGGGAAAGGACGCCACTGTACATGCCGGGCCCCAAGCCTTGGAGTGGCTTGGGGCTGCCATGGCAACCATCGAGTCCCCTCCACAGCAGCGCGGGGACCCGATGGATGAGGTGAGGGAGCACATACCTCCCATATGCCGCGGTCAGCGCTGACCTCAGCATATGAGTGGTTAATCCACTGGCATCGGCGTTATCACCGATGCTGGTGGATGCTGCAGGGATTTGGCTGTCAGTAACAGCCGTATCTCTGCCACTGATCACGGCACCGCACGGGGGGGTATGACGGACCGCAGGACGAGAATGCTCAACCTAAGTACCGGTGCTTTAGTACGAGCATTCTTGTCCTGGGTCCTTAAGGCCCCTTGCAGATGAGCGTTCCTCCCGCAGCGAGTCCGCAACGCAGCTCCCGGCCTGACCTCCCAGTGCTGCCCGGGGTCACATAGCATTATATTGTTTTATGATGCTATGTAGCCATTACAGTTCTGGAATGTATTGGATAACACTGGCAGCATTATACCAGTGTTATCCAATACATTCCAGAACTGTAATGCTATGTGAATCCCGTCAGTTCTGGGAGGTCAGGCTGGGTGCTGCGATGCGGACTCGCTGTGGGAGGAACGCTCGTCTGCCTAACGTGTTAAGAAACTACAGCATAATTCATTGAAACTAAAGCTCAATGATAACACGGACTTTGCAGTAAGTAAACCTGCATGGAAAGACTAGGTAAAACTTTAAAAATACGAAGCAGAATAAAATCTTATAATATAAACATGGATAAACATGAGCTAAGGAGAGAAGGTTAAAAATGTCAAAATGTTGGAATGTGTAGAATGCTTACATTAACAGAATGTGTGGATTATAAGGCAGGGAGTGAGAATGAGGAGTTTTTCTACTATATTTGTTAATGATGTCTTAACATCATGGATTAACACATAGATCCATAAGGAGTGGGATTCACTTACAAAAGAAGTCATTTTTTGGTTCTACAATTTAGGGTGCATTCACATCACCGTTTAGCTTTCCGTTCTTCTGCACCTTCACAAGAAGAGAGAGAGGGAAAAAAACAGGATTCGGTAAAAAAACGGATTCTGTTGCATCAGTTGTCATCAGTTTGAGACATTTCCGTCTGAGATCCGTTTTTTAGACAGAAAAAAAGTCCTGCATGCAGTACTTTTTTTTCTGCCTAAAAACGGATCTCAGATGGAAATGGTTCAAACAGACAACAACTAATGCAACTGGATCCGTTTTTTACAGAATTCTGTTTTATTTTCCTGATGGATCAGAAGAACAGAAAGCTAAGAGGTAATGTGAATGCACCATTAAAGGGGTTTTCTAGGACACCTTTCTTTTTTTAATTTATTGTAAATCCCTATTAAATTGTACATTGTGCAATGTCTCCACTGCAAGTGTTAATGTCACTGTATTCTGTGCCCAAAGGACGTATATGGAGAGAGTCTGAGGTTCCTAGCTACTGTTGTTAGGCAGGGCTGGCACCTTCAGTTGCCATTGGTGGAGGACTGCAGAGCATTTGTCAGAGAAATGTAAGGCACCTACATTATGTCTACAGGCTTCTCTGCATACTAGTGAAAGTAATAAGCTTTAGGTAACCCTTTAATACCAAAAGGACAGAAGGGTCGTCAGTTCAGAGACTGTATTACACTGATGATACGGCAGAGATACCATATAGTGAGAGTGACAGATGTCAGTTGTCCCTCTTATGGTCCATTCACACTTCCGCAAAATGGATCCGGATCCATTCCGCAATGCTGCGGAACAGATCCGTCCCCATTCATTTTCAATGGAGCCGGAAAAGATGCGGACAGCACACTGTGTGCTGTCCTCACTTCCGTTCCGCAAAAAATAGAACATGTCTTATTCTTGTCTACAGACACAGACAAGAAAAGGCATTTTTATTAACCACCTCAGCCCCCAGTGCTTAAACACCCTGAAAGACCAGGCCACTTTTTACACTTCTGACCTACACTACTTTCACCATTTATTGCTCGGTCATGCAACTTACCACCCAAATGAATTTTACCTCCTTTTCTTCTCACTAATAGAGCTTTCATTTGGTGGTATTTCATTGCTGCTGACATTTTTACTTTTTTTGTTATTAATCGAAATTTAACGATTTTTTTTGCAAAAAAATGACATTTTTCACTTTCAGTTGTAAAATTTTGCAAAAAAAACGACATCCATATAGAAATTTTGCTCTAAATTTATAGTTCTACATGTCTTTGATAAAAAAAAAAATGTTTGGGTAGAAAAAAAATGGTTTGGGTAAAAGTTATAGCGTTTACAAACTATGGTACAAAAATGTGAATTTCCGCTTTTTGCAGCAGCTCTGACTTTCTGAGCACCTGTCATGTTTCCTGAGGTTCTACAATGCCCAGACAGTACAAACACCCCACAAATGACCCCATTTCTGAAAGTACACACCCTAAGGTATTCGCTGATGGGCATAGTGAGTACATAGAACTTTTTATTTTTTGTCACAAGTTAGCGGAAAATGATGATTTTTTTTTTTTTTTTTTTTTTCTTACAAAGTCTCATATTCCACTAACTTGTGACAAAAATTAAAAAGTTCTATGAACTCACTATGCCCATCAGCGAATACCTTGGGGTCTCTTCTTTCCAAAATGGGGTCACTTGTGGGGTAGTTATACTGCCCTGGCATTCTAGGGGCCCAAATGTGTGGTAAGGAGTTTGAAATCAAATTCAGTAAAAAATGACAAGTGAAATCCGAAAGGTGCTCTTTGGAATATGGGCCCCTTTGCCCACCTAGGCTGCAAAAAAGTGTCACACATCTGGTATCCCCGTACTCAGGAGAAGTTGAGGAATGTGTTTTGGGGTGTCTTTTTACATATACCCATGCTGGGTGAGATAAATATCTTGGTCAAATGACAACTTTGTATAAAAAAATGGGAAAAGTTGTCTTTTGCCAAGATATTTCTCTCACCCAGCATGGGTATATATAAAATGACACCCCAAAACACATTCCCCACCTTCTCCTGAGTACGGAGATACCAGATGTGTGACACTTTTTTGCAGCCTAGGTGGGCAAAGGGGCCCACATTCCAAAGAGCACCTTTCGGATTTCACAGGTCATTTTTTACTGAATTTGATTTCAAACTCCTTACCACACATTTGGGCCCCTAGAATGCCAGGGCAGTATAACTACCCCACAAGTGACCCCATTTTGGAAAGAAGACACCCCAAGGTATTCCGTGAGGGGCATGGCGAGTTCCTAGAATTTTTTATTTTTTGTCACAAGTTAGTGGAAAATGATTATTTTTTTTTTTTTTTTTTTTTCATACAAAGTCTCATATTCCACTAACTTGTGACAAAAAATAAAAACTTCCATGAACTCACTATGCCCATCAGCGAATACCTTGGGGTCTCTTCTTTCCAAAATGGGGTCACTTGTGGGGTAGTTATACTGCCCTGGCATTCTAGGGGCCCAAATGTGTGGTAAGGAGTTTGAAATCAAATTCTGTAAAAATTGACCTGTGAAATCCGAAAGGTGCTCTTTGGCATATGGGCCCCTTTGCCCACCTAGGCTGCAAAAAAGTGTCACACATCTGGTATCTCTGTATTCAGGAGAAGTTGAGGAATGTGTTTTGGGGTGTCTTTTTACATATACCCATGCTGGGTGAGATAAATATCTTGGTCAAATGCCAACTTTGTATAAAAAAATGGGAAAAGTTGTCGTTTGCCAAGATATTTCTCTCACCCAGCATGGGTATATATAAAATGACACCCCAAAACACATTCCCCACCTTCTCCTGAGTACGGAGATACCAGATGTGTGACACTTTTTTGCAGCCTAGGTGGGCAAAGGGGCCCATATTCCAAAGAGCACCTTTCGGATTTCACTTGTCATTTTTTACAGAATTTGATTTCAAACTCCTTACCACACATTTGGGCCCCTAGAATGCCAGGGCAGTATAACTACCCCACAAGTGACCCCATTTTGGAAAGAAGAGACCCCAAGGTATTCGCTGATGGGCATAGTGAGTTCATGGAAGTTTTTATTTTTTGTCACAAGTTAGTGGAATATGAGACTTTGTATAAAAAAAAAAAAAATAAAAAAAAATCAGCATTTTCCACTAACTTGTGACAAAAAATAAAAAATTCTAGGAACTCGCCATGCCCCTCACGGAATACCTTGGGGTGTCTTCTTTCCAAAATGGGGTCACTTGTGTGGTAGTTATACTGCCCTGGCATTTTCCAGGGGCCCTAATGTGTGTTAGGTAGGTAAATGACCTGTGAAATCCTAAAGGTGCTCTTTGGAATATGGGCCCCTTTGCCCACCTAGGCTGCAAAAAAGTGTCACACATGTGGTATCGCCGTATTCAGGAGAAGTTGGGGAATGTGTTTTGGGGTGTCATTTTACATATACCCTTGCTGGGTGAGAGAAATATCTTGGCAAAAGACAACTTTTCCCATTTTTTTATACAAAGTTGGCATTTGACCAAGATATTTCTCTCACCCAGCATGGGTATATGTAAAATGACACCCCAAAACACATTCCCCAACTTCTCCTGAGTACGGCGATACCACATGTGTGACACTTTTTTGCAGCCTAGATGCGCAAAGGGGCCCACATTCATTTTATGAGGGCATTTTTAGACATTTGGATACCAGACTTCTTCTCACGCTTTGGGGCCCCTAGAATGCCAGGGCAGTATAAATACCCCACATGTGACCCCATTTTGGAAAGAAGACACCCCAAGGTATTCAATGAGGGGCATGGCGAGTTCATAGAAATTTTTTTTTTTTGGCACAAGTTAGCGGAAATTGATATTTTTTATTTTTTTCTCACAAAGTCTCCCGTTCCGCTAACTTGGGACAAAAATTTCAATCTTTCATGGACTCAATATGCCCCTCACGGAATACCTGGGGGTGTCTTCTTTCCGAAATGGGGTCACATGTGGCGTATTTATACTGCCCTGGCATTCTAGGGGCCCTAAAGCGTGAGAAGAAGTCTGGAATATACATGTCTAAAAAATTTTACGCATTTGGATTCCGTGAGGGGTATGGTGAGTTCATGTGAGATTTTATTTTTTGACACAAGTTAGTGGAATATGAGACTTTGTAAGAAAAATAAATAAAAATTCCGCTAACTTGGGCCAAAAAAATGTCTGAATGGAGCCTTACAGAGGGGTGATCAATGACAGGGGGGTGATCAATGACAGGGGGGGGTGATCAATGACAGGGGGTTGATCAATGACAGGGGGGTGATCAGGGAGTCTATATGGGGTGATAACCACAGTCATTGATCATGCCCCTGTAAGGCTTCATTCAGACGTCCGTATGCGTTTTGCGGATCCGATCCATCTATCAGTGCATCCGTAAAAATCATGCGGACATCTGAATGGAGCTTTACAGGGGGGTAATCAATGACAGGGGGGTGATCAGGGAGTCTATATGGGGTGATCACCACAGTCATTGATCATGCCCCTGTAAGGCTTCATTCAGACGTCCGGATGCGTTTTGCGGATCCGATCCATCTATCAGTGGATCCGTAAAAATCATGCGGACGTCTGAATGGAGCTTTACAGGGGGGTGATCAATGACAGGGGTGTAATCAATGACAGGGGGGTGATCAGGGAGTCTATATGGGGTGATCACCACAGTCATTGATCACGCCCCTGTAAGGCTTCATTCAGACGTCCGGATGCGTTTTGCGGATCCGATCCATCTATCAGTGCATCCGTAAAAATCATGCGGACATCTGAATGGAGCTTTACAGGGGGGTGATCAATGACAGGGGGGTGATCAGGGAGTCTATATGGGGTGATCACCACAGTCATTGATCACGCCCCTGTAAGGCTTCATTCAGACGTCCGGATGCGTTTTGCGGATCCGATCCATCTATCAGTGCATCCGTAAAAATCATGCGGACATCTGAATGGAGCTTTACAGGGGGGTGATCAATGACAGGGGTGTAATCAATGACAGGGGGGTGATCAGGGAGTCTATATGGGGTGATCACCACAGTCATTGATCACGCCCCTGTAAGGCTTCATTCAGACGTCCGGATGCGTTTTGCGGATCCGATCCATCTATCAGTGCATCCGTAAAAATCATGCGGACATCTGAATGGAGCTTTACAGGGGGGTGATCAATGACAGGGGGGTGATCAGGGAGTCTATATGGGGTGATCACCACAGTCATTGATCATGCCCCTGTAAGGCTTCATTCAGACGTCCGGATGCATTTTGCGGATCCGATCCATCTATCAGTGCATCCGTAAAAATCATGCGGACATCTGAATGGAGCTTTACAGGGGGGTGATCAATGACAGGGGGGTGATCAGGGAGTCTATATGGGGTGATCACCACAGTCATTGATCACGCCCCTGTAAGGCTTCATTCAGACGTCCGGATGCGTTTTGCGGATCCGATCCATCTATCAGTGCATCCGTAAAAATCATGCGGACATCTGAATGGAGCTTTACAGGGGGGTGATCAATGACAGGGGTGTAATCAATGACAGGGGGGTGATCAGGGAGTCTATATGGGGTGATCACCACAGTCATTGATCACGCCCCTGTAAGGCTTCATTCAGACGTCCGGATGCGTTTTGCGGATCCGATCCATCTATCAGTGCATCCGTAAAAATCATGCGGACATCTGAATGGAGCTTTACAGGGGGGTGATCAATGACAGGGGGGTGATCAGGGAGTCTATATGGGGTGATAACCACAGTCATTGATCATGCCCCTGTAAGGCTTCATTCAGACGTCCGGATGCATTTTGCGGATCCGATCCATCTATCAGTGCATCCGTAAAAATCATGCGGACATCTGAATGGAGCTTTACAGGGGGGTAATCAATGACAGGGGGGTAATCAATGACAGGGGGGTGATCAGGGAGTCTATATGGGGTGATCACCACAGTCATTGATCACGCCCCTGTAAGGCTTCATTCAGACGCCCGTATGCGTTTTGCAGATCCGATCCATCCATCAGTGGATCCGTAAAAATCATGCGGACATCTGAATGGAGCTTTACAGGGGGTTGATCAATGACAGGGGTGTAATCAATGACAGGGGGGTGATCAGGGAGTCTATATGGGGTGATCAGGGGCTAATAAGGGGTTAATAAGTGACGGGGGGGGGGGTGTAGTGTAGTGTAGTGGTGCTTGGTGGGACTTTACTGAGCTACCTGTGTCCTCTGGTGGTCGATCCAAACAAAGGGGACCACCAGAGGACCAGGTAGCAGGTATATTAGACGCTGTTATCAAAACAGCGTCTAATATACCTGTTAGGGGTTAAAAAAAACACATCTCCAGCCTGCCAGCGAACGATCGCCGCTGGCAGGCTGGAGATCAACTCTCTTACCTTCCGTTCCTGTGAGCGCGCGCGCCTGTGTGCGCGCGTTCACAGGAAATCTCGCGTCTCGCGAGAGGACGCACCGGCGCGTCCACCCAGAAGAGCAGGGCCGCCGCAAAGACGCAATCCTGCGTACGGCGGTCCTGAGGTGGTTAAAGTGCCGGCCATGTGCGGAACGCAAATGGCCAGTGTCCGTGTTTTGCGGATCCGCAAAACACTTGCGGACGTGTGAACGGATTCTTAGGCTGAGAAAGGAGAGATTGCATAGCCTGACTGAAAAGAGAGAAATACAGCCTTGGGAACGGCATATGCCACCGTAAAGACTGTATTCAATGTAAATCATTTATTGGACTCAGGGCCGGTGCAAGGATTTTTGCCAACACAAGCGAAGCTACATTTTGCCCCCCCCCCCCCCGCCCCCACCTCGCAGCTCACCTGGCCCTGGTCCCGTCTGCAGCAGCTGGCTTCTCCTCTGTGTGGTCCTGGTATCTTCCCTCTGCTTCAGACAATCGCTGGTTTGAGGACTATTTTTTGCCCTCTAAAACGCACCTAGGTTTTAGAGGAGGATAATAAGAAAAAAATATTTTCCATTACACCTGAGGTCAGACCAGTAATCAGACCCCCAATGTTAATCAGACCTCAGATAGACCCCCAATGCCTCAGATTCAGACCCCCATGTCAGCCATCATGCCCCCATGTCAGCCATCATGCCCCCATGTCAGCCATTAGCCCCCCATGTCAGCCATCAGCCCCCCATGTCAGCCATCAGCCCCCCATGTATGCCATCATGCCCCCATGTAAGCCATCATGAGCCCATGTCAGCCATCAGCCCCCATGTCACATTTCTCCCCTCCATGTCAAATCACCCCCCTATGTCACATCAGCACTCCATGTCACATCTCTCCCCCTTCATGTTACATTTCTCCCCCTCCATGTCACATTTCTCCCCCTCCATGTCACATTTCTCCCCCTCCATGTCACATTCCCCCCCCTCCTTTTTACATAATCCCCTCTGTCACATCACCCCCATGTCACATTTCTCCCCCCATGTCAGATTTCTCCCCCTCTATGTCACATTTCACCCCCTCAATGTCACATTTGTCCCCCTCAAGGCCTCAATGTCACATTTCCCCCCCTCCATGTCAAATCATCTATGTCACATCAGCCCTCCTTGTCACATTTCTCCCCCTCCTTGTCACATTTCACCCCCTCAATGTCACATTTCTCCCCCTCCAAACCATGTCACATCACCCCCTTCATGTCACATCATTACCTCCTATTGTGTCACATTTCAGTCCCCCCCATGGTACATCATCCCCCCCCCCCCGGCCGGCCCTGGCCCCATCCCCATGTCACAGACTACAGACATTGTCCCCCCTCCCGTCATGTCACAGTCACTACCCCCCCCTTCCATTTATGATTGTTGTTTGTGTAATTATTTTTTAAAAACACATTTATGCCTTGCACTCTGGTGCTAGTGCGCTCATCAGTTATCACCTACCCACCTGTCCTGCTGCTACGGCAATCTGGCTGTGTGTGAGTCAGACTCGCAGACACAGTAAGCTCCAGTCCCTGATGCCGCCCGCCGTCGCTGCGCCACTCGCCAGTCACACCCCCCTGGCCTGACCCTGTGAACGTGTTGCCATGCTGTTGGGCCCCGGCGCAACTCACAAGTGAGTGATTTAAAAAAATAAAAAGAAGGTTCATTTTTCCGCCCTCCCCCAGGGTGCGCCCTAAGGAAGCCGCTTGGTCTGCCTTATGGTAGCGCCAGCCCTGATTGGACTGCCTCAGTAAAGTACCGTGAACCTGTTGAGTAAAACCTAAAAAAGGGACCCTGTCCTGGACCTCGCAATTTATCACCATCATTGGTACCTCAACCAACACCAGGTAGGAGAACTCCTGAACCAGGGTGTGCCCAAAGACAGGAAAAGGTACGGCCCAGGGGAGTGTCAGAGTGAGTGACTACAACCTTCATTATTGCTACTCCTCCTTTCCTCTTCTCACCTCCTGGGTCATTGCACATGTACACCAAATGCGTTTGTTTTTCTGCTCACTTCATGAGCTCTGGAGGACCTTAATATTACCTCTTCTACCTACCCTATACACAGCCTTTTGGGAAGAACTATCTGATGCAATTTTAAACCTGTTCCTGACTGCCTTACTACTATATACGTTGGCGGTCGGGACTTTAAATATAGAGCTCACTCGCAAGTACAGCAGGCGCCATTGCCACCGGGTGCCTGCCGTTTTGAAAAGCAGGCACCCAGGACTAATAGGACGATTGCATATATTTAATCTCTCAAATGTATTTAACCTCTCAAATGCCATGGTCGAATGTGACCATCGCATCAGTGAAGATAAAAACCACGAGAGCGCGCTCCCAGCTGTCAGGGGAGGGCTGGCAGCCTTAGTCCTGGGGGGCAAATCCTGTCAAGTTGCCCATTTTAGCCCTGCCCATTCTTAAAAGCCCCTCCTACATATAATAGGCCACTCCCAACAAACACTGTACAGCTGAAATTCTATTGTTGAGGCCTGTCTCTACACATCATACGGAGAGGGGAGGACCTGTCCTGGCTGCACTGCCTGCTTCACATTATACAATAAACAACAGCAGGCTGCAGCCAGGAAGCTCCTCCGCTCTGCTCCCTCCCCAGATCCTGCTCAGGGCTTGTGGTTCCCCCCACCATCTGCCACCCGCCCGTGGCCTGCTGCCCCCTTTGGCCGTCCTCAACTAGCTCTGAATCCTCCTTCTGCAGATGGCAGGGGGAGGAGTCGGAGCATCTCCTCTCCTACATAGCGCCCCATACCTCTTACATCCAGTGATGTCACCTTTGTTGTAGAAGTTCTCTTTCTTTATCTTCTCCATTCAGACCAGACCGCCATGATGATTTTTCAGCCATCTCCCGCCTCTGCAGAGATTGACAAACAGACATTAGTTTCCCATATTTCCATCATCTTCGCATCTTCTGAACACCCTTTCCTGCCACCTCCAATACTATACTGCAGAAACAGTCCCCTGGAAATACTACTACCACACAGATAGTGCCCCCTTCAACAATTATTGGCACACAGTGCTCTAAAAAATAACTGCACCCAGACAATAATAGTATAAAGAAAACTTCCCCCAAAATAATTGTGCTGATACTGTGCCAGTGTGCCCCCCAAAGTAACAGTGCTCCCCAAAATTCCACCAATAGAAATAATTCTCTGCCAGAGCACACTTAGTAGTAATAATGCCCCTATAGTGCCCATACTAGTAATCATGTTCCTCATAGCCCCCTGTAGTAGTAAAGCTCCCCATAATATCTCCTAGTAGTAATAATTCTCCCTATAATATGACAGTACATGAAATACCCCCGCTTAGTGCCCGCAGTTGAGCTAATGTCCCCATAATGTATGCCAGTATAAAATACGTAAGTGAAATACAGCGGCTCACCCCTATCTCGTATGGATAGGTGCTCACCCTCCGGTCCTACCCTCAGGACCTAAAAGGATTGTAAGGCGTATAGAAAAGTGAGGGGGCACACACACAAGGGAAACACTGAATGAATGAATAAATGGTATTTAATATTCTAAAAACAAACCCCTAAAATATACATAAAACGTACATATATATAATGTAACAGCCTAATACACACTATCCCAATGCTGATGGCAATATCTATTGTGCAATACCTATTGTGCACCGGCCTGCACACTACTATGGGTACGATGTGGTCACACAAAGTTCATACAAACAATGTCCCAATTTTGGTTGTAATATCTATGACAACCTATAATGCTGTGTGGGAGATGTGGCAGCACAAAATGTCCCAATAGTGGTAGTGGTATTGGATATCCGGAAGATAGCACCAATGAATCAATGAACTATGTCCAGGTGAGATGGAGCACTAATGGTGACTGGAAGCCAATGTCCAGTGTTCAGAGATGCGTACAGGTGAAGCACATATGAACTAGCCTCCAAGTTACTTACAATGTCCAGCCGCTTGTGCTCTCCCGGTCTCACCCCTCCTTGCTGCCTGGCCGCAGCGCTGGACTCCCAGGTAGCCGAGCACGGCCGGCTGTGGCGTCCCACGTGACCTGGTGATCTGGGGTTCCGGGCGGACGCTTAGATGACGTCGCTGCTGTGCGGCGGTAATTTCAAATTTGGAGGTAGATCTCTTGCGCTTACAGCTTGATATCCAGTTGCTTTATTCTTGTCTTGAATCCACGCTTACTCTGTAATGCCATTACCGCCGCACAGCAGTGACGTCATCTAAGCGTCCGCCCGGAACCCCAGATCACCAGGTCACGTGGGACGCCACAGCCGGCCGTGCTCGGCTACCTGGGAGACCAGCGCTGCGGCCAGGCAGCAAGGAGGGGTGAGACCGGGAGAGCACAAGCGGCTGGACATTGTAAGTAACTTGGAGGCTAGTTCATATGTGCTTCACCTGTACGCATCTCTGAACACTGGACATTGGCTTCCAGTCACCATTAGTGCTCCATCTCACCTGGACATAGTTCATTGATTCATTGGTGCTATCTTCCGGATATCCAATACCACTACCACTATTGGGACATTTTGTGCTGCCACATCTCCCACACAGCATTATAGGTTGTCATAGATATTACAACCAAAATTGGGACATTGTTTGTATGAACTTTGTGTGACCACATTGTACCCATAGTAGTGTGCAGGCCGGTGCACAATAGGTATTGCACAATAGATATTGCCATCAGCATTGGGATAGTGTGTATTAGGCTGTTACATTATATATATGTACGTTTTATGTATATTTTAGGGGTTTGTTTTTAGAATATTAAATACCATTTATTCATTCATTCAGTGTTTCCCTTGTGTGTGTGCCCCCTCACTTTTCTATACGCAGTATAAAATACCCCTATATAGTGCCCCAGTAAATGCCCTCATAGTGCTCCTCTCCCCCTTCCCCATAGTGTCTCCCATAATATGCCAGTAAAAAAAATGCCCTTCTCAGTGCCCCCAGCAGATGACCCTATAGTGCTCCTCTCCCCATAATGTGCCAGTAAAAAATGCCCCTTCTTAGTGCCACCAGATGCCCCAATAGTGCTCAACTCCCCCATAGTGCCCCCAAATAATGCCCCATAGGGCCGCTCTCCTCTATAATGCCTCCCATAATGTGCCAGTAAAAAATGCCCCCTTAATGCCACCAGATGCCATAGTGCCCCCATAATGTGCCAATAAAAAAGACCCCTTTAGAGCCCCCACTTCCCCATAGTGCCCCCAAATAATGCCCCTATAGTGCCAACAGATGCCTCATAGTGCAGCTCTCCCCTATAGTGCCCCCCATAATGTGCCAATAATACAAAAAAAAAGCCCCTTTAGAGCCCCCAAAGTGCTCCTCTCCCCCATGGTGCCCCGCCCATAATGTGCCAGTAATATATGCCCCCATAGTGCCCCCCCAAAATGGGCAAGAAATAAATGCCCCCAGAATGCCACCCCCAAAAAAATGGGGCTGTAAAAAATGCCAGCTCCCCCCATAGTGCCAGCTCCCCCCGCAAAGAAAAAAACCCCCACTAATACTTACCTCTATCAGCAGCGATGCAGGCCTCTTCCAGCCTGTGTCCCCCGCTGTGTGCTGCCTGGCTCAGGCAGCGCGATGATAATGACGTCATCGCGCTGCCTGAGTCGGCCTCTGATAGGCTGCAGACATTAGTGCCTGCAGCCTATCAGAAGAACAGGGAAGGGTTTCCTCTCCCTCCCCTGCCCTGCCACAGCACAGACATCTGTATCGCTGTCTTGAGGAAGCGCTCATCTCCTACTGCCCGCGGAACGGATCCGGACCCATTCAACGGACGTATGAATGAACCCTTAGATGTCTTTTTTTCCAAGACTAAACTTCCAGGCCCTTTATGAGTTTAGATGCTCTCCTTTGCATTTTGTCTAACTCCAGGGCATCCTTTTTATTCAAGTCTGTCATATCAATAATGTTTTCTATACTATTGTAGCGATCTATGCTCCTAATTCACAATAAACTTGCTCACAATATTACTAAAGTGAAACAGGGACATTTATTAGTCTGTGGGGATTTTAATCTAGTCCCTTGTACAGATATTGACTCCACTGATAGCCACAGATAAGCGGGTCCTTCCTTGGCACACTGGGCTCACTCTGAAGAGTTATTTGATGTTTGGTGGATTCTGCACCTGCTGGAAAGGGATTATACTTTATTTTCTTCAGCTCACCAATCGTACTCTTGAATATACCTATTTTCTGTTCAAATATCTTTTCCTGGCCACAGATTCATCTATTGGCCTCATTAAATGGTCAGACCACGCGACCATCGCTCTAACCCTCAATGAAGCCCATGCAACCTCCCACCCTGTCCTATGGCATAATAATACCTCATGTCGAACCCTTCATATAAGACTGAGCCAGAGGATGCTCTGAGAGAATTCTTCGATCATAATGTCGGCTCTGTTTCTTGTCCATTGATACTTTGGTGTGCCCATAAGGAATTATGGGATTAGAGGTATCTTTCTTAAATTGGGACATAAGGCCAAGAAGCTATCACGGTCGGCGTGGCTATCACATACGTGACACAGAGGGAGGGAACGAGGAAGGCCCTGCCCAAGTGAGAGGGAAGATGGTGACCCCTGACTCACCTGGCGGCTGGCACCTGGCTGCCCTGACGTCCCTAGACGGGTTCCTCACCCGTACGCCGATCACGTGCCTAAAGCCCTGGCTTTCCCTGAGCTGAGCCCTAGGTAGTGAACAGGGCGATGGGAACACTAGTCCGCACCACTAACTCTAAGGGAAAACACCAAGGGGAGGACAGACAACACAGACTCAACATATATTCCCAGGTGGGCGACAACAGGAGACAACAATAAGCCCAACAGGGATCCGGAGGGTAGCACTCAGGAACGACAAGCAGGATTCACCACTCCAGTGGGTCAGTATAGATGTCCAGGCAGGAAGCTCTATAACTGGCAACTAGAGAAGTGTGAGGGGAGAATATAAGGAGGTAGGGAGTGGCAGACAAGAAACAGCTGAGGAGGAGAAGCTACGGATCCCTGAGAGAGACAAAAAGGATAGCAAGGCAAACACAGAAAACAATCACTAAAAAACAACGTGATCTTTAGATATAGAGCGCGCAGCCACCCGCTGCGACTTCCTGACCCCGGGTATAACGGAGTCAGACGTGGCTCTTGATACCCTCGTGACAGAAGCATAGGGACAAATTGATTTCAGACCTCCTTACTCTAAATAGGACATTGAAACAAAAAATAATATTGCCCCTTTATACATGCACCAACTTGGGATCCTTGGGCTCCAACTTAAAGAGTGCCTTCTCTACAGATATGAGCAGAATCTCAAGAAAGTCAAGACCAGGTACTACTCTCCCCCATGGTGTTCGCCCATAATGTGCCAGTAATAAATGCCCCCATAGTGCCCCCCCAAAATGGGCAAGAAATAAATGCCCCCAGAAATGCCCCCAGAAATTGCTGGCGCAACACCTTAAATCCTGAGCTGCTAAAGCCAAAATTCCCATACCTCCTTTCCGCCCGGGACTCCATTAAGATTATGGATCCAGAGGGTTTTGTTAACTGGTTTATGGAATATTATTCATCTCTATATAATTTGGGTCCCTTTGACTCTCCTTCCCAAGTTTCTCTCCCAGACATCAATGCCTTTTTGGAGAAGTTACATCTCCCTTATATTTCTGCTGCCCAATTAGACCTCTGCAATCAGAAGAAAATCATCCAGATATGGCACAATCTTTATCTCTTTCTCCCTGAGAAAGGCTACAATTCCTATTATTAATTTTGTAAATAACCAAGGGGCTTAGGATATTCCGAATGGGAGGCATTGTAACTGATAATGTCTCACCCTTCCTTCCTGCCTTAAATATTTTTGGTAATCTGGGTGGATTGGCACATGATAATATGCATCCTTCGAGTCCAGGGTGCACATTACCACTCCTGGAAGAATCAGAGGTATGGTAGATCTGATAGAGTCTATCTTGAAGTGACAAAATTTTATTTACTTGTTCAGAAGCTTCACTGTAGTCGATCAGACTAAGATTGTTATTTCCCTCCTACAAGATTTAGGTTGGATCCTGAATGTGGCAAAATCTGATCTAACACCGGATAACCAGGAAGATCTTTTTGGGAACGTTACAAGACAGCATGTTGCAGAGATCCTTCCTTCCAGAAAACAAACAGAAGAGCCTGATAAGAAAGTTCGTGGCTTTTCAAAAGAAATCTGTATGTATGATAAGGGAAGCAATGAGCATCCTGGGATTGATGACAGCCTGTATCATGACAGTCCCATGGAGCCAGTTTGAGATCGCTACAAAAGATGATTCTCTCAGTTTTGGATGGAAACCATTAATCCTTGAATCAAAAGATTCACATCAAGGACATTGCTCGGGAATCCCTGGAATGGTGGAGAAATGCGGAGAATCTATCAAAAGAAATTCCCTGGAACCTAAGTCCCTATATCGTGGTAACGACAGACGCCAGTCTGCAGGCATGGGGTGCCAGAATAGGAGACCATTGCTTCCAAGGATTCTGGAATCAGGAAATGAAGAAAAAAGTAGTCAGCGCTCGGTTTAGGGATTCACTAGGTGGTGACCTTTTCTCCTTTCCCTAGATTCCAGGCCTAGTACCTTTTCCCTTCCCTCTTGTGGTCGGTGTGGAGTTATCTACCCACACAGCGCCGTGACATTACCAGGCGTCAAGGTGGATTCTGCAGATGGGTCCCTAACACTAACAGAACTGCCTCTCCTGGGCTTGACCTAAGCCTACAATGTTCAGGGCAGTGTAGGAACTAGCTACATTTATACTCTGCTTAGAAGTCCTGGGCAGATGGGCGGGCAGTGCTCACTCTAAAAGAGGCAGCTACCTTCAATATATACTACAAGAAATTTTAGACTAGCACATTCATAGTCACAGGTGCACATCCATAAAGCTAGCGTGCAGGAAGCAAACAAACAGGTATGGCAGCACAACATTTGACATACAAACAAAAAAACTGGGAAATCGCAAATATGGGATATGAAGCTGGCATATGCATTTCCTCCATTCCCTCTAATTCCGGCAGTTCTCAGAAAAATCAAGATGGCGTCAACAAAAGTCATTCTAATAGCCCCATTCTGGCCAAAACAAGCATGGCTTCCAGTCCTAAACTCAATGGCTTTAGAGCATCCGATAACTCTCCCTCTAAGACCAGACCTGCTGGGTTCAATCTGGAACCCGGAAATAGACAGACTAAAATTGACAGCATAGATCCTGAAAGGGATTTGTTAAGATTACAAGGGTTATCAGACAAAGTAATATCAACCCTACAAAAGGGCCATAAGCAGGTAACCTCAGCTATTTATAAAAAAAATATGGAAGAAATGTTGCTCATGGATAGTATTAAAGAATGGAAATCCTCTGCTCCTGAAATTGGCGGAAATCTTGGATTTTTTTACAAAATGGCTTTGATAGGGGTCTTAGACCCAGCACCCTGAAAGTTCAGATAGCAGCCTTAAGTTGGTTCCTAAACTGTTCCCTAGCAGAGAATAGATGGGTAAGCAGGTTTATAAAAGCAACCACAAGGATTAGGCCAACTGTGAAATCATCAGTCCCTCCCTGGCACTTAACGATAGTTCTCAATTATTTTATTAAAGAACCCTTTAAACCAATGCAAAATTGCTCTTTGAAACATCTGTCCCTAAAGACTGTCTTTTTAGTGGTAATAACATTGGTCCACAGGATAGGCGAGATACAAGCTTTAACAAACCGGGAACTTTACCTTAAAATTTTAGATGATAGGGTCATTCTAAAACTAGATCCAACCTTCTTACTGAAAGTAGTTTCTACGTTCCATCTAAATCAAGAAATAGTATTACCTACCTTTTGTGCAGATCAAAAATATGACACGGAAAAGAGCTTCCACATGCTAGATGTCAGACGGACTCTTCTGAATTATTTAGAGGCTACTAGCAGGTTTAGAAAGGATGCAAATCTGTTCATTCAGTTCGCTGGCCTGAACAAAGGCATGAAGGCTTCCAAAACAACATTGGCCAGATGGGTAAAAAGGGCAATTATTAAATCCTATGAGATGCAGGGAATTGCTTGTCCTCAAAATATTAGAGCCCATTTCACCAGAGCGGTGGGGGCATCATGGGTAGAACATGCGGACACTTCAATTGATGAGATTTGCAAAGCAGCAACATGGTCAAATTCTCATAAATTTTGCAAACACTATAGATTAGACATTGCAGGTAACTATTACCAGGTTTGAACGTAAGGTCCTACAGGCTGTGGTCTCTCCCTAATCTGTATACTAATCTGGTATTGCTCCATGTGGTGCTGTCATGAAGGACGTCCTGGAAAATATGAATTAGACCTACCGGTAATTGTATTTCTAGGAGTCCAACATGACAGCACCCGGATTTCCCTCCCTTATCTTCTTTTATATTTATTATATTTCTGTTATGTTAAACAGTTGATTAAAAAATGGTTTCACTTATTTGCATCCATCATTTTGGGATAATTTGAAAAACACTGGTGTGTGTGTTGGGTCGGGGGGAGCTGTTCCTGTCCCAATAGTGGGCAGGGAGACATCCTCCATGTGGTGCTGTCATGTCGGTCTCAGGAAATACAATTACTAGTAGGTGTAATTCCTACTTTCCCTCCCATCTTCTTTACCTGCATCCAAAGGCTTCTTCATACATTTGTTTTGAGCTCAAAAAAGCGGTGCTTAGCAGCTGGTGGTCTAAGCCAAACATTAAAAGAATGGTGGGCTGGAGACACGAGGCACCATTGGTTACAGATTCAGTCCTCAGTGGCCCTGGGGGGCAATCTCAGAGCATTATTTATAGCAGGACTTACACCTTCTACCCTCCTTGGGGTCCTTTTGTACTTCTTTTCCATCTCAGTATCTATTTGGAAGGCATTCCATTCCAAAAGTCTTACTGTTCAGCTATCCTTACGTTCACACACTCCTCTAGAAGCTTTATATTTCTTCTTACCTGATGTGGACCTACACTTATGGATATCGAAGGGCCTCTCTTCCATTTCTCTTCTTTTTGAAGATTTCCGGGTATGTCAGTTTTCTACTTTACATGAAAAAATATCATATTCCTCATAGGGAATTCTATAAATACCTGAAAGAAAGGAGGATGAATTATTTGTATTTCAATTGTTAGTCTCTCATTCACATTGGATATTATTGGAAGTAAATCCCCTCTTTATGCATGGCAATGTACTGTTGAAAAATGACAATGTTAGGTGCCTCATGAAAGATTGATCACTCAACAAAACATTTTGCTAGTTTATTGGGTGATCGGTGGCACTTTTGCATGAGCCTGTTATGTACAACATCATGTGCGTTTCAGAGGGCAAGGATGGCTGCCAAGCACCCATGTATGGATTCTGCAATTATTGAGTCCACATTTATAGTTATACTGTCTTCCTGCCAGATGAGTACTTTTAAGGGGATCAGTGCAACCATTTAAATGACATTTGCTGAGCAGAGCAGACACAAAATTCAGTGCCACCAGTGCATCTGTGGTCTGCCATTCTAACCATATATGGTGATGAGAAGATAGAGTCCTCGTCAGCAAGCATCTGAAAGAGACCTGACAATGACCAGCTGCAATCTGACTTTTTCATGTAACATCTGTAGCTAAGCCATTCCAACCAGCAAGAGATTCATCTTGCTCATATTAAAGTCAAGAAGCAGAACCCAACACCTCTGTCTGAGTAAATTGCAGCCACCAGAATGCAACAGACCAAACATCAACAAATATCAAGATATAAACGAATAAGAGTAGTTGTATTATAGGGGAGGACAACACTTTGTTTCCATAAATGTTCTTGACATGTACGATATGAGTATGGATGTATCTGCGCTGTAAGACACTATCCTCTATATGCTAGTATTTATTAATAGGATTAGGAAATGGACAATTGATTTTTATAAAGAGGTTAAATAAAATTTGAATACTTATTCAAATCACCATTTCTCATCCTGATATACAGTCAGGTCCATAAATATTGGGACATCAACACAATTCTAAACTTTTTTCGCTCTACACACCACCACAATGAATTTGAAATGAAACGAACGAGCTTTAATTTGAGGGTATATAGAAGAAAATCTAAATCGCACATCCTCGTTCCTATGCTTTTGATCTAACACTGTTAAACAATACAGCATGATGTGGCGGTGAAGCACTATTATCAATATGTTGCTGTGTACTATTAGGAGGCATTAGTATACAGTTTGATCAAAGAGCATAGGCCCACTTACCACGACAAGGTCGCCTCATTCAAGTGGGAACCTACTCTAACTTTGGCGCGGTACCGTGCGGCGACCATCGCGCCTCCACGCCGCTCCAGCAGGCAACGGGACCCAGCAGCCACACAGTGGCCCCACTGTGCAGCAAAGCCACCTAGGCCCTGGGTCCCATCACTCCACCAGCGCAGCACAAAAGCAGCGATGGCCACCGTCCAGCACAGCATAATGTGAACAGGTGCTAAGAGCTTACCCGTTCACAGCCTCTCAGGAACTCCAACTGAGAGGTAGTAGGAATTTATTGACCCTTTGCAGACTTCTGATAATTAAAAGCACCTGAGCCGAATGGGGAGGAGTGCTGATCCAGAGGGGAAAAAGGAGAAATAGAATATACAATATTACCATATAGAAGAAAATCTAAATCGCACATCCTCATTCCTATGCTTTTGATATAACACTGTTAAAGAATACAGCATGATGTGGCGGTGAAGCATTATTATCAATATGTTGCTGTGCACTATTAGGAGGCATTAGTATACAGTTTGATCAAAGAACACAGGCCCACTTACCACGACAAGGTCGCCTCATTCAAGTGGGAACCTACTCTAACTTTGGCGCGGTACCGTGCGGCGACCATCGCGCCTCCACGCCGCTCCAGCAGGCAACGGGACCCAGCAGCCACACAGCAGCCCCACTGTGCAGCAAAGCCACCTAGGCCCTGGGCCCCATCACTCCACCAGCACAGCACAAAAGCAGCGACGGCCACCGTCCAGCACCGCATAATGTGAACAGGTGCTAAGAGCTCACCCGTTCACAGCCTCTCAGGAACTCCAACCGAGAGGTAGTAGGAATTTAGAGGCGTGGAGGTGCTATGGTCGCCGCACGGTACCGCGCCAAAGTTAGAGTAGGTTCCCACTTGAATGAGGTGACCTTGTCGTGGTAAGTGGGCCTATGCTCTTTGATCAAGCTGTATACTAATGCCTCCTAATAGTGCACAGCAACACATTGACAATAGTGCTTCCCCGCCATATCATGCTGTATTTTTAAACAGTCGTTATATCAAAAGCATAGGATTGAGGATGAGCGATTTAGATTTTCTTTTATCTTGCAAACATTGTATATTCTATTTCCATTTTTTCCCCTCTGGATCAGCACTCCTCCCGATTCGGCTCAGGTGCTTTTAATTAGCAGAAGTCTGCAAGGGGGCAATAAATTCCTACTAACTCTCGGTTGGAGTTCCTGAGAGGCTGTGAACGGGTGAGCTCTTAGCAGCTGTTCACATCATGCGGTGCTGGACGGTGGCCATTGCTGCTTTTGTGCTGTGCTGGTGGAGTGATGGGGCCCAGGGCCTAGGTGGCTTTGCTGCACAGTGAGGGCGCTGTGTGGCTGCTGGGTCCCATTGCCTGCTGGAGCAGCGTGGAGGCGCGATGGTCGCCGCACGGTACCGCGCCAAAGTTAGAGTAGGTTCCCACTTGAATGAGGCGACCTTGTCGTGGTAAGTGGGCCTATGCTCTTTGATCAAACTGTATACTAATGCCTCCTAATAGTGCACAGCAACACATTGATAATAGTGCTTCACCGCCATATCATGCTGTATTTTTAAACAGTCGTTATATCAAAAGCATAGGATTGAGGATGTGCGATTTAGATTTTCTTTTATCTTGCAAACATTTAATTTGAGGGTATTTACATCCAAATCAGGTGAACGGTGTAGGAATTACAACAGTTTGCATATGTGCCTCCCACTTGTTAAGGGACCAAAAGTAATGGGACAATTGGCTTCTCAGCTGTTCCATGGCCAGGTGTGTGTTATTCCCTCATTATCCCAATTACAATGAGCAGATAAAAGGTCCAGAGTTCATTTCAAGTGTGCTATTTGCATTTGGAATGTATTGCTGTCAACTCTCAAGATGAGATCCAAAGAGCTGTCACTATCAGTGAAGCAAGCCATCATTAGGCTGAAAAAACAAAACAAACCCATCAGAGATATAGCAAAAACATTAGGCGTGGCGAAAACAACTGTTTGGAACATCCTTAAAAAGAAGGAACGCATCTAATAGCTTTTCACTTTAACCACTTCCCGCAACTGTAACGCCGAAAGGCGTCATTGCGGCGGCTCCCCCAGGCTACGCTAACGCCAATAGGCGTCATCTCGCGTGAGCCGAGATTTCCTGTGAACGCGCGCACACAGGCGCGCGCGTTCACAGGAACGGAAGGTAAGAGAGTTGATCTCCAGCCTGCCAGCGGCGATCGTTCGCTGGCAGGCTGGAGATGTGTTTTTTTTAACCCCTAACAGGTATATTAGACGCTGTTTTGATAACAGCGTCTAATATACCTGCTACCTGGTCCTCTGGTGGTCCCCTTTGTTTGGATCGACCACCAGAGGACACAGGTAGCTCAGTAAAGTAGCACCAAGCACCACTACACTACACTACCCCCCCCCCCCCCCGTCACTTATTAACCCCTTATTAGCCCCTGATCATCCCTGATCACCCCATATAGACTCCCTGATCACCCCCCTGTCATTGATCACCCCCCTGTCATTGATCACCCCCCTGTAAAGCTCCATTCAGACGTCCGCATGATTTTTACGGATCCACTGATAGATGGATCGGATCCGCAAAACGCATCCGGACGTCTGAATGAAGCCTTACAGGGGCGTGATCAATGACTGTGGTGATCACCCCATATAGACTCCCTGATCACCCCCCTGTCATTGATTACCCCCCTGTCATTGATTACCCCCCTGTAAAGCTCCATTCAGACGTCCGCATGATTTTTACGGATCCACTGATAGATGGATCGGATCCGCAAAACGCATCCGGACGTCTGAATGAAGCCTTACAGGGGCATGATCAATGACTATGGTGATCACCCCATATAGACTCCCTGATCACCCCCCTGTAAAGCTCCATTCAGATGTCCGCATGATTTTTACGGATGCACTGATAGATGGATCGGATCCGCAAAACGCATCCGGACGTCTGAATGAAGCCTTACAGGGGCATGATCAATGATTGTGGTGATCACCCCATATAGACTCCCTGATCACCCCCCCCTGTCATTGATCACCCCCCTGTAAAGCTCCATTCAGATGTCCGCATGATTTTTACGGATGCACTGATAGATGGATCGGATCCGCAAAACGCATACGGACGTCTGAATGAAGCCTTACAGGGGCATGATCAATGACTGTGGTGATCACCCCCCTGTCATTGATTACCCCCCTGTAAAGCTCCATTCAGATGTCCGCATGATTTTTACGGATGCACTGATAGATGGATCGGATCCGCAAAACGCATCCGGACGTCTGAATGAAGCCTTACAGGGGCATGATCAATGACTGTGGTGATCACCCCATATAGACTCCCTGATCACCCCCCTGTCATTGATTACCCCCCTGTAAAGCTCCATTCAGATGTCCGCATGATTTTTACGGATCCACTGATAGATGGATCGGATCCGCAAAACGCATCCGGACGTCTGAATGAAGCCTTACAGGGGCGTGATCAATGACTGTGGTGATCACCCCATATAGACTCCCTGATCACCCCCCTGTCATTGATTACCCTCCTGTCATTGATTACCCCCCTGTAAAGCTCCATTCAGACGTCCGCATGATTTTTACGGATCCACTGATAGATGGATCGGATCCGCAAAACGCATCCGGACGTCTGAATGAAGCCTTACAGGGGCATGATCAATGACTGTGGTGATCACCCCATATAGACTCCCTGATCACCCCCCTGTCATTGATTACCCCCCTGTAAAGCTCCATTCAGATGTCCGCATGATTTTTACGGATGCACTGATAGATGGATCGGATCCGCAAAACGCATACGGACGTCTGAATGAAGCCTTACACGGGCGTGATCAATGACTGTGGTTATCACCCCATATAGACTCCCTGATCACCCCCCTGTCATTGATCACCCCCCCTGTCATTGATCACCCCCCCTGTCATTGATCACCCCTCTGTAAGGCTCCATTCAGACATTTTTTTGGCCCAAGTTAGCGGAATTATTATTTTTTTTTTCTTACAAAGTCTCATATTCCACTAACTTGTGTCAAAAAATAAAATCTCACATGAACTCACCATACCCCTCACGGAAACCAAATGCGTAAAAATTTTTAGACATTTATATTCCAGACTTCTTCTCACGCTTTAGGGCCCCTAGAATGCCAGGGCAGTATAAATACCCCACATGTGACCCCATTTCGGAAAGAAGACACCCCCAGGTATTCCGTGAGGGGCATATTGAGTCCATGAAAGATTGAAATTTTTGTCCCAAGTTAGCGGAACGGGAGACTTTGTGAGAAAAAAATTAAAAATATCAATTTCCGCTAACTTGTGCCAAAAAAAAAAAAATTTCTATGAACTCGCCATGCCCCTCATTGAATACCCTGGGGTGTCTTCTTTCCAAAATGGGGTCACATGTGGGGTATTTATACTGCCCTGGCATTCTAGGGGCCCCAAAGCGTGAGAAGAAGTCTGGTATCCAAATGTCTAAAAATGCCCTCCTAAAAGGAATTTGGGCACCTTTGCGCATCTAGGCTGCAATAAAGTGTCACACATCTGGTATCGCCGTACTCAGGAGAAGTTGGGGAATGTGTTTTGGGGTGTCATTTTACATATACCCATGCTGGGTGAGAGAAATATCTTGGTCAAATGCCAACTTTGTATAAAAAAATGGGAAAAGTTGTCTTTTGCCAAGATATTTCTCTCACCCAGCAAGGGTATATGTAAAATGACACCCCAAAACACATTCCCCAACTTCTCCTGAATACGGCGATACCACATGTGTGACACTTTTTTGCAGCCTAGGTGGGCAAAGGGGCCCATATTCCAAAGAGCACCTTTAGGATTTCACAGGTCATTTACCTACTTACCACACTTTAGGGCCCCTGGAAAATGCCAGGGCAGTATAACTACCCCACAAGTGACCCCATTTTGGAAAGAAGACACCCCAAGGTATTCCGTGAGGGGCATGGCAAGTTCCTAGAAGTTTTTATTTTTTGTCACAAGTTAGTGGAAAATGCAGATTTTTTTTTTTTTTTTTTTCATACAAAGTCTCATATTCCACTAACTTGTGACAAAAAATAAAAACTTCCATGAACTCACTATGCCCATCAGCGAATACCTTGGGGTCTCTTCTTTCCAAAATGGGGTCACTTGTGGGGTAGTTATACTGCCCTGGCATTCTAGGGGCCCAAATGTGTGGTAAGGAGTTTGAAATCAAATTCTGTAAAAAATGACCTGTGAAATCCGAAAGGTGCTCTTTGGAATATGGGCCCCTTTGCCCACCTAGGCTGCAAAAAAGTGTCACACATCTGGTATTGCCGTACTCAGGAGAAGGTGGGGAATGTGTTTTGGGGTGTCATTTTACATATACCCCTGCTGGGTGAGAGAAATATCTTGGCAAAAGACAACTTTTCCCATTTTTTTATACAAAGTTGGCATTTGACCAAGATATTTATCTCACCCAGCATGGGTATATGTAAAAAGACACCCCAAAACACATTCCTCAACTTCTCCTGAATACAGAGATACCAGATGTGTGACACTTTTTTGCAGCCTAGGTGGGCAAAGGGGCCCATATTCCAAAGAGCACCTTTCGGATTTCACAGGTCATTTTTTACAGAATTTGATTTCAAACTCCTTACCACACATTCGGGCCCCTAGAATGCCAGGGCAGTATAACTACCCCACAAGTGACCCCATTTTGGAAAGAAGAGACCCCAAGGTATTCGCTGATGGGCATAGTGAGTTCATGGAAGTTTTTATTTTTTGTCACAAGTTAGTGGAATATGAGACTTTGTATGAAAAAAAAAAAAAAATAAATCATCATTTTCCACTAACTTGTGACAAAAAATAAAAAATTCTAGGAACTTGCCATGCCCCTCACGGAATACCTTGGGGTGTCTTCTTTCCAAAATGGGGTCACTTGTGGGGTAGTTATACTGCCCTGGCATTCTAGGGGCCCGAATGTGTGGTAAGGAGTTTGAAATCAAATTCTGTAAAAAATGACCTGTGAAATCCGAAAGGTGCTCTTTGGAATATGGGCCCCTTTGCCCACCTAGGCTGCAAAAAAGTGTCACACATCTGGTATTGCCGTACTCAGGAGAAGGTGGGGAATGTGTTTTGGGGTGTCATTTTACATATACCCCTGCTGGGTGAGAGAAATATCTTGGCAAAAGACAACTTTTCCCATTTTTTTATACAAAGTTGGCATTTGACCAAGATATTTATCTCACCCAGCATGGGTATATGTAAAATGACACCCCAAAACACATTCCTCAACTTCTCCTGAGTACGTAGATACCAGATGTGTGACACTTTTTTGCAGCCTAGGTGGGCAAAGGGGCCCATATTCCAAAGAGCACCTTTCGGATTTCACTGGTCATTTTTTACAGAATTTGATTTCAAACTCCTTACCACACATTTGGGCCCCTAGAATGCCAGGGCAGTATAACTACCCCACAAGTGACCCCATTTTGGAAAGAAGAGACCCCAAGGTATTTCGTGATGGGCATAGTGAGTTCATAGAAGTTTTTATTTTTTGTCACAAGTTAGTGGAATATGAGACTTTGTAGGAAAAAAAAATAAATAAAAAAAAATCATCATTTTCCGCTAACTTGTGACAAAAAATAAAAAGTTCTATGAACTCACTATGCCCATCAGCGAATACCTTAGGGTGTGTACTTTCCGAAATGGGGTCATTTGTGGGGTGTTTGTACTGTCTGGGCATTGTAGAACCTCAGGAAACATGACAGGTGCTCAGAAAGTCAGAGCTGCTTCAAAAAGCGGAAATTCACATTTTTGTACCATAGTTTGTAAACGCTATAACTTTTACCCAAACCATTTTTTTTTTACCCAAACATTTTTTTTTTATCAAAGACATGTAGAACTATAAATTTAGAGCAAAATTTCTATATGGATCTCGTTTTTTTTGCAAAATTTTACAACTGAAAGTGAAAAATGTCATTTTTTTGCAAAAAAATCGTTAAATTTCGATTAATAACAAAAAAAGTAAAAATGTCAGCAGCAATGAAATACCACCAAATGAAAGCTCTATTAGTGAGAAGAAAAGGAGGTAAAATTCATTTGGGTGGTAAGTTGCATGACCGAGCAATAAACGGTGAAAGTAGTGTAGTGCCGATTTGTAAAAAAGGGCCTGGTCTTTAGGGGGGTATAAACCTGTGGTCCTTAAGTGGTTAAAAAATGCCTTTAGCCTGTCCAAGACAGACCAGCTCCACAGGAGGATCATATTACACATGTCAATGCAAGTCTAAGGAGAGGGAAGGGGAGAGAAGTGTGCAGCAGCACACGCAGACAAGCAGACTGCTGAAGCTACATTGGCTGAGATATAAACTTCCTAAGCACTTTATTCACAACCATACAAGTCAGTACCTGCCTGTAATGCCCTCAATGATCTCTACGATCTGGGTACAGTGGATGTGAGATGGTCACCGCCCACCATGTCTAAGAGAACTGCAAACTAGACATTTACTAAGCACAGAGGAAAACTGCTAAAAAATGCCAGATGCAAGTCATATAATAGAGAGAAATAGTGTTATTCCTCATGTACACACTGTACTATTGATGAATGCAAAGTTTGTTGAAAAGTTAGTGATGTTTTAAATCTCATAAACAAGTTTGCTGCAGAGCCTAATATGTCCTTTCACACAGCTTATATCGACAGAGTTTCTACACAGACCTCCTTTCAACAATGGAATGCTCCTTAAATATATAATTTACTTTTTTCTCCACTTTAGTTGGTTTTAATATTTCTTGCTGGCTAGCTTCCTCTAGGGCTGTGTGCTGCTGCCTCAGCATACTACACTGTTCAGTCTCACACTAACTGTGTTATACTGAGTTCTAACCACTGGGGAGGGTGACAACAGCCCCACCTAGTAAAGTCAGAGAGGGGCAGTCAAATTCACCAAATTAAAAACAAAACATGCCTTTATAAACCTTGCAGTGTGCACTGGGGCACAGTGATGCTGGAACAGAAAATGGCCTTCCCCAAACTGCTCCCACAAAGTTTGAAGCATACAATTGTCCAAAATGTCTTGGTATCCTTAAGTATTAAGGGTCTAAGCCAAACCCCTGAAAAGCAAACCCATAGTATTATCCCTCCTTCACCAAACTTTACAGTTGACACCATGCAGTCAGGCATCGTTCTCCTGGCAATTACTAAACACAAACTTAAGGTCTCATCACACTGGCAATGAATTGCCCAGATAGTCACTAACAAGCGTTTGTAGGAATGCTCATTTATCGGGTAATATGATTGTTTATGCGGAGACTAGAATCATTGTTTGCCAGCAGCAGATCATGCTGCCTAGACATGCTCTGCTGCAATGTTTCTGTATGCGGAGGAAATGATGGAATTAGTGATCATTCCTCCTCATACTGTGAAGGAGATCGGTGCATGCAAATGCAGCAGTCTCCTTCACTGAGGAGCAGGCGCTTGCTGGGAAGGAACGCTTCTTTTCCGACAATCACCTGCTAAATTGTTCAGTGTAAAGGGGCCTTTATCCATAAGACTGCCCTATAGAGAAGTATTTGTCACTCCACAGAACACATTTTCCACTGCTCTACAATCCAGTGGCAGAGTACTTTACACCACTGCATCTGATGCTTGGCTTTGTGTTTGCTGAAGTAAGGTCCAGCTACTGGACCATGGAAACCCATGACATGAGGCTCTATAAAACCATTTTTGTGCTGATGCCAGTCTTCAGTCAGTAGAGCGTTGGTGACTTTTATGCACTATAGCTGATGTTAATGCCAGTCTTCAGTCAGCAGAGCATTGGTGACCTTTGTCCACCATCCATTTAGCACTCGGTGACCCCGCTGTGTAACTTTATGTTGTTCATGTTTATGAGTTGATGTGGTTCCTAAATGCATCAACTTTGCAATAATACTTCTCACAGTTAATGGAAGAATTTTACAAACTGACTTGTTGCAATGGTGACATCCTATTACAGTACCACGCTTAAATTCAGTGAGCCCTTTAGAACGACCTATTCTTTAAGAAATGTTTGTGAACATTTGTGCTTGATTTTATACTCCTGTGCAAATACTTTTCTCTGTATAGAGTTCTTACTGTATTGAAAATCCTGTTTCTGCTGAAGTCCCATTTTTTACCAGATTTCTGGCCTTGGCTATGGACGGGACTTCACTTCCTCTGTGGACGTAGCTAGAATTGTTCTTCTCCCTGGTGCATGCACAAAGGAGAGGAATAGTTCTGGAAGGGATATCTCTTCCGTAGCCCAGGTTAGAAAACTGATAAAGGACATGACACTGGCTGAAGCAGGATTTTCAGAAAAGGAGGGCCACGTGACTGGGTTCCTAAGTGGCCAATCCATGCAATTTTGGGTGATAAATATATTGCAAACTACCTTCTACAAAAAAGTTATATATAAATAAGCAAGGTTTGCAACATATTTTGAGTCCCAGAAAACACATGATCTGTCACATCATGTGAGTATAAATACACCTGTTCTGAAAGGCCCCTAAGTCTGCAATAGTGCTAAGCATGGAGACCAAGGAGCTCTCCAAACAAGTCAGAGACAAAGTTTATGATCAGGTTTGCGTTTTTAAAAAGAATATCTCAAACTTTGAACATTCCATACACTACACTGCATTGAATCAGCCATTAGACCCTAAAAGTCCTCTACCGTGGACTAAAATAACAAGTAAAAAAAAAAAAAGTAAATCATTGTTTTATGAAAATAAAGAAGATGGAGATTCAAGTATAAAATGTCCCTTTCCACTCATCAAGCCATTTACTATTGCAAAAAATATTTTTAAAAAAATCAGTTAGAAAAATTAGGTATTGCTATGTCTTTAACGACTGACTGACAGGTGAACGCAGAAAACAAAAATAAAAACTATGCTAGGACAGCCATTTTTTGAATGACCCCCAAAACGGTACCAATGAAAATGTCAATTCATCCTGCAAAAAACATGCTCCCAAACAAGACCATTTCCAGGAAAATAAAAACATATGGCTCCCAGAAAATACATAATATTTTTTCAAAAATGCTTTTATTCTGTAGAAGTAGTGAAACTTTAATAAAAAATAAATAAATATATATATACAGTACAGACCAAAAGTTTGGACACACCTTCTCATTCAAAGAGTTTTCTTTATTTTCATGACTATGAAAATTGTAGATTCACACTGAAGGCATCAAAACTATGAATTAACACATGTGGAATTATATACATAACAAACAAGTGTGAAACAACTGAAAATATGTCATATTCTAGGTTCTTCAAAGTAGCCACCTTTTGCTTTGATTACTGCTTTGCACACTCTTGGCATTCTCTTGATGAGCTTCAAGAGGTAGTCCCCTGAAATGGTTTTCACTTCACAGGTGTGCCCTGTCAGGTTTAATAAGTAAGATTTCTTGCCTTATAAATGGGGTTGGGACCATCAGTGGCGTTGAGGAGAAGTCAGGGGGATACACAGCTGATAGTCGTACTGAATAGACTGTTAGAATTTGTATTATGGCAAGAAAAAAGCAGCTAAGTAAAGAAAAACGAGTGGCCATCATTACTTTAAGAAATGAAGGTCAGTCAGTCAGCCGAAAAATTGGGAAAACTTTGAAAGTAAGGGCTATTTGACTATGAAGGAGAGTGATGGGGTTCTGCGCCAGATGACCTGGCCTCCATAGTCACCGGACCTGAACCCAATTAAAATGGTTTGGGGTGAGCTGGACCGCAGAGTGAAGGCAAAAGGGCCAACAAGTGCTAAGCATCTCTGGGAACTCCTTCAAGACTGTTGGAAGACCATTTCAGGGGATTACCTATTGAAGCTCATCAAGAGAATGCCAAGAGTGTGCAAAGCAGTAATCAAAGCAAAAGGTTGCTACTTTGAAGAACCTACATATTTTCAGTTGTTTCACACTTGTTTGTTATGTATATAATTCCACATGTGTTAATTCATAGTTTTGATGCCTTCATAGTCATAAAAATAAAGAAAACTCTTTGAATGAGAAGGTGTGTCCAAACTTTTGGTCTGTACTGTGTGTGTATATATATATATATATATATATATATATATATATATAAATAAATATATAAAATTGGTATCTGTGTAATCATGTTGACCAGCAGAATAGAGATAACATCATTTTTCCTACAGCAATAAAACTCAAAAAGCAATAGTAGAATTGTTGCCTTTTCTTTATCTTGGTTCCCAAAAAGCGATCAAAAAGATGTACAGTATGTATTCCAAAATTGTACCAATAATAATGATAACTGATCCCACAAAAAATAAACCCTCACACAGCTCTGGTACCCCAGAGGCTGTTCAAAAGCAACTTTGTAAACCAATCCATCAAAATCTTTGCTCCAAAAGCCAAAAGGTAGTCTTTCCCTTCTGAACTCTGCAGCGTAACCAAACATCAGTTGACATCCACATTTATGGCATTTCTGTACCAAATAGAGCTTGTCTAACAAATTAAGGGGTATAGTGTGTCGCAGATGACACAAGCTGGGCAAACTGTGGAAAACTTTTCACTTTTCACGGTCACCTGCTCATTAATTTCTGCAAAATGTTTGTGGTGTCAAAATGTCCACTCCAAACTTTGTTAAAACCTGAGGGGAGTAGTACCCAAAATGGGGTCTCATATTTGGAGTTTTCACTATACAGGTACCATTCCAGCAAAATAAGCAATCTACAAGCCAAATGCGCTCCTTTCCTTCTGAGCCCTACCATGTGCCCATATAGCAGCTTACATCCACATTTATGGCATTTCCATACCCAATAGAATCTGGCTAATATTTCTAGTAGTGTGGCATGAATCGCAGATGGCACTAGTTGGGTACAGTATATTGGGCACTAACATGCCATATCTGTTGAAAAATTACCTGTAGCGTAATAATGCGAGCGAGACATGATGTCCCAGATGTGCTCAATTGGATTCAGGTCTGGGGAACGGGCGGGCCAGTCCATAGCATCAATGCCTTCGTCTTGCAGGAACTGCTGACACACTCCAGCCACATGAGGTCTAGCATTGTCTTGCATTAGGAGGAACCCAGGGCCAACCGCACCAGCATATGGTCTCACAAGGGGTCTGAGGATCTCATCTTGGTACCCAATGGCAGTCAGGCTACCTCTGGTGAGCACATGGAGGGCTGTGCGGCCCTCCAAAGAAATGCCACCCCACACCATTACTGACCCAATGCCAAACCGGTCATGCTGGAGGATGTTGCAGGCAGCAGAACGTTCTCCACGGCGTCTCCAGACTCTGTCACGTCTGTCACATGTGCTCAGTGTGAACCTGCTTTCATCTGTGAAGAGCACAGGGCACCAGTGGCGAATTTGCCAATCTTGGTGTTCTCTGGCAAATGCCAAACGTCCTGCACGGTGTTGGGCTGTCGGGCCCTCATATCACCCTCATGGAGTCTGTTTCTGACCGTTTGAGTCTGACCGGCTTTTTTGCGGGATGAGCGGACGGTTTTATTGGCTCTATTTTGGGGGCTATATGACTTTTTGATCGCTTGCTATTAAACTTTTTGTTGTGTAAGGTGACAAAAAAATTCTTTTTTTGCACCTTTTTTTTTTGACCGTGTTAATCTGGGGGGTTGGGTCAGGGGGTATTTTTATAGAGGAGATTCTTACGGACGCGGCGATACCTAATAAGTCAATTTTTTTTACATTTATTTAGGTTTTAGACTATATTATCCTTTTTGATACAAAAATTTTTTGGGGGTATCTCTAAAGTCTAAGAGTCATTTCTTACATTTTTTTTTAAATCCGATTATCTTATGTGGGGGCTCATTTTTTAAGGAGATTATTACCGACGCGGCAATACCTAATATGTCTACTTTTAATAAATTATTTTAGTTTTTTTCAAGTCTGAGAACCAGTTTTTTTATCCGATGTCAGTGCTAAATTGGGATATAAATTTAGTACTCCATGGAAGTGTGATACTCCCGGAAGCAACCAATAACGCAGAGGCCCGGATGATCGGGGCACGTGTCACATTGAGTTGTGGTGTCCTTCCGTATCCCCCTCCTGTGACACACTCTGCACCTTTTTTGGGTTTGTCCCTTCTTTCCAGTATGGGGGACCACACCTGGAAAGTGTTGGCCAGGACGATCCGGGCGCCTACAGTTCCCGAGGTACTCCGGCCTGCTCTTTCCCGGTCCGAAAAGATCAGGGCCTTGAGGACTGCCTCATAGAACTGGAGGAATGTCCCTGTGTTGCCAGCGCTCCGGGACAGCACAAAAGAGTTGTACATGGCAACCTGTACCAAGTAGACCGCAACTTTTTTGTACCATGCCCGGGTTTTGCGCATGGTGTTATATGGCTTGAGGACTTGATCAGAGAGATCAACTCCTCCCATATACCGATTGTAGTCGACGATACAATCAGGCTTGAGGACCGTTGCCGCGGTACCTCGCACAGGGACAGGGGTGATGCCGTTAGCATGAATTGTGAACAGCATAAGGACATCCCTATTGTCCTTATACCTGACCAGCAACAGGTTTCCAGTGGTAAGGGCACGGGTCTCACCCCTGGGGATAGGTACCTGGAGGGGGAGGGCTGGGAGGCCGCGTTGATTTTTCCGCACGGTCCCACAAGCGGACGTGGATCTGGAGGCAAGGGACTGGAACAAGGGGATACTGGTATAAAAGTTATCCACGTACAGGTGGTAACCCTTATCCAGCAGTGGGTGCATAAGGTCCCACACAAGTTTCCCGGTAACACCCAGAGTGGGGGGACATTCTGGGGGTTGAATCCGGGAATCTCGCCCCTCGTATACACAAAATTTGTAAGTGTACCCTGAGGTACTCTCACAAATTTTGTATAGCTTCACGCCATACCTCGCCCGCTTGGAGGGCACATACTGGCGGAAAATGAGTCTCCCCTTGAACGCAATGAGAGACTCATCAACCGCGACCTCCCTTCCAGGTACATAGGCCTCCCTGAATTTGGCCCCAAAGTGATCGATGACCGGCCGTATCTTATACAGACGGTCATGGGCAGGATCACCTCGGGGGGGGACATGCTGCATTATCTGAATAATGCAGACATTTCCGGATGGCCTCAAACCGGGAGCGTGTCATGGCCGTACTGTAAAGTGGGGTCTGGTATAGGACGTCCCCACTCCAGTACAGCCTGACACTGGGTTTCTTGACCAGGCCCATATGCAGCACGAGGCCCCAAAATGTCCTCATTTCAGCTTCACTGACCGGCATCCAGCCACCGGGCCTGGCCAAAAAGGAGCCCGGGTGTTGAGCAACGAACTGTTGGGCGTACAGGTTCGTCTGCTCCACCATCAGATTTACCAGTGGGTCACTGAAAAAATGACAAAAAAGTCATATTCAGTGTAGCCCACTGTGGAAATCTGGATTCCTGATTGGCCTACAAAATCAGGAATCACGGGCTCGTATCGCTCTGGGCTACACCAGACTAGTTCACCGGCAGGGGGCTCCGGTGGATTTAACTGGTGGGCCGGGAAACCAGTACGAGCCCCAGAGCTGCTCGTACTAGGCTGGGCCACAGGGTCCCTAACATGGCAGTCCCCTTGCTCCGCCTGGCGGCGTCTCCGCCATCATTGGAGCATGATCGTAAGATGCGCGAGTACAAGCGCACACTGGTAGACGCGCTGCTGGTGGCATTCCCACCTGACCGCGGGGGCACAGTGGAAGCACAAGGCGAAGGCAGAGGAGGAGGAAGAGGTCGCCAACGGAGCTGGGGCACCACCAGCACCTCATAAGGCAGGGCTAGCATGGCCAAAATATGGAAAAGCTTTGTCAGCATGCCACAACAACCAGCATCACCAGCTGATATGGAACGTCTTAGCAGGAGGCAGCATTTCAGCAACATGGTGGAGCAGTATATGTGCACATGCCTACACGTACTGAATGACAGGTCTGCCCCCTTCAACTTCTGGGTCTCCAAATTGGCAGCTTGCCCTTTACGCTTTGGAGGTGCTGGCCTACCCTGCAGTCAGTGTATTGTCTGAATGTGTGTTTAGCACGGCAGGGGGGCGTTATCACAGACAAGCGCAGCCGCCTGTCCACAGCCAATGTGGACAAGCTCTTGTTTATTAAAATTAACCAGGCATGGATCCCTCAGGACTTGTCCGTATCTTGTGCAGAATAGACATGTATACCGGCTTTACCCAGCCGTTGCTATACTACAGCGCAATTGCTCATTGTTGTATTTTGGATATTTCCCACTCTTTTGGAGTGTACCCTAATTTAAAAAAATAAATAAATTAAAACCAAAAACCAGTGTTGGCTACCTCGTCCTCCTCCACCGCCGCTTCCACCTACACCGCTACGTCCACCGCCTCCTTAAACTCCTGCTCCATATGGACCTCCACCTCCACCTTTGTACGTATTTTATTTTATGTCTTTTCACTAATTTGTCTGTTACATTTTCGGGTGAAATTCACCAATTTTTGGGTGTGATATACCCCTGCTGTACCTACACGAACAAAAGATAACCTGAGACTAAACGGGTTTTTGTAGCACAATATAGATATACTTTATTGAATAACCCTGCTGTACCTAGTAGACAGGTAATATTTCACTAATTTGTCTGTTACATATTACATATTCGGGTGAAATTCACCAATTTTTGGGTGTGATATACCCCGGCTGTACCTAGTAGACAGGTAAAAACATTTCTATAATTTGTCTGTTACATTTTCGGGTGAAATTTCCCAATTTTTGGGTGTGATATACCCCTGCTCTACCTAGTAGACAGGTAACATTTCACTAATTTGTCTGTTACATATTCGGGTGAAATTCACCAATTTTTGGGTGTGATATACCCCCTACTGTACCTAGTAGACAGGTAAAAACATTTCACTCATTTGTCTGTTATATTTTTGGGTGAAATTCACCAATTTTTGGCTGTGATATACCCCTGCTATACCTAGTAGACAGGTAAACAAATTTCACTAATTTGTCTGTTACATTCTCGGGTGAAATTCACCAATTTTTGGCTGTGATATACCCCTGCTATACCTAGTAGACAGGTAAAAACATTTCACTAATTTGTCTGTTACATTCTTGGGTGACATTTGACCATTTTTGCCATGATTAAACCCCTGCTCTGCATAGGTGACAGGGACATAAATTTTAAAAAATCGTCTGTTACATTGTCAGGTGACATTTTACTAATTTTGCCGTATGCAAACCCCTGCTCAGCATAGGTGACAGGGAATAAAATTTCAAAAATTCTTCTTTAATTGATGCGCGCCCCCTCCTTTTATTTGATGCTTAAATTTTAACAACTTGTTCCACATTTGCGCTTCAATAATTTGTCCCACATTTCCGCTCGATCACATTTAATTTCACACATTGACCTCCCTTGGATGTGGTATCCCTTTTTCACGCACCCTCTCCGGCGTGGAACCCTGATTCACCGCTAACCGTGATAAACATGGTAGGCGCAGAAAAGAACATCGAAAGTTGATAGAGCAGATATCCAATTGGATCGTGGATATTACGGGGACATGCGATATGGTGGAGCAGTATGTGTGCACACGTCTACACGTACTGACTGATGAGTATGCCCCCTTCAACTTCTGGGTCTCCAAATTGGGCACATGGCCTGAGCTTGCCCTTTACGCCTTGTAGGTGCTGGCCTGCCCTGCAGCCAGTGTATTGTCTGAACGTTTGTTTAGCACGGCTGGAGGGGTTTATTACAGGTTATATTTCCCAATGTTTTGGGGTGTACCCTAATAAAAAAAATATTATAATAATTTAAAACCAAAAAACAGTGTAGGCTACCTCCTCCTCCTCCACCGCCGCTTTCACCTACACCGCCACATCCACTGCCTCCTCAACCTCCTACTCCATATGGACCTCGTCCTCCTAGATCAAGATTATTATTTTTTATTTTTACGTATTTTATGCTATTTGAAGTCATTTCCCTATCCACATTTGTTTGCAGAGCACTTGCCATGCTCTTAACCACATTTCGCTGGCATTTGTAGCCCTCTAGCCCTTTCCATGATATTTTTAGAGCCATTTTAGTGCTCAATGGTTCATGTCCCCATTGACTTCAATGGGGTTCGGGATCAAGTTCAGGTCCCGAACTCGAACTTTTTTGTGAAGTTCGACCGAAACCGTCGAACCCGAACATCCAGGTGTCCGCTCAACTCTATTTAAGACAAGAAGCAAGAAACTAAGGTTTGATAGATTTTCCTTGTGTGTTGTTGGATTGATTCTAGCTAGTTCTCCAACTATAGCAGACAGGGTCTAATTCTAACTCATATTTACTGTTTTCCTTCTTTACTGTTCATCCCAATTTAAACATGTGCTCCATGGACAATGTTACTAAGTGTGTGTCCTGTGCAATGTATGCATGCCTTGAAGAGCCATTCGAGGGTGAATACATTTGCACTAGATGCAGTCACGTTACATATTTGGAAGCCCAGATCTTGGATCTAAATAAGCAGCTTGAAATACTTAGGGGCATTGGAAAACTGGAGAGAGGCTTAGACCTCACTGTGCAGGCACTGACTCGGGTCAGTAAAATGGAGGTGGGAGGAGGAGGACAAGATCAGACTATCAGGTCAGCAGTTGGGTTAATGTAGGAAGAAAGGGTAGAGGGAAAAGTGCCAGGGAGGCTAGTCCTGAGCTGAAATGCCCTAGTAAAAATGCCTGTTTGGCTGATATTAGGGATGAAAGCCCAGGGCCAGCAACACTGCAGCAGGGCGTTTCTCCTAGCAAACAGGAGGATGCCCCCTGCAAGATGGATGGGAAAAGGAGTGCAGCAAAGGTTAGACAGATGCTGGTGATAGGAGACTCTATTATTAGGAGGAAAAACAGGGTAATCTGTCGCTGAGATCGTGAATGCCGATCAGTGTGTTGTCTTCCGGGTGCTCGGGTTCCGCATATTGTGGATCAGATTGACAGATTGCTGGGTGGGGCTGGGGATGACCCGGCGGTCATGGTACACATTGGCACCAATGACAAAGTCAGGGGGAGATGGAAGGTCCTTAAAAATGATTTTAGGGAACTAGGAGAGAAGCTCAAGTCCAGGACCTCCAAGGTAGTGTTTTCAGAAATACTTCCAGTGCCACGAGCGTCACTAGAGAGACAACGGGAGCTTAGGGAGTTAAATAAGTGGCTCAGAAGCTGGTGCAGGAAGGAAGGGTTTGGGAGAACTGGGCTGCCTTCTCGGTTGGTTACAGGCTCTACAGTAGGGATGGGCTGCACCTTATTAGGGAGGGTGCCCTGGGGGGGAAAATGGTTAGATGGCTGGAGGGGAGGGTGGGGGTCATACTAATAAGGGGGTAGATAGTGTAGATAGAGAGTGGGATATAGGAGGGGACAGTGGGGATTTAGTGGGCGCTGGGGTTAGTGAGAAAAGTAGGGAGAAGACTGTGCAGAACTATACACCGATGAAAAATAGAACTGATGGTAACAAGAACCTGTTACATACAAACATCAACCAAGGTAACCCAAAAATCCCAGATCTTCACTTTACAGGTAATAGTAATTTAACATTTATTTTCACAAATGCCAGAAGTCTAGCTAGAAAAATGGGGAAACTGGAGGCTATTGTACTAGAAGAACACTCAGATGTAGTTGGTGTGGCTGAGACATGGTTGGACTCTTCGCATGACTGGGCTGTAAATATTAAGGTTTTTACACTATTTAGGAAAGATAGGGTCAATAGAAAAGGTGGTGGCGTGTGCCTGTATGTGAGAAGTGATCTGAAGACAAGTGTGAAAGAGGCAATTGTGGGTGCGGATGGTGAGGATGAGGAAACCTTATGGGTGGAAGTTCAAAGGGATATAAACACTGAAAAAATAATACTTGGGGTAATCTATAGACCCCCTAACATCACAGTGGAGATAGAAACGCAACCGTATAACCAAATAGAGCGGGCTGCACAGGCTGGTACAGTGGTTATAATGGAATATTTTAACTTCCCAGACATTGACATGGTTCTGCCTCATCTGCAAAGGGGAGAAAATTCCTCAACTTGCTGCAGGACCACTTTATGGGCCAGTTTGTAGAAGCTCCCACTAGGGGCGATGCTCTTTTGGATCTGGTAATTTCCAATGATGCAGAGCTTGTTGGAAATGTTACTGTTCGAGAAACACCAGGTAATAGTGACCACAATATAATTATTTTCCCCCTAAACTATAAGAAGCAAACTCTGTCAGGCAGAGCAAATACACTGAATTTTAAAAAGGCTAATTTCCCTGGGTTGAGGGCAGCATTTCAGGGCATAGACTGGGAGCAGCTACTGTCACATCAGTAAAATGTCAGGCTAAATGGGAGAGCTCTAAATCCACATTGAATAATTGCACAAAAAAATGTATTCCTTTAGGTAACAAGTGTAAACGGCTAAAGTTAAACCCCCCATGGCTTACAGCTACTGTAAAAAGGGAAATAAAAGTAAAAAAAAGGGCATTTACAAATACAAGGGCAATACAAATCTAAGGGGTCAGCTGTAGCATTTGAAGATTGCAAAGGCCTTAATAAAATCTGTAAAAAGCAGATAAAATTAGCAAAAATACAAAACGAACGGCAGGTGGCAAAAGAGAGCAAAACAAATCCCTAAAAATTCTTTAAATATATAAATGCTAAAAAACCAAGGTCTGAGCAGGTAGGCGCCCTAAATAATGGTAAAGGGGGGGTAGTCACTAAAGATAAGGAAAAGGCAGAGTTACTAAATGTTTTTTTTAGCTCTGTATATACAGAAGAAGAGAAAGGAGCTGATATCTGTGGTGCTGGGGCTGTAAGTACATCCAGTAATATATTCAATATATTCAATTGGCTAACTGTAGATATGGTCCAAGATAAGGTAAATGTGAACAAGGCTCCGGGTCCAGATGGATTACACCCTGTGCTGTGCCGCTGTTTATAATTTTTTAAAGATTCTCTAGGTACTGGTACAGTGCCAAGTGATTGGCGCAAGGCAATGTGGTGCCCATATTCAAAAAAGGATCTAGGTCCTTCACAGGTAATTATAGAACAGTTAGGCCTCTTTCACACTTGCGTTGTCCGGATCCGGCGTGTACTCCACTTGCCGGAATTACACTCCGGATCCGGAAAAACGCAAGTGTACTGAAAGCATTTGAAGACGGAACCGTCTTCCAAATGCTTTCAGTGTTACTATGGCACCCAGGACGCTATTAAAGTCCTGGTTGCCATAGTAGGAGCGGGGAGCGGGGGAGCGGTATACTTACAGTCCGTGCGGCTCCCGGGGCGCTCCAGAATGACGTCAGAGCGCCCCATGCGCATGGATGACGTGATCCATGCGATCACGTGATCCATGCGCTTGGGGCGCCCTGACGTCACTCTGGAGCGCCCGGGGAGCCGCACGGACGGTAAGTACACTGCTCCCCCGCTCCCCGCTACACTTACCATGGCTGTCAGGACTTTAGCGTCCCGGCAGCCATGGTAACCACTCTGAAAAAGCTAAATGTCGGCTCCGGCAATGCGCCGAAACGACGTTTAGCTTAAGGCCGGATCCGGATCAATGCCTTCCAATGGGCATTAATTCCGGATCCGGCCTTGCGGCAAGTGTTCCGGATTTTTGGCCGGAGCAAAAAGCGCAGCATGCTGCGGTATTTTCTCCGGCCAACAAACGTTCCGTACCGGAACTGAAGACATCCTGATGCATCCTGAACGGATTACTCTCCATTCAGAATGCATTAGGATAATCCTGATCAGGATTCTTCCGGCATAGAGCCCCGACGACGGAACTCTATGCCGGAAGACAATAACGCAGGTGTGAAAGAGCCCTAAGTTTAACTTCTGTTATGGGGAAAAATGTTTGAAGGACTCTTAAACATACAGGAATATGGGGATCACAGCTAAAAGAAACGTTTTAAGTGAAATAAAACTTCAATATTTTATTGGATATGCGTTAAAATTAGGGAGGATATGTGAATCCCTACATAAACACACAAAAACAAAGATATTTCTGGCCGCTGACAATCTATAAATGGCTACCCAACCACCACTCAGTGTAACGTATCTGGTGGGGATTTAATGGCTACCATATATAGTGACCTGCAGCGTACGCATTATCAACGCTGTATAAAAAACGGTACACTATAGCTGGTCTATTTACTGTGAAAACTGCTGTAGCGCAGTGTATTAGCAGGATAATACCAAGCTACTCAGAGTTCAGATGTGCCAGATACATGTGTAGCCCGACTGTTCAAAGCTGAGAGGAGGGGACCTAACCGCACTTTGTGGGTAACATTCACTAGCACTGGTAATATGCATGTCCCTTCACTCCCCCTAATATCAAACGGCTAGATGGTCTTGGCTACCATTATGAACGGCTGTCTGCCCTATATCCATTACAATAACTTGCTCTATGTCTGTACCAAAGACCCTATTCTATGCTCAACGTTTTGCCATTGGGGCTCATAAGGAGCTGGGTATCACTAGGTACCAGACAGACAAGAAGCACGTGTAACTCCGCGCGCCTCTTCAGGTGAGGCGACGGCATCGGCGCTAGGGTGGCCGTAAGACGGCCGCCGCTCTCTGCAGTTTAAATTAGGGAAAACCCCTCCCCTTTGGGGTGGATCAAGCGGCATCTGGCGAATGGAAGGGTGTTGGGCGTGTCAGAGACAATGTACGCGCCCGCCCTCCACATCCGCCATATTCCGTGACGTGATCCAGCGCTGAGTGTCTCTATGGACCTTTCTCAACGGTCAAATTTTATCTGTCAGACATGTGGAACAGATGGCAGGGCACTGGATGTGCACAAACATATGATTATGAACAGACTTGGGGCTACTATAAGGTAATGCTGGCGGTTTTATATGCGTTTTTGAGGTGACAGGTTCCCTTTAAAAGTACATTTTCTGCTATAATTTTTAGTAAAAAGATGTATTTCTCAAATCTTGGTGGGATTTGAACTCAAACTTTATGTATAACTGGCAATATCATTCTTACAAAGCTACAGTGTAACTTTTGAATATTGTGCTTGTGAAGAAAAGAGTAATACTATTAGGCAATAGGCATAAATAAATCCTATATTTACAGCACAACTTTTCTATATCGTAGTGGGTAAAGCTGCTGTCTAATGTATTGAAGGCTTAGGCTCCAAGTCCCACCTAGATATGTAAACTGTTTTACATGTATAGTAAAGGTTATGGCAGATAAATATAATTTTTACTTTCCAGCTTTATTCTTTGATGGCAAAAGTTAAATTTTTTTGACAAAGTTATTGTTACTGAAGAAAAATAAAGCAAAAACCATAAAGGTTTTTGTAACATATTTATTATGGAATATCACAAAATACACTGAACAAAAATATAAACGCAACACTTTCGGTTTTGCTCCCATTTTGCATGAGCTGAACTCAAAGATCTGAAACATTTTCTACATACACAAAAGACCCATTACTGTCAAATATTGTTCACAAATCTGTCTAAATCTTTGTTAGTGAGCACTTCTCCTTTGCCGAGATAATCCATCCCACCTCACAGGTGTGGCATATCAAGCTGCTGATTAGACAGCATGAATATTGCACAGGTGTGCCTTAGACTGCCCACAATAAAAGGCCACTCTGAAATGTGCACAGTTTTGCCTTACTGGGGGGGGGTTGGGGGTTTAGAAAACCAGTCAGTATCTGGTGTGGCCACCATTTGCCTCACGCAGTGCAACACATCTCCGTCGAATAGAGTCAATCAGGTTGTTGATTGTGGACTGTGGAATATTGGTCCACTCCTCTTCAATAGCTGTTATGGACAACGAACACAGGTGCATTTTATTGATGGCATTTTGAATGCACAGATACCGTGACGAGATCCTGAGGCCCATTGTTATGACATTCACCCACGACCATCACCTCATGTTGCAGCATGATAATGCACGGACCCATATTGCAAGGATCTGTACACAATTCCTGGAAGCTGAAAACATCCCAGTTCTTGCATGGCCAGAACTGTGTTAGAAGTGGTCTCTAACACAGATTTAGATAGATTTGTGAACAATATTTGAGAGTAATGGGTCTTTTGTGTATCTAGAAAATGTTTCAGATCTTTGAGTTCAGCTCATGCAAAATGGGAGCAAAACCGAAAGTGTTGCGTTTATATTTTTGTTCAGTGTAAAATTTGGTATCCCCATAAACATAAAAAGCTGTCAAATATAGTGAACATATTATGAACATATTATTTGTGGTAATTGGTAAATAGTGAAAAAAAAATTCCTTCATATCATTAATATATAATTTATTTATTATGTGAAGAAAATAGCTTTTTAAGCACATAAAATTCAGGTCTTTCAACAGTACAGGTCTGTAATGCAATAGCAATTTATACAGAAGGTCTGGTGTTCAAATCCCAAGAAAGACCTGTAAAATAATTTCTTTAATTAAAGTCTATGTGATGGAGGATGGGCCCCAACCCAATTCCAGTACAGCTTCATTAATATTCACTGCACGAAAGTTAGTATTAATGAGGCTGTACCTCCCCCCCCCCACCACCACTAGCTTTCCAAGTACTGACTGTTGCGCTGCCCTCATGACAGTCCTGCTTATATTACTCTCCTGTGTTTGGTTCAAAACCTGCATCAGAATCTGGACCAAGAACTGCAGGTGTGATTTCCAATGTGGAAAAACAACAATGTAGTACAGTACCAGCAAGTGTTTGAGATGACACAAATTTCATGACCACTTTGAGGATTTTTTTCTGTGCAGAAATTGACCTGTTATGTGGATTTCCAAATCCGCAGCATGTCAGTTATGTTTGCAGTTTTAGCTGCAGATTTCACCCTTTTACAATGAAGGGTGAGATCAGCGACAAAACCGCATAAAATCTGCACCAAAAACTGCTGTTCGATATTGCAGTTTTTTTTGTGCAGATATGGTGCAGAAAAAAACATAAATCCGCATGGAAATTTGTGCGGATTTTATGTGTGTTCACCCACACTCACGTGCACGCAGCCTAAGGGCTCATGCACATGACCATATGTACTTTGCTGCCTGCAAAACACAGATCCGCTAAAAAAAAACGGATGACATCTGTCTTTTTTGCGGATCCATTGTAACAATGCCTGTCCTTGTCCGCAAAACGGACAAGAATAGGAAAATAGGAATGAGACTTACCGGTAATTCGCTTTCCAGAGATTCCCTCATGACAGCACAACAGGAGGATGCTCCCCTTTGGCCTTCTTGGGACAGGAAACAGAGAAGTTAAAAAGGTCCCTCCCACCTCCACTCACCAGTGTTTTCCCGGATTACTACACTAGGATGGATGCAACTGATTCATTAAAATCATCAGAAAATCTTATATGCAATATTTACATAGTAGTTAATAAGGGAGGGAATGTACGGGTGCTGTCATGAGAGAATCTCTGGAGAACGAATTACTGGTAAGTCTAATTACTATTTTCCAGCTCATCCCTCATGACAGCACAACAGGAGACGTACCACATTATAATTTAGGGGGGGGACCAAGTCTAAGGACAACTTATCTCAGATATTTATCATTAGATAAAAATACAATTTCATAGAATCAGGAATAAACCTGAAAAAGAAACTTTTTGATTCTGCCAGAAAACTAAATCTTGATGACAGAATTTGTGAACCCAGTCGTAACTCTGAAATGTCTCTTTATCTGCATCCTTGATCAACAGACCTACCTCTGTTTATAGACTTAAATACTTAATTAGAGGAAGAATAAATTGTCTTATTAGACATCGGCCATAAAAAGGATGCCATTTACCTCTAATCCTAGTCTATATGGTAAGTACCATTGCGTAAAAGCGACTCGCTCTAAAACCAGATAAAATATTATAACATCATATATAACCACTACACCGAGTAAAAATTTACTGGAGACCCCCATTGCAATTCATTCCATAATTGTTATAATATGATAAACAACTAACTCCGGAATGTCTACAAGGTATATGTAAGAAACCGAGCCAAGCTGACAGCACTGGCACACGGCAGACATGGACATCAACGATGAGGTAACCAAACTGTACCATTAACTTCATACCAGTGCAGGACAAGCTTGGGATCCTGTACCAGGAGGTGTTGGTAGGAAGTCAAGGGAGAAGAAAGGAGAAAGAACCCTCCCGACGAAACCAGGCCAACCGAGAACCCACCTGCCCGCATAGCTTCAAGGTCAGAAGCAGTCTTGAGGGTTCCACAAGATCTTTACATGGCACTAGCCAGGAGACACAGGGACAGGAGTGGCAAAAGGTTACAGGACCTGTGCAGGTAGAGGTGGGACGAATCAAATTTTTTTCGAATCCGAAAAGGTTCTATTGAATCTTTTGAATCTCGAATCCTATGAATCCTGTACATAAGAATTGTGTGAACGGTGTAAGAAACAAAGCTTGCAACAAAAATCATTGTACCCGGGCAGCAAATCGTCCAGGGATGTGCTGTCCAGAAACAATGGATCTGTATGGGGATGAATGATCACAGACATGGTACTAACAAATCATCCCCATACAGAGGAAAGGATCACTACATGTAAATGCAGCTCTCACCTGTTCGGAGGAGCAGGCAGTTACTTCCCAAAGTTCCCAATAACTGCCTGTAATGAGAACCACAGGCTTAGTCTATAGGACAGCTTCAGGTGTGTACAGTCACAGTTAGACTGCACCCTCTGTATGTCTCATAAGAGAGGAACTTCTTGTATCTACAGAAAAGTGACAAAATCATTGGGAAGTGCATTGGTACTATGACCCCTATCATCAGCCTGCCACTCACATATCAATAGACAGCAGCAGACCAGCGCAACACAACTTACAAGAAGTCACTACTACCACTCCAACCCTCTCCTGACAGCATGCTCGGGGCTGTAGTTTCAAGAGGCTGAACTACAGACTTGCTATGAGACGTAAAGCAGTTCAGTGAGTGCAATGAGAAACATAGGAGAACACAGAGCTGCGCACACAACTTACCCCGGAGCTCACAAACACATCTCTGCAGTGTAGCAGCCAGCAGATAAGGCGCCAGCAGATAAGACTGCGGAAGCCGCAAGAGAACTAACAACCTCAAGGACGGCGGCTGAATAGGCTCCCTCTTTTGTGGGTGGAGAAAAAAAAACTTGGCAGGAGAGCTGTGCAAAGCAGTCCAGAGATTGTCACCCGCTGCCCAAGCACGGCAGAGGCAGCCGCCCGGGACCTGAGGTGAGTGCGCTCCTCAGGCTGCTGTTATGCGGTGCTTGCTTAGGGTTTTACTAGGGAAAGTTCATGGGCAGGGAAATAGCAGGCCTCTCGGGAGGCGCGGGGACGTGACGTCGCAGCAGGATTCGTCGGATTCGAATTTCGTAAATTACGTCGGGATTAGAGTCCACAAATCCCACGAATCCAGCAAAATTCGAGGGATTCGTAGATTCAACTGATTTGTCGTCCCACCTCTACGTGCAGCGTACATAGCCGCAGCTTATATGTCTCAGCATGGCTGTAAGTGTGAATGTGGACAGAGGAATGCGCAGTCTCTATTGCCGTTTTGTAGCTCCCTGAGTTGGCGTGCAGTGAGGGGAGTCTCCTTCCCAGAGGCAACAGGGGTGCCCTTGAGGTTATGGGTATTAGGTGCAATGAAGGCAGGGTCCCTAATCTTCGTGACATCAGCACCCTTAGGTGCAAAAAGATAGAACATAGAGAAGAGTTTAGTTGGGCATAAGTTGACATTTACTGAAAATCACTTGTCTTGAGGTAGATATACCAATTTTATCATCAGTTTGAGGGCTTAGTAAGTCTGCAGAGTGCACCTGTCTTTGCTATTATTATATTGTTATATTGATTATCAAATCCACATAATTGCTATCTTGTGTAGAATGTTTATTGTGGTACTTGTGGTCCGCCTCAGGCATCCTCCACTGTATGCATTTTTGCTGGGGATCGCCATTAGCAACGGGCCACAAGTGCAGGATTTGCTCCCGTGTTTATCTATGCACAACTGCATATGGGTTTGAGCACTTCCTGCTTGTTTAATACCACACCATTTTTTTCATTTGTTTGCAAATGAAGGCAGGGTCCCTAATCTTCGTGACATCAGCACCCTTAGGTACAAATAGATAGAACATAGAGAAGAGTTTAGTTGGGCATAAGTCGACATTTACTGAAAATCACTTGTCTTGAGGTAGATATACCAATGTATTGCCATAGAAGGGATAGCTATAACCCATAGAAGACGAATTCCCAACCAGGATGGTGCTGCCTCCCATTATAACAGGTCTGGGTAGGATCTTTACTAAATTTCAGTGCTCTGGTCACACTAATCTTCCTTTAACTTCAGGCTGCCCCATACTATCTCCAGGTGTAGAGTATACTATACTGTACCCTATAAATCACATGGCCGGTACACATACAGTACAGACCAAAAGTTTGGACACACCTTCTCATTCAAAGAGTTTTCTTTATTTTCATGACTATGAAGGCATCAAAACTATGAATTAACACATGTGGAATTATATACATAACAAACAAGTGTGAAACAACTGAAAATATGTCATATTCTAGGTTCTTCAAAGTAGCCACCTTTTGCTTGGATTACTGCTTTGCACACTCTTGGCATTCTCTTGATGAGCTTCAAGAGGTAGTCCCCTGAAATGGTCTTCCAAGGAAGGAGTTCCCAGAGATGCTTAGCACTTGTTGGCCCGTTTGCCTTCACTCTGCGGTCCAGCTCACCCCAAACCATCTCGATTGGGTTCAGGTCCGGTGACTGTGGAGGCCAGGTCATCTGGCGCAGCACCCCATCACTCTCCTTCATGGTCAAATAGCCCTTACTTTCAAAGTTTTCCCAATTTTTCGGCTGACTGATTGACCTTTATTTCTTAAAGTAATGATGGCCACTCGTTTTTCTTTACTCAGCTGCTTTTTTCTTGCCATAATACAAATTCTAACAGTCTATTCAGAAGGACTATCAGCTGTGTATCCACCTGACTTCTCCTCAACGCAACTGATGGTCCCAACCCCATTTATAAGGCAAGAAATCCCACTTATTAAACCTGACAGGGCACACCTGTGAAGTGAAAACCATTTCAGGGGACTACCTCTTGAAGCTCATCAAGAGAATGCCAAGAGTGTGCAAAGCAGTAATCAAAGCAAAAGGTGGCTACTTTGAAGAACCTAGAATATGACATATTTTCAGTTGTTTCACACTTGTTTGTTATGTATATAATTCCACATGTGTTAATTCATAGTTTTGATGCCTTCAGTGTGAATCTACAATTTTCATAGTCATGAAAATAAAGAAAACTCTTTGAATGAGAAGGTGTGTCCAAACTTTTGGTCTGTACTGTATATGTATTGGACTCCTTGAATTACATACAATTTCCATTAATATTGTCCACATTGTCCATGGAGGAATGTGGCTCCAAATACAGCTTAGCGCTAAACTGTAGATCGAAAATAGGCACCGTAGGCTACTCCACTCCCCAAATGATAGTAGAGTGAATAGATTGAATTACCACTCATCTTTCTGTCACACTGGATCCTTACCTGACCCCTTTATCTTTAACTTAAAAGTAACAAGGTAGGAGGCAGGAAGTTATGTGTCAGGGCACCAGTAGGAGGCAAGTGTGAGCCGGCCACTGCCCGGAGGCAAGTGTGAACTGGCAACTGCCCGGAGGCACGTGGAAGCAGGCCACGCACAGAGGCAGGTGGAAGCAGGCCACGCACAGAGGCAGGTGGCAGCAGGCCATGCACAGAGGCAGGTCCTGGACAGACACAGAAGCAACAAGCCAGGCACAGAAGCCATGAGGCGGCATGCCGGGCACAGAGGCCATGAGGCGGCACACACCAGGCACAGAGGCCATGAGGTGGCACTCCAGGCACAGAGGCCATGAGGCAGCACGCCAGGCACAGAGGCCATGAGGCGGCACGCCAGGCACAGTATAAATTTTTCCTAGATAAAGGAATCAAGTCAGACATAACTAAGCCAGGTTGCTAGACCTGAAAGAGTTAAGTCTGCAACCTTGTCAATTGAATGCAGCCTACAGGGAATTCCTAAACCCGCATATAAGTGTAGACGGAATTGCACTATTCTTGATGGAGATTCGAATGTAAAATGCATAGAATCCGCTCTCCAAGAGTACTTCAAACTCATTGACTTCCCAGAAATATCCAGAGGCCTCCTTTGGGAACCCTACAAGCCTGTTATTAGAGGACACTTTATAGTACTAGGAGCCCATATAAACAAACCTAGACATCAGGCCATTCTAAATCTACAAGACAAGATCACTCACCTACAACGGTCCCACAAACAACACACATCCCCTGATGTGCTTAAACAACTCAACCAAACGCATGCAGATTTGAAGAATCTCCTTAACGCCAAAACGGTTAAGTTATTCCTCTCTACACAGTTTAAATACTACGTGCATGGTAATAAGGCGTCCAAAATATTACTGGCCCAAATCAAGAAGAGCAAGGATAGCTCTTACATCCCTCTAATTAAAAGCCCTAAAGCACAACTTATGCACACCAATGAACTAATTTCTCAGCAGTTTAGCAACTACTATAGCGGATTATATAGTCTTAGGTCACGAGATACCCAAGCAGAATTAGAGATACGTAAAAACACTATTGATAACTGGCTTTCCTCACTTTCTTTACCTTCCATTCCTGATAATCAATCTGCTCTTTTAGCTAAACCCTTTACCATGAGCGAATTAGAAAAAGCTTTAAAAGAATCACCAGCTAACAAATTTCCTGGCCCGGATGGGCTACCTATCCCTTATTATAAGGCATTCACCACAATTCTATTGCCTAAGTTGCTGGAAGTATGTATCGCGGCTCTGGAGGGCTCTCCTCTTCCACCACAAATGTTAACACACATAACTATTATACCTAAAGAAGGCAAAGATTTAACACAATGTGGAAGTTATAGGCCAATATCATTGCTTAATAATGACTTGAAACTCTTTGCCAAACTCCTGGACAATAGATTAAAACAGTACCTCCCTTCTTTAATTTCCCCTGAACAGGTAGGTGTCACCGCCAGTTCTGTGAGAAGGTCTGGCAGACGTTCTTCTCTACCTCTTGCATGACGTTCTTTGTTTTGGTTTCACTTTGTCATCTCCTTTCCTTCTCCCAGGTGTCACCTATTTAGACTAATTGTCTCCCTTTATATTCCCTCCCATACTGCCTCACTTTGCGGTTTATAGTACTTCCTGGATGAGGTGTTCACTGCTGGAGGCTGCTGCTGTTTCCTCAGATAAGTCTTTTTCCTTTATTTGTGTTTCCTTGCTGGCCTGACTCCGTCCGTATTAAAGTGCAGGGAGCCGGTGGTAGTGTCCCCTCACTATTATAGGGTTTTCAGGTGTCACACAGTATTAGGTACGTGGGCATGCAATCGTCTACCATAGAGACCCTTGCATGGGCATAGCAGTCAGGGAGAGCTCTAGGGGTTTTATAGGGCTCCCCCATATGCTCCTTAGTTTGGGATCAAGGCAGTCGGATGTTTATTTATAAGTTCCAGCTTTCTGCAACATCATCCGTGACATTATAAACCGTCATAACCGTCCTAAGCATGGATCCGGTTTCAGCCTTGATTGACCGCATGCAAGGTCTTTCCCTGGAGGTAGCAGATCTCCGTAAAACTGTGTCTCAGTTTCAGGTGACCGGTTCTGCTGTCGTTCACGGAGTTTGCTCCGAGCCTAAGATCTCGCTTCCGCATACGTTCTCCGGGGATAGTGAGAATTTTGTTTGCTTTAGAGAGGCTTGCAAACTCCATTTTCGCCTACTTCCCCATTCCTCTGGTGATGAGGAGCAGAGGGTGGGGATCATCATCTCGCTGCTCAGGGATAATGCTCAGTCTTGGGCCTTTTCGCTGCCGGTGGGGGCACGGCCCCTCCGATCGGTGGATGAATTTTTTGTAGCCCTGGGGCAGATATATGATGACCAGGATCGTATTGCTCTGGCTGAATCTAAACTGCGTCTTTTATGCCAGGGTAAACAGTCCGCAGAGATATATTGTTCAGAATTTCGGAGATGGGCAGCTGATTCTGGTTGGAATGATGCTGCACTCCAAAGTCAATTTTGCCATGGTCTTTCGGAAAGATTGAAAGATGCATTTGCTTTTCATGAGAGACCAGCCTCGTTAGAGTCTGCCATGTCTCTAGCTGTTCGTATTGACAGGCGTCTTAGAGAGAGAGAGGAGACTACTCCTTCCTGTCATATTCAGCCCAAGGACAGTGGGGCTGTCTCATTCAGTGCGCAGGGGTCTCAGTCTCTCTCAATCCCCTCTGAGGAGGAGGCCATGCAGCTGGGTTTGCTTGCCTCTGATAGTAGAGGATTCAGCTCTCAGAGGAGGGTTTGTTTCTGTTGTGGGGGTATAAATCATTTGGCTAATGTTTGCCCCTCTAGGAGATTCATGGAGTTTTCTGAGGGTAATAAAAGAAAAAGAAAAAAAACCTCTAAAAACTTTCCATTTGCTACTATTGGCAAGGTTGATGCGGAAATTGAAGGTTTGCTGTGTACTTGTAGTTTTCTCCTACCTGCCAGGGTGGCGCTAGACAGCAAGAACATTGTTTGTGAGATTTTTGTAGATAGTGGAGCAGCTGTCAATCTCATTGATAATCAATTTGCAATAACGCATGGTTTCCAGGTATGCACTTTGGAAAAGGATATACCTGTTTTTGCTATCGATTCCGCTCCACTTTCTCAAAGATCGTTAAAGGGCATAGTTCACAATATCCGCTTGACTGTGGGTGACGCTCATGTTGAGGATATGTCGTGTTTCGTCCTAAGTAGATTACCTACTCCTCTAGTGTTGGGGCTACCCTGGCTCACTAAACATAACCCCACCATTGATTGGCAAGCAAGGCAAATAAATGGTTGGAGTGAGTTTTGCAGAGAGAATTGCCTCACAAATTTTTGGATGTGTTTTCCGAGAGTGGTGTCCAGGAGTTGCCCCCTCACCGGGAGTACGACTTCCCTATTAATCTCATCCCAGACGACAAGCTGCCAAAATCACGTTAATACAATCTCTCCCAACCTGAAAGAGTCGCTATGCGTACTTATATCTCTGAGAGCCTGAGAAAGGGACACATCCGACCCTCGAAGTCACCTGTTGCCGCAGTTTTTTTTTTTTTTAAGAAAAAAGATGCTTCTTTAAGACCTTGTCTGGATTTCAGGGAGCTGAACCGTATCACAATTCGTGACCCATATCCGCTTCCTCTGATCCCGAACCTGTTTAACCAGATTGTTGGGGCTAAAGTTTTTTCTAAGTTCGATTTAAGAGGGGCATACAACCTATTCAGGGTCAGGGAAGGAAACAAATGGAAGACGGCCTTCAATACCCCTGAGGGTCATTTTGAGAATTTGGTTATGCCCTTTGGTTTGATGAATGCTCCGGCCGTCTTCCAACATTTTGTGAACAGCATTTTTTATCATTTAATGGGGAAATTTGTACTGGTGTATCTAGATGACATTTTGATTTTTTTCTCCTGATTTCAAGACTCATTGAGACCACCTAAGTCAGGTCTTGCTGATTCTGCGGGAGAATAAATTGTACGCTAAACTGGAAAAATGTGTGTTTGCGGTTCCGGAGATTTAATTTCTTGGTTTTCTTCTCTCCGCTTCTGGTTTTCGCATGGACCCTGAGAAGGTCCGCGCTGTGCTTGATTGGGAGCTTCCTGAGAATCAGAAGGCGCTGATGCGGTTTTTGGGTTTTGCCAATTATTACAGAAAGTTCATTTTGAATTATTCCTCTGTTGTTAAGCCACTCACTGATATGACTAAAAAGGGGGTAGATTTTTCCTTGTGGTTGGTAGATGTGCTTAAAGCCTTTTCTAGTATCAAAGAGAGTTTTGCTTCCGCTCCCATTTTGGTACAACCTGATGTCTCTCTACCTTTTATTGTTGAGGTGGACGCTTCCGAGGTGGGTGTGGGTGCGGTCTTATCTCAGGGTCACTCTCCTGCCAAATGGCAACCGTGTGCCTTTTTCTCAAGGAAACTCTCCTCTGCAGAGAGAAATTACGATGTGGGAGATAGGGAGTTGTTGGCCATCAAATTAGCTTTTGAGGAATAGCACCATTGGTTAGAGAGAGCCAGACACCCTATTACCATGTTTACCGACCATAAGAATCTGGCCTACTTGGAATCGGCCAAGCGTCTGAACCCGAGACAGGCCAGATGGTCTTTGTTCTTCTCTAGGTTTAATTTTGTTGTCACATTCCGCCCTGGGGTTAAAAATGTGAAGGCGGATGCACTGTCACGTTGTTTTCCGGGAGGGGGGAACTTTGAAGACCCAGGTCCCATTTTGGCTGAAGGGGTGGTCGTCTCTGCTCTTTATCCTGATTTGGAGGCAGAGGTTCAGGCAGCCCAGGCAGAGGCTCCTGATCTTTGTCATCCTGGGAGGTTGTTTGTGCCTCTCGCTTTATGACACAAGGTTTTTAAGGAGCACCACGATACGGTCCTTGCTGGGCACCTGGGGAGTAGAGCCACAGTGGATCTCATTGCTCGGAGATTCTGGTGGCCGGCTCTTCGTAAGACCGTTGAGGGTTTTGTGGCAGCCTGAGAGATCTGCGCTCGTGCCAAGGTCCCTCATTCACGGCCATCGGGTTCTCTCCTCCCGTTACCCATTCCTTCCTGTCCTTGGATGCATCTGTCCATGGACTTCATTATGGACCTGCCTCGTTCCTCGGGGAAGACTGTGATTTTGGTGGTAGTGGACCATTTTAGCAAAATGGCGCATTTCATTCCCTTTCCTGGGTTTCCCAATGCTAAGACGTTGGCGCAAACGTTTGTTGATCACATTGTTAAATTGCATGGCATTCCTTCAGACATCGTTTCTGATAGGGGCACGCAATTTGTTTCCAGATTCTGGAAGGCCTTCTGTTCTCGCTTGGGGATTCGGTTGTCGTTCTCTTCTGCTTTTCACCCGCAATCGAATGGTCAGACAGAATGCGTCAATCAGAATCTGGAGACATATCTGCACTGTTTTGTGGCGGAGAATCAGGAGGATTGGTATTCTTTTTTGTCCCTTGCTGAGTTTGCTTTAAATAACCGTCGCCAGGAGTCCTTTGATAAGTCACCATTTTTTGGTGCATATGGCTTTCATCCGCAGTTTGGGACATTCTCTGGAGAGGGGTCTTCTGGTTTACCTGATGAGGAGAGATTTTCCTCGTCTTCGTCATTTATTTGGCAAAAGATTGAGGGTAATCTGAAGAGGATATAAGAGATATAAGCATGTGGCGGATAAGAGACGTGTGCCTGGTCCGGACCTGAATGTGGGTGATCTGGTGTGGTTGTCTACAAAGAATATCAAACTGAAGGTTCCCTTCTGGAAGTTGGGTCCTAAGTTTATTGGGCCTTAAAAGATCTTGTCCGTCATCAATCCCGTTGCCTTCCGTCTTGATCTTCCTTAGACTTGGAAGATCCATAATGTTTTTCACAGGTCCCTATTAAAACCTTATGTCCAACCCACTGTACCCTCCTCTTTGCCTCTTCCTCCGATTGTTGTTGATGGTAATCTTGAATTTCAGGTCTTTAGGATTGTGGATTCTTGCATTATCCGCGGTTCTCTCCAGTACCTCGTTCATTGGGAGGATGTGGGTCCCAGTGGCGGACATTAAGACCACTCGTCTCATCAGGGCTTTCCATAGGTCTCATCCTGAGAAGGTGGGCTCTGAGTGTCCGGAGTCCACCCGTAGAGGGAGGGGTACTGTCACCGCCAGTTCTGTCAGAAGGTCTGGCAGACGTTCTTCTCTACCTCTTGCATGACGTTCTTTGTTTTGGTTTCACTTTGTCATCTCCTTTCCTTCTCCCAGGTGTCACCTATTTAGACTAATTGTCTCCCTTTATATTCCCTCCCATACTGCCTCACTTTGCGGTTTATAGTACTTCCTGGATGAGGTGTTCACTGCTGGAGGCTGCTGCTGCTGCTGTTTCCTCAGATAAGTCTTTTTCCTTTATTTGTGTTTCCTTGCTGGCTTGATTCTAGGTGACCCTGACTCCGTCCGTATTAAGTGCAGGGAGCCGGTGGTAGTGTCCCCTCACTATTATAGGGTTTTCAGGTGTCACACAGTATTATGTACGTGGGCATGCAATTGTCTACCATAGAGACCCTTGCATGAGCATAGCAGTCAGAGAGAGCTTTAGGGGATTTATAGGGCTCACCCATATGCTCCTTAGTTTAGGATCAAGGCAGTCGGATGTTTATTTATAAGTTCCAGCTTTCTGCAACATCATCCGTGACAGTAGGGTTCATCCCAAGTAGGGAGGGGAAGATGAACACATCCCACCTCCTTCACTTAATCCAATATGCAAAAAAAATCATCCATACCCCTGGTTCTTCTCAGCACTGATGCTGAGAAGGCCTTTGACTGGGTAGATTGGCTCTTCATGAATAGGGCCCTCACTCGATTTGGTATTATGATAAGCTTCAGCTCAGCAGTTATGGCTTTGTACGCCTCCCCTACGGCGCAGGTGTGGGTAAACGGCACACTGTCCCCCCCTTCAATATTAGCAACGGAACCAGGCAGGGATGTCCCCTGTCCCCTATCCTGTTTATTCTAACATTAGAAACTGCTCTAGAAGCGGTTCGCCAGGAGGAGGGAATTGAGGAGATCACCTTAGGACATACCCAGCATCACCTAGCTGCTTCTGCAGATGATGTCCTCTTCTTTCTTACGAACCCTACAGATGCATTCCCATCCTTAGTGTGCATCCTAGATTATTTCAGCCAATTTTTGGGGATTAACATTACATCTACAGTTATATAAAGCTAACTACCAAGATCTCCCCAAGTAGATTGAATCAATTTTACAATCCTGGGACATACCTTATGTCTCATGGTTCGGGAGAAGAGCCTTAATCAAATCTGTTATCCTCCCTAAATTACTATACACTATGCAAGTACTGCTTATCCCCATACCTTTACAATTCTTCTACAAGCTAAAGAGAATAGTTTCTTCATTCTTATGGAAAAAACTTAGACCGAGACTAGCCCACAAATACCTTATTCAGCATGTGAAGAAGGGTGGTGTGGGCCTTCCAGACTTCAGAGCTTCAGTGATTCAGGGGACTAGATGCCTTGACTGTCTCAGAGCCTCTAGTGAAAGATTGGACATTCAACCTGAGCAGGCCATGAGCCCTGTCACGCTAAGATCAGCACTAATCAGCAGAAATCCCAACCCTTCCATATATAGTGATATATACAACATACTCACCAAGAATACACTTAGACATTGCCATGATTGTAGACTGCAGAATATCTTAACATCTCACCCTTTTGCTCAGGTCTCAGATGCTCTCTTGGACTCCTCGCAGACTTTCAGAGACACCCTCCCTCGGGAAGCTCACACTATGCAAATTCCTTTACTAGGTCTATGCAGCCGAGGTGCTTTGCCTACCTCCCAAGAACTTGCCACACTTTCGCAGTTGCGGGGCCTCTCCCTCTTCCACATCCGGCACCTGGTTCATTACCTTAGACCTTTTGCCTCCACTCTAACGAATCCCACTGAACATCTTCCGTTTGAGAAGATGGGTGTACAACAGAGAGAACCTATCAAAAAGATTTCATCTCTTTATTCCCTAATCTTACCCAAAATACACCTTAATAAATACTAGTTCATTCCTAAGTGGGAAAGAGATCTAAATTTGAAGTTGTCAGAGGAAGAAAAGACATCACTCTTGTCTTTGGCTCATAAAACTTTTAGATGTGTAAAACTCCAGGAAAATTATTATAAGGCGCTAACTAGATGGCATTATACACCTGTTAAACTAAATGCCCTCTATCCTGACCGTGACCCCTTGTGTTGGAGGTGTGGGAGGGAGAGAGGTTCGTACTTCCATATTTGGTGGTATGGCCCAGGATTAAGGAATTCCGGACAAAGGTCTGTGAGCAAATATCTAAGATTCACGGAGTCTATCTTCCTGTTACCCCCCAGATCTGCCTATTGGGTCTAATGCCTGTAACACATCTCCGTTCAACCTCCAGACAATTAACTCAAACGCTTCCGGATATAAGGCTACTTTCACACTTGCGTTAGGTGCGGATCCGTCTGGTATCTGCACAGACGGATCCGCACCTATAATGCAAACGCTTGCATCTGTTCAGAACGGATCCGTTTGCATAACCATGAACAAAAAATTTTTTTTTTTTTTTTGTTCATGATAATGCAAACGGATCAGTTTTGACTTTACATTAAAAGTCAATGGGGGACGGATCCGTTTGAAAATTGAGCCATACTGTGTCATCTTCAAACGGATCCGTCCCCATTGACTTACATTGTAAGTCTGGACGGATCCGTTTGCCTCCGCACGGCCAGGCGGACACCCGAACGCTGCAAGCTGCGTTCAGGTGTCCGCCTGCTGAGCGGAGCGGAGGCTGAACGCTGCCAGACTGATACATTCTGAGCGGATCCGCATCCACTCAGAATGCATTAGGGCTGGACGGATCCGTTCGGGGCCGCTTGTGAGAGCCTTCAAACGGAACTCACAAGCGGAGCCCCGAACGCTAGTGTGAAAGAAGCCTTAGTTGTTAGTTTCTTGAAAAGTGAGGAACCATCCACGATAACTCACTGGCTAAATAAAGGAGACCAACTCTATCGCTTTGAACAGTTGTCCCATTGGGAGCTTCACTCTCCACAAAAGTTTGCGGCCATCTGGAGTCCTTGGTCAAAACATAGAGATTTTGAAAATACTGGTCTATGACCCTTTACAATCATAGTGTGATACCATAAAGGGTTATTCTTATATATACCTTACTCTAACTCATCTAGGTCTTTAACATCTCTGACAGGATTAAACTCCCCCCGTCCCCGTCCCCTATTCTTTTGTTCATGTGGTTAATAACTTCATTCTGAGTGGACATTACAATAACGAATTCTGACTTTTATTGATATGTTTGCAAATAATTTCATCCTCTCACATTGACTTCCCCAAGAGGTGTTAGCAAGGCTATTCGAGACCTGGAAGGAGAGGCCGGACACCCCCCGATCCTAGTCCAAGCCTTAGGCCCTAAAAGTTCTCTTCAACTCTAGAGCAGGGAACCTCTCTGAGTCTATTCCCTGTAGGGACAGGAAGAACACGGGTGGGTGAAGGTGGGAGGGACCTTTTAACCTCCCAAGAAGGTCAAAGGGGAACAACCTCCTGTTGTGCTGTCATGAGGGATGAGCTGGAAATGTTCTATTTTTTTGCGGAAGGACTTGCGGACATAAGGATACGGAATGCACACCGAGTCATTTCTGGGTTTGCGGCCCCATTGAAATAATTGGATCAGCATCCTTTAAAATAAAAGTTTATGAAGATAACTTTAATTTGTAATATATATATTTTACCTTTATTGCTCCTATCTTTTGTTCTGGGAAGTAGTCACATAACCATTTAAATTTGTAACTTTCTTTGAGTGGTTGGTAGTAAGCCATTTGTATTATCAGGGAAACATATGTTTAGTTAGCGCTTAGCCAAGCAATGGTTGTGTTTTAGGCTTTTAAAAATATACTTTTACTTTGTGCAACAAAATATATATATTTTTTTTTAAAACAGGCAAAGCCCTAACTGAAATGGACTTCTGTGTCACTGTCTGCATTTGATCTCATTTTGCCTAATTCCCACATGTTATCCTCCTTTATTATTCTGTGTAATATGGATCATCAAGACTAAGAAGTGCCAGGAAAGTGAGAACCCCAAATGTAAATGGGTGCATGATTTAAAAAAAAAAATATTTCTTCTAGATTCTTTGGAGACCAATGAAGAACTACACACCACTGTCTGTGCTATACATTGTGGTTAATGAACCCAGAGTAATACTCCATCGAATTTGACTCACAGAGATGCGCATATTAGTTTATTTTCCTCCTAACTTAATTGAATTAGGACGAGAAATTCAGAATTTTCCACTCCTAAGAGCAATTACCAAGCAACTATATTTATTTCTATCACAGCAAGTTATTAAAGTTTAACCAAGAAATGATTTCCGAAGCACTACTTGTAGCTGGCCAGCTAAGACCTGTCCTAGGTTGCTAATATAGCTTGTGTGTTTATACAGCTAGACCTGCCAATAACCTTAATACAGTTCCTATGTTTGTGTGTTAAAGACAAAAGCAGAGTTATTTACAGTGACTTCATGCTTGGATGTCATATAACTGTTATATATATTGAGTTCACAGAAGCAGAAACGATAATATGCCTTTAAGATTCATTATATGGATGTGAGGTAAGCTCAATGACACAGCAGAAACAACAGAAAGCATAGAGTTAAACTGTTGTTGCTGGACAGGAGTCTAGACCAATCCTAGCTAGCCTGACACAGCCCAGGAGTTTTGACCAATCACAGCCAGCCTCACACACAGCCTGTGGGGGAAATTCCCCTAACAGGAGCTGCTGGAATCATTCACCAGAGAGAAGAGCTGAACAGACACACATTCCACTAAGAGCTGTGTTTTATGGAAGCAAGAGGCCAAAATAGGTATTTAAAACATTTATATAATGTTCCTACTCTTAATATAGTGATTAGAACTGTATACTGAAGCAGTTATATGTGTGTTTACTTACAGTTCCACCAATTGCAAACTACAAAGTTCGCAATCCAAATTTGAATTCCATATTGCAATTCAAATGGCATACAACCATATCAGATCATACTGAACCAATCTGCAAATAGTTACTGCTAACTGCATACTGCAAATTGCGACCAAATTCAGAGAGTGAACTATTAGTTAGACCTCAGATATACCTCTCAGAGAGATCATAAAGTGCTTAAATAACTTAAAGTGAGAGTACAGATACTGAAGAGAGAAATATAACCACCATTTTATGTTGAATGACAAGATTGAACAGTTGAACCACCATCTTATGGATACCGCCATTTTATGAATCTTTATGCAACACGTGTTTTGTACATAGACTATCTTGAGATGACGTTAATAATAAACATGTAGCTCTGCATTATACAATAATACACAGGTATAATAAAAATATGCAGATTTATTGGTTACAAGGTTATAAACATAAATAAGTAAATAAACACAATGATACATGCAAATTAATATATTCAGCGTTGATATAAAGCATTACAGCTTAACAATACATGTGAGTGGAAATATCTTGTCACATTATAACAAAGCTATTATTAGGTTAGTATATCTGTGAGGAATATGGATTAATATTTACTGTCAGCCATGTCCTCACACACACCATTTGCTGACAGATAGCAGAGGTAGTGAACTCCACAGCAGGGCCCTGCTTCAAAACCCCATCCATCTGATTTTCAGCTAGCCAGGAAGAAAGCCCCAGGGGTCCAGGCTTCAAGGAGGCCCCAGGTGGAGAATGTCACAACTCAATTAGCCCGTTTGGAGGCAAGCTAAATCCTGCAGAAAACCACCGAGCAGGAGGTATCAGCCCTTGCCAGGATCAATGATACCTTCCAGACATGTTGGCACCTACATTTAATAAGGAATTATGAATCGCCCGCCTATCGCAGGCGCAAATCGGATACATATTTGTGTTCCTGTGGCCACGATGTATGTGCCCATGGTCTTTGTTTGATGGGGTGATGTCAGGGAAGGGAGATATCCATATCTCCCCACAGAAACCAAATAACTATACCATTTTTGGACTCTAGTTGTAGCCGGAACCCAGGCGGATCAATTGGGCCCGAAACCATCTTGCTGCGACATTCTGGTCTGGGGCTATGAGCCCTAAGGGGTTTTATGGGTCATTTGCTCCCAGCACCAGAGAAGGAGGGGTGGACCCTACCCATAGGCTGGGAGGGGAGCGGCCGGCTACAGGTCATTAGCCCATGCAAGCCAGAGGGTGGTGTCTTTTCTGAAGGGGGTCATATCGTGCCAATGTGTTTGGAGAGACCAGGAACTAGCTGACCTCACTGCCCCCACGTGACTGCAGCCAAGGACTATTCCACCCTTATGACCCAAAGGAACTTCCATTTACCCGGTAACTGACTTTTACTCTGCTTAACCCAGTTGTACCCATATAACCTGTATCTGTAACCTCAGACCACTGTATATATTCTCTGTGTATATTGTGTTATATCTAGTGTTCCCTTACAGCGATTAAATATATAATTTAATCTTGTGCTGTCTTGTATTTCGATCACGAATCCCCAAGTGTCCGTGTTTTGGCCTAGTTATAAGCTACCGCGGGTTGGTTTCTCACCCTATGTAATCCTGTTAGCGAACCAGGCTTATATCAAACAAGAAGCTGGTGGCAGATTATCCGAGCTGAGACAGCGCTGTTTTCACTGCGGCCATGAAAAGGCTCTCTCAGCTTGTTGCCTATCTGTGCCAGCGTGGACAGGAGGTGTATGTGTAAACTGTACCAAGCTGACCTTACCTGCTCCTCTGGAGGGCGTAACGTCACGTTTTTGGTAACCTGTGACCATACCGCGTCTCGTGAGCTCGATATAGGCGACGTCAAGGGGGCACAAGGTGTGGTAGTCGTCACAATATCAAAATAGAAACATAAAATATATATATCACTTCTGTTCAGAGGAAACCTCATAATATCAGGATGGGCATGTCTAATACTAGACATCAATATGAAATGCTAAATTAATTCAGCCCCCTTCTAACCAACTACACATCACATGACTTCCAGAGTGGGCAAATCCATTCAAGGATATAACTTAGAAGAGATAACTGTATCCTTCTGCCCCATCCTGGACTATTTTCACACATATGACTTTGGTAAGACTATTAAGACAAATAACAGGGATCTAGGATCTTTGCTAGACCATATCTTAAATGGGAAGGACTTGAAACATATCTTTCCTGTGGGAATCCATCACTTAGCTTGACGAAGAATATTACCATCAATATACAGTATATAGGCAGTCATTTAATGCTCTGATAAATTATGAGTCTTGATTCTTCTGCAGGTAGAATGAAGCGTCACAATATCCTAAGACTACATCTTAATATGAAGATGATCAATTAATTAATTTATTTATTTATTTATTTATTCGCCACTCTAGATGGTATAATTTCACCCACACTATCCAATTAGTCTTAATAAAATGAAATATCATTCTTTGTGTCTCTTACCAAGTCCTAGTAGGAATCTCACTTGTGCTCCCAAGAAAGCTGGGTGGTCCATCATAGTACATCTCACCATGGCTTTCATCTTGATAGACCCCTCTTTCTTTCTTTCTACCTTTTTAATGTGTGCTTTCTTATCCAAAAACTTATCAAATGATCACACCCTTCTAGATTAGGGTTTTCCAATCACATCGGATGGGTGTGCCCATATGGTAATGATCCTATGAGATCATATTTACCCAGAATGCAATATTGTTGTGAATGGTGTCATGATATCCATCAGGTGGCACTGTTGTGTAACATATTAACATCAGAGTTATGCTACACATTATACCTTTGACCCTTGCAACCTATATCAATGAGGAGGGATACTTCTTTGACACCCTGAAACTGTTTTCCCAGACTTATTGGGACTATCATGAGTTTCCCAGACTCTTGAATTTATGGGTTTGATAAGAAATACAATGGGCCTTACACTCGCACTGTGGGTTAGCATATTCTAACTGTCCAAATGACTGATTCATTAGGTTAGAATATCAGTCCCTCTGAGTAAATCCCATTAGCAGAAAACCAACGTAAATGCTTTCCATATATCCTAAGAATACATTTTCTTTTAGTGGGATACACATGGCATCAAGTGTATATATACAGGTGAAACTCGAAAAATTTGAATATCGTGCAAAAGTCCATTTATTTCAGTAATGCAAATTAAAAGGAATTGCATTAATGCAGCTTAACCACTTAAGGACCCCCTAGTGACCAGGCCCTTTTTTACAAATCGGCACGTCACAACTTTAACGGTTTATTGCTCGGTCATGCAACTTGGCACCCAAATTAATTTTACCTCCTTTTCTTCTCACAAATACAGCTTTCTCTTGGTGGTATTTGATTGCTGCTGACATTTTTCGTTTTTCCGATATTAATCAAAATAGGCCGCAATTTTCTCAAAAAAAGTGTATTTTTAACTTTCTCTGGTTAAATTGTTCAAATATAATTACATTTCTATACAAGTTTGTGTCAGAATTTATTGTGCTACATGTCTTTGATAAAAAAAATCCAATAAGTGTATATTTATTGGTTTGCGCAAAAGTTATAGCGTTTACAAACTATGGTACTAAAATGTGAATTTCCGCATTTTGAAGCAGCTCTGATTCTCTGAGCACCTGTCATGTTTCTTGAGGTGCTAGAATGCCAGGATAGTATAAATACCCACCAAATGACCCCATTTTAGAAAGAAGGCACCCCAAAGTATTCGCGGAGGGACATGGTGAGTTCATGTATGATTTAATTTTTTTTCACAAGTTAGCGGAAAATGACACTTTCTGAGGAAAAATAAATAAAAATAAAGTTTCCATTTCTGCTAACTTCTGGCAAAAAAAATAAAAAATCTCCCACGGACTCACTATTCCACTCAGTGAATACCTTGGGGTGTCTACTTTCCGAAATGGGGTGAATTGTGGGGTGTGTTTACTGTTCTGACATTTTGGGCGGGGCTAAATTGTGAGCAACCCTGTAAAGCCTAAAGGTACTCATTGGACTTTCGGCCCCTTTACGCACCTAGGCTGCAAAAAAGTGTCACACATGTGGTATCGCCGTACTCAGAAGAAGTAGGGAAATGTGTTTTGGAGTGTATTTTTACATATACCCATGCTGGGTGAGAGAAATATCTCTGTAAAAGTCAACTTTTCCCATTTTTTTATTCAAAGTTGTCATTTTACAGAGATATTTCTCTCACCCAGCATGGGTATATGTAAAAAGACACCCCAAAACACATTGCCCAACTTCTCCTGAGTACGGCGATACCACATGTGTGACACTTTTTTGCAGCCTAGGTGCGCAAAGGGGCCAAAATTCTAAAGAGCACCTTTTGGATTTCACAGGGCATTTTTTACGCATTTGGATTCCAAATTACTTCTCACGCTTTAGGTCCCCTAAAATGCCAGGGCAGTATAAATACCACACAAGTGACCCCTTTTTGGAAAGAAGACACCCCAAGGTATTCCGTGAGGGCCATGGCGAGTTCCTAGAATTTTTTTTTTTGGCACAAGTTAGCGGAAAAATATATTTTTAATTTTTTTTTCATACAAAGTCTCATATTCCACTAACTTGTGACAAAAAATAAAATTTTACATGAACTCGCCATGCCCCTCATGAAATACCTTCAGGTGTCTTCTTTCCAAAATGGGGTCACTTGTGGGGTATTTATACTGCCCTGGCATTTTAGGGGACCTAAAGCGTGAGAAGTAATTTGAAATTCAAATGCGTAAAAAATGCCCTGTGAAATCCTAAAGGTGCTCTTTAGAATTTGGGCCCCTTTGCGCACCTAGACTGCAAAAAAGTGTTACACATGTGGTATCGCCGTACTCAGAAGAAGTAGGGCAATGTGTTTTGGGGTGTATTTTTACATATACCCATGCTGGGAGAGAGAAATATCTCTGTAAAAGTCAACTTTTCCCATTTTTTTTTACAAAGTTGTCATTTTACAGAGATATTTCTCTCACCCAGCATGGGTATATGTAAAAAGACACCCCAAAACACATTGCCCTACTTCTCCTGAGTATGGCGATACCACATGTGTGAAACTTTTTTGCAGCCTAGGTGCGCAAAGGGGCCCAAATTCCAATGAGTACCTTTTAGGAGGGCATTTTTAGACATTTGGATTCCAGACTTCTTCTCACGCTTTAGGGCCCCTAAAATGCCAGGGCAGTATAAATACCCCACATGTGACCCCATTTTGGAAAGAAGACACCCCAAGGTATTCCGTGAGGGGCATGGCGAGTTCCTAGAATATTTTTTTTTGGGCACAAGTTAGCGGAAAAGTATTTTTTTTAAAAAAAAATTCTCTTACAAAGTCTCATATTCCACTAACTTGTGACAAAAAATAAAATTTTACATGAACTCGCCATGCCCCTCACGAAATACCTTGGGATGTCTTCTTTCCAAAATGGGGTCACATGTGGGGTATTTATACTGCCCTGGCATTTTAGGGGACCTAAAGCGTGAGAAGTCTGGAATATAAATGTCTAAAAAGTTTTACGCATTTGGATTCCGTGAGGGGTATGGTGAGTTCATGTGAGATTGTATTTTTTGTCACAAGTTAGTGGAATATGAGACTTTGTAAGAAAAAACAAAAAAACTAACAAAAAATCAATTTCCGCTAACTTGTGCCCAAAAAAAAAAAATCTTCTATGAACTCGCCATGCCCCTCAAAAGTGATCTTTATAGCGCCGCAGTGATTTTACGGTGTTTTTGCAGTGATCAGAAAAAAAATGAATTTCTGTCACTGCGGTGGGGCGGACTGAACGCAAGTGTGTGCACAAGATCAGGCCTGATCGGGCAAACACTGCGTTTTTTGCAGAACCTATAGAACATGTCCTATCCAATTGCGGACAAGAAAAGGCATTTTCTATATAGTTCTGGCAATGTGCGCATCCGCAAAATGCGGAAAGCACATTGCCGGTGTCTGTGTTTTGCGGCTCTGCGGTGTCCGTGTTTTGCAGATCCGCAAAACACATACTGACGTCTGAATGGAGCCTTACAGGGGGGTGATCAATGACAGGGGGGTGATCAGGGAGTCTATATGGGGTGATCAGGGGTTAATAAGGGGTTAATAAGTGACGGGGGGGGGGGGGTGTAGTGTAGTGTGGTGATTGGTGCTACTTACAGAGCTGCCTGTGTCCTCTGGTGGTCGATCCAAGCAAAAGGGACCACCAGAGGACCAGGTAGCAGGTATATCAGACGCTGTTAACAAAACAGTGTCTAATATACCTTTCAGGGGTTAAAAAAAAATCGCATCTACAGCCTGCCAGCGAATGATCGCCGCTGGCAGGCTGTAGATGAACTCGTTTACCTTCCAATCCTGTGAACGTGCGCTCCTGTGTGCGCGCATTCACAGGAAATCTCGTCTCACGCGAGATGACGCTGATCGGCATTAGTGTGACCTGGGAGAGCCGCCGCAATCACGCCTTTCGGCGTTAGCGAGACGGCAGGAGGTTAAAATTAGAATTTTGTGAAAATGTTCAATATTCTAGGCTCAAGGTGTCACACTCTAGTCAGATAATTAATCCATATCCCCTGAGCAAAGGGTACCTCAAAATTGTGACTTTGGGGTTTCATAAGCTGTAAGCCATAATCATCCAAATTATAACAAATAAAGACTTGAAATATCTTGCTTTGCATGTAATGAGTCTATCTCATATGTTAGTTTCACCTTTTAAGTTGCATTACTGAAATAAATGAACTGTGCACAATATTCAATTTTTTTGATTTTCACCTGTATATATCAATACCTTTTTATAACATGTGCCAATATAGAATATTATATATATGATTTATTAATTTGTTCATACTAAAACTAAATAAATCCACTATATGTATACAAACGTTATACTTTCGCTTATATGAATAAACATACACACCAGATGTCTCTCATGAAACAGTGCTACCTCCCTCATAGCCCTGTAATGAGGTAATATCACTCCCTTCAGATAAACCTACATCTGTGCTAATAACTTTTAATGAACAATGCTCTCTATATTCAATATGAACCTTATACATACTGAACTTTCATGAACCTCTTTCAGCCATCTTTGAATAAATAAGAATATGGCCTTTTTATAGATACATATATGTATATAATCAAATCCACTATGACTAGGATATATGGATAAATGTCTTGTCTTTAACCACTTAAGGACCACAGGTTTATACCCCCCTAAAGACCAGGCCCTTTTTTACAAATCGGCACTACACTACTTTCACCGTTTATTGCTCGGTCATGCAACTTACCACCCAAATGAATTTTACCTCCTTTTCTTCTCACTAATAGAGCTTTCATTTGGTGGTATTTCATTGCTGCTGACATTTTTACTTTTTTTGTTATTAATCGAAATTTAACGATTTTTTTGCAAAGAAATGACATTTTTCACTTTCAGTTGTAAAATTTTGCAAAAAAAACGACATCCATATAGAAATTTTGCTCTAAATTTATAGTTCTACATGTCTTTGATAAAAAAAAAATGTTTGGGTAAAAAAAAAAAATGGTTTGGGTAAAAGTTATAGCGTTTACAAACTATGGTACAAAAATGTGAATTTCCGCTTTTTGAAGCAGCTCTGACTTTCTGAGCACCTGTCATGTTTCCTGAGGTTCTACAATGGCCAGACAGTACAAACACCCCACAAATGACCCCATTTCGGAAAATAGACATCCTAAGGTATTCGCTGATGGGCATAGTGAGTTCATAGAACTTTTTATTTTTTGTCACAAGTTAGCGGAAAATGATGTTTTTTTTTTTTGTTTTTTTTTTCTTACAAAGTCTCATATTCCACTAACTTGTGACAAAAAATAAAAACTTCTATGAACTCACTATGCCCATCACGAAATACCTTGGGGTCTCTTCTTTCCAAAATGGGGTCACTTGTGGGGTAGTTATACTGCCCTGGCATTCTAGGGGCCCAAATGTGTGGTAAGGAGTTTGAAATCAAATTCTGTAAAAAATGACCTGTGAAATCCGAAAGGTGCTCTTTGGAATATGGGCCCCTTTGCCCACCTAGGCTGCAAAAAGTGTCACACATCTGGTATCTCTGTATTCAGGAGAAGTTGAGGAATGTGTTTTGGGGTGTCATTTTACATATAGCCATGCTGGGTGAGATAAATATCTTGGTCAAATGCCAACTTTGTATAAAAAAATGGGAAAAGTTGTCTTTTGCCAAGATATTTCTCTCACCCAGCATGGGTATATGTAAAATGACACCCCAAAACACATTCCCCACCTTCTCCTGAGTACGGCAATACCAGATGTGTGACACTTTTTTGCAGCCTAGTGTCATGGTTTTACCTTCTTGCTGTTCTCCTTCGTTTGACATGTGCTGGCGGCCATCTTGGTTTCTGGGTTTCTTGTAGCCTTCCACCCTGCGGCTCCTCCTTCCCACTGGGAGGAGCTGGATGCCTAGCTCATATATATAGGAGGTCTGTGGCTTCAGTTCCTTGCTTGGTCCTCTTGTGTTCACATGCTTCTAAGACTGCTGCTGCTTCTGGTTCCTGATCCTGGCTTCGTCTGACTACCCTGCTGGTTCCTGATCCTGGCTTCGTCTGACTACCCTTCTGGTTCCTGACCTCTGGCTTCGCAAAGACTCTGCTCGGTTTCACCATCCGTTTGGACTTTTGCTTTACAGCTTTATTTTCAATAAAGCCTTCTTATTTTCCCTTATCTCTTGTTGTACGTCTGGTTCATGGTTCCGTGACATTAGGACCAAGCCATGAATTCTGACGGTACAGGGCCATCCTCGCTACCCACGCTGGTTGCCAGACTTGATCAGCAGGATCACCTGTTGGGTCGGTTCGCTGTGGCGTTGCAAACCCTGCTTGAACGCACGGCTCATTTCGCTCCCGTTGCCGATGGGTCGGTTGTCGCTCCTGGGCTCGCTCCTACTGCCGCTCCGGTTGTTGCGCCAGAGTCTACCCCGACATCTGTTGTTGCGCCTGCGGTGTTTCGGGGTATGACCGGTTCTGCCCCTCTTCCACAGCGCTTTGGGGGAGAGCCAACTCAGTGCCGAGGTTTCCTTAACCAGGTGGGCATTTATTTCGAGTTGCTGCCACATGCCTTTCCCACTGAGAGATCAAAGGTGGGCTTCTTGATCTCGCTGCTCTCGGACAAGGCCTTGGCCTGGGCCAGCCCTTTATGGGAGAACAACAATCCGGTGGTTGCCGAGTTTTCCGGTTTTGTTGCTTCTCTTCGGAAGGTATTCGATGTGCCGGCTCGTGCTGCCTCTGCTGCGAAGCTCCTTATGTCCATCAGACAGGGTTCACGATCCGTAGCTGAATACGCCATTGAGTTTCGTACCCTGGCAGCAGAGGTGGGCTGGAATAATGGGCTCTGGTCGCTGCTTTCTCTCATGGTCTCTCGGATGCCTTGAAGGATGAGGTTGCAGCTAAGGACCTACCAGTTGAGCTCGAGTCTCTTATTTCTTTCCTGATTTTGATTGACACCAGACTCAGGGAGAGACCTTCCTTTAAGGAGAACCTGCGGAGGTCTTCTAACAGATTGGTGCCTACGTTTGCTGTCCCACCCGTGCCTCCCTCTCCTCCCACGCCTCCTGGGGATGACTTGTCTGGGGGTGAACCCATGCAGCTGGGGTTTGCTCGCCTGTCCGAGGGGGAGAGGGCACTCCGGAGACGCGAGGGCCGATGCATGTACTGTGGTCTCGGTGGACATTTTCGGTTGGCATGTCCGAACCGTCCGGGAAAACGCTCGTACCTGAGATCCTGTCGGGGGCAGATCTTGGGTGGAGTCTCCTCGTCCCCGGTTTCCCGTGTTGACAAACCACTGATCACTGTTGTCCTCTCCTGGGTCGGGGGCTCGGTGACGACCCAGGCGTTGGTGGACTCTGGTGCTGGTGGTTTGTTCATTGATAGTGTGTTCGCTGCCGCCAATTCCATTCCTCTGCAGGCTCGAGGTTCCCCACTGGCTCTTGAGGCGATAGACGGCAGACCCCTTCTGCCGCCACACGTGACTCATGAGACCCTTCCAGTGGGGATAGCCATTGGTGCCGTTCACAGAGAGTCGGTCTGCCTCCAGGTTATTTCGTCTCCACACTACTCGGTGGTCTTGGGGTACCCCTGGCTCCAGAAGCATAATCCGACTTTCGATTGGAGATCGGTCGAGATCCTCTCGTGGTCACCGCAGTGTGGGGCTAGTTGCATCCATGGGTCTGTCAAGTTGCTGTGTACTTCCTCGGACTCTCTGTTGCCTCCTGAATACGAGGAGTACCGGGATGTATTCGATAAGGTGCGCGCGGTTGCCCTACCTCCGCACCGCCCATACGATTGTGCCATAGAGTTACAATCTGGTGCCGTTCCTCCTCGTGGCAAAGTCTATCCACTGTCGGTAGCGGAGAATGAGGCCATGGAGGAGTACGTGAGGGAGGCGCTTTCACGCGGACACATTCGCAAATCTTTGTCCCCGGCAGGGGCTGGATTTTTCTTTGTGAAAAAGAAGGGCGGTGAGTTGAGGCCTTGCATCGATTACAGGGGTCTCAATCGCATCACGATCAAGAACGCTTACCCGATACCGTTGATTTCCGAGCTGTTCGATCGCCTTAAAGGGGCCACGGTCTTTACCAAACTCGACCTGAGGGCGGCATATAACCTGGTAAGGATCAAGGCGGGCGATGAGTGGAAGACCGCGTTTAACACCAGGACCGGTCATTACGAATCCTTGGTTATGCCCTTTGGGTTGTGCAATGCGCCCGCAGTCTTTCAGGAATTCATCAACGATGTTTTCCGTGACCTGTTGCAGCAGTGTGTGGTGGTCTATTTGGATGACATCTTGGTATATTCTGAATCCATGGAGGCCCACATTCTGGATGTCAGACGAGTGTTGCAACGGTTACGAGAGAACAAGCTGTTCGGTAAGCTTGAGAAATGCGAATTTCACCGATCCCAGGTAACCTTCTTAGGTTACATCATTTCCGCTGAGGGGTTCTCCATGGATCCTGAGAAGGTTTCGGCTGTCTTACAGTGGCCCCAGCCCAGTGGTCTTCGTACCCTGCAGCGCTTTTTAGGCTTCGCCAATTATTATCGGAAGTTCATCAGGGACTTTTCCATGCTGGCCAAGCCTCTCACGGATCTGACCAGGAAGGGCAGTAATTCCCAGGTCTGGCCGCTCGAGGCCATCCGAGCTTTTGAGGCCCTAAAGTCCGCCTTTGTGTCGGCTCCGATTCTGTCGCATCCCAACCCTGGGTTGCCCTTTGTCCTTGAGGTGGACGCGTCAGAGACGGAAGTAGGCGCCCTTCTGTCTCAGCGTAGAACACCAGAGGGTCCTCTGCTTCCTTGTGGGTTTTACTCCCGGAAACTGTCTTCCGCGGAGTGCTACTATCAGATTGGTGACAGGGAGTTATTGGCCATCGTGCAGGCCCTTAAAGAATGGAGGCACTTGCTCGAGGGTTCGGTGGTTCCGGTTCTCATCCTGACGGACCATAAGAATCTGACCTACCTTTCTGAGGCCAAGAGATTGACACCACGTCAGGCCAGATGGGCTCTGTTCTTGTCACGTTTTAATTACGTGGTCTCCTACCTACCCGGTTCCAAGAACATCAGGGCGGATGCCTTATCACGGCAGTACTCCGAGCTGTCCAGGGAGGAGTCGATTCCGACTTCGGTCATACCTCCGAATCAGATCCTGGCCGCCATTCGCACCAGCCTGACCTCTCCCCTGGGTGAGCAGATTTTGGCGGCTCAATCTGGTGCTCCCTCTGGGAGACCCAACGGCAGATGTTTTGTGCCTGAGGAGTTGCGCACTCGGTTGTTGCGAACCTACCATAACTCCAAGACCGCGGGGCATCCTGGAAAGAATCAGCTGTCCTGGGCTGTTTCACGTCTGTTCTGGTGGCCTTCCCTACGTTCCGACATCGCCGCATATGTAGCGGCATGCTCCGTTTGTGCCCAGAGTAAGTCCCCTCGGCACCTTCCGTTGGGCCTTCTGCAACCCATAGCCACCGGGGAGCGCCCATGGTCACACCTGGGGATGGATTTCATTGTGGACCTCCCTGCATCCCGAGGCCATACGGTCATTCTCATGATTGTGGATCGGTTTTCCAAAATGTGCCACTGTGTTCCTCTCAAGAAGTTACCCTCTGCACAAGAGTTGGCCACGATTTTTGCCAGGGAGGTCTTCCGGTTGCACGGTTTGCCCAAGGAGATTGTGTCGGATCGGGGGAGTCAGTTTGTGTCCAGGTTCTGGCGCGCCTTTTGCTCCCAGTTGGGGATTAATCTCTCCTTCTCCTCGGCCTACCACCCTCAGTCCAATGGGGCCGCAGAACGATCCAATCAGGCCTTGGAGCAATTCCTTCGTTGCTATGTCTCCGATCACCAAGACAATTGGGTTGACCTCCTGCCTTGGGCTGAGTTTGCCAGGAACACGGCGGTGAACTCTTCCTCTGGGACGTCTCCCTTCATGGCCAATTATGGGTTCCAACCTGCCGTGTTACCGGAGGTATTCTCTCCCCAGGATATTCCGGCTGTGGAGGATCACCTTTCCGTCCTACGTGCTTCTTGGGTACAGATCCAGAAGTCCCTTGAGGTCTCTGCGCAGCGCCAGAGACTCCAGGCTGATCGCAGACGAGCGCCTGCTCCTTCCTACCAGGTCGGAGACCGTGTATGGTTGTCCACCCGCAACCTCAACCTTCGAGTGCCCACTCCCAAGCTGGCGCCTCGCTTTGTTGGTCCCTTCCGAGTGCTTCGCAGGGTAAACCCGGTAGCCTATGCCCTTGCGCTTCCTCCTGGCATGCGGATCTCCAACGTGTTTCATGTCTCCCTGTTGAAGCCACTGGTGTGTAATCGTTTCACTTCCTCGGTTCCTCGGCCTCGTCCGGTCCAAGTGGGCAATCGTGAGGAATATGAGGTGAGCAATATCCTGGACTCACGCCTGGTCCGCGGTCGGTTGCAGTTTTTGGTCCATTGGCGTGGTTATGGTCCAGAGGAGCGTTCCTGGGTTCCCTCCGCAGATGTCCATGCTCCTGCCTTGCTCCGAGCCTTCCACGCACGCTTCCCTCAGAAACCGTTTTGTGCTCCGCGGAGGAGGGGCCCTTGAGGGGGAGGTACTGTCATGGTCTTACCTTCTTGCTGTTCTCCTTCGTTTGACATGTGCTGGCGGCCATCTTGGTTTCTGGGTTTCTTGTAGCCTTCCACCCTGCGGCTCCTCCTTCCCACTGGGAGGAGCTGGATGCCTAGCTCATATATATAGGAGGTCTGTGGCTTCAGTTCCTTGCTTGGTCCTCTTGTGTTCACATGCTTCTAAGACTGCTGCTGCTTCTGGTTCCTGATCCTGGCTTCGTCTGACTACCCTGCTGGTTCCTGATCCTGGCTTCGTCTGACTACCCTGCTGGTTCCTGATCCTGGCTTCGTCTGACTACCCTTCTGGTTCCTGACCTCTGGCTTCGCAAAGACTCTGCTCGGTTTCACCATCCGTTTGGACTTTTGCTTTACAGCTTTATTTTCAATAAAGCCTTCTTATTTTCCCTTATCTCTTGTTGTACGTCTGGTTCATGGTTCCGTGACACCTAGGTGGGCAAAGGGGCCCATATTCCAAAGAGCACCTTTCGGATTTCACAGGTCATTTTTTACAGAATTTGATTTCAAACTCCTTACCACACATTCGGGCCCCTTGTGGGGTCACTTGTGGGGTAGTTATACTGCCCTGGCATTTTCCAGGGGCCCTAATGTGTGGTAAGTAGGTAAATGACCTGTGAAATCCTAAAGGTGCTCTTTGGAATATGGGCCCCTTTGCCCACCTAGGCTGCAAAAAAAGTGTCACACATGTGGTATCGCCGTATTCAGGAGAAGTTGGGGAATGTGTTTTGGGGTGTCATTTTACATATACCCTTGCTGGGTGAGAGAAATATCTTGGCAAAAGACAACTTTTCCCATTTTTTTATACAAAGTTGGCATTTGACCAAGATATTTCTCTCACCCAGCATGGGTATATGTAAAATGACACCCCAAAACACATTCCCCAACTTCTCCTGAGTACGGCGATACCAGATGTGTGACACTTTTTTGCAGCCTAGATGCGCAAAGGTGCCCAAATTCCTTTTAGGAGGGCATTTTTAGACATTTGGATACCAGACTTCTTCTCACGCTTTGGGGCCCCTAGAATGCCAGGGCAGTATAAATACCCCACATGTGACCCCATTTTGGAAAGAAGACACCCCAAGGTATTCAATGAGGGGCATGGCGAGTTCATAGAAATTTTTTTTTTTTGGCACAAGTTAGCGGAAATTGATATTTTTAATTTTTTTCTCACAAAGTCTCCCGTTCCGCTAACTTGGGACAAAAATTTCAATCTTTCATGGACTCAATATGCCCCTCACGGAATACCTGGGGGTGTCTTCTTTCCGAAATGGGGTCACATGTGGGGTATTTATACTGCCCTGGCATTCTAGGGGCCCTAAACCGTGAGAAGAAGTCTGGAATATAAATGTCTAAAAAATTTTACGCATTTGGTTTCCGTGAGGGGTATGGTGAGTTCATGTGAGATTTTATTTTTTGACACAAGTTAGTGGAATATGAGACTTTGTAAGAAAAAAAAAATAATAATTCCGCTAACTTGGGCCAAAAAAATGTCTGAATGGAGCCTTACAGAGGGGTGATCAATGACAGGGGTGGTGATCAGGGAGTCTATATGGGGTGATAACCACAGTCATTGATCACGCCCGTGTAAGGCTTCATTCAGACGTCCGTATGCGTTTTGCGGATCCGATCCATCTATCAGTGCATCCGTAAAAATCATGCGGACATCTGAATGGAGCTTTACAGGGGGGTAATCAATGACAGGGGGGTGATCAGGGAGTCTATATGGGGTGATCACCACAGTCATTGATCATGCCCCTGTAAGGCTTCATTCAGACGTCCGGATGCGTTTTGCGGATCCGATCCATCTATCAGTGGATCCGTAAAAATCATGAGGACGTCTGAATGGAGCTTTACAGGGGGGTAATCAATGACAGGGGGGTGATCAGGGAGTCTATATGGGGTGATCACCACAGTCATTGATCACGCCCCTGTAAGGCTTCATTCAGACGTCCGGATGCGTTTTGCGGATCCGATCCATCTATCAGTGGATCCGTAAAAATCATGCGGACGTCTGAATGGAGCTTTACAGGGGGGTAATCAATGACAGGGGGGTAATCAATGACAGGGGGGTGATCAGGGAGTCTATATGGGGTGATCCCCACAGTCATTGATCACGCCCCTGTAAGGCTTCATTCAGACGTCCGGATGCGTTTTGCGGATCCGATCCATCTATCAGTGCATCCGTAAAAATCATGCGGACATCTGAATGGAGCTTTACAGGGGGGTGATCAGGGAGTCTATATGGGGTGATCCCCACAGTCATTGATCATGCCCCTGTAAGGCTTCATTCAGACGTCCGGATGCGTTTTGCGGATCCGATCCATCTATCAGTGCATCCGTAAAAATCATGCGGACATCTGAATGGAGCTTTACAGGGGGGTGATCAGGGAGTCTATATGGGGTGATCACCACAGTCATTGATCATGCCCCTGTAAGGCTTCATTCAGACGTCCGGATGCGTTTTGCGGATCCGATCCATCTATCAGTGCATCCGTAAAAATCATGCGGACATCTGAATGGAGCTTTACAGGGGGGTGATCAGGGAGTCTATATGGGGTGATCACCACAGTCATTGATCATGCCCCTGTAAGGCTTCATTCAGACATCCGGATGCGTTTTGCGGATCCGATCCATCTATCAGTGCATCCGTAAAAATCATGCGGACATCTGAATGGAGCTTTACAGGGGGGTGATCAGGGAGTCTATATGGGGTGATCACCACAGTCATTGATCATGCCCCTGTAAGGCTTCATTCAGACATCCGGATGCGTTTTGCGGATCCGATCCATCTATCAGTGCATCCGTAAAAATCATGCGGGCGTCTGAATGGAGCTTTACAGGGGTGTGATCAATGACAGGGGGGTAATCAATGACAGGGGGGTGATCAGGGAGTCTATATGGGGTGATCACCACAGTCATTGATCATGCCCCTGTAAGGCTTCATTCAGACGTCCGGATGCGTTTTGCGGATCCGATCCATCTATCAGTGGATCCGTAAAAATCATGCGGACGTCTGAATGGAGCTTTACAGGGGGGTAATCAATGACAGGGGGGTGATCAGAGAGTCTATATGGGGTGATCACCACAGTCATTGATCACGCCCCTGTAAGGCTTCATTCAGACGTCAGGATGCGTTTTGCGGATCCAATCCATCTATCAGTGGATCCGTAAAAATCATGCGGACGTCTGAATGGAGCTTTACAGGGGGGTAATCAATGACAGGGGGGTAATCAATGACAGGGGGGTGATCAGGGAGTCTATATGGGGTGATCAGGGGCTAATAAGGGGTTAATAAGTGACGGGGGGGGGTGTAGTGTAGTGTAGTGGTGCTTGGTGCTACTTTACTGAGCTACCTGTGTCCTCTGGTGGTCGATCTAAACAAAGGGGACCACCAGAGGACCAGGTAGCAGGTATATTAGACGCTGTTATCAAAACAGCGTCTAATATACCTGTTAGGGGTTAAAAAAACACATCTCCAGCCTGCCAGCGAACGATCGCCGCTGGCAGGCTGGAGATCAACTCTCTTACCTTCCGTTCACAGGAAATCTCGGCTCACGCGAGATGACGCCTATTGGCGTTAGTGTGACCTGGGAGCGCCGCAGAAATGACGCCTTTCGGCGTTAGCGTGGCGGCAAGCGGTTAAACATAAATCTGTAAGGAAGCAAGTACTTCCTCGAACTGGTATAATTATAAAGAAAAATATAAGAATACACTTTAGGAACGTGTGACCTTTCCATAAGCTCACACATAATGGTGGACATATCAGAAAATGGCAGATGCCACACTATTTAACATAGCAATTCATGTTTGATTCATTTCGGGCCTATAATTATCCCAACAACTACACAGTAAGGGTCCATTCACACGTCCGTAGGTGTTTTGCGGTCTGCAAATTGCGTATCCGCAAAACACGGACACCGGCAAGGTCAGCACATCGCAGGCACTATAATACAAAATGCCTTACCGTAGTTGCGGACAAGAATAGGACATGGTTACGAATAGTCGGGCGGCACTGCGTGAAGGTATGGGTGCGCGGTTAGCGGACGTCACTCCGGATGCTTAAATGAAGGAAGAGACCGGCACTCCTTGGTACTGCAAATATATCTGGTTTATTCGCCACTCATAGAAGAGGTGATGCGCGTTTCGACACATGCAAGTGCCTTTATCAAAGCAATGTGAGCAGCAGGATCTGTGTGATGGTATTGGTGAGCGGTTAGCGGATGTCACTCCGGATGCTTAAATGAAGGAAGAGACTGGCACTCCTTGGTACTGCAATTATATCGGGTTTATTCGCCACTCAAAGAAGAGGTGACGCGCGTTTGGACACATGCAAGTGCCTTTATCAAAGCAATGTGAGCAGGAGGATCATCCTGCTTACATTGCTTTGATAAAGGCACTTGCATGTGTCGAAACGCGCGTCACCTCTTCTATGAGTGGCGAATAAACCCGATATAGTTGCAGTACCAAGGAGTGCCGGTCTCTTCCTTCATTTAAGAATAGGACATGTTCTATTTTTTCAGGAAAGGAATTGCGGATCCGGAAGTGTGGATCCGGAAATGCGGACAGCACAGTGTTCTGGCCCCATTGAAAGCCTGAATGGACCCTAAGACCATGTGCAGGTAAACATTGAAGAGGGTGCATTGCTTGCACAATTGCTGAAGCTCCTTCAAATAGCTGACCCACATAGGTGCTGACTGAGATTTGGACCCCCGCCGATTTGATATCAATAACAACATTTTTTAACGTAGTATAAATATAGGCAAAATCAGTGGAGTAACTAGAACTGACTGGTCCCCACAGCAAATTTTTTAACACCTCTGCTCTTCATGCAGCACTACGTCTAGGCACGCACTACACTGAGACCTGACGTCGCACAGAGTCTGGTCCTGAAGCCTGGAGAAGAACAGGGAGTTTTCAGTAATACTAGTGCTAGGACTAGGAGCCTTATACTTACTGCTTCCTAGGCCCTGAAAATAAATCCAATTGTCCTCTTCCAAGGCCCGTTTCTGATTTTGGGCCCCATAGCAGCCAATATCATGGTAGCTACACCCCTACAGCAAAATACATTTTATATTGGATTCTCACATGTAAGGGCGAGACTTTTGCTTGTGCAGCGCACGGGGGTCAAGAGTGCACAGGGCTCCCTTTAGTGATATGATGGTACCCAGTGAATGCCAGAGTGGTGTAAGGTAGCCTAAGTGTCCCTAATGGTGTTGCACTTGTCACGGTGCTCCTACCTGGATACACTGGAATCCCAGGCGTGGTTGTGTGAAGCAAATCAAGGGGTAGTTGATGAAGGGGATGATGAAATAAATGGAGTCCAGACCTTGTGCTGAAGTTGATAACAGCTTTACTTGAATAAACGTTCATCAGGAGACAATCTTCCAACTTTATCTTGGTTACCAGCAGGCTTTGGCATAAATTCTGGCAGGCAAACACACTCGGCTCTGCTATGTCTGTTACTCTTTGGCTCTGCTGTGCTAACAGGATTAAATAGAAACTTTTCCTTTTTGCTGAACTTTACTTTCTGTAGTCTGGTCTGTCTTTATCCAGGGAACTTTCTTCCTGGCTTTTAAAGGCTCTTTGCTTTGGCCTCCTGACCCAGCAGAGCTGAAAGTGCTCTGCTGGCTGGAGCACAGCCTTCCCCTAGTAGGGGGTACTCTCCAACTGAACTGGTATATTATAAAGAAAAATGTAAGAATACACTTTAGGAACGTGTGGCCTTTCCATAAGCTCACACAAAATGGTGGACATATCAGAAAATGGCAGATGCCACACTATTTAACATAGCAATTCATGTTTGATTCATTTTGGGCCTATAATTATCCCGACAACTACACTAGCTAAACTCCTCTCTTTCTAGAGAGGGCTAGAATGGAAAGAATGGCTCCATTCTAGACAAAATAGCTCTGCCAAGCTTGCCACCTGCTGGTGAAACAGGCACATCACATTTACACACAACAGTTGCAAAATAGGGAATGCACAGTGTTTTAACCTGGAATAAATACACATGATGACATTGAACCAACCATAGGAGATAGTGCAGAGGCATAAAAGGTGATGCATTCCCCGGCACTTAAGAACCAAGCCGCCCTCGGCTTGTGCTTAGGGTAAATAGATAAATATGCTCTCAGGGTACCTGGAAAAAAATACAAAGTGCTGCATGAAAATACACTGGCATACTAACATATAAGATGGCTACCTACAGGCTCCTGACTGAGTAGGGTGTCTTTCAATGGTTCTTCCTCTCACAGTGAACCAACCAAATACTTCACTTCATTAAGTACCACTTTAGTGCACAAAGCGCTTATTACTCCACGACTTGGCCATAGTCATATATGGACCGTGGGGGGGGGTGTCATGTACTGTAATCCCTCAACATGCTATGATACGCTCGCAAATAGAAGGGTGGCTTCATCCTGTATTCCCTTCCTAGCACCAAGGCCTTATAATGCTTTGCACCTTGTCACCTTGATGACTGACCAGGTAGCTACACATCATTTTCTTTAAGGTGGTACACAAGGCCTTAGGACACATATAACCTTGGCTAAACACAAGGCCTCAAAACATATAACAATTAGGAGGATAAGGCAAGACACTCTAATCTCTCCGGACACATAATAGCAGTGGGTTACCCTTGATGGTGTTAGACTGGCTTGTGACCTTTACCACTTGGTTCCCCCTGTGTAGCGATAGGCTATATAACACAAGGTGGGAATAAGAACCATTAGTATTTTAATGTCCTCAGAGGCAGTCCATAGTGAGCAACGGTGATGTTAGACGTGCTTGTGACGTATATTAACGTCCTCAGAGGCAGTCCATAAAAGCTAAGCAATAAAACGCTGACTATCTGGTTAACTGCATAATTACACCAAAGTCCTTACAAAAGGACTTTGGCACAATAAGGCGATAAAATTACATTAGAGTCCATACCTTCTGTGCTTGAAGGTAAAGTGCACCGGACTGGAACAAAAGTGCAACAAAGTCTTTTGTAATCCATGAGAATTTAATAATTCTAATCCAAATGAGGTAATAGTTGTAATCCACATGAGATAGTAAAGTAATTTGTAATCCACATGGGTAGTAACGGAATAGCAGCACGGGTTATGAGTAGAAATGAGCGAATCGAATCAGACGAAGTGGAATTCGATCCAAATTTCAGGAAAAATTCGATTAGCAACGAATGTGAATTTCCTCGTGCTTCATTGTAACGAATTTCAATTTTTCCTAAAATGCCAGCTACAATGGCGGCTACACATGTGAGGACATGGGGCAAGGAACTCTGGGAAGGCGGGCTGACCCATAACGCCATGCATGCAGCCAATCAGCAGCCAACCCTGTGATGTCACAGCCCTATAAATACGGCGGCCATCTTAGAGTCAGACATTTACCAGTGTTCAGAGTGCAGGGACAGACGTGAGAAGGCGCTAGGGACAGCAATGGGAAAAACTTCATTGTGAAAAAAAACCCTGAAAAAACAATTTATAAGTGTAGGGAAAGAATAGGGAGGAATAATTTCACAGCATCTTAGTGCAGGGAGAGACATCAGAAGGCGCTAGTGACAGTGACAGAAAAGTGATTTACAAGTGCAGGGAAATGATAGGGAGAAATCATTTCACAGCATCTTGGTGCAGGGTGACACATCAGAAGGTGTGGCAGGCGCAGCACTATGAAGTGCCTTTTGCGCTGTGGCATTAGAAGAATTTTGATATCTCTGACTTTTTAGTCTAACCAGACTGTCTGATACTCTGTAATTCCTCTAGCACTGTTCTATGGAAACATTAGGTTTAAAGAGCACACCAAATGCTTGAAATAACCTCTTTATTAACTTCAACTTTTCTTCATATATAAACACTGCTGCCTCCATGTGCATAACACGTGTTGAAAAGGTATCAAAAAATGACGGTATGCATAAGATGGTGGTTCAACTGTTCAATCTTGTCATTCAACATAAAATGGTGGATATATTTCACTCTTGAGTATCTGTACACTCACTTTAAGTGTCACGGCTGAGGATGGGGAAAACCCTCAGCCGTGCGATGCCAGAAGATGTAGTCGCTGCTCGGTCAGGACGATAGAACTAGGGAGCAGGTCACCTCCTATCACGTCCCTAATTCTGACCCTGACTCCTAGCTGTATGAGCCGACCCTGATGGTAGGAGGGCTCATATTCTGGAACCTTGGGGTCCCTACTAGCCCTCAGGGTGGCCCTGAACTAGGAGCAGGGTAATACGACCTGTTCCTCCTAGGCACAGACGAACAGGAGTCTTACTGGCCAAGCTGCAGGGAGAAGGGGAACATAAACAGACATATGGATATGACAGGTGAACCAAGCAGTTCCACACTAACCTGCCACAGCCTTGCTGACTGGAACCCGTGCTCAAATACGCTGTCCACACAAACACAAGGGAGACAGCACACACATCAAAACACACAGGTAACCAGGACATCCATAGCTGCAATAAATATCAAGAGCATAAAAACATCAACTTAACATCAGACATTCTTTTTATGATCGCAAGGGTGGCCCTTACTAGAAAGATGGTATATGAACCAGGAGGATGACTCCAGCAAACCGCATGGCTGAAGTACCCCTCAGCAACTGCCTTCTAACAGGAAGCTAAATAGCCCAAGCGGCCACACCCACACACACACTAGGAAAGGGATTAACCCTTCCATCACCAAACAAGGTAAGTGTCACTTAAAGGGGAAGTGTAGACACCACAAACTCCCTCATACCAAACATAGAAAGTGCACACTAAAACCACACGTTGCCAGAGGCAACCGCATGCTGTGACGGCGAGCGCCTAGCAACCGCTCAGTCCGCTCCACTGCCAACAACCTTATGTTGCCAACGGCAACCACACGTGAGGCAATATACGGAGCTCACACTTGTGGTTGAGAACATAAAACAAACTGCTGACAACTGCATGCGAACCAAGGAGTCACGACCACAAACATGGTCGTGATATTAAGTTATTTAAGCACTTTATGATCTCTCTGAGTGATATATCTGAGGTTAACCAATAGTTTACTTGCTGAATTTGGTCGCAATTTGCAGTATGCAGTTAGCAGTAACTATTTGCAGATTGGTTGAGTATGATCTGGTATGGTTTTATGCAATTTGGTATTTGCAATTGTATGCTTGCAATTTGGTGGAACTGTAAGTAAACACACATATAACTTGTTCAGTATACAGTTCTAATCACTATACTAACAGTAGGAACATCATATAACTGTTTTAAATACCTATTATGGCCTCTCTGCTTCCATAAAACACAGCTTTCAGTGTAGTGAATGTCTGTTCAGCTCCTCTCCTCTGGTGTAGAATGATTCTAGCAGCTCCTGCTAGGGAACATTCCCCACACAGGCTGTGTGTGAGGCTGGCTATGATTGGTAAAAACTCTTGCTGTGTGAGAGGCTGGCTGTGATTGGTCTAGACTCCTGCCCAGCAACAACAGATTAACTCTATGCGTTCTGTTGTTTCTGCTGTGTCATTGAGCTTACCTTACATTATATAATGTATCTTAAAGGCATACTATCTTTTCTGCTTCTGTGAACACAATATATAACAGTTATATGACACCCAAAGCATGATCTCACTGTAAATAATTCTGCTTTTGTCTCTAACACATAAACATAGGAAGTGTATTAAGGTTATTGGCAGGTCCAGCTGCATAAACATACAAGCTATATTAGCAACCTAGGACAGGTCCTAGCTGACTAGCTACAGAAAGCGCTAGGCACAGTGCTAGAAAAGAGCAGGGAAAGATTATTTGGGGATAGCCATTATACAGCTCTGTCATTCCAGCAATTTGTTCTTGGGGTGTAAGTGCTATGTTAAAAAGCCTTTAGTGGCTTAAATCTTTTCGAACCAAAAAATGATATACGCAGTTCTCGTCTGCAGTTATATGTGTTGAAAGTGCACAGAAAGTGCACAGAAAGAAAAAAAATATCCGCACTTCACTGGTGCAGTTATTTGAGGCAAAAGGGTTTAGTAGCCTATTTCTGTATAGAAAGAAAAATATATAAGCACTTCACTGGTGCATTTATTTCTGCTGAAAGCGTTTATTGGCCTATTTCAGTACAAAAAGAAAAATATTTTCAGTTCACTTCAGCGGTTATATGTGTTGAAAGCATGGCTGGGAGTCAGCAGGGTGGCAGCCAAACATGCCCAGGGAAGACTACCTGCTTCGCAGCAGCCTACCTACCCGGGAAGTAGTAGTGCAGGGGTTCACGGAAGTAGCGATGGTAGCAGTCAGTCAGTGCGGCGGTTGTACACTGCCTGTCCAAAAAAAAAGTCGCCACCTGGATTTAACAAAGCAAATAGGTATGAGCCTCCTATATTATCTTTCAGCTGGCAATAAGTTATTTAAAAGGAATCTGTCACCTGGTTTGACCATATTAAACTCTCACCATTGCCATGTTTAATAAAATACCTTATCTCCTGCAGTGGTTTTCTTTCTTATATTCATGCTTTCATTTTGCTAAAAAAAGCGATCTTTGTATTATGCAAATGAACCCTGAAGGTTCCCAGAGGGGGGTTATTCTTCACACTCTGAGCCCAGTAACGAACCCCTGCAGTGCCTAGACCGCCTTTATTTAGAGCCCAAGCACGCCTCCTCATTATGGAGTATCATCTCACAGCCTAGTTTAACGGTGCCGCCCCCTCTGCTATGTCAGCTAATTCATTCAAGCCACACACCTGGAATCTTCAATTCGTCAAGCTGAAATCTCACGCAGGCGCAGTACCGCCTACTGCCTGCGCCTGTGCAATCTAATCGCTTCTGAGGGCAACAGTCTCAAAAGTGTCACTGGGCATGCGCCGAGCCCAGTGATGTCTTCTTATCGCTGTTGCCCTCAGGAGCGGTTGGATCGCACAGGCGCAGGCAGTAGGCGGTACTATATATAAGAAAGAAAACCACTGCAGGAGATAAGGTATTTTATTAAACATGGCAATGGTGACCGCTTAATATGGTCAAACCAGATGACAGATTCCCTTTAACATCTACTGGTGCAATGAGTTGCTTCTCATTTCTTACAACCATGTCGAAAGACACATCTCAGGGTCGTGGAAAAGATGTTAGTCTGTTTGAGAAGGGTCAAATCATTGGCTTGTATCAAGCAGAGAAAACATCTAAGGAGATTGCAGAAACTACTAAACTTGGGTTAAGAACTGTCCAACGCATTATTAAAAACTGGAAGGATAGTGGGGACCCATCGTATTCGAGGAAGAAATGTGGCGGAAAAATAATCGTGAATGATCGTGATCGGCGATCACTTAAACGTTTGGTGAAATCAAAGAGCATAGACATGCACCATTAATGCCTAGTGCCTACTGTACAAACCTGTGGGGGCAGTGCTATGTTCTGGGGTTGCTGCAGTTGCTCAGGTCTAGGTTCAGCAACAGTATGTGCTCCAAGAATGAGGTCAGCTGACTACCTGAACATACTGAATGACCAGGTTATTCCATCAATGGATTTTTTCTTCCCTGACGGCACGGGCAAATTCCAAGATGACAATGCCAGTATTCATCAGGCTCAAATTGCGAAAGAGTGGTTCACGGATCATGTCCAGACCTTAACCCCATTTAGAATCTTTGGGATGTGCTGGAGAAGGCTTTGCGCAGCAGTCAGACTCTACCATCATCAATGCAAGATGGAAATAAATCTTGTGACATTGCAGAAGCTTATCGAAACAATGCCACAGCGAATGCGTGCCGTAATCAAAGCTAAAGGCTTTTTTTGGTGGCAACATTTTTTTTAGACAAGCAGTGTATGTGTTATTTTGTATTTTAGTACAAAAATAAAATACACTGCTCAAAAAAATAAAGGGAACACAAAAATAACACATCTCAGATCTGAGTTAATTAAATATTCTTCTGAAATACTTTGTTCTTTACATAGTTGAATGTGCTGACAACAAAATCACACAAAAATAAAAAAATGGAAATCAAATTTTTCAACCCATGGAGGTCTGGATTTGGAGTCACACTCAAAATTAAAGTGGAAAAACACACTACAGGCTGATCCAACTTTGATGTAATGTCCTTAAAACAAGTCAAAATGAGGCTCAGTAGTGTGTGTGGCCTCCACGTGCCTGTATGACCTCCCTACAACGCCTGTGCATGTTCCTGATGAGGTGGCGGACGGTCTCCTGAGGGATCTCCTCCCAGACCTGGACTAAAACATCTGCCAACTCCTGGACAGTCTGTGGTGCAACGTGACGTTGGTGGATAGAGCGAGAAATGATGTCCCAGATGTGCTCAATTGGATTGAGGTCTGGGGAAGGGGCGGGCCAGTCCATAGCATCAATGCCTTCGTCTTGCAGGAACTGCTGACACACTCCAGCCACATGAGGTCTAGCATTGTCTTGCATTAGGAGGAACCCAGGGCCAACCGCACCAGCATATGGTCTCACAAGGGGTCTGAGGATCTCATCTCCGTACCTAATGGCAGTCAGGCTACCTCTGGCGAGCACATGGAGGGCTGTGCGGCCCTCCAAAGAAATGCCACCCCACACCATTACTGAACCATTGCCAAACCGGTCATGCTGGAGGATGTTGCAGGCAGCAGAACGTTCTCCACGGCGTCTCCAGACTCTGTCACGTCTGTCACATGTGCTCAGTGTGAACCTGCTTTCATCTGTGAAGAGCACAGGGCGCCAGTGGCAAATTTACCAATCTTGGTGTTTTCTGGCAAATGCCATACGTCCTGCACGGTGTTGGGCTGTAAGCACAACCCCCACCTGTGGACATCGGGCCCTCATATCACCCTCATGGAGTCTGTTTCTGACCGTTTGAGCAGACACATGCACATTTGTGGCCTGCTGGAGGTCATTTTGCAGGGCTCTGGCAGTGCTCCTCCTGTTCCTCCTTGCACAAAGGCGGAGGTAGCGGTCCTGCTGCTTGGTTGTTGCCCTCCTACGGCCTTCTCCACATCTCCTGATGTACTGGCCTGTCTCCTGGTAGCGCCTCCATGCTCTGGACACTACGCTGACAGACACAGCAAACCTTCTTGCCACAGCTCGCATTGATGTGCCATCCTGGATAACCTGCACTACCTGAGCCACTTGTGTGGGTTGTAGACTCCGTCTCATGCTACCACTAGAGTGAAAGCACCGCCAGCATTCAAAAGTGACCAAAACATCAGCCAGGAAGCATAGGAACTGAGAAGTGGTCTGTGTCACCACCTGCAGAACCACTCCTTTATTGGGGGTGTCTTGCTAATTGCCTATAATTTCCACCTGTTGTCTATTCTATTTGCACAACAGCATGTGAAATTGATTGTCACTCAGTGTTGCTTCCTAAGTGGACAGTTTGATTTCACAGAAGTGTGATTGACTTGGAGTTACATTGTGTTGTTTAAGTGTTCCCTTTATTTTTTTGAGCAGTGTATATTCTCAGTTCACTTCGGCGGTTATTTGTCTTGAAAGCGTTTAGTGGCCTATTTTAGTACAAAAATAAAAATATATTCTCAGTTCACTTCCGCAGTTATATGTGTTAAAAGGGTTTAGTGGCCTATTCCCTACAAATGAATAGACGAAGCGACCACCTTAGGCTGTTGCCACCTTCACAATCTCTCGTCGTCGTGGCACTCTGTGGCCCCTTCATGCTGCTGCCACCTCCGCACTATGTCAGCTTGCCACTCTGTGGCCTCCTGATGCTGCCACCACCTCCACACTATGTCACCTTGCCTCTCTGGTCTCCTGATGCTGCCGCCACCTCCACATTCAGTCATTGTGCCACTCGGTGGCCTCCTACTGATGCTGCCACCACCTCCAGACTCTGTCATTGTGCCACTCTGTGGCCTCCTGATGCTGCTACCACCTCCACACTGTCATTGTGCCACTCTGTGGTCTCCTCATGCTGCTGCCACCTCCAGACTGTCATTGTGCCACTATGTGGACTCCTGATGATGCCGCACCCTCCAGACCCTGTCATTGGGCCACTCTGTGGTCTTCTCATGCTGTTCCCAACCTCCCCACTTCATGACTGGGCCACTATTTTGCCTTTCGGCCTGACTGAGATCATTTGTTTGACCATTCTTCTGTTCTGTCAGAAGGAAGGAAAATGAGACGCACAGCGGGTCCTGTCTGTGTAGCAGCTGTAAGACCTGTATGGTCCCATCAGAATTGGCTTATGATTTGGTAGAAAATTAAACTAGAGTGGTGTATTAAATATACGCCTATATATACAATCAAGCAAATAATGTGTGGATAGGCACTAAAACAAAATAATAATGTCTTTATTATATGTCTGATTAAAAAAGGGGGTATCACCCGTCAGTGTGACAGTCAGCACTGACTAATATTGAGTATGTGAGGAAGCAATGATGTCTCCAATCAGCGCCACCATCTGGAGCACCAGAACAGTCTCACAGACTAACCAACACGTAAGGGGGCTCAATACACCACAGGGTACAAGGTATGTAACCCAGGGTGATGACTATGATCAAGGGGATGTCTGGTATGGGGAATTCACCAAACACCACTCCAAACAGCGAGAGCCGGCGCGCAGACTCTCACTGCACTAATAATCACAGGTGCAGGACTATGGCAGAGCATGGGCCGTCACTCCAACATGGATTAGTGGAGCAAGCATTGCCCTGACATACCCCAGAGTGGTAACAGCTCAACGCGTTTCCATGCATTGAGAATGCATTTCATCAGGAGCTATATGCACCAAACTTAGAGCAGAGCCCAACGCCTCAGTTATGATTTTTAGACCGAGGTAGTGGACGGCCAGACAGCAGTAGAAATACCTGCCTAACGCCGCATTCCTCTAGTGTGAGGTACGGAGCTGTAACTAACAGGCTACTGTCCTGCCTGAGCTAGCAGCCTCTAGGTTGAGGCGCTGCGTGCTAGTCTGCATGTGAATCGGCACTGTGATGGCCGCAAAGCGGCCCACAGAACGCCGAGCTATACGGGGTGAAGCCCCGCCCTGCTAGACACGCCTCCGTCACACAGCCAATCCGGCCAGGAGGCTCGGCACAAGGTAAACCAATGGCTGACAGAGGGAGGAACTCAGTGGGTCTCAGGGAAAGCGCAAAAGCGCCGCATTAATGTATAAGGAAATTAACAAGGTGCTTTAAATACTGTCACCGCAGCAAGGACACCTTTTCATTAGTATATAGTGGATCAAGATCACACAAAGGAGATGTATATGAACGAGCAGCCGCATATGCTCACATACACAGGAGGACCCATATGAATCTATTATTACAATACTTTGCATGAAATTGAAACACCAGTCTCGTCATTATATAAAGGGGACAAATGAGATTGCATCATTGAGGCCGGATGGTTTAATGGTGTTTAAAGAAAAGATCCATCTTGCCTCTTTTTGTAGCAACATGCGATCACAGTCGCCACCCCTAGATGATGACTTCACAGAGTCGATCACTTAAAACTTGACCGATGATGTATTCCCTCTGTGATAATCAAGAACATGGATACAGCAATTGGAGTATCTTTGAGATTCGTGATGTCAAGAATGTGCTCCCCGATCCGTCTTCTTAGCTCTCTAATGGTTTTGCCCACGTATTTGATGTTGCATACACATGTCATTAAATACACAGCACCAACCGACTTGCAATTATAGAAAGACTTGGTGAAAAACGTTTTGTCCGCAGTACTGTTGGTAAAGCTTTTAGATTTATTAATGAAACCACAAAATTTACAGGATCCACAGGGAAATGTACCTGTAAGTGGGTTTCGTAGCCATGATTGCGGACGGGGGCTAGTGTATAAGCTATGCGTCAACATGTCTTGCAAGTTGTTGCTGCGCCGATATGTGACTGAGGGTTTGGCTGGAATCAAACACCCAATATCTGGGTCAGATTTAAGTATGTCCCAATGTTCAGCAAGAACATGACGTACCCTCTCATGGGCACTATCAAATGTCCCGATAATCCTCACGATGTTGTCACCAGTGTCTCTCTTTTTCGGAGACGACAACAGATCCCTGTTGGTGCTCATTGAGTGCTGATAAGCCTGTTTTAGACACCGCTGAGGATAACCACGACATTGAAACCTCTGCTGAAGATCTTTAGCAGCCACCCTGAAGTCACCAAGATGAGAACAGTTCCTCCTCACCCTCAAATATTGGCCCTTGGGAATACCTCTCTTAAGGGCCAAAGGGTGCCCACTCTCCCATTTCAAAAGATTATTCGTAGCTGTGGGCTTTCGAAAAACGTTGGTACTAATATGCCCATCAGCAGACAATGAAATGGAGAGGTCCAGGAAGGAAATAGTGTTCATATCAATCTCTGAGGTGAAGAACAATCCCAGAGTATTCCTGTTAAGGACCGCAACAAATTCTAGGAACAGCTCGCTGTCACCCCCCCACAGGATCAGCACATCATCGATGTATCTGATCCATAGGGGGACAACATCCGTGAACCGCTCCATGTCCTCACAGAACACCACCTCTCTTTCCCACCAGCCCAGGTAAAGGTTCGCAAAAGTCGGGGCACAGGGACTGCCCATTGCGACCCCCCTGAGCTGGTGGAAAATGCAGCCATCAAACAAAAACACGTTGTGTCTGAGTATGAAACTCAACAATTCCATGACAAAGGTATTATGATCCCTGCATTGTTCACCTCTCTGCTGGAGGAATGTTAGGATCGCTCCACAGCCCAACTCATGAGGAATTGAGCTGTAGAGCGCCTCCACGTCCAAGCTGGCTAGAAAGGTGCCCTTGTCACATTGGACACCATCCAAACGTCCCAATACATCCATAGTATCCCTAACATGTGAGGGCAAACTATTGACGAATGGACGCAGGATGGTGTCTACATAAGTACTGATATTGGCTGTCAGACAATTATTCCCAGACACTATTGGCCTCCCCTTTAAAGGCTCATACCCCTTATGAACTTTGGGGAGACAATAGAAGGCCGCAGTAACTGGGTGTGCAGGTAACAGAAAGGCCAATTCAGTCTTGTCGATGAGTTTCTTCTCTAGGGCTTGGTTCAGAATACAGGACAATTCCATCCTGTAGGCTGGAGTGGGATCAGACGGGAGTAGTTCATATGTAAGCTTATCCCTGAGCACGCTCATACACATATTCCGGTATTGTTCGTGCCCAAGAATAACAATATTCCCGCCCTTATCTGATGATTTAATCACCAACTCCTTATCCTGCTGCAACAACCAGAGAGCCCCTCTTTCTTGTTCATTCAAATTGTCACTGCTAAGTCCATACGCATCAATTTGACTCAGCTTGTTAGACACTATGGACACAAACGTGTCAATAGGGGTGCAGTCACCAATGGGTGGCATTTTGGTTGAGGGTAATCTGAGCTTAGTAAAAGGACCATCACCTGGATTTCTTTGTCCCTCAGCAAAAAGATCTGATAAAATTTTAACATCTGGCAGATCTGACAAATCAATTCCCAGTTCCTCGCATTTCCTGCGGTCATGGGTGACAAAAAATTTGCGCCATTTGAGTTTGCGCGCAAATAGATTTAAGTCTTTCACCCACCCAAAGCAATCAAATCTACGCATCGGAACAAAGGAGAGGCCCTTTTGTAGCACTTGAGTCTCCATGGTGGTGAGAATGCGAGAGGACAAGTTGATGACTTGTAACTCATCCCTCGCTGATCTAGGTGAGAATTGGAATGCTGTTTGGGAACAACGGGGGGATGTCATTGTTTGTTCCTCAGTAGGTATTGGGACATCGGCGGGGTATCGTCTAAAAAAAACCCCCTACCGTATTGACCTCTACCCCCTCGTCCCCTTCTACTACCTTGACCCCTATTCCTACCACCATATGGTCTTCTTACAGATTGAGGCCCTGTTCGTTTCCCACCAGTAGCTTCTGAGTCTGGTTCACCCTCTGAGGAAGAGACTTCTGTATCTAACTCAAGGGCATCTGAGTGTTTGATACTATAATCAAAATTTTTTCCCTCTTTGAAGTCTCTAATATCCCTATTAAAGAGGGAGTGTTTCTTTTCTTTCAACTGGGCAGTATATTTCTCTACGGAGATTTGAAGGAGCGACTCTTTCTTATTAAAGTCAGTATGACTACTGAATTTTTTGGTAGCCTCAATCGCTTCCTTCAATTCACTTTCCAGAGATGCCACAACACTCTTTTCCTCCTCCAATAAGAGTTTCATTAGTCTCAGAGATGAATCTACGGATTCCCTCTCCCACTTTTTGAGGAAATCCGTAGATCTCAGTCGGACTGCTGGTGTAATGGGATTCCTCAAACCACGTGGGACAATTTTGTTCCCAATGTATGTTTCTAAAGACTGCACCTCCCACCAAGATCTAACAAAATTTTTATAGATCCTGGTCACTTGTTTGAAAGCAGATGAGATGGTGCAGCATACTCAAGTTGTGCGTAGTAGGTGTTTCTGAGTGTAGTAGTGCAATATACACTAACCTGGTACAGCTGACTCTCTGCAAGGGCAGGTATAGGTAGGGATAGTTCGTGACGCCAGTGCCAAGTAAACGGTGGCACGCCGTTTGCGGATGCAGGAATAATTTGAGGAAACGTGGTGTTAAAACAGAACTTGAACTTTAGTAGTTTGCAGGCAGAGACAATATTGGAAACGCAGTTCCTCAGCATACAGTCGATTTTGCAATTCGGTCGATGCAGGCAATTCAGTACAGCAGGGTGATTACAGAGTGTTGAACACAGGACTTGCAGCAAAGGAGCTTGCACTCTAACTCTGTCTGATCCTGGAATGTAGCAATTCTTCACCAAGGCCCATTAACCTAAGTCTGGCTTTATATCCTTGATTATGGCTTAAATAAGTACCTCCTCTGTTTCTCTCAGTACCTCTGGCTCCTCTGATCTTTGCCTCAGTCTCTCCTAGCTTCTGAATGGTTCCTCAGGCCCTTAGGCTAAGATGTTCCTGCTTCTGCATATGGGTATTCAGGAGGGAATCTTCTCCTGAACAGCAGGCTTCAGGCCTGGACTTGTCTCAGACATAGTCTAATCTCCAACTGTAGCTTACTGAAACTAGACTCCGTCTCCCCTGCACTTCCTGGTCTGGCCTTATATAAACTAGGGCTCCCTAGCTCCCTCTATGGACTAGAAGTAGGAATGACACCCCTAGCAGGCCTGCAAGTGCAAGTTTCAGTGACAGGGAAATACACACATTACATTACATTTTATAAAACTGGCATACAACAACTCCCCAATATTAAGGAGGGACGACAGCACACCAAGTGACCTTTGGTAGTAACGGGTATTACAACTCCCGTATACTACAATGGTAATAGTCTGGGAGGAAAAGGATATGTCTCGTTCAGAAAACACCTCACTAGGATCTCCCATCCACTGAGCGGTGTCAATGCTGCTAGACAGAAAGCCTGCCATTCCCTGTATTGCAAATCAACTAAGTAGAAAATTAAACTAGAGTGGTGTATTAAATATACGCCTATATATACAATCAAGCAAATAATGTGTGGATAGGCGCTAAAACAAAATAATAATGTCTTTATTATATGTCTGATTAAAAAAGGGGGTATCACCCGTCAGTGTGACAGTCAGCACTGACTAATATTGAGTATGTGAGGAAGCAATGATGTCTCCAATCAGCGCCACCATCTGGAGCACCAGAACAGTCTCACAGACTAACCAACACGTAAGGGGGCTCAATACAGCACAGGGTACAAGGTATGTAACCCAGGGTGAGGACTATGATCAAGGGGATGTCTGGTATGGGGAATTCACCAAACACCACTCCAAACAGCGAGAGCCGGCGCGCAGACTCTCACTGCACTAATAATCACAGGTGCAGGACTATGGCAGAGCATGGGCCGTCACTCCAACATGGATTAGTGGAGCAAGGATTGCCCTGACATACCCCAGAGTGGTAACAGCTCAACGCGTTTCCATGCATTGAGAATGCATTTCATCAGGAGCTATATGCACCAAACTCAGAGCAGAGCCCAACGCCTCAGTTATGATTTTGAGACCGAGGTAGTGGACGGCCAGACAGCAGTAGAAATACCTGCCTAACGCCGCATTCCTCTAGTGTGAGGTACGGAGCTGTAACTAACAGGCTACTGTCCTGCCTGAGCTAGCAGCCTCTAGGTTGAGGCGCTGCGTGCTAGTATGCATGTGAAGCGGCCCACAGAACGCCGAGCTATACGGGGTGAAGCCCCGCCCTGCTGTCATCTCTGTTTTAGATCCAGTCCTGTTTTTTTTTTTTTTTTGCATTAGCAATACTGATTGATTATTGAGCAAATGCTGACCGAGTGAAGGCGTATGCTCCACAGACAGGATCCGTTTGTGGGTTATTGTTCTGATAGATCAGAGGAAGGGCAAATAAATCAGTAACATCAACACAAACTTACTGCTGACACCCTCTCCATACCCATGCCTTCAATGTATACACTGCTCTAGTGTCATTAAAGGGGAACACTTCACCCACCCATACACAGGGGAAAAATTTAAAATAAATGGCTTCTTTACTTGTAATAGTAATTTCGTTGTCTATCTCCTGAAGTGTCCCTGTGGTCTTGTGTATGTCGGTGAGACCTCCATGAGGATGAAAGACCGTTTCTGTAAACACAAATCTACTATTAGAAAGAAAAATTTACTACTCCCCATCCCACATCATTTTGAGGAACACCGACATGCCATTTCCCAGCTACGCTTCCAGATTATAGAGCACGTATCACTGCCCAGGAGAGGAGGAGACAGGTGTAAAATGCTCAAAAAAAGAGAAGCCTTCTGGATCCATCGCCTCCAAACCCTAGAACCAAAGGGATTAAATCGTGATTATGACTTAAACAGTTTTTTATAAACTTTATTGTGCAGTGACTCTCTCAACATGTTCCCTCTTTCTTTCTTCCACAGAGAACTTGACTCCAATCTATATCATTTAGTGCTTGATCAGGGCGTAAGTTTACCACGCATAATAGCAGCACCGCTGCATTCAGTATTTTGCATTATATCACAAGGTTTAGCAAAATGTGGCAGTGTAAAGCATGGTGTACTGTGCATTAATTATGTTCTTTTTCCTCTTTTTTCTTTTGAATTAGTTTGCTATAGTAACTAGCATCCAGCATGTTATATTATATCTTTGGAAATATATCATTCAGTGCTTGATCAGAGCGTAAGTTTACCACGCATAATAGCAGCACCGCTGCATTCAGTATTTTGCATCATATAACAAGGTTTAGCAAAATGTGGCAGTGTAAAGCATGGTGTACTGTGAATTAATTATGCTCTTTTTTCTCCTTTTTTTTCTCTGAATTAGTTTGTTATAATAACTAGCATCCAGCATGTTATATTACATCCCCAGCATTATATGATTCACAGCTTACAGCAGTGCCTAGCCTGGTGCCCTATCAAGCAATTAATGTCAGCTGCTCATCCACCTGTTCTACCACTATCTCTGCATTGTTGTGTCCTTTGTTTACAATGTTGCCATGGTAACCTGATGTCATTTCCTGCTCTATCGCGGTCTATTTAAATTGTCTGTAACTTGTACACACTATGTTTTGACAAAGGCTCACAGTAGCCGAAACGCATGCGTCACTTATCATTTGTATGTGACCATTAAATCTATTTGAAATTATTACTGAAGCGAGTGCTGGTCCTTACTATACCATTATCTGTGGATCTTCCTCCCGGGACGCGCGCACCGCACCGCTGAAAGCAGAAGTGCCGCTTGTATCTTCTCTTGGACCCTCTCCACTCTGTCGGGGGGCTCTAAATGTATAAGCGTTTAATAGAACAGGTTCTGTAGACATCTATGTGGAATCAGCTGACGACGGTGTAAAAGGAGTGCGCTTCTTCTTGGCACTAATATCAACCTGTAAGGTTGAGTTCATACTTGAGTTATTTGGTCAGTTTTGGCCCCTTGACTGCCCTAATAAGTGAAGTATGCAGTGATTCTAAGAGTGACGCCTGTCATCTGCATGTCATACGGACTCACAGTATTATTTCACTGGGGTGTCTAGGGAGGGGGTAGTACCTCTGGTGGAGGGCATGTCGTGCTCTTTTCAGGGCAGCTCATACCCCTTTGTCCCCACCTGACACTCAGCTCTCACCTGTGGCTCCTAGCAGCTGTAACATGCGCAGCAGCCACATCCCAGGCAACAGCTTCGACAGGCTGGCTAAACCAGGTTGAGAGTAGCCGTCGGGTCATTGACCTTCGGTAACAGGGGGATTTGTCTATCCCGAGCATGTGAAGAGAGTCTGGCGGAGTGAGCGTATGAGCGCTACTAAATAGGACCAACAGTCATGAAGGCAGTATCTGCAAGCAATGTGGTATGCTAAGAGCACAGCAAGACACCCTGGTCAACCACCAGCCCATCTCCAACGTCTCAACTTCTTCTGTCCTGCCATTGGAGCAAGATGTAATCTGGAAAGAGAGAGTGAGGCTGACTCTGTGCACCTCTCCCTCACTTAAATCCAGTTCACGCGCAAGTCTTGACATCTCGACCAGTTCAAAGTCCTGTGGCTCAAGTCTAATGGTTGTCTTCATGCTGACGAAGCAACAGCTGGATTCGGCGTTTACCTGAGTGACTGGGCAGCCCTCTTTAGGATAACACTGCTCACCTCTGTAGTATGAGGAAGGGGCTAGAAAAGGTGCCCTAAACATTGTTGCTTCTCTCAAAACCCTGTCCAGCTTACCGCGGCTGGAGGGAATCCCATTTCATGCAGTCAAAATACAAAACCCAAGATGAGACAAAAGGTATTACCACTTACTATTGGTACATGGAATGTACGTACGCTTCAAGACAACCCATTAGCAGATCGCCCAGAAAGAAGAACAGCTCTGGTAGCTAGAGAGCTTGCAAGGTTCGAAATCGACATTGCGGCCCTGTGCGAAACTCGCTTAGCAAATATAGGTCAACTCACAGAAACAGGAGGCGGCTATACATTCTTTTGGTGTGGACATGGCAGTGACCAACGTCATGAGTCTGGAGTTGGCTTTGCGCTTAAAAATTATCTTGTTCGCCAACTTTTCAATCTTCCTAAGGCCTCATGCACACGACAGTTTTTTTTAGCGGTCCGCAAAACGGGGTTCCGTTGTTCCGTGATCCGTTTCCGTTTTTGTTTCCGTGTGTCTTCCTTTATTTTTGGAGGAACACCAGACATAAAGGAAAGTAAAAAAAAGTCTAAGACAGGTTTGCCATGCAAATGATAGGGAAAAAACGGACGCGAATGACAATCTTGTGTGCCTCCGCGTTTTTTAGCGGTCCCATTGACTTGAATCAAGCGAAAATAATAGGACAGTTTATATATTTTTTTGACGGACTGGAACCACGGATCAGGGACGCGGATGGCAAACGGTGCATTAGCCGAGTTTTCAACGGACCCATTGAAAATCAATGGGTCCGCAGAAAATCACAAAAAACGGCGCAACGGACATGGAATAAAACAACGGTCGTGTGCATGAGGCCTAAGGGTGTAAAAGATTGGCTCATGTCACTGCAACTTCCATTACTACGTGGAAAACAAGCTACGCTGACCAGTGCATATGCACCCACAATGACAAACCCTGATGAAGTAAAGGACAAGTTTTATAATGATCACGATGCCCTACATTCATCTGTGAAGAACACTGACATAATGATTCTACATGGTGATTTTAATGCGAGTGTGGGATCCGATCACTCCACCTGGGATGGCGTCATTGGCAAAAACAGAATCAGCACATGTAACAGCAATGGTCTGTTACTATTGAAGACATGTGCTGCTCATGACTAGGTCATTACTAACACCATCTTCCACCTACCTACTCGCAAAAAGACATCCAGGATGCACCCACGCTCCAAGCACTGGCATCTAATTGATTATGTCATAGTGCGGAGGAAAGACATACAGGATGTAAGAGTAACTAAGGCCATGCCGAGTGCTGACTGCTGGACTAACCATAGAATCATTTCTAAACTAAATATTCACATCAAACCTAAGAAGCAGCCACAAGGAAACAGAGTTGTGATAAAGAAGATCAATGTCAATACATTGGTAAATCCCAATATCGCAGCCTCATTGGTAAAAGATCTTGAAAATCAACTCACGAACCTGCAAATGCAGGAAAGTGCTGAGAAGGACTGGGAATGCTTCTGGAACATCTTGCATTCTTCTGCACTTAAGGCTCTCGGACCTGCATGCAGGACTGGTTTGATGAAAGCAATGAAGAGATTAAGGCCTTGCTAGCCGAAAAACATCACCTTCACGTGCTCATCAAAATGACCCGTCGTCAACTGCAAAGAAAAATGCTTTTATCAACACTCGCAGTACTATACAGAGTAAACTCTGTAAGATGTAGGACTCCTGGCTGAGTGCCAAAGCAGATGAAATTCAGAAGTTGACTTCATAGAAACGTTTAGGATCGTTTCTATAAGCAATCAGATCCCTGTATGGACCTCAGTCTTCAGGAAGCTCTCCTCAACTGGATTCGAATGGTACAACTATCATCACTGAGAAAACTCTGATTCTACAGTGTTGGGCTGAAGATTTCCACTCTGTGCTAAATCGCCCATCTACCATCAATAATGAGGCAATTGAATAAATGAATACCCCAGGTGGATATCAACTATAGCCTGGATGTCCGACCATCAGAGGCTGAAACCTTACAGGCCATCAGTCAATTGTCCAGCGGTAAGGCGCCAGGATCTGATGGAATTCTGGCAGAAGTCTATAAGGCTGGTGGTGCAGTGCTTGTTGAAAAACTCACCCAATTGTTCCAGTCTTTCTGGAAACAAGGTTCCATACCTCAGGAACTGAAATACGCGTCCATCATATACCTTTATAAGAGGAAAGGAAATAGACAAATCTGTGATAAGTATATCACTTATCAATTGCAGGCAAGATCTTGGCACGAATGTTGCTAAATCGTCTGATTGATCATCTGGAACGGGGTCTGCTACCCTGACTCACATGGCCATTCGGGTGAGGGCTAAAAACAGAGGCAACCTGCAAATATAAAAACAGAACATGCCAACAGGCCCTCACCCTTCAGGTGAAGTCCAAGAAGTGGCTCCCAAAAAGTCACTGTTCTTTTAACTGAAGAGGATGCTAAAAAGAGCTCGATATGGGAAGGGCCTCAGGCCCTACTCGCTGCTGCTGCTGCTGCTGGAAAAGCACATAAGAGGTTTATCCTGCCTCTGAATCCACTCTGGCCTTAGTGGTGGAGCGCCACTCCCCTCCTGTGGCTGAACTTGGTGTCAACCGGGTCCTGACGCTTTTTACCACGGCTGCCATCTTCTGCTTCACAGAGGCGACTGCCCCTGCCATCCCAAAGGGGTCCAGTATTTCCGGCTGTATAGGTGCCAGCGAACAATCTTCCTCTCATGGGGGTGAATCTTGCGCTGCCCTCCTCATCTCTGCTTCCACCTTCCACGGCAGGTGATAGTTAACAACAGTCGGGCTAATGGTCACCGACGTGGTTGACACACAGGCTCGCGGGGGAAGTGTTGGAGGTGCTGGCAGGCCTGATATGAGCGGCTCCGGCTCTGGCTGGGGTTGCTCCCTGAAGCGGAGTACGCCATCTGCTGACTCCAGTAAGCAGCGCACTCTGCCTGTTGCGGTCGGTTTATCCGGCCATCCCTCAGGTGTGGTCAGGGGTACCATGGGCTTTGGCAGACAGACTACCGCCACAGCAAACGGGCCCTGTAGAGACTCCATAGGGGTATACTCCATGGTGTCCCCCATGTAGAGGCTGTGGCGGGCTTGCGGCAGGTAAAGCTGCTTCACAGAGAATCTATTAACGTATAGTCAGTCTTAACATCCTGGACGAATTTCGGACCCCCGCTCGACTGAAAACCAGAGCACGTTCCCAGTCCTTCTTTCGAAGATGGGGTCTCTGGGCTGAGGCGGGTCCCAAACCCTCACAGCTTTTTTGTATTGCCACATATTTTGTGTACAGGCCGTGATCTCCTTGGGGACGATAGGATTGAGTCCCAAAAAAGAGCCATGTTGTCTTGGCGGTGGAGTGGAAACTCCGACCGCCTCCGCCGCACTAGCTGGCACGGGGAATGCCCGCGGTACCTGTTGAGCGGGTCGCTGCCACTGCGAGACATAGATCTCATCATTTGCTGGCTGCTTCTCAGGGTTTTCATCGCCCCACACCATGCCACCCCAGTCCGGCTGGCGAGAGCGAGACATCTTGCTTTCTCTAATGCTGGCAAGAATCGGAGATGAAGGAGGGGCTTCCAGGGAGGAGCTTCCACTTCCTCTCTTCACACAGTAACATCGCTCCCGGTAGGCAGGGCTAGACTTTCTCGCTCTAACTGGGGGCGTTCCTGGATTTTCCATCTCTAGCTGGGCAAGAAGAAGCTACGCCATCAAAGCTAAAGATGGCTGATTAACCCTTCAGATGCCAGCGCGCGTGGTTTTGCCCTTGCCGCTCCGCATTAGTCATTTTTAAAGGTAGTTTTGTAAATCAATAGGCGATACAGTCAATGGGCACACAGACTTATCCCATTCGGATCCTGTTCATATGATGCTACTTTTTTGCTGTGCACGAGGGTCAACATCCATGGGATCCCTTTAAGATGTTATAAGTGTTTGTCATGACGCCAGTTGCATTGCAGCAATGAGTGCACAGGGCCCCCTTTAGTGATATGATGGTACCCAGTGTAGGAATGCCAGAGTGGTGTAGGGTAGCCTAAGTGTCCCTAATGGTGTTGCACTTGTCACGGTGCTCCTACCTGGATACACTGGAATCCCAGGCGTGGTCGTGCGAAGGGGTAGTTGATGAAGGGGATGATGAAATAAATGGATTCCAGACCTTGTGCTGAAGTTGATAACAGCTTTACTTGAATAAACGTTCATCAGGATGCAATCTTCCAACTTTATTTTGGTTACCAGCAGGCTTTGGCATAAATTCTGGCAGGCAAACACACTCGGCTCTGCTACGTCTGTTACTCTTTGGCTCTGCTGTGCTAACAGGATTAAATAGAAACTTTTCCTTTCTGATGAACTTTACTTTCTGCAGTCTGGTCTGTCTATCTTTATCCAGGGAACTTTCTTTCTGGCTTCTGAGGCTCTTTGCTTTGGCAGCCTGACCCAGCAGAGCTGAAAGTGCTCTGCGGCTGGAGCACAGCTTTCCCTTAGCAGGGGGTACTCTCCAACTGACTAACTAGCTAAACTCCTCCCTCTCTAAAGAGGGCTAGAATGGAAAAAAGGGCCCTCTTCTAGACAAAATAGCTCTGCCAAGCTTGCTGCCACCTTCCTGTGAACCAGGCACATTACATTTACACACAACAGTTGCAAAACAGGGAATGCACAGTGTTTGAACCTGGAATAAATACACATGGTGACATTGAACCAACCATAGGAGATAGTGGAGAGGTGTAAAAGGTGGTAATGCACCTCTGGGACGTTACACTTGCAGTCCAGTTAATCAAAACTGTCAGTGACTGGCTGCATGTAAATGACTTGTAGTAATCATTTCTAATTATAATTGAAATTAATGTGACATGCAAAAACAATTTGTATTGTCAGATAGGCCCTATTGGATTGATTGCTATGTGTAGACAGGAGTCTTGTTCAATGTCTGGACTACCAATGTCAGCCTCATTGTTAGAAAGGAACAAAGGACCTGTTCACATCTTTTCATGTAAACAAATCTTCATAATCGCATCTCAAGTCTGATCCTCATAAAATCACAGCCTATAATGCATTATGTTTCCGCAGGTTTGGAAATTCGCACCCGCAATGCAGACATCATTTCTCATCAAGTACAGAGATAAAAGAAATGATTGCCATAAAATGTAACACTGGAAACTCACTAAGGTCATCTCTTTAAATATTTAAAAGCAAACATAAAACATTGTCTTCTGCAGATACATTGCTTGGCAAAACTGTGTTATGCAGATTGATATATCTGCATATAAATATGGCCCATGAGATTCAAGAAAACAAAGTTTCACCTTCAGTAAATGATTCTTTGTAGTAAGGGCAGAGTCTGAAATGCAGTAGTCACATTAACGTAATGCAGAATTTTTATTAATGATGGTATACTTCGCACACATCCAAGGTTACAATCCTTATTCTTGTGTACTTCACATTTCAGACAGATTTTACTTCATTAAAGGGGTAGTCCCTCAACAACCCCTTTTATTTAATGTTATGGCCTATCATTCAGACAGGTCATAAGTGTTTGGTAGTTGGTTGTCCAAATTCTGTGAACCCCAACATTAACCAGGGGGAAAGTTGGCCACACTTATGCAACAACTCTCCATACGATGAGTAGGACCATCAAAAACAGGCAAGGGCTCAGCAAGACTCTTGTGTTCCCATTAACAATCAGCCAGGTAGGTAGTTAAAGGCTCACGGCCCTGGTGCAGAATTCAGCATTGTGCCCCCCACACAACTTCTATTCACAGCTGCCAGCCATGAGCTATCCATGTAGAGCTACATCACTCGATCTCTTAAGTGACCCATCAAGACAGTACCAGCAGCCAGGAGCATGTAGAGTCTTAAAAGATAATTGGTACAAGCCCCAATGTTTAGCCCCCCCCCCCCCCCCCAAAAAAAAAAAAAAATCATACTGGAGACATCAAATTGATAACACATTTTTTATAACATAGGAACATAGAATGTGTCGGCAGATAAGAACCATTTGGCCCATCTAGTCTGCCCAATATACTGAATACTATGGATAGCCCCCGGCCCTATCTTATATGAAGGATGGCCTTATGCCTATCCCATGCATGCTTAAACCCCTTCACTGTATTTGCAGCTACCACTTCTGCAGGAAGGCTATTCCATGCATCCACTACTCTCTCAGTAAAGTAATACTTCCTTATATTACTTTTAAACCTTTGCCCCTCTAATTTAAAACTGTGTCCTCTTGTGGTAGTTTTTCTTCTTTTAAATATGCTCTCTTCCTTTACCGAGTTGATTCCCTTTATGTATTTAAAAGTTTCTATCATATCCCCTCTGTCTCTTCTTTCTTCCAAGCTATACATATTAAGGTCCTTTAACCTTTCCTGGTAAGTTTTATCCTGCAATCCATGTACTAGTTTAGTAGCTCTTCTCTGAACTCTCTCTAGAGTATCTATATCCTTCTGGAGATATGGCCTCCAGTACTGCGCACAATACTCCAAGTGAGGTCTCACCAGTGTTCTGTACAGCGGCATAAGCACTTCACTCTTTCTACTGCTTATACCTCTCCCTATACATCCAAGCATTCTGCTGGCATTTCGTGCTGCTCTATTACATTGTCTTCCCACCTTTAAGTCTTCTGAAATAATTACTCCTAAATCCCTTTCCTCAGATACTGAGGTCAGGACTGTGTCAAATATTCTATATTCTGCCCTTGGGTTTTTACGCCCCAGGTGCATTATCTTGCACTTATCCACATTAAATTTCAGTTTCCAGAGTTCTGACCATTCTTCTAGTTTTCCTAAATCCTTTTCCATTTGGCGTTTCCCTCCAGGAACATCAACCCTGTTACATATCTTTGTGTCATCAGCAAAAAGACAAACCTTACCAGCGAGGCCTTTTGCAATATCACTTATGAAGATATTAAACAAAATCGGTCCCAGTACAGATCCCTGTGGAACCCCACTGGTAACATTACCTTGTTTTGAATGTTCTCCATTGACTACAACCCTCTGTTGTCTGTCACTCAGCCACTGCCTAATCCACTCAACAATATGGGATATAAGGAATCTGTAGTAAAACTCCTCATAATGCAATCACCAAAAAGTGAGAGATCAGTTCTACACAGAAAAAAAAGTGACTATAGTACTGTTATACGCAGTGACTCACAGAGTGTCTTCTCTGATTGCTGTTTAATTTGACTTTTTTTTCTCTACCTGGGTGCAGACCACCATAATGACATCTTTCAGCCACTATTTGTCTCTACACACAACTCCCTATCAGTTGTTACCCCAGTGCTCCTCACAGTGCCTCTAACACACTACTAGTACCCTCCTTGTGACCCACATAGTACTACTGTCCCCATTTGTGCCCCACAAAGTAATTATGCCCAAGAGAGTAAAAATCCCCCATTGTGCCCCCACAAAATAATAATACCTTCTTCTGCCCCACAGCACTAGTGTTCTCCATTGTGCCCCCACAAAATAATAATGTCTTCTTGTCCCCTACAGCACTAAGGTTCTCCATTGTGCCCCACACAGAAATAATATCCCTTTTCTGACCTTATAAAGTAATAGCTGCCCCCTATATGACCCAACTCAGTAAAGATCCCCTGCTTCTTACAGTAACAATGTACGGCGCTGTGCATGGTGAGCCGTAGAAGCCAGTGGCCACTGCCTTCTCAAAACAGCTGATTGGCAGGGGTCCCAGGTGCCCCCCACCCCCACCGGTCAGATACTGATGACCTATTCAGAGGATCGGTCATCAGTATTAAAATCCTGGAAAACCCTTTTAAAGGGGGTTTCTGATCACTAACTCAAAATTAAACAATTTCCAATGTGTAACAAATAAATGCAGTAGTTTGCAGCTCACTAGTACTGATATATGGATGACGTGGATGCTCAAGCTTAATGGTTGCCCAAAGTAGAAGACAAAGGATATATGAAAGCTAGAGCTGGCAAAATGAAAATGTGCTAGTAATACAAAAACATTTATTAAAAATGAATTCACATGGACAATACCCAATAGTGATAAATCGAAGAAATAGAATACCTTAAAAATATGAAATATAAGAGAGTCAATAGAAACTAGTTGCTGCTAGGCTGTAGACCCAAAATATAAAGTGTGTTAATATTATATAGTAATCAGCCTAAAAAGTAATAAAAAATAATAGATAAAATATCAATAGACACACAGTCAACAGATCAAAATAAATTAAGCTGACAATCCTCCCATAAAAATGGTTGCTGCAGGGCACACACAGTAATAACCATAAAATGACCAGAGATTAGTCACTAAAAATAAAAATACAACTCCAGAGTATAATTAATTGTTAAAAAAGGGGATAATAACCACGTCAATCCCAGGTATTAAATGCTTTATGTAGCGAGCACTTTATATATGTAGGGAAATATTAGTGTCTCTAAGTAAGGTGCTTCGCAGACGCAGTTCTCCTCTGAATGATGTGTATGTGTTTAAGGGCTCATGCACACGAACGTACTTTTTTTCCTTGCCCGTTTTTCCGGCCCATATCTGGACCCATTTGCTTTTATGGGGCCGCAAAAAAAAAAATGGAAATGACTCCACGTGCATTCCGTGTCCGTATGTCCGCTTGGCCGTTCCGCAAAAAAATAGAACATGTCCTTTTATCGTCCACATTACGGACATGAATAGGACAGTTCTATTAGGGGCCAGCCTTTCCGTTCTCCAAAATGCGGAATGAACACGGGCGGTGTCAGTTTTTTGCAGTACAGCAATTTACAAGCCACAAAACATCAAAGGTCGTGTGCATGAGCCCTAATTACAATTACAGTCCACTTGTGTATCACCACTAGAGATGAGCGAATTTCATATTTTAAAATTCGCTCACGCCTCATTTACTGGTAAAAGGTGAATTGCTTTATGGATTCCGTTATGGATCCATCCCATTTCCGTTATGCAGGGGAGTCCTCTCCTGCATAACGGAAACGGGATGGATCTGTTTTGCAGCCCATAGACTTCTATTATGACGGAATTAATAACGGAATGCCTCTAAAGGCATTATGTTATGCATTCCGTCATAGAATTGCACTTTGGTCCGTGGTAACAGAATCCATAACGCAATTCACCTTTTACCACACATGCATCAAAGTACAGGGATGAAATTGTCAATTGTAAACACTCAATAGTCTATGCACTGCTGCACCTTACCGCCTTTCATGTGCTTGATAAGGGCATGTGGATTTTCTGAGCCCCAAATTTGAGCGTTGTGGTAATTAACATTCCCACTGAGGTGAAAGGTAGCCTCATTGCTGAACACCAATCTATCAGCAAATTTGTCCTCTTCCAATCGGCCCTGCAAGTCATTGTCACTTACAATGCAGACATTTTCATAAAATATTCCATATCATGGTTTGTGGCACTTGTAGTTCCATATTAGTCGGCCTGGTTGACTTTCTAGGACCATGCTAGGACCCGTTGACAGTTTATTTTCATGGTGAAGCAGGGACCTGTCAGCTGAGCTCCAGCTCTCCCCCTGCAGGCTGCACATTACGCTGCTGGTTGTGTGGGAGGAGCAGTAAAAGCCCGGGAAATCAGCCCCCTGCACAGCCAGGAGTGTGTGGGAGGGGGTCCTGCTGCTGGCACAGGAAGGACATAACCACTGTGAAGGGCCACAAAACTGGGCATAACTATTGTAAGGGGGCAGAAAGGTAGGCATAACTACTGTGAAGGGGCCACAAGGTGGTCATAACTGCACAAAAGTGGAGGTGGACATAACTATTGTGAAGGGCCACAAGGTGGGCATAACTACTGTGAAGGGGCACAAAGGTGGGTATAACTACTGTGAAGAGGCAAAAAGTTGGGCATGACTACTGTGAAGGGGCACAAAGGTGGGCATTAGTACTGTGTAGTAGCACTAAGGGGAAATTACCCTGTTATATAATGGGATGGCTCAGACTTACAGGCCAGCACAGCGCCCCCTCTTAGGTATATAACAGGGGCAGTCACCATCCCTTCTATCCCTTTGCGCACCGCTTAACTTTTAGCTCTTTATGTTAATTTGGGTGACACGTGTCTAAAGAAGGGGGGGGGGGGTCAATCCTGAATCCTTGCCCCAGGTGCAGGAAAGCCTAGCTACACCTCTGATGTTTGTACATGGCTTAAATCCTGTTCACTGTCTCTTCCAAAGTCTTTGGGCAGCCCAGACTTTTCCTCAATACCATGTCTTACCATGTCCCCTATAAAGCTGGGCAGAAGGAAGGAGCCAGTGTATTTCATTTCTCTCCAGGTCATGATGCAAGGTCTTACAACACAAAAAAAATCACAGGATCCTGCTGGGATGCCGAGCTGTCTACAGTGAGGGTTCTCTTTCCCTCAGCTCAAATGTTGCAGCATATGGTGCTTCCCCTGACATTTAATACATTGCACCTCTTGCAGCACATTATCCACCCATTATGCAGACACTTCAGTGCTCTCAAAGTCTTTCCTGGCTCTCTGTCTGTATACTGCCTCCCTTTTCTGAGAGTTAGCACTTCGCTGAAGCTTATGCCAGTCTTTCCTGAAACATGTGCTATTAAGTAGAGGGGAACCGATGAAACGGTGCCCACCCCTACCAAATGTGGACTGTGCAGCTGAGCTGGGTTCTAGTTTGGATGGGAAACCCATGAATCCACTCAACAAGTACTGTCCTTGAAGAAGTAAAATTATCTTGTAGTTCTAAAGGGCCAGAAAGGCTGTTGCTTTCTTCTTCTTCGCAAGTGTATACCTCTTCTACTTCTGAAAAATAATTTATGTCTGGCAATTCAGATTGAACTTTAATCATGTGCAAAAACAAACTACATAATTTATTAATGTTGAGTTTAGATACATGAGACACGGGCAAAAAAGGAGTTGTTTCCTGGTCACCTAGTACTGAATATACAATATCTGACAAAAGTGAGTACACCCCTCACATTTTTGTAAATATTTTATATCTTTTCATGGGACAACACTGAAGATATGACACTTTGATACAATGTAAAGTAGTGAGTGCACAGCTTGTATGGCAGTGTAAATTTGGTGTGCCCTCAAAATAACTGCGCACACAGGCATTAATGTCTAAACCGCTGGCAACAAAAGTGAGTACACCCCTCACATTTTTGTAAATACTTTATATCTTTTCATTAGACAATACTGAAGATATGACACTTTGATACAATGTAAAGTAGTCAGTGCACAGCTTGTATGGCAGTGTAAATTGAGTGTGCTCTCAAAATAACTGAACACACAGCCATTAATGTCTAAACCGCTGGCAACAAAAGTGAGTAAACCCCTAAGTGAAAATGCCCAAAGGGTCAATATTTTGTGTGCCCACCATTATTTTCAAGCACTGCCCACACTTGGGCATGGAGTTCACTAGAGCTTCACCTGTTGCCACTGGAATCCTCTTCCACTCCTCCATGATGACATCACGGAGCTGGTGGATGTTAGAGACCTTTCGCTCCTCCACCTTCCGTTTGAGGATGCCCTACATATGCTCAATAGAGTTTAGGTCTAGAGACATGCTTGGCTAGTCCAGCACCTTTACCCTCAGTCTCTTTAGCAAGGCAGTGGTTATCTTGGAGGTGTGTTTGGGATCGTTATCATGTTGGAATACTGCCCTGCGGCCCAGTTTTCAAAGGGAGGGAATCATGCTCTGCTTTAGTATGTCACAGTACATGTTGACATTATTGGTTCCCTCAATAAACTGTGGCTCCCCACAGCCGGCAGCACTCATGCAGCCCCAAACCATGGCACTCCCACTACCATGCTTGACTGTAGGCAGGACACACTTATCTTTGTGCTCCTCACCTGGTTGCCACCACACATGCTTGACACCATCTGAACCAAATAAATGTATCTTGGTCTCATCAGACCACAGGACATGGTTCCAGTAATCCATGTCCTTAGTCTGCTTGTCTTCAGCTAAAAGTTTGCAGGTTTTCTTGTGCATCATCTTTAGAGGAGGCTTCCTTCTAAAATGAAAGCCATGCAGATCAATTTGATGCAGTATGCAGCCTATGGTCTGAGCACTGACAGGCTGTCCTGTCCCCCCCCCCCCCCTTCCCCTCTTTAACCTCTGCACACATACATCTGTTTGAAAAGACAACCTCTGGATATGATGCTGAGCACTTGCACTCAACTTCTTTGGTTGACCCCGGCGAGGCCTGTTCTGAGTGGAATCTGTCTTGTTAAACCGCTGTATAGTCTTGGCAACCATGCTGCAGCTCAGATTCAGGGTGTTGGAAATCTTATAACCTCCTAGGCCAGTGATGTCGAACCTTTTAGAGGCTGAGTGCCCAAACTGCAACCCAAAACCCACTTATTTATCGTAAAGTGCCAACACGGCAATTTAACCTGAATACTATAGTTCAATATAGTATATGTTCCATGTACTTTATGATTTAGCTATAATACCCTGCCTACATTCAGTGCCCTGCCTGTGCTGTTCATAGTGCGCCCTGTGCTGATGAATGGCAGGAAAAGTCTAAGGCATATTGGTACACCATAGACTTTTTTCACAGTGCAGGTGCCCACAAAGAGGGCTCCGAGTGCCGCCTCTGGCACCCGTGCCATAGGTTCGCCATCACTGTCCTAGGCCATCTTTATGTAGAGCAACAATTCTTTTTTTCAGATCCTCAGAGAGTTCTTTGCCATGAGGGGCCATGTTGAACTTCCAGTGACCAGTATTAGAGAGTGTAAGAGCGATAACACCAAATTTAACACACCTGCTCCCCATTCACACCTGAGACCTTGTAACACAAATGAGTCACATGACACTGGGGAGGGAAAATAGCTATTTGGGCAACTCACTTTTGCTGCCTGCGGTTTAGACATTAATGGCTATGGATAGGAAAGTGGATTCACTATTGATCACTATTGAATAAAATCTTATACCCATGGGAGGCTGCTATGGTGTCCAATAAGTAAGGGGTCCCATCTCCAAACATACAATCAGAATGTACTGTTAGTGATGTGTATGGACAATGGAACTTTTTTAAATTAAATTATATCTGTGCTATGACTAGTACCAACCAAATAATTGTGTCCAGCTTCAGGTCAGACCACCACCACTCCCTACAATTATTTTGTTTGTACTATATAGATATCTGCTTATATACTTTGTATTATACTGCATCGCTTATTTTTTTTACATGTTATTTGATCTGTACTATTTATAGCCATACCATTAGGCTGTGTGTATAATATTTATGTACTCTTGAATCTGCCCTTTATAGTACCTCCCTAAAAAAACTTTTTGCACTTGCACTTTATTGCATTTATGCTGCTGTGAGGTCATCACCACTATGTTGGTGTTTTTAACTTTTTTAATTTATTTGTGTATGCCAATCATGTCTGCAATATATGTTTAATAAAAATCTGATACTATAACCATGATGGATGTGTGATTAGCTTGTCTATAATCCGGCCCTGCGCTCGTGCCCACTCTGAGTGGCCCCTCTGGTACGCATGTCATAGGTTTGCCACCACTGCTCTAGGTTAAGGCAGTCTGTCTATCAGCTGGGAAGAGAAGCTGGTGTATGTATTCCCACCACTTCTATTAGTGTTGAGGGCTCAGGAATATTCTGAAGAAACAAACAGAAGTCGTAGCCATTCTCTCAATCTGGCCACAAAGGGCCTGGTTCTTGGTTCTGTTGTCACTCCCAAAGTGCAGGTACTGGAGACTGCCAGGCATTCCAGACCTTCTTTCCCAGAAGAGGATTCTTCTTCCTTATCCACACAAGTTACATCTCTCAGCCAAAGCACTCTATTAATGCACAATGGTGATACAGTTTTTCTGAATGTCAGGCCTCATGCACACGACAGTATTTTTTCACTGTCCGCAAAACGGGGTTCCGTTGGTCCGTGATCCGTGACCGTTTTTTCGTCCGTGGGTCTTCCTTGATTTTTGGAGGATCCACGGACATGAAAAAAAAGTCGTTTTGGTGTCCGCCTGGCCGTGCGGAGCCAAACGGATCCGTCCTGAATTACAATGCAAGTCAATGGGGACGGATCCGTTTGACGTTGACACAATATGGTGCAATTGCAAACGGATCCATCCCCCATTGACTTTCAATGTAAAGTCAGGAGTTAATATATCATAGGATCTGAGTTTTCTCCAATCCGATGGTATATTTTAACTTGAAGCGTCCCCATCACCATGGGAACGCCTCTATGTTAGAATATACCATCGGATTTGTGTTAGATCGTGAAACTCATATCCGACAGTATATTTTAACAGAGGCGTTCCCATGGTGATGGGGACGCTTCAAGTTAGAATATCCTACGAACTGTGTACATGACTGCCCCCTGCTGCCTGGCAGCAACTGATCTCTTACAGGGGGCTGTGATCAGCACAATTAACCCCTCAGGTGCCGCACCTGAAGGGGTTAATTGTGCTTATCATAGCCCCCTGTAAGAGATCAGGGGCTGCCAGGCAGCAGGGGGCAGACCCCCCTCCCTCCCCAGTTTGAATATCATTGGTGGCCAGTGTGCGGCCCCCCCTCCCTCCCTCTATTGTATTATCATTGGTGGCCAGTGTGCGGCCCCCCCTTTATTGTTTTAATATCATTGGTGGCCAGTGTGCGCCCCCCCTCTATTGTTTTAATATCATTGGTGGCCAGTGTGCGGCCTCCCCTCCCCCCACCGATCATTGGTGGCAGCGGAGAGTTCCGATCGGAGTCCCAGTTTAATCGCTGGGGCTCCAATTGGTAACCATGGCAACCAGGACACTACTGTAGTCCTGGTTGCTATGGTTACTTAGCAATATTAGAAGCATCATACTTACCTGCTGCGCTGTCTGTGACCGGCCGGGAGCTCCTCCTACTGGTAAGTGACAGGTCTGTGCGGCGCATTGCTTAATGATCTGTCACTTACCAGTAGGAGGAGCTCCCGGCCGGTCACAGACAGCGCAGCAGGTAAGTATGATGCTTCTAATATTGCTAAGTAACCATGGCAACCAGGACTACAGTAGTGTCCTGGTTGCCATGGTTACCGATTGGAACCCCAGCGATTAAACTGGGACCCCGATCGGAACTCTCCGCTGCCACCAATGATCGGGGGGGGAGGGGAGGCCGCACACTGGCCACCAATGATATTAAAACAATAGAGGGCGGGCCGGGGGGGGGCGCACACTGGCCACCAATGATAATACAATAGAGGGAGGGGGGGGCCGCACACTGGCCACCAATGAAATTAATACAATAGAGGGAGGGAGGGAGGGCCGCACTGGCCACCAATGAAATTAAAACTGGGGAGGGGGGTCTGCCCCCTCCTGCCTGGCCGCACATGATCTCTTATAGGGGGCTATGATATGCACAATTAACCCCTCAGGTGCAGCACCTGAGGGGTTAATTGTGCGGATCACAGCCCCCTGTAAGAGATCGGGTGCTGCCAGGCAGCAGGGGGCAGTCATGTACACAGTTCGTAGTATATTCTAACTAGAAGCGTCCCAAACACTATGGGAACGCCTCTGTGTTAGAATATACTGTCGGTTCTGAGTTTTCACTTCGTGAAAACTCAGCTCTGAAAAAGCTTTTATGCAGACGGATCTTCGGATCCGTCTGTATGAAAGTAACCTACGGCTACGGATAACGGACGCGGATGCCAATCTTGTGTGCATCCGTGTTCTTTCACGGACCCATTGACTTGAATGGGTCCGTGAACCGTTGTCCGTCCAAAAAATAGGACAGGTCATATTTTTTTGACGGACAGGAAACACGGATCACGGATGCGGCTGCAAAACGGTGCAAAACGGACCCATTTTCCAAAGTCAATGGGTCCGCAAAAAAAAAACGGAAAACGGAACCACGGATGCGGATGCACACAACGGTCGTGTGCATGAGGCCTCACTCTGACAGACCTTCACAGCCTTAATGTGGTTGTGCATGTTTGCAAAAATCCCCCTTCCTGGGAAGACCTGCAAAGGAAAGCATACTTACATGCTTCCAGATGATGGCTCCTGGCACCTGTGCTCCCCAGCCTCCACTGCTTCGCTTGGGACACTAGAAGTAAACATTTGTTTTGATTGCTGCAGCCAATTGCTGGCCACTGCCCTTGCATCATGTTAAATGTTAAGTCAAAAAGTTCCACCAGCCTCATAGTAATATAACTCAGGTCCAAGTTTCGAATCCTGTATCTGCAAAGAAATAAAAGCCTGTGATTCATTAACAATCTACATTCTACCCACCGGATATACCCCTCTGAGGCCCTGAACTCAGACCACGGCAACCAACACTTGAGAAAGACCACTTGATTGCTTGCATCCTCGGCCCTAAATTCCTCCATTCTCATAACCTGATTAAGAGCCTCAACCCAGTGCAATCTTGTAGGAGGAGACTTCCAGTGTCTATAGATAATCCGCCGGGTAGCCATAATAATGTATCATCTTTAACAGGCTCAGAAATATGGATAAAAGAGTCATTTCTGGATTGAGGGTCAGGGACTCTTTAGTTAAACAGTGTATAAAGAGGAAAGATCTGTCCACAAGGGAGCAAGAACTGGACATTGCCACCAAATATGCAGCATGGTACCCAGGTCTACACCACACCTCCAACATATATGGGAGGTCTCAGGAAATACTTGCTGGAGTTGCATAGGTGTCATATATCACTGGGACAGTATCTTATAATTATCTTTCCTGAAATCTACTGGAAATGGAAATCTAGTGTAAATGGGTAAAGTCAAAGGCCTTATTCAACTGATCCTTGGTAAAAGAGGATTGAAACTCCGATTCCCAGGCTTTCATGAAGGAAGGCTTACTGGAGTCTTGTTCTCCATCTCTCAGCATTCCATATAATGGTGCAATGCCATGAGAGGGTGAACGGGAGGAAAAGGAAAGCTTTTCAAGTTGGGTGAGCATGATATGCTTAAGGGATCGGGATGAGAGAGAGGACAAAAAGCTTTGCAACTGAAAGTATCTAAGCCACATTCCAGGAATAGTAACACTGTCAGGGATTAAATCGGACATAGAGTATATATACAATAATATATATATATATATATATATATATATATATACAGTACAGACCAAAAGTTTGGACACACATTCTCATTCAAAGAGTTTTCTTTATTTTCGTGACTATGAAGGCATCAAAACTATGAATTAACACATGTGGAATTATATACATAACAAACAAGTGTGAAACAACTGAAAATATGTCATAGTCTAGGTTCTTCAAAGTAGCCACCTTTTGCTTGGATTACTGCTTTGCACACTCTTGGCATTCTCTTGATGAGCTTCAAGAGGTAGTCCCCTGAAATGGTCTTCCAACAGTCTTGAAGGAGTTCCCAGAGATGCTTAGCACTTGTTGGCCCTTTTGCCTTCACTCTGCGGTCCAGCTCACCCCAAACCATCTTGATTGGGTTCAGGTCCGGTGACTGTGGAGGCCAGGTCATCTGGCGCAGCACCCCATCACTCTCCTTCATGGTCAAATAGCCCTTACTTTCAAAGTTTTCCCAATTGTTCGGCTGACTGACTGACCTTCATTTCTTAAAGTAATGATGGCCACTCGTTTTTCTTTACTTAGCTGCTTTTTTCTTGCCATAATACAAATTCTAACAGTCTATTCAGTAGGACTATCAGCTGTGTATCCACCTGACTTCTCCTCAACGCAACTGATGGTCCCAACCCCATTTATAAGGCAAGAAATCCCACTTATTAAACCTGACAGGGCACACCTGTGAAGTGAAAACCATTTCAGGGGACTACCTCTTGAAGCTCATCAAGAGAATGCTAAGAGTGTGCAAAGCAGTAATCAAAGCAAAAGGTGGCTACTTTGAAGAACCTAGAATATGACATATTTTCAGCTGTTTCACACTTGTTTGTTATGTATATAATTCCACATGTGTTAATTCATAGTTTTGATGCCTTCAGTGTGAATCTACAATTTTCATAGTCATGAAAATAAAGAAAACTCTTTGAATGAGAAGGTGTGTCCAAACTTTTGGTCTGTACTGTATATATATATATATATATATATATATAGTACATATAGTATAGTGCAAATTCCGGAATTCCTCCAATATATCCTTAGGGGAGTGCATCAAGCCATCGTTGCGTGAATTGATAGCCAAAACTTGAGTCTGGGGCAATCTAGTATGAAGGGTCCTGGCCAACCACCTACCACATTTATCCCCATATCCATAACCCTTACGTATCTTATCTCTAATACAAAGAGATTTTTGATCCAGAATAGCTAAGATCTGTTGTTGCAAGAAACAGATTTCTGTACTTAAGTAAGCAAAAGGAGAGAACACTCTTTTTTCAGCCTGGAGCCATGAGAGATCAGGACGCCTCGAAAGACACATTTAATAGTCTCCCATTTTATAAGGGAGCTAGACTGATCATGACACTAAACTCCGTTATGGTGGATTCCAGTTCCGCCAAGCACAAGGTATCCCTCAAGAGATTGTCATTTAACCGCCACGTAAATGAACGGGAGTGCATACCAGAGTCTGAGAGAGATCCCAAGACCGTTGCGTGATCTGACCAGAGAAATTGACTAATAGAATTTTAAGGTGAGGAGTCCGGAAGAGTATGAGAGACAAACAGATAGTCTGTGCAGCCATAACTGTTGTGAGAAGTAGAGTGGAATGTATAATATTTATGTTTTGGATGAAGGAGCCACCATAAATCTGTTAGTCTTAGGGATAACAGAACTCCTCTGAGAGCCCTAAGAGCCGACAGAGACACTGATGTCCTACCTGACGAATAGTCAAGGGAAGGGTCAAGGCAGAGATTAAAGTTGCCTCCAAGAATGATATTAGATCCATTGGCGAACCTTGCTAGTGTATGCAGCACCTGGGTATCAAACCACACCTGATCCTGGTTTGGAAAATAAATGGAAGCAATGATATATAAGAAATTATCAATACAGACCTCAAGAAAAAAAAATCTGCCTCTTGGGTTGGCTTTAGATGCTACAAAATCAGACTGAACATACTTATGAAAAGCTATTAAGACGCCACACTCCTTTCGGTCAGTATGTGTACAGTGATACCAATTTTGATAATAGCCGGAGCGACAATTGGGTATAGAGGAGGCCCTGAAATGAGTGTCCTGAAACATGGCCACCATCACCTTCCACTTGGTAGGTGATAAAGGATCTGACTTTGTTTTTCAGGTTTATTCAGACCTCATACTTTAAAGGAGCTAAATGCTAAATTGCTTGAAAAAGACCATGTAGGGTCGAAACGTTGCACATTTTGGTGAATAAAATGCAGAATCTTTGAAGAATTAGGAGTGCTGTGGTTTCCTTTAATATCCTTGAACAATGGGCTACAGACTGGTACGTATCACCGCTGACACCACCACCATTTTTTTCCGTAAGTGCTGCTACAAGTTTAAGCAACGGAGCATCATGGTATGTAAGAGGGGCAGACCCTCTAATTTTTGTCAGGATAGTGTCGTTTTCCTTAAAGAAATAGATTCTACAGATGACATCCCTAGGACGTGCTGGATCGAAAGGCAGTGTATGAAGTCAATCTTTTTATCAGGAGGGTATTAGAGCAAAGTTTAAAAAAAAGTTTAGGCCCATTTTTCCAGCTGGAATGTTTCTACTTTTTCACTTTAGCCTCTAATACAGAGATTGTTTCTCCTATTTCTATTTTCTTTATCATCCAAATGGTTCTGGAGATCAGATATTTGTGACAAATGAGCATGGAGAATACAGGCTTGAGCCTCTAGAGAGTCGTGCAGCTTCTCAAGGTTGTCCTTAAGTTTAGCCACTCTGCCCCCAATATGATGAATATCTTTTTGTAAGACCTCCATGTCTTTTTTGTGTGAGTCTATTTAAATTCTGCTAGGGATTGCTCTGATGTGCATTTTCCATTCTCACTCCTCCTTATCTCTCATCCGACTTTTTCACTGGTGAGTGAGCAGGTTAGGAGCCCTGGGAGGAAGAAGCCCAGGATGGCGACTGGGCCGCAACGTGTGGCACTGAGGGCCATTAAGCGGATGACTGCACACTCACCACCGGAGAGGCTAGGGCCTGCCTTGAACCCCCTGCTAAGGCTGCGGGTCCCTGGGGAGACTGTCTGACCTGGTGATCTCCTGAGGGGAAGGCTGGATCGCTATATGTTCGGCCGCTAAAGAACTGGCGCACGAGGAGGCTGTGTCCAGCGCCATATTGGAAAGCAGCTTGTCTGTGGGCTGGGACGACAAAACTTTTCTATGTTCCCAGAATCATGTTCTGGGTCTGCTACAGCAGCAGTAGTCTTCCTCAGATGTGCCATCTCCCTGGTTCCGTGGGTATAAGGTACCTTTATTGGCAGTAATTAGCTGAGGAGTGCAGGAGCTCCTGAACACAGCTTCTTCTCCGCTATGAGCTAGCGACAACCCCTTCACGTCAAACCTGGCTGCTTACATTCAGGGACTAAAGTGGAGAAGCGGAGGTCATGACGCAGGGATCCAGCATCGGGAAGCAGGTAAGTATATTTCTGTTTGCAGGTCTGCCCAGGAGGGGGGGTTGCCAAAACTACCCAAACATGCACAACCCCTTTAAAGAATCTCAGTCCAGTTTTTCATTGCTATGTACCTTCTTGTGACTTGCCTATACTACTAGCTGTACTGACTAAACATCAGTTTAAGCCATTGGAAGACTATTCTTTCATATTCTTAATGTTTAAAATCTAATTGATAGTTGCCATCACCTCTGCAAAAGGTATTAGTGAGCTACAAGATTTGTCATACAAAGAATCTTATCTCAGAGATCTAGGGGATTATATGAATATTGTATGAATCATGCCTGGTTTCCTACTAAAAGTTCCATGAACTAAGAACATTGACCTGGAGGTTGTTCTGTTTTTAGTTTTCAGATCCACAAGGTCAGGAACATGAGGAATGGCACTGTCTTGATGTCAGAAGGGCTTTCTTAACATACAAATGTCAGAAAATATGAGGCCCTGTTTCTTCAAAATCAAGGGCTCAATAAGAGCCAGAAAAGAATAAAAAAAAGTAATGCCACTAGCTCGGCAGATTAGTGGTACTATTAAGAAGTACTATGAGTATCTTCAGTCTCCTTTTCATATAAGTGCACACTCTACCTGCTCCACTGCTACCCCCTGGACTCAAATGGGCCATATTCCACTGGAATAAATGTATAACTCTGCCACATGATCAACATCTTCACCTTTAATGAAAAACTACAGCTTGGACATTCTCACTGAAAAGGGCTCTAATTTTCGCAAAAGAGTGGTTGAAATGGCATCTTTTATCCCATCCACTTACAAATCCCATTTGTGATTGCGCTGCCATAGGAAGTCCAGGAAAACTACTTACCGAAATTTTCGTATTTCTTTTAGTTTATAGGCAGCACAACCTTCCCTCCCTTTAATTTATTTAATATTGCTCTATAGAAAATACTTGTTCCTTCTTTCTGCTCAGCTTTATAGGGGCCAGGGTGACTGATTAATTGATTGATCATTACTGCTTATTAATCTGTCTCTGTTTTGTTGTACCTAGGGGGCTGTGAGGGAAATTTATCTACTGTACCACATGTACTTAGATAAGAGGGGGAGTGTGAAAGAGATTTGCGGAAAGAGTACAAATTCCACATTGGGACCCCTACTCTCCGCATGCTAATCCTTGCTTCTTTTTTTTTTTATCTCTAACTACACATAATAACTCAAGGCCGAACGTTTTTGTCTCCACTAAACATGACATTTTTACTGCTTTTTGTGATAAGATGTGTGGATATACACTGCTCAAAAAAATAAAGGGAACACTTTAACAACAAAATGTAACTCCAAGTCAATCACACTTCTGTGAAATCAAACTGTCCACCTATGAAGCAACACTGAGTGACAAACAATTTCACATGCTGTTGTGCAAATGGGATAGACAACAGGTGGAAATTATAGGCAATTAGCAAGACACCCCCAATAAAGGAGTGGTTCTGCAGGTGGTGACCACAGACCACTTCTCAGTTCCTATGCTTCCTGGCTGATGTTTTGGTCACTTTTGAATGCTGGCGGTGCTTTCACTCTAGTGGTAGCATGAGACGGAGTCTCCAACCCACACAAGTGGCTCAGGTAGTGCAGCTTATCCAGGATGGCACATCAATGCGAGCTGTGGCAAGAAGGTTTGCTGTGTCTGTCAGCGTAGTGTCCAGAGCATGGAGGCGCTACCAGGAGACAGACCAGTACATCAGGAGACGTGGAGGAGGCCGTAGGAGGGCAACAACCCAGCAGCAGGACCGCTACCTCTGCCTTTGTGCAAGGAGGAACAGGAAGAGCACTGCCAGAGCCCTGCAAAATGACCTCCAGCAGGCCACAAATGTGCATGTGTCTGCTCAAACTAGGGATCGACCGATATTGATTTTTTAGGGCCGATACCGATACCGATAATTTGTGAACTTTCAGGCCGATAGCCGATAATTTAGACCGATATTCTGGGAATTTTCATTTTTGAGAAAAAAAAAAAATTCCTACACAAATCTGCTGAAAATTAATATGTTTATTGTTAATGTGTATTTTTTTGTTTATTGTTAATGTGTATTTTTTTTTTATAAATCTTTTTCATTTATACTTAATATTTTTGTGTTTTTTTTTTACTAACTTTTAACCCCCTTAGGGACTAGAACCTTTGTCCTATTCACCCTGATAGATCTCTATCAGGGTGACTAGGATCTCACACTGTCCCTGCTGCTCTGTGCTTTGTGCACACAGCAGCATGGAGCTTACCATGGCAGCCAGGGCTTCAATAGCGTCCTGGCTGCCATGGTAACCGATCGGAGCCCCAGGCTTACACAGCTGGGGCTCCGATCGGAGGAGCAGGGGAGAGGGGATCCTGTGGCCACTGCCACCAATGATTAATACTGGGTGGGGGGGGGGCGCACTGCGCCACCAATGTTTTTACTATTGGCCGGGATTGGGATGGGGGTGGGGGGCGCACTGCGCCACCAATGATTAATACTGGGGGGCTTGGGGGGGCGCACTGCGCCACCAATGAAGATAAGTCTATCGATCATTCATATACAGGAGGCGGGAGCTGGCTGCAGAATCCCATAGCCGGCTCCCGACCTCTATGAGCGGTAGCTGCGATCCGCGGCACCTGAGGAGTTAACTACCGCGGACCGCAGCTATTGCTCATAGAGGTCGGGAGCCGGCTATGTGATTCTGCAGCCAGCTCCCGCCTCCTGTATATATGAATGAATGAAAGGCTTATCTTAATTGGTGGCGCAGCGGCCACAGCCCCTCCCCTCCTCTTATGTTCTATCCCCTCACTGGCGGCAGCGGCAGCAGCAGCACAGGGGGAGGAGACACTGCTTCCTTCTCCCCTGTGCTGCTGAGGGAACACAGAGAGCGCTGTCAGCAGCGCGTTCTGTGTTCCCCATACGTTATCGGTATATCGGCAAAATTGATGCCGATACCGATAACGTTCAAAATCCTCAATATCGGCCGATAATATCGGCCAAACCGATAATCGGTCGATCCCTAGCTCAAACGGTCAGAAACAGACTCCATGAGGGTGATATGAGGGCCCGACGTCCACAGGTGGGGGTTGTGCTTATAGTCCAACACCGTGCAGGACGTTTGGCATTTGCCAGAGAACACCAAGATTGGCAAATTCGCCACTTGCGCCCTGTGCTCTTCACATATGAAAGCAGGTTTACACTGAGCACATGTGACAGACGTGACAGAGTCTGGAGACGCCGTGGAGAACGTTCTGCTGCCTGCAACATCCTCCAGCATGACCGGTTTGGCATTGGGTCAGTAATGGTGTGGGGTGGCATTTCTTTGGAGGGCCGCACAGCCCTCCATGTGCTCGCCAGAGGTAGCCTGACTGCCATTAGGTACCGAGATTAGATCCTCAGACCCCTTGTGAGACCATATGCTGGTGCGGTTGGCCCTGGGTTCCTCCTAATGCAAGACAATGCTAGACCTCATGTGGCTGGAGTGTGTCAGCAGTTCCTGCAAGACGAAGGCATTGATGCTATGGACTGGCCCGCCCGTTCCCCAGACCTGAATCCAATTGAGAACATCCGGGACATCATGTCTCGCTCTATCCACCAACGTCACGTTGCACCACAGACTGTCCAGGAGTTGGCAGATGCTTTACTCCAGGTCTGGGAGGAGATCCCTCATTAGGAGCATGCACAGGCGTTGTAGGGAGGTCATACAGGCACGTGGAGGCCACACACACTACTGAGCCTCATTTTGACTTGTTTTAAGGACATTACATCAAAGTTGGATCAGCCTGTAGTGTGTTTTTCCACTTTAATTTTGAGTGTGACTCCAAATCCAGACCTCCATGGGTTAAAAAATTTGATTTCCATTTTTTTATTTTTGTGTGATTTTGTTGTCAGCACATTGAACTACTTAAAGAACAAAGTATTTCAGAAGAATATTTAATTAATTCCGATCTAGGATGTGTTATTTTTGTGTTCCCTTTATTTTTTTGAGCAGTGTATATTCACTGCTTGCTACAATAAAGGAGAAGTCATTATGAGGAACACATCTTGTATGTGTCTCTGTGTTATCACCTCTGAGCTGGCTCATTTAACTTGATAACAATTAGAACACCGCAACACATCAGAAAATCGATTTCAACCACAGAAAATAGGGACAGGACATACAGTAAGGCCATTCAGATCGCTCATGGCATGTCTTCTACTGGGATGGACAAACCATAATGCAGCTGTACAGTAAGAAATTTATTTTATTACAGATTTGAGTGAGTTTTACATGTTATAAATTGTCCTGGCCAAAGAACTGTGATATTGATGTGATGTTGGTTTAATGTTATGCTGCTAATGTGGAGTTGAGGCAGTCTCCACAGACCGAGTTTGTCACAGGCAACTGGTATCCTGTCTCACGAATGCGTTTTGGTAAGCTAAGCAGCTTGGGGCACTACCCAAGTACAGTGAGCAATACAGTCAGTTGTATACTACCATTGCCGTTTACTTTTGAGTAACTGATCTCCATGTCTCAAGGCTACATTTTCATAAGCAGCTCTGGGCGCTCCCGGAGCGCAGCAAGCATTGTAGTCCCATAACAGAATTAACAAACCAACTGTATGAATTATACATTATGGTCAGTGTTGTAAAATATGTGTTATGGCTACATACAGTAACATAAGTGAATAATTCTTCATCTTTTTAGTGTGTTGCAGTGTGATAGTGCTAAAGAAATAAGGTTTGGTATCCTAATTTATTAAGTAAATCTCCATTTCAACAGATATAGGGTTTATAGGAAATTGACTGTTGTCTCATGAGAATCCCTGAATGACATGGTGAAAGAGTATTGATGAAGGATTCCAGTAGGTGTGGCTTCTTGTATGTGTCAAGAAGAAGAGTCTGTCTCCCTTAAGGAGACTGAAGGAAAGAGAAGTGTGTGAGAAACATAATCAGTTGGAAATTTCCATGGTGAAAAAGTACACTGTGGACGTGATCTAGTCTTTGGGAATTAATAAGGGAACTGTCATAGCTGGGGATGAGGGAAACCCTCAGCCGGGCGATGTCTCTCTGAAGGATAGCTGTTAGTCCAGGACAGGAATCAGGGAGCTGGTCACCTCCTATCACATCCCTAATTCTGACCCTGTCTCCTAGCCGTATGAGCCGACCCTGATGGTGGGAGGGCTCATACACTGGAACCTGTAATTCCTACTAGCCCTCAGGGTGGCCCTGGACTAGGAGAAGGGTAAGACGACCTGTTCCTCCTTGACACGGAGCAACAGGAGTCTCACTGGCCAAGCTATAAAGGAGAAGGGGAAACATATACAGACATATGGCAATGGCAGGTAGTTGAAACTAGTATCACAGCTACCTGCCACAGACACACAGCCTGGAACCCGTGCACAAGTGCTGTAGTCCACAACAACATAGACGGACACAGCACACACCAAACATCACACAGGAACCCAGGAACCATACACTGCAATAAACATAAAGACACCACTAGACATATAATACTAAAGAACGATAATGTCTAACATAAGTTTATGACCACAAGGGTGGCCCTCTCTGGCAGATGGTAAATACAAGGAGGGTGCCTCCAGCTTACAAACAAGGCTGGAGTACCCCTCAGACATCAGGTCTCAACTGAGGCTTTATAGCCCAAAGTAGCCACACCCACACTCAGACACACCCAGTGTTCACACAGAGAAGGGAATTAACCCTTCTCACACCAGGGAAGGGAAGACAGCAACTTAAAGGGAGAACGTGCACACAAACCCACTCACCTGTTACCGCCGGCAACGGCATGCGTGGCAACCATGTCCTGAGGAACAGCCAGCAGGCCGAGACACTGCCACCACATGCACACAACACCAAACGTTGCCGCAGACAACCACAAGTGAAGGGAGGTGGCACAGTGCACACAAACAACCTCGTGCACAACAAACAGACAAAGTGCATAGACAAAACTACACGTTGCCAAAGGCAACCGCATGCATATCTGTTGTCCGCGGCAATCGCACTTGAGGCATACAACTAAGTGCCCCCAGCTGCGGTTGACACAACACCCAGACCGCGGGCAACTGCATGTGGCTCCCAAGTGCATACATACCCACACACCCAACCAGGTGAAACCGCATGCACTTGACAGTAAGCTGCCTAGCAACAGCTCAGGCTGCTATACTGCGAAGTACCAATCATGTTGCCAGCGGCAACCACACGTGAGGCAACATACTACAGCCCTCAACCTGTGATTGACGACAAGACAAGACCGCAGGCAACTGCATGCGGTTCCAGAGTCACGACCATGACCATGGGTCGTGACACGAACCTTCCATGAAGAAGGGTGTCGAAAGAGAATTTATCGCGAATATACCATAGACTCATCACGTGGCACATGATTGAATGAAACCCCTGGATTTCCAATTCAGAAGGCAAAACTATAAGACTAGACACTGCAGATTAAAAAACATCCCCAAGAAGATACAGAGAAGATCTAGGGAAGGATAGACATAAGTCTAGTGGGGGATATAAGGGCGGCTCTCCATCTGATTGGTGATGGCAAGGTGCTCCAAACTGATGTCGCACCCTGTTCATCAAGTAAAGGATATATTCGATCTGATGTCATAATAACCGGCAATTCGATATTCAATATCGCTCCTGTTGATATCAAGTAAAGCGCTTTCAAGTAAAAGGTCCAGTAAGCAGACATCCCAACCCGCAAAAACTCATTTCAGGGAGGTGCACTTTTCATTTCAGGGAGGTTTTCTTTTTTTTTTTTTTCACAAACTTTTTATTACATTTTCCAAACATATGCAGTATCTGCACACTTTGCTCTGTGGTGTGGAGGACGGGGCTCATTACCCTGCCCCAAATTATCATATTTATGTATATGATTAAAGCATCCAGGGGGGGTGAATTTAACACTGGGGTAAATTATATAATTAAAATGGAGGGTTAAATGTGTAAATGTATTTTAAAAAAAATACATCTCTCTCAATAGTTCTATAGCTACTGAATGAGACAGAAGGAGGGATGCCTTTAACATATATATCTCCTTGAGAACCCAATTTGACACTAAAGGGTTAATTCAACCTGTAATCTAAACTCTGTCCTGTCACTTCTCTTATCTCTCTGCTCTTCTATCTGACTGAGATAAACCTTTCCGGGAGATATTGTTTCACATGCGGGTGTCAGGGAGCTGTTATCTAATAGCGGGAGACTCCCTGAACCTCCGGGAGAGTTGAGATCCCTGAGTAAGAACGGCAGTGATCGGCACGCTACAGGAAGTAGCAGGAAGCCAGCCCAGCTCCATTACCTGTGCAGGCATCACCGGAGACACAAGGGACGCCAAAGACACAGAGGGGGCTACACCAGAAGCCGAGAAACTGGGATCGCTAAAGAGGAGTAGTGAGATACAGCAGTGCCCCGACCACCAATTCATTCATTTTAAGCGAGGTACCATCGCAACCTTCTTTTTGATACCATTGAAGATAAAAGTCAGAGGTAAGCTTACCACATATTTACTCCACGTGGGATGCAACGAACAGGATATTCTCGACACATATGTGAGTACTGGAGCAATTTTCTGCAACTGCACTTTTGCTATTGAACTTTGAATCCAGATTGCAGCAATATATGAAGATTAGTCTATAGAAAATATTAAGTTGATAACGTTGTAATCAGCAACTTCTAACCAAAAGCTACACTCTCCAGAGAGACCCTAAATCAGGCATCTCAAACTGCAGCCCTCCAGCTGTTTTAAAACTACAACTCCCACAATGCCCTGCTGTAGGCTGATACCTGTAGGCTGTCCGGGCATGCTGGGAGTTGTAGTTTTGCAACAGCTGGAGGGCCGGAGTTTGAGATGCCTGCCCTAAATGAAAGTGTATCATCACTGTGGATACAATCCTTACAATTTGTAGCGCTCACACATCGCTACTCTGACCACCTCTCTTGAGCTATTCACATATTAGCACGCCTCAAGCAGCTCGCACTCCAGAGATATAATATCCCTGCATTTTTTGCATTCCTTTTTACATATTTGTCATTTTCACCTTTTTTCTTCTTCTTTTGCACTTGTTTTTGAATACATCAACTATACCTATCACCGTTTCAGGTCACAATCTAAGCTGTGCATCAGCCAATTCACTCATTATTGGTACGAGGAAAGCTGTTTACGATACCACAACTACTATCCACATGGATCTCTCTGCATAATATTTGAGATGTTACACAATACTTGAACGAACTTTGACTTTATTTTGGGAATTTTATTTCAGGCTCTTTTACAGCTTACCAGCTGACATCCTCATAGCATTACTCCATCCTTGGAACATTTTATTGAATATTCACAGTGCTGCTATTTTTTAAATATTTTTTAAATATTTTTTTTAATATTTTTTATATATATATATTTTATATAATTTTATATATATATTTTTTAATTACTTTTTTCTTTGATTTATACTTCATTCTTATCTTTTTTTTCTAAGTATCAGATATTACTTTTATTAATAAATCTTATTGACCTACTATAGATTCAGTCTATGTGATTCCATCTATAAGAGTGCCTATTCACTTTTCCTCAAGGATAGAAGTAAGTCTGAGATGGTGACAGAGGAAGTAGAGAATATGTGTACTGATAGTTTATTTGTCTGACTGTGTTTCAAGAGCAGGAAGGAACAATTAAAGGTATTACTATTTATGACCTTTCCTCAGGATAGGATAGCGACTTGGAGCGATGAGACGAAAGTCAATAGACTGGGCTCTGATGGGTGCAAATGATGATGTGGGGTTGTTTCACAGCCAAAGGCGTTGGATAATTGTCCAGGATCGATGGTGGTCTCAATGCTGAGCTATATGTCAGTATCCTACAAGACAAGTTAGGCTACATTCACACTGGCGTTTTGGTTTCCGTTTGTGAGATCCGTTTATGGATCTCACAAGTGGTCCAAGATGGATCAGTTTTGTCCTTAATGCATTCTGAATGGATAAGGATCCACTCAGAATGCATCAGTTTGGCTCCGTTCTGCCTCCATTCCGCTTTGGAGGCGGACATCCAAACGCTGCTTGCAGCTTTTTGTTGTCCATCTGACGAAACTGAGCCAAACGGATCCATCCTGACACACAATGTAAGTCAATGGGGACAGATCCGTTTTCACTGACACAATATGGCACCCCCCATTGATTTTCAGTGGTGTTCAAGACGGATCAGTTTTGGCAATGTTAAAGATAATACAAACTGATCCGTTCTGAATGGATGCATGCGGTTGTATTATCTGAACGGATGCTTTTGTGCAGATCCAGGACAGATCCACACCAAACGCGAGTGTGAAAGTAGCCTTTCTTCGTACACTCGAGTACTATGCGTATGAAATGGACGACATAGTGTTCCAACAGGACAATGACCTAAAGCATATGTCGACATTGGCAAAGAAATGGTTCAATGATAATTGTCCCCTACAGTCCCCCATACCTTAACCCAATTGAACACTTGTGGGTAGAGTTGAATAAAAAGCTGTATTCATACCCAAGTGAGTCAACCAGTATGCACCAACATTGGGAACATGTAGAAGAGACCTGGGAACAGATTTCAATCGAGACATGCTTGAATCTGATCGAGAGCATGCCCAGAAGGATTCAGGCAGTGTTGAAAGCCAAAGGTGGATTTACAAAATACTAAAACAATTATAAAAATTTAAATGTAAGGAGCAAAACAGTAGCAATTCAGTTACATGACAAGAATCTGCATAACTAGTCATATGCTAAATAGTTGCAAGTCCAATTTATGTATGAGATAGCCAAGATGATTGTCTATAAAATGGTGGTAGTCTCGCGTTCGAAGCTGTAGTGGATGGCGATATATATGGAGCCTGAAAGTCAAAAGTTCAAAACATTGTTACCCTTTTGCTCGTCAGTGTAGCAGAACCAGAAGGATAGGGTGTTTAGGTGCCATGTGAGCCAGACCTATCTGAGGCAGGAGGAGCTCAAAAATTGCTTGCCAGCAAGGATACGTGTGTTTAAGTTCTTAAGGTGTAGATAGATTATTGGGAATCTGCTGGGTGGACTAGGCAGGAACCCATGAAGGAAACCTGCCAGACAGATTGTGATGGAAAAAGAAGGTAGAGATGCCGTGAAAAGGTGTAGCAAGTTGTTGAAAAATGCTGGAATGCCAAAAGATGGAAGTTTGGATTTTGAAGAAAATGGATAACACAGTTAAAGTGATACCCTTTATTTAGATTGCCTAAATTAAGAATCTCCTTGCAAGTGCTGTGTGCCTGGGAGGCTTAGGTCTGTCTCAATAAGTGAGACTCCAGTAGTTAGTTGTTATGTGCATTTTAATGTTCTGTCTTGAATAATTGGATTTGGATTTGTAACTTTCTGTTTGTAGGAGAGAAGATAAGAAGAATGTGTCTGTGAAGGTTCTCATTTATCCAGGTCATAGTATATCTGTAAAGAATAAATCAAGGCAACTGGACTTACTGTAGATTTCTTGAAAACGTTTCACTCGTTCTTCCAACGAGCTTTCTCAATTTTTAGAATTGAGAAAGCTCGTTGGAAGAACGAGTGAAACGTTTTCAAGAAATCTACAGTAAGTCCAGTTGCCTTGATTTATTCTTTACAGATATAAGAAGAATGTGCATTATTAGCCAGAAACAGGCAAATGCATTTATAATAAGTCTTCCTCTCCCTGAATATATTTGTGTGAATGCACTGTTGAGCTACAGGAAAGCTGGGTACTTGTATGAAGGCAGGCAAGTAGCTGTGAGTGGAGTAATGTCATGACTAGAGTTGAGCGAATCGAAGCTGACGAAGTGGAATTTGATCCAAATTTCAGGAAAAATTTGATTTTCACGGAAGCCGAATTTCCTTGCGCTTTGTGGTAACTAAAATGGCTGCTGAACGTGTGAGGACATGGAGAAAGGAACTGGGAAGGTGGGATCACCCATAATGCCATGCATGCAGCCAATCAGCAGCCAGCCAGCCCTGTGATGTCACAGCCCTATAAATAGTGGCAGCCATCTTAGATTCTGCCATTTGCCAGTGTACTTAGTGCAGGGAGAGACGTCTGCAGGCGCTAGGGACAGTAATAGGAAAGACTTGATTGTGGTGAAAAAACGATTTATAAGTGCATGGAATTGGTAGGGAGGAATCGTTCCACAGCATTTATGTAGAACAGGGTTCAGTAAGGGTGGTTACAAACTGGTTAAAATGAACATTCCTATTGCACCTTCGTGCACAGACTGGGGATCCAAATTGCCATTATACAGCTCTGTAATTCCAGCAAACCGTTGTTGTTATTGGGGTGCAAATGCTGTTTGATACAGCCATTAACAGAGTTTATTACAAGGAAATATTTCTACAGTGCGTCTTATTTGCCCTTGTGGGGTGCAGTTATATATTGTAAAGCCCTTTTGCCATGTATTACTGACAAAAGCAAAATATATATTTGCCCTTGTGCGGTGCAGTGATATAGTCTAAAGCCCTGTTTGCCGTGTATTAGTGGCGAAATAAAAATATATTCACCGTTCAGCATTGCACTTATCTGTTGAAAAGCCTTTTGTGTTGTGTAAAAGTTGAAAAAAATTAGGGCCTAATTGCCGTTCAGCGGTGCAGTTATTTATTCTAAAGCCCTGTTTGCTGTGTATTAGTGGCGAAATAAAAATATATTCGTCGTTCAGTGTTGCACTTATCTATTGAAAAGCCTCTTGTCTTGTGTAAAAGTAGAAAAAATCTTGGGCCTAATTGCCATTCAGCGGTGCAGTGATATATTCTAAAGCCCTGTTTGCCGTGTATTAGTGGCAAAATAAAAATATATTCGCCGTTCAGCGTTGCACTTATCTGTTGAAAAGCCTCTTGTGTTGTGTAAAAGTAGAAAAAAATTTGGGCCTAGATGCCATTCAGCGGTGGATGTGACCATAGGTAGAATCTATGGGCAGAAGGTGACGCGTGGCCAGGGTACCAATGTTGGCACTATGGCCCTGTGTCAACATATGCAGCGTCACAATAAAGTGGCCTGGGAGAACCGTGGGTCCGATGTGGTGGTCCAGCCTGCCGCAGCAACCACTGCATCACCCAGTGGCACGCACCCGGTTTCAGGCAGTCAAGGCTCCACCACTTCAGCCGAAGAGAGCTGTCTGTCCTTCTCATCATCTGCTGGTCCTGATGCTAATGCTCCTCCTCCTCCTACTCCTCGTCAGTCATTCCGTCAGCAAACGATCACTGAAGCGATTGCCAAGAGACAACAGTATGCATGCAATCATCCAACGGCGCAGAAGCTGAATGTTTTCCTGTCCAAGTTGCTGTTGCTGCAGTCCCTCCCTTTCTAAGTGTTGGACTCTGCACCTTTCAGAGAACTGATGGCTTGTGTCGAGCAGAGGTGGAGAGTCCCAATCCATCATTTCCTTGCCAAAAAGGCAGTACCAGCCCTGCACACACATGTAGAACAGAAGGTGGGCCAGTCCTTGAGCCTGTCGGTGTCTGCCAAAGTACACGGCAGTGCTGACTTGTGGAACTGTAACTACAATCAGGGACAATACATGTTCTTTACAGCCCACTGGGTGAATGTGGTTCCTGCACAGCCACAACAGCAACTTGGCCAGGTGACGCCGCCTCCGTGTTGCCATGCCGTTGGTCCTGCGACAATGTCCGCCTCTGCCTCCTCATCCTCCACCGTGTCCTCAGCCTCCACTGCAGGGGAAATTCACAGTGCCCCTCCAGCATACCACATGTGCAGGGCATGGTGGTGTCATACTGTTCTGCACCTCGTTTGCCTGTGCAAACTGATTCACACAGGGGAGGAACTGTTCCATGTCCTTCGTCAAGAAATCGAATCCTGGCTTTCTCTGCGACAACTCAAAATCGGAACCATGGTAACTGACAACAGGAAGAACATTGTGTCAGCGCCGCATCAAGGAGGGCTGAGCCATGCGCCCTGCATGGCACACGTGTTCAATCTGGTTGTCAAGCGGTTCCTGAAGTCTTCCTCCCATCTGCAAGACATCCTAAAAATGACCAGGAAACTTTGCATGCACTTCTGCCACTCATACACCGCAAAGCACACCCTCCTTGAGCTGCAGAGGCAGAACGGCATCCCCCAACATAGGCTGATATGCGACGTTTCCACCCATTGCAATTCCACCTTCCATATGTTGGACCAACTGTACAAACAGAGAAAGGCCATCAACAATTTCCTGATGATCCAAGCGGACAGGAGTATTCCCCTGTGTAACTTTGATGTCAGCCAGTGGCAGCTCATGCGTGACACCTGCCGTTTGCTCAGGCCCTTTGAGGAGGCCACGCTATTTGTCAGTCGACAGGACTACGGGATGAAAGATGTTATTCCACTGCTTCATGTCCTGGAACAGATGCTGTTAAATCTGGCTGGTCAGGGGACTGGAGACGTGGCGCCTAGATCTCACGTCCACATGATCCCTGTGGGGGATGAACATGAGAAGAAGGACATTGGAGCACAAGCAATGTGTAGCGAAATGGGTGTTTTTTCTACACAAGTGACAGGAGAGGAAGAGCAGGACCAACCAGGGGAGCTACTGGGCGATGAGGCAGAGGACCCAGACACACCGTGGCAGTATGCAGTGGAGATGGAGGCAGGGAGTCCCTCCGAGTCACTTACGCAAATGGCCCGTTGAATGCTCACTTGCTTGGGTAGTGACAGCCGAATTGTCACCAGTCGGCAGAGGGATGACTTCTGGTTCTCCACCTTTTTGGACCCTCGCTACCGGTCCAAAATGGGGGCCTTTTTTACACCCGCTGAGAGGGAGGACAAACTGAACTACTATAGAGACATCCTATGTAATCAGTTGGCCGCTGCCTATCTGCGCCATCCTCTAGCAGGTCTGAATGGGGGGGCCCTCTGCGCTCACGTTCCACTGCCATGACTGTTGGGGAGGGGTGGGGTGGCAGAAGCAGTACCAGCTCCATCAGCAACAGCCTGAGTCTAGAGTCGCTGATGAGCAGCTTTCTTCAGCGCCTAGGGAAGAAACTACTCACCAGCAGCAGCATCTATACCTGGAGCAGAACCTGAACCAGCAGGTGGTGGCATACTTGAACAGCACCCTGCCACCTCACATTGAAGATCCACTGGACTGCTGGGCAGCCAAACTGGATTTGTGGCCACAACTGCCCTGGAAAAGCTGTCCTGCCTGGCCAGTAGTGCGGCATCAGAGCGGGTGTTTAGTGTGGCAGGGGCCATAGTTACCCCAATGAGCCTGTCCACCCAAAATGTGGAGAGACTGACCTTTGTCAAAATGAATCAGGCGTGGATCAGCCAGGATTTCCACCCACCGATTCCTGATGCATCAGACTAGATCATCCATGGTGCCACACCAACACTTTGACAAAAGAGACCGGTTTCTTCTGGCTACCTGCCTCAGCTACTATTCTGATGCTGCCACCTGCCTGATGCCACACACCTGATGCCAAGTTCTCCTTCTTTCACCCACCATCTTCAGCTGCTACTAGTATTGCCACCCACCTCCACACTATGTCACCTTGCCACTCTGTGGCATCCTGATGCTGCTGCCACCTCCACACTATGTCACCTTGCCAGTCTGTGGTCTTCTCATGCTGCTGACGCCTCTACACTATGTCACCTTGCCACTCTGTGGCCTCCTGATGCTGCCGCCACCTCCACACTCTGTCATTGTGCCGCTCTTTGGTCTCCTGATGCTGCCTCCACACTGTCATTGTGCCACTTTGTAGCCTCCTCCTGATGCTGCTGCCACCTCTAGACTCTGTCATTGGGCCACTCTGTGGTCTCCTCATGCTGCTTCCACCTCACCACTATGTCATAGGGCCACTCTGTGGACTTCTCATGATGTTCCCACCCTCCCCACTTCATGACTGGGCCGCTATTTTGCCTTTCGGCCTGTGACATCATAATTTATTTGAGCCTTCTTCTGATCTGTCAGAAGGAAGGAAAAATGAGACGCACAACGAATCCTGTCTGTGTAGCAACTGTAAGGCCTGTATGGTCCAATCAGAATTGGCTTGTGATTTGGTAGCCAAAAGCAGGAGTGGGTACAAAACACAGAAGACATGCATATATTCCATTCACGTGTCATCTCTGTTTTGGATCCACTCCTGTTTGTTTTTTTTTTGCATTAGTAATACTGATGGATTACTGACTAAATGCTGACCGAGTGAAGGAGGATGCTCCACAGACAGGATCCGTTTTTTGTGGGTTATTGTTCTGACGGATCAGAGGAAGGGCAAAATAATCAGTGACGTCGACACAAACTTACTGCTGCCATCCTCTCCACTCTGTCGGGGAGTTCTACTATTGTATAAGCGTTTAATAGAACAGGTTCTGTAGGCAACTATGGAATCAGCTGACGATGGTGTATAAGGAGTGTGCTTCTTTTTGGCGCTAACATCGACCTGTAAGGCTGAGTTCATACTTGAGTTATTTGGCTAGTTTTGCAAAGTGGGTAGGACCTCACAGCACATATGAGCGTTTTACTTTTTAGGTAACTGATACACGTGGTCCTTGTGACCTGGATATGTCTTTTTTATGTGCTATATATTTTTTTAAACTTCACTTTTATTTATTTATTATTTAAAACAGCTATTTAGACATTATAGACTCTTTAAAAATTCTCAGTGATATGCTGGCTGGTTAGGCCTCTTTCACACTTGCGTTGTCCGGATCCGGCGTGTACTCCACTTGCCGGAATTACACGCCGGATCTGGAAAAACGCAAGTGTACTGAAAGCATTTGAAGACGGAGCCGTCTTCAAAATGCTTTCAGTGTTACTATGGCAGCCAGGACGCTATTAAAGTCCTGGTTGCCATAGTAGGAGCGGGGAGCGGGGGAGCAGTATACTTACAGTCCGTGCAGCTCCCGGGCGCTCCAGAATGACGTCAGAGCGCCCCATGCGCATGGATGACGTGATCCATGTAATCACGTGATCCATGCGCTTGGGGCGCCCTGACGTCACTCTGGAGCGCCCCGGGAGCCACACGGACGGTAAGTATGCTGCTCCCCCGCTCCCCGCTACACTTTACCATGGCTGCCAGGACTTTAGCGTCCCGGCAGCCATGGTAACCATTCAGAAAAAGCTAAATGTCGGGTCTGGCAATGCGCCGAAACGACGTTTAGCTTGAGGCCGGATCCGGATCAATGCCTTTCAATGGGCATTAATTCCGGATCCGGCCTTGCGGCAAGTCTTCAGGATTTTTGCCCGGAGCAAAAAGCGCAGCATGCTGCGGTATTTTCTCCGGCCAAAAAACGTTCCGTTCCGGAACTGAAGACATCCTGATGCATCCTGAACGGATTTCTCTCCATTCAGAATGCATTAGGATAAAACTGATCAGGATTCTTCCGGCATAGAGCCCCGACGACGGAACTCTATGCCGGAAGAAAAGAACGCAGGTGTGAAAGAGCCCTTAATTGTTTACTCTTTCACCATTTATTATCTGTGTTTCTTTCCAGCAGAAAGTTGAGGGTTAATATGTTGTAGTGACCTCAGCTGTGTACACGCTCCGGCTGGCAGTCACAGTTCCAACCTCCTCTTATACTATTTAATTAGCTCTTATTTGAGCTTCTGCTATTTTTTATTGCTCTCCTTTAGGGTCCATTCACACATCCGTGTGTGTTTTGCGGATCCACTGATGCGCAAAACACGGACAGTGGCAATGTGCGTTCCCCATTTTGCAGACCGCACATTGCCGGCACTAAGAGAGTAGGCCTATTCCGGATCCGGCGGGTCTGCAATTCCGGATCCGGGCCGCATATCGTGCGGCCCCTTAGAAATGAATGGGTCCGCAATTCCGTTCCACAAAATACGGAGCGGAATTGCGGATGTGTGAATGGGGCCCTAAATGCTGGAGGTTGATATATTGTATTCATTCCAGCCACTGGAGCGCTACTGCCGACGGTCAACCTACACTCCTCACTGCGCTGTGTGATTTGCTCTTGTCAGAGCCCTTGCCTGCTATCACTGATTCTAAAAATGTTTAACACACATACACCCTGCGTCCCGACATGTTTCAGACAGGAAGTAGGAGTTTCTCAGTGTCTGGCTTGAGGCAGCACATGAGGGAGAAGTTTGCTGCAGCATTTTACAGCCCTTGTGGAGCCAAATTCAACCATGCCAAAGACACCACGGGCAATGGACGTAAAGAGGCTCATTGTCCTTGTGCAGGACAGGCCCTGCCTCTGGGATCTATGTTCTGGGGAGTACCTGTCACGGCCATGGCTATGACCGTGACTCTTCAACCGCATGCGATTGTCAGCGGTTTTATTTTGTTGTCAATCACAGGTGAGGGCAGTGGTATTTGCCTCACCTGTGGTTGCCGCTGACAATGCTTGCTTGTGGCAGCTTTCCTGCTGTGCATGCGGTTGCACCTAGCAACCCCTATGTTAGGTGTGTGTGTATTGTGTTCACTGTGTTGTTTGTCTGTGTGCACTGACACTTTTCCTGCACTGTGGTTGCCCGTGGCAACGTTTGGCAGTCTGTACATGTGGTGGCAGTGTCCCGGCCTCTGGGCTATTCCCCAGGACACAGTTGCCACCCATGTCGTGGCCAGCGGCAACAACCACAGTGGGTTGCTACTGTTGGACACTTTCCCTTTTATCTTGTGTTTTCCCTTCCCGGGTGTTGGAAGGGTTAACTTCCTTCTCAGTGTGTGTGTGTTTCACTGGGTGTGTCCGACTGTGGGGTGTGGCTTCCTGGCCTATATAGCTCACTGTTAGCATGGCTCTGTGGGTTGTTTCAGCCATGCTTGCTGGAGCAGCCTCCTGTGTTACTATCTGCCAGTGAGAGCCACCCCTGTGGTCATAAAGATATTGTCCTTATGTTTATGTCTGCTGTGTGTTGATGTTGTATGTTATGTTCTGTTGGGACCTTTCTATGTGTTTGGTGCAGCTTACGGTTCTGGATTCCTGTTTGCGCAGGGATCCAGTCAGCAAGGCTGTGACAGGTTGGTGGAACTAATAGTTCGCCTGTCATTCCCGTAAGGCTGTATGAGTTCCCCTTTTCCCAACAGCTTGGCCATTGAGACTCCTGCTCCTCCGTGCCTAGGAGGAGTAGGTCGTCTTACCCTGACTCCTAGCGCAGGGACCGGACGGAGGGTGAGTTAGGGATCCGAGGTTCCTGCGCATGGGTCCTCCTACCTTTAAGGTCGGCCCATGCAGTTAGGAGTTAGGGTCAGGGTAGGGACGCTGTAGGAGGTGACCTGCTCCCTATCCTGTTCTCCTGGCCGAGTAGGCCTACAGCACATGGCAGCGCACGGCTGAGGATTTCCCCCATCCTCAGCCGTGACAGTACCAGGACCGTACCAGTACCAGGACGAGCACAAGGCTGGAGATCATTATGTCAGGCTGATTGGGTTAAAATGGCAGACTTGACATGTTAAAAGGAGGGTGATGCTTGAAATCATTGTTCTTCCATTGTTAACCATGGTGACCTGCAAAGAAACGCGTGCAGCCATCATTGCGTTGCATAAAAATGGCTTCACAGGCAAGGATATTGTGGCTACTAAGATTGCACCTCAATCAACAATTTATAAGAACATCAAGAACTTCAAGGAAAGAGGTTCAATTCTTGTCAAGAAGGCTTTAGGGCGTTCAAGAAAGTCCAGCAAGCGCCAGGATCGTCTCCTAAAGAGGAGTGCCACCAGTGCAGAGCTTGCTCAGGAATGGGAGCAGGCAGGTGTGAGCGCATATGCACGCACAGTGAGGCGAAGACTTTTGGAAGATGGCCTGGTGTCAAGAATGGTAGCAAAGAAGCCACTTCTCTCCAAAAAAAACATCAGGGACAGATTGATCTTCTGCAGAAAGTTTGGTGAATGGACTGCTGAGGACTGGGGCAAAGTCATATTCTCAGATGAAGCCTCTTTCCGATTGTTTGGGACATCTGGAAAAAGGCTTGTCCGGAGAAGAAAAGGTGAGCGTTACCATCAGTCCTGTGTCATGGCAACAGTAAAGCATCCTGAGACCATTCATGTGTGGGGTTGCTTCTCATCCAAGGGAGTGGGCTCACTCACAATTTTGCCCAAAAACACAGCCATGAATAAAGAATGGTACCAAAACACCCTCCAACAGCAACTTCTTCCAACAATCCAACAACAGTTTGGTGAAGAACAATGCATTTTCCAGCACGATGGCGCACCGTGCCATAAGGCAAAAGTGATAACTAAGTAGCTCGGGGACCAAAACGTTGACATTTTGGGTCCATGGCCTGGAAACTCCCCAGATCTTAATCCCATTGAGAACTTGTGGTCAATCCTCAAGAGGCGGGTGGACAAACAAAAACCCACTAATTCTGACAAACTCTAAGAAGTGATTATGAAAGAATAGGTTGCTATCAGTCAGGAATTGTCCCAGAAGTTGATTGAGAGCATGCCCAGTCGAATTGCAGAGGTCCTGAAAAAGAAGGGCCAACACTGCAAATACTGACTCTTTGCATAAATGTCATGTAATTGTCGATAAAAGCCTTTGAAACGTATGAAGTGCGTGTAATTATATTTCACTACATCACAGAAACAACTGAAACAAAGATCTAAAAGCAGTTTAGCAGCAAACTTTGTGAAAACTAATATTTGTATCATTCTCAAAACTTTTGGCCACGACTGTACACACTGACCACTACATGTTTACCGATACACACTGTATATAGACTATGTAGGTACTGTGATTGGTAAGAATAGTTCCATTTTGCCGATAGCAACCATTCCGATTACTCCTTTCATGAACAAAAGTAGGTGAACAACATGACAAGTGGATTATGAATTGTTGCTATGGGCAGCTATGACACTTGTAATTTATCCAATGACCTCATATGTAATATGTAGTTTAGTTCATGTAGTACTATGTGATAAATGTATTTTACTGATGATAGTAAGATGTGACATTAATATTTTGAATCCTAAAATAGTGTTCATATAGTAATGTAGCTTGTTTTTTCATATATTTTTTTTAGAACGGAGGACAACCTAGATGAGGAAGGGGAAGAGTCTGCCCCACAGCTATCCAGTGTCTGCAAGGAAGACAATACCTCTGGGGCTGTGCAGATAGAGAGTTTGCCAGGACCCAGCACCTTAGCATCCAGGCCTCCAGCTGCGTCAGGAGGCGATTGCCCCCCCCCCCTTTGCCTCTACCCAGCCGGCCCAAACGAGGGGCGAAGTCTCCTGCCGAAGGGCACATTTATGCTCCGGTTTTTAGATTACTTATCTAGAGACCGGCAGGAGGATCATCACGATATGTTTGCCCGGAGTCTGGCCCATTATATGCGCCAGCTGCCTCCAGAACGAGTGTTGAGAACAAGATCGGTTCTCGAAATCGTTCTGGAGGCAGCCACTCCCCCCCACGACCCTACAGAAATGTTTTCCACCCTGGAAAATTGGCGCCTTCATGGGCACATGTTTGGCCCCCAGCCGATGCCAAATATCCAGCCCTCACAGGGTCCTCCACAATTTCATCCTCCCAGGGATCAGAATGGCCCACCTATGCGCCATCTGGGCCCCAGTATCAGGGGGAAGTGTCATATGGCCAGCATGTTCCCTCCTCCTGCCAAGCTGGGCCAACCCATTTCTCCAGCCCCCCCTCCCAACAGGGCCAAACAAGCTACCCTGGGCCTCAGTATCAGGTCCCCCCCCCCCCCCCCCCCTCACCATCTGGGCATTATGTTAATTTATTAAACTTTTATGTTCTACTTATTTTATTGTATTTTATTAACAGAAGAAAAAAATACAGTCGAGTTAACTATTTGATATGTTAAGAAACATAGTTTTATTTTCAATATTTTTATTGTTAGTTCCCTTTATTATATACAGTGCATAATAATCTTTATGTCGCACCAACACATACACGACATTAATAATTGTGCACTTGTAGTAAACATTAATATGACCCAAATCCAATGACTATTTTTTCCTCTGTCACTTACACACCTTAATATTAGTGTGGTTTTCATCAATATGCCAAAAATTTTAAACGGTATTTTAAATAAATACCTTTATTATACATATATACATTACATGTTAGAAATAATATAATGTCATTTAAGCTCACGATAGTCCAAACATTACAGATGAAGTGTAAACGCCATGACACATGTATTGATATTTTTTATTATATGAGAATAAGGCCAAATAAAACTTTATTAATGATGATGGGAAAACATGCATACATTTTAGGATACATTTCCCACTTGAGGTATGAATGAATGAGGTATTAGCAATGAATGAGGTATTAGTAAATATTTCACATACCGTGTTGAAAACAATATACAGTATGTAAGCAAAATATGTAAGCTCGCAACCCTCGTCAAGGGTCCTCATTATTTTGCGAGTCCCTAACTAAAAAATAAAAAATCTACATAAAAAATAACCATCCAGGTTACAAAATATACTGGCAAACACAAACTTCCATGAGTCTAGTACTACTGCTGAAAAGGGAATGAACCGATAGGGGGACATAAAATATTCAGAAAATAAGTCCCTCGCTCTCAGTCCAGCAGATCCAGATCTTCCAAGTTGGAAAGAGTCTCTTCCTGATGGCGGACTGTAGACTTGGGCGTCTTCATCAGGTGTCGACTCATAGGTGCATATGTAGTTGTGCAGCACTACACACGCTTTGATGACCACATTGATATTTTCTGGGGCCAGCTGGATGGGCGAAAGAAAAACCTGCCATTTACTAGAAAAAAAATCCCAAAGGCGCACTCCACAAACCTTCTGGCCCTACTTAACCGATAATTAAAAGTGCGCCTCTTTGCATCCAAACCTTGCCTAGGAAAGGGACGCATGAGGTGGGTAGAAAGGGCAAAACCCTTGTCTCTTACACCACATAGGGCGCCGGTGGACCAGAGGAGCCAGGAAGGTTTGCTGGCTGTGGTATGTCCAGTTGGTTGGACTGAAGCCAGCGACCTATTCTGGAAGCCCTGAAGATGCGAGCATCTGCAGTACTTCCATAGGACCCAATATCTACTATGATAAACCTGTAGTTTGTGTCAGCAAATGCCAACAAAACTACAGAGAAAAACTGATTATAATTATAGTATTAAGTTTGGTGGCTTCTTAACCTGTATGTGCTTCCCGTCAAGGGCACCAATACAATTTGGGAATTGAGCCCTCTCCTGGAAGCCCTGGGCTATATCAAGCCACTGCTGCCTGGTTGGATGTGCCAGCACTGAAGCCTTCAGTCTCAACCAAATGGTGGCACATGTAGCCCGTACCACGCCAGCAATTGTGGAGGTCCCCATTCTAAAATCAAAATGTAATGAAGAAAAAGAATTGCCCGTCGCCAGATATCTGAAATGAATAAAAAAATGAATACACAAAATGGCACAACTTTTTTTTTTTTTTTTTTTTTAATTTGCTTTATTAGTATCACCAATGAGAGAAAGAAAAGTACAGACTTTTGGGTACAGTTCAGATACAGTCAGTGATACATCATTTTCATTTTTTTTTTTTTAAACATAAAACATTTCAACAACCCCCCTAAAAGAACCCTCCCTCCTCCCCCCTCCCTGCAGAATCATGAATTTGGTAGTTTGTTAAACTAACAATCTATATATCGCCATTCCTATAGCCGGGTCTACACATTTGAACAGTTGTCACTTTATTTTATGTCATGTAGTTTCCAAAACTATGCAACCAAGTCTTCCAATGACAGCACTCCCAGCGTACCCTTGAGCGCCTCCAAATTATACCATTCTGTAAATTTAAACGTTTGCATTATGTTTTTTATTTCATCCTGAGTAAAGCTGTTTATAATAAAGATCCTCCACCTCTTGAAAAACCATTTGGTCTTTTTGTCTTTGTTTAGCTCAGCTTCTGTTTTATCAAGGTACATTAAACGTATCATCTGCGCCCTGACCTCCTGTATTTGGGGTACCTCCGTTTTTAGCCAATTTTGCATTAGACAACGCAATGACACCAACAATGCCGCGTCTACTATCGCCTGGGGAGGAGGGTTGACGTCTCCATAAACATGGAAAAGGTATACCTCCGGATCTAGGCTCAGGATGCATCTCAATGTATCTTTAATCCAGCATCCAACATGTTCCCAGAAACGTTGAACCTGCGGACACACCCAAATACAATGTACTAGGTCTGCTTTATCTAAGCCGCACTTCGGACAGGCAATGAGAAAGGCTGTGTTGTCAACCTTTCTGGGAAAATTAAACGCATAGATGGCCGAGTGTATTAACCTTAAATGTGTTTCCCTCCAAATCTCACATGGTATTGCTTTACAAACCCTGACCCATCCCTGCAGTATCTGTTCAGCCTCCAAAGTGACATGAAGCCTCCTCTCCCATCTTTTAAAAAGAACCTGTGCTGAGGATTTATTACTAGAATCACGCAATATATATTACCAGATGATCCACTAACCCAGGATATTAATTCAATTTGTTCCAATAGCCTACTGGCTATAATTCCCGTTTCTGGTCCTATTAAAATATAACTTTTATTTGTCTTTTAATAAACTATATTCCAACACAGAAAAAACACACACTTTAAAAAATATATGGAGGACCTGGACCTGTGGGCTCCGTATCTATATCCTACAAGGGAATTATTATATTGTTCAAGGACTTGCTCTTTCCCACATATGTATCGCACATAGGCTACTGGTGTTCAGCCCATGTAGTTGCGCTTGGGTATCTATAGGTGTCGCCTATTGCCAGGTCATTGACCCGTAATACCGCACTTGCTGATTAATATGTTTTAGGCTTAACCCATATGATATGTCCTATACTGCCTATTTGCAGGCTGCTTTTCATATTTGTACTCTGGCCCTCAGGGGGATGCGGCGTCTGCAGATCGCCTTTCCCTATCCATTCATTGCCCTACCAATTAGTTAAAATTGTTAAAGACACAGCTCCCCCAACATGTTTCACCGCATAAGCGGCGTCTTCAGGGGAATGGAGCTACTATCAACACGAGAACACGAGAACTCGTGTTGATAGTAGCTCCATTCCCCTGAAGACGCCGCTTATGCGGTGAAACATGTTGGGGGAGCTGTGTCTTTAACAATTTTAACTAATTGGTAGGGCAATGAATGGATAGGGAAAGGCGATCTGCAGACGCCGCATCCCCCTGAGGGCCAGAGTACAAATATGAAAAGCAGCCTGCAAATAGGCAGTATAGGACATATCATATGGGTTAAGCCTAAAACATATTAATCAGCAAGTGCGGTATTACGGGTCAATGACCTGGCAATAGGCGACACCTATAGATACCCAAGCGCAACTACATGGGCTGAACACCAGTAGCCTATGTGCGATACATATGTGGGAAAGAGCAAGTCCTTGAACAATATAATAATTCCCTTGTAGGATATAGATACGGAGCCCACAGGTCCAGGTCCTCCATATATTTTTTAAAGTGTGTGTTTTTTCTGTGTTGGAATATAGTTTATTAAAAGACAAATAAAAGTTATATTTTAATAGGACCAGAAACGGGAATTATAGAATCACGCAAGCCTTGATAAATGTGTGAGATGGAAAGTCTGGAGTTTCCACCCCCTAGTGAAAAGACCAGTGAGTTCCCCATACACTCCCCAGTAACATCATATAATCTCTTTCTACAAAACATATAAACCTGTTGGAAGGGAAGAAAATGAGAACCCTCCAAACCATATTTCCCACAGAACTCTGCGAAAGTCAGATATCTTTTATCAGGGATATGGAGGAGATCAAATAGGGTCATGATATTTTTTGCCTTCCATTTTGTGAACATCTTATTTGTGTCCCCCTGTGGGAATTCTGGATGTCTCCACAGGCCCATAACCCTCGATGCCAGAAAAGGTTTCCTTTCTAGTTTGCGTGTTTCCTTCCATGCAACAACTGTGTCACGGATGATGACAGAGTGTTTTAGACAAGGTTCCAGAAGTTGCCTTCTCGTGTGAAGCAAGTTAACTAATGGCCATGGATGAGATAAATGGGTTTCCAGACTATAATTGGAGAAGTGGCTAGTCCCATGAATCCAATCCAGACAATGTCTGAAGAGGCACGCTAGGTTATATATTCTAATATTTGGTATATTTAGGCCGCCTTTATCTCTTGGTAGCATCAGCTTTGCCAGTGCAATGCGGGGCTTTTTCCCTGACCACAAAAATCTGTTAAAGACTGAATGGAGATCCTGAACATCCGCATGCCTAAGGAGTATTGGGACCGTCTGCAGGGGATACAGCAGTTTGGGGAAGCACACCATTTTCAGGATATGACTTCTACCCGTTAATGACAATGGAAGACTTTGCCATCTTGAGAGGTCATCCGCAATAGCTTTAAATAGAGGCGGATAGTTTAAACCATAGAGGGAAGATGCGGATTTCCCAATTTTTATTCCCAGATAAGTGATGTGAGAATTGCTCACCACAATATCCCTGCACGATTCTGGAAGTAAATCTTTTAATTTTGGGGATGTTAACGGCAGTATTACTGATTTATCTAGGTTTATTTTAAAGCCTGAGATTGGACCAAAGGAATCCAGAAGCCGAAGAACTTTCTCAAGGTCTTCAACAGGGTCTGCCATGAATAACAATATGTCATCGGCAAAAAGGGATGTGAAAACTTCTCTTTGACCCACCTTTATACCCCTAAAGACATCCCCCCCCCTCAAGCATGCGGGCTAAAGGTTCGAGCGTCAAGTTGAATAGTAACGGGGAGAGTGGACATCCCTGACGCGTCCCCCTACAGAGTGGAAAAGGGGCTGAGAGGAAACCCGGGATAGCTATGCGGGCAATAGGGGCCGTGTATAGAGCTGAAATAAAGGTTCTGATTGGGCCACTAAAATGCATTCTGTTCAACACCTCATCTAGCCAATCCCACCTAACATTGTCAAATGCTTTCTCCGCGTCGATTGCCATCAGAGACGGCCGCGGAGAAGAGCTGATATTTCCCTGTACCGCATCCAAAACTGTCAGGACTTTTCTAATGTTAGAAACTGCCGATCTGCCTTTAATGAACCCTGACTGAGGCCGTGAAACCAGATCTGGCATGACAAGTGAGAGTCTGTCGGCTATAATTTTTGCTCCTAATTTAAGGTCCACATTTATCAGCGATATTGGGCGATACGAGGCGGGCTGAAGACTATCCTTCCTCGGTTTAGGAATGAGTTTAATATAGGCTAGATTATCTGAAGCAGAAAGCGGACTGCCCATCAACATACCATTAAATACCGCCGCCAAAGGGCTTTTAAGGTCCTCACCCAACATTTTAAAAAATTCCCCTGTGTAGCCGTCTGGACCAGGAGCTTTATGTAGGTGTAGGCCTTTAATCGTGTGTAATACCTCATCTTCAGATATTGGGGAGTTTAAAACATCCAATTGGCTGTTAGAGAGAGTTGGTAAAGCCACACACCTGGATAAAAAGGATGACAAGGTGGTCTTGGTCCCCGGGTCTTTATACAGGTCTTTATAATAATCCCCCAGGATAGAGGCTATTTTACCAGGGTTGTCGTGCACTACCCCCCCAGCATCTGCCAGTTTCATGATATGGGGTTTCCGCCTGGAGTTTTTAACCAGGTTGGCTAGCAACCTGCCCGACTTGTTACCACCTCTAAAAAACTTATTGTCCCAACCAGCCATGTCACATCTCATCTTCCTTTCATACCATAACTCATAATTTTCTTTAGCCAGTTGCCAGGCCCTCTTGGTATGTTCAGCCGGGAGGGTCTGATAAGTGGTATAAGCGGTACGCAAGGAGAAGCTGAGATCATGTATCTGTTGTGTGATCTTTCTTTTAAGACCCCTTACATAAGCCAAAATCCTCCCTCTAAGTACAGCTTTGGCAGCGTCCCAAAACAAAGAAGGGTTCGATATGCTGGAGATATTATCCTCTCTGTACTCTAAGTACCAACCCCGGACAATGTCCCTAAAATTGCTATCAGTATACAGATAGGAAGGGAACCTCCAAAGAATGTCTTGACCCTTGAGTTGCTGATCCGACAAAATTAGAGAGATCGGGGTATGGTCTGAGATCACTAGGTCATGAATTTTTGGTTCCATTATCCTAAGCCTCAGGGTATCTGACACTAGAAAATAGTCAATCCTGGACCATGATTTATGCGGGGGAGAGTAGAAAGTAAAGTCCCTGCCGTCCGGATTTGCATATCTCCAGATGTCCAATAAGGCGGTGTCACGCAAAAAGGGTTCTAACACCTTATCATGTATGTGCGTCACCTCAGAGCGGGAAGTCGACCTCTTCCTATCCTCCACCGCATTAACTACAGTGTTAAGGTCTCCGCCAATAATTCGCTTCGGGACCGGATCACCATTTATCTTAGTGGCCAAATCAGCAAAAAATTGTTTGTTGTCGTCATTGGGGCCATATATGTTATATAACCTGATTTCCTCCAACCCAACTTTAATGTGGATGACACAGCAGCGGCCTTGATGGTCAGATTCCATCCCCAGCAAGCCACAAGCTAGGTTCCTGTGAAGGAGAAACAACACTCCAGCCTTGTGATTCACTGCAGAGGAACCCACCACCGTCCCTACCCATTGCTTCTTCATTCTAAAAAAGTCACTCTCCAGCAAGTGAGTCTCCTGCAGCATAGCAATGTCAGCTTTTAGATGCTTCAGCCGCCTTAAAACCATATTGCGTTTTTGGGGTGAACGCAACCCTTTAACGTTCCATGACACTATCTTCATAATGTGTAAAAAAGACGATATAGCTTCTTATGACAATTTTCAACATATGGCTGAACATTTCTGCATATTCCCCCCCATCCCCCCGCCCCCCCTCAAAACCTTTATAAACAATAAAAACCATAAACATTTGTGAAGCAAGGGAAGACTCAGACCGTTCCCTTCTCAGCTCCTGTGGACTTCACTTTTTTCCCCAGTGACGTCAAGCTCTAGAAGCTCCCTTACCACACACAAACAGCTATGTCGTACCTACTTTAGGCTACTTAGCAGTCAGAACCCTGATAAAACATGTAAGGCATGAATTGACACAATAAATGAGAAAAGATTCCCAATACATTACATTCATCCCAGATTTGTATACCGGTATCCGGAATATTCTCAATAGTCCACCACTTTAATTAGATAAGTCCTCAGCGGCTTCTATCTTGTTTCCTCTCTTGTCCCGGCTCCGAAGGGGAGCCACCCGACGCCCTCCCAGCTGCAGGCCGTTGACTCCGTGTGGCTAATTCCGCCTCTTCTGGCGTTGAGAAGGTTGAACTAGAGCCGTCAAGTCGGAAAACTTTTAAGGTAGCTGGAAACAGCAAGGCGAATTTTACTCCTCCTCTGTACAATTGGGTGCACAGGGGGGAGAAAGCTTTACGCATTTTTGTAACCTCCACGCAATAGTCCCCGAATAAAAGGATTTTTGATCCCCTTACCAAGACTGGTTCCTTGCGGGCTTTAAATGCCTTGAATATTGCGTCCTTGTCAGTGTAGTCCAGATATCTCATGACCACCTGCCTTGGGCGAACATTACTGTGGTCTTTGCCAGTGTGAGATGGCCCCACTCGATGCCTTCGTTCCACCTTGCACAGCCGCGTTATGCCCAAGGCCTGAGGGACTTCAATTTCACATATTTTAACCAGGTCTCCAGGCGGTAAGCTTTCCGGGAGGCCCACAAGACGCAAGTTGTTGCGTCTGGACCTATTCTCAAGGTCCTCCAGCTTATCCCACAGACGTTTATTATCAGCTAAGGCTGTTTGTAGCTTTTGTAGGACCGATTCTGTGGTGTCCTCTATGACCTGGATGCGCCCTTCCACTTCTTCCAGCCTTCCTTCATGCTCCTGGACTACCTCTTGCAGCTGGCGCATTACATTAGACACTGACGCCGCCAGCGTCTCCCTCAGATCCGGGGCCAACTGCGCCGCCACCTCTAGCGCCAGTTCCTTGTAATCGATCCGGTGAGACTGCATGTCAAGGTCTTTTGTCCCCACCTCGTCCTCACTTATATTCGGTGCTTTTGCACTCACCTCCGCTTCAGGCAAGTTCGGCGCCATTTTCGGGGGGGTTGAGGGGGCTGGGATCTCCGGTCTCACGGGAGAGTTCTGTTTGCCTCTGGTTTTCTTGCCCATGCTGGTTAGGAAACGATCCATACGCTTGATGACAGGTCCGCTCGGGTTCCGTTTCCCACTCAGACACCGGCAATATGAACAGTTTTTAACTCAGGTACTGCGGAGCTCACACGCTCAACTCCCTCACATGGCGGCGCCGGAACCGGAAGTCCATGGCACAACTTTTCAAAATCAACTACATTACTTTACATTATTTAATGGCAATGTGTCTGGCAAGTTGAAATTAAAATAGGCCATACTCCAAGATTGGGACTGGCAGAATACCATGGCGGAAAAATGCCCCTACGTCTTATGGGGCGAATACTAATGAGCTGCTTCCATTATGGAAGCGCTCATTAGTACCGGAGGATCGGGAAGAGTGAAGGATCTGTACTCATTGCTTCCTGGTCCTCGGCTGTCGGCTGTGCAGGGCTGCGCGAAGCGTGAGTCACTCTGTGCGCGCCAGTTCACAGAGCACAGCCGACAGCCGGATGAAGAGGATCGCAATGGTGAAGAGCGGTGGCATTGTTTTTATTTTTTAATCTGAAGCAATATGGGGCTGATAAAGAGGCAATGGGGCTTATAAAGGGGCAATGGGGCTGATAAAGAGGCAATGGGGGCTTATAAAAATGCAATGGGGCTGATAAAGAGGCAATGAAGGCTTATAAAAAAGCAATGGGGGCTGATAAAGAGGCAATGGGGGCTTATAAAAAGGCAATGGGAGCTGATAAAGAGGCAATGGGGGCTGTAAAAGAGACAATGGGGGCTGATAAAGAGGCAATGGGGGCTTATAAAAAGGCAATGGGTGCTGATAAAGAGGCAGTGGGGGCTGATAAAAAGAGGCAGTGGAGGCTGATTTGAGACTAGGGCTAGCCAAAATAGGCATGCGGGCTGATATGAGACTGGGGCTAGTCAAAAGAGGAATGGGGGGCTGATTTGAGACTGGGGGTCTGATCTGAGGTCTGAATGGGGTCTTATTTATATTGGGGCTCATATCTGAGGTCTGATTGGAAGTTATTCACTTTTGGGTGTGAGCTGAGGTCTGATTGTGGGTCTGAACTGAGGTCTTATTGGGGTCTTATTAACATTGGGGGTCTGATTGGGGCTGTGATCTGAGGTCTGATTAACATTGGGGGTCTGATTGCTGATCTGACCTGAGGTGTAATGAAAAATATTTTTTTCTTATTGTCCCCCTCTAAAACCTAGGTGCGTCTTATGGGCGAAAAATACGGTATTTTAGAGTCAATAAATTTTTATTGAGTTTTTTCAGAATATATAAGTCACAAACAATTAGACAGTGGACGCAGCCACTATTAAACAATATGATATGTTAGATGAGTCATATATGGACAAGACTAAAAAAGCAGATTAAAGTCTCAGTGTGTCGGGGTATCCGCTCGGATACTGCCAACCCAACACCATTGCGTGTAACATATCAAACTAATGATGAGTTCCCCACTACTGAGGATTCGGGGGATACAACACCGTATATCATAGTGCAGAATGTATTACAAAACAATCAAACAAATAAGTGAACAAAACAAAATCAAAATCAGATCTACTATGCTTTTAAGGTGGTTAGGGGAGATAAACCAGCGAGCAGTGTGGGTGATTATGGAAGATAAGAGGAATGGCGAAGCCAAGGAGCCCAAAGAGCATCACGTTTTTTAGGTGTGACAATGGAAAATGGGAGGCGATGCTCATATCTACAAGTGGTATTAAGAGAATGAACTACTTCTTGCATTGAAGGGGGTGTCACAGATTTCCAGTGGCGTGTGATGACAATTTTGGCACTCAAAAGAATATGACCTACAAGGCCTCTGCATGACTGGTCAATGCCATCCATTCCTAGGAACAAAAGAGCAAGCTCAGGGGCGGGAGGGATGGTATATTGAACAATTTGTGAAATCAAATCAAACACTCGGGACCAAAATGTATTTAACTTAGTGCAACTCCACAATACATGGTATAGGGACCCGGTGCCACCACATTCCCTCCAGCAACAGGCCGGGGCATTAGGGTACATGCGACTTAACCTTTCAGGAGTAAAATACCAGCATAAAAGTGTTTTCACTCCCGCCTCGTAATGCGTAACGCATCTGAATGTGGATGTCAAAAAGGTGAGTGCCTGTGACCACTTTCCCTCTGGGTAGGAGTGTTTCAGAGCTGTCTCCCAGTACGTAATCGGGGCTGATTTAATAAAACTGGCCTTATCACAAATGAAATCATATATCATTCTGGTGAGGCGTTTTTTATATCTCAATGGGTTGTCAAGAATTGTGTTAAGATTATTATGGATTAAAACTGGGGCACGCAATCTCATCTCATAGCAATGTCTCACCCTTAGGTATTTATAAAAATCACTATTAGGTATGGGGTATCTTCCCCTCAGTTGTTCAAATGAGAGCAATGTACCCGCCATGAAAAGTTGACCTAAATTTGAGATTCCAGCCTCCCGCCAGGAGGAAAGGTTGAGCCCTTCCGTATATTTTTCCAACAAATGGGTGGATACATGAGTGAGTGAGATTGGGTTTTCGCTCCCATTTTCCATATGAAACTTACGCCATAGGGTACATACAGATTTGATTGTGAGTAATGTGTCAGGTGAGGCATCAGGGCTCCATAGCGATTTGAGAAGGAGCTCCTTCAATGAGTGTGCCCCAGCAAACACTGCTTCAATTTTAGACCAAGATTTTGAAGGTGTGTCTAACCACCATTCGGTCGTGAATGACAGGCATATCGCTGTATGGTAATCTTTAATAGCGGGGAGTCCTAAGCCTCCTGCTTTCTTCCTACATACCATTAGTGATTGGGCTATGCGAGGTTTGCCCGCCCCCCAAACGTATCTATTGAGAATGGATTGTGCTCTCAGGAAAAAATTATTAGGTACCGCAATGGGAATGGCTCTAAAAACATATATTAATTTTGGGAGAGTCATCATCTGGAAAGATGCAATTCTGCCTACCCACGAGGGCGCACGGGAGGCAAAGCTGGTTAAGTCAGTCTGTAGTGTGGAGAGAAGGGGTTCATAATTGTATTTATATAGAAGGGAGCAAGGAGTAGTCAGCTTAATGCCCAAATAGGTTAGACCCGATTCCTGCCAGTCTAGAGGAAAAAGGGATTTTAGGTGCCTTACTTCCTCCAATGGGATATTAACTGGTAAAACTTGCGTTTTAAGTACATTTATCTTATAGTATGATAATGATCCAAAATGAGAAATACATTGCAGGGCAGCCTCCAGGGATGAGGAGGGCTCAGTCAGGGTGAGAATAATATCATCTGCATATAATGATATTGTATGTGTAGAGGAACCCAATTGTATGCCCTTGATCTCTGTATGCTGTCTTATGTGTTGTGCAAGCGGTTCCAAGGCTATAATGAAAAGAAGGGGCGAAAGGGGGCATCCCTGTCTGGATCCGTTGCTAATAGTGAAGCTATCTGAAAGTAGGCCATTAGCTAAAACCTTCGCTGTTGGATTTGAGTATAGACTTTCAATTGCATGTAGTATGGGGCCCCTGAAACCCCTAAAATCTCAGGACTGAGAAGGCGTATGACCAATGTAGGCGGTCAAACGCCTTCTCGGCGTCCAGCGCTACCACCAGTAGGGGAGTTTTCTGTATCCCTGCACCATTTATAATATTCAACACTCTACGTGTATTATCTGAGGCTAGTCTACCCTGGACAAATCCTGATTGGTCTTCATTGATTAAGGCTACTTTCACACTAGCGTTGTTTTAATCCGGCGTTCAATTCCGACACCGGAACTGCCCGCCGGATCCGGAAAAACGTGTGAAAACGGATTACATTTGAATCCTGATCAGGATTTTGATCACAATGAAAAAATGCATTGGAAAAAACGGATCCGCCATTTATGGACTTTAACTTTTTTTTCACATTTTTCGGGTTTAACATGCAAAAGCCTGATCCGTTTTGACTGAACACACGGCGCCAGATCCGGCGTTAATGCAAGTCAATGGGAAAAAGGCCTGATCCGGCGTTCAGTCAAAGTGTTCAGGCTTTTTGGCCGGAGGTAAAAATACTGCATGCTACGTTTTTCTGAAAAGCCTGATCAGTCAAAAAGACTGAACTGAAGACATCCTGATGCATCCTGAAGGACTGACTCTCCATTCAGAATGCATGGGGATAAAACTGATCAGTTCTTTTCCGGATTTGAGCCCCTAGGACGGAACTCAACGCCGGAAAAGAAAAACGCTAGTGTGAAAGTACCCTAAGGAAGGGAAAATACGGTATTTTAAAGAAAGGAATAGCATTTAGCTAAATCAACTTCAACACCATTACCATATGCACACAGGTGACATATCATCATCATTACAGCCAGGATTAGAATAATTAACCTCCTTGAATCTGGTGTGACTAATCAATGACTTGGTAGTACAATATATAGTCCTACCTTAAAGTGATAATAAGACGTTCTTCAGGTGACACACTCCGCCGCATGTTGGTGTCCTGGAAAGTCAAGGCAGGCCTCAACTACCCCAACAGCCGATCAAACGTAGCCACAGACATGCGGCAATAATTAAAGAACTTCAGAGTACAAGCCAACAAATTGACCTTTGCTGGCCCGCTGCAAAATGATAGGATGCACCCACATACGCTTCCTCCGCAGTTCCTCCTCAATCATTTCTGGCCGCTCTCCAAAACAGCTGACAGCAAAACTGACAGCACTCGCAAGCAAAATGGCATAATTTTCCCTGAACGCACCCGCAACGCATCCGGACCAAATCCGTGACGCCCGTGTGAAAAAGGCCTAAAAGCGACGCCTGTCATCTGCATTTCATACTGACTCACAGTATAATTTCACTACCAGAGACTCCCTATGCGTGTTACTGCAAGGCACAGTGTTCTACACCACTATAAAGGCTCTCTGCAGCCAGAAAATAGCAGTTTTTAACATAATTCGCCGCAAATAAAATCGGATGAAACTGAATTTTTTCCCAAAAATTTGCTCATCTCTAGTCATGACCCTGGAATGTGATAATGGAAAGTGAAGTGTGTGCAGTACTAAGAGATAACAAGGCATATTAACTAGCAAGGCAAACATATAAAAATTAAGGTACTGAATATGGAGAGGAATTACTTACATGTTTATGTGTTTTTATATAATGTGTATGGAGTGGCAGGAAAAATTTAGTTTGATATGAGTTCAAGGAACTTGTGTGCGTTAACGTATTGGATTTTTTTTATGTCTGTCTGTTTCTATGTCTGTTTTATTATATGTTGATTGTTATGTCTGTTACTTGTTATGTCTGTGTGGACCATAGATCTGACCTTGTATGTTGCCAAACAGAAAACTGACTAGTAGAGGAAGGTCACACAGCCCACCCAAGAGAGGTGAACTTAGGCTACTTTCACATCTGCGATTTTACTGGATCCGGCAGGGGATTCGAAAAATGCATCCGGTCAATAATATAACCATCTGCATCTGTTCAGAAAGGATCCGGTTGTATTATCTCCCAAATGAACAAGATTGATCTGGTATTAAAACCATTGTAAGCCAATGGGCGCTGGATTCTGCACCATTGACTTACATTGTGTTTCATGCCAGATAAATCTTGATCAGTATCCTATGCCGCACACAAAAAAGCTGCATGCAGCGGTCTTGTGTCTGGCATGGGAATGCAACAAAACAGAACGGAATGCATTCTGGTGCACTCCGTTACGGTTTGTTCAGTTTTGTCCCCATTGACAATGAATAGGGACAAAACTGAAGTGTTTTCCTCTGGTTTGAGACCTGGAAAGGAAAACATAGATGTGAAAGTAGCTTTAGGAGCAACTAACCTCCCCCTTCCTGGCCTCTGTGAGGCCTACTGGACACTTGGCAACTGCAGCTGAACTCATTAAAAAGTGATAGTGCCTGATGCAGTGTCTGAAATTTTACAGCAAGCCGAAACCAGACACCTGTCTATGGCTAGACCAACCAAATATGAGGTTTTACTTCTCACACCCTCCAATCTAGTTATCAGGTGTTGCAATGTTCTGAATCCAGCCAACTTGCTGCTGGTGGATTCAGAAAAGGGAGGGCATGGAGAGAGCTGGTAGCAAGCTGATATACAGCCTCTAATTTTGCAATTAGTCAGTGAGGAATGCCCATTTAAAATGACACACAGACCTGATTGTCAAGCATTGATGGGTAAGGGAAGAAATGGGTTGGCAAATATTACTGGTGTACCACTGAATAACACTTCTGCTGAGTATTTTGTAGATGGCTTCAGATCATGGGACAAAGAAGATTCGGCATGGGGTATGCCGTAGTCCAAAATGGTGAGGCAGTGATATAGAAACCACTCCTTCCTAGTTGCTCAACACAAGATGCAGAGCTGAAGGCAATCACTGCAGCCTGTAATCTGGGAAAGGGAAAAGATAAGAATATCCATGTGGACTCAAGATATGCGTTTGGTGTAGCACATGACTTTGGAGCCATTTGGTGGAGCTGCAATTTCTTGAGCTCTTCAGGTAAGCCTATAAAGAATACTGAGGCTGTACGATAGCTATTGGACACTGATATCAGATAAAAGAGTGGCAGTGGTGAACGTGTCAGCATACATCAAATAGCAGACCCCTGAAACTCTGGGGAATACATTGTCAGATTAGGTGGCCAGAAAGGCAGCATTTCTCCTCTTGATGGCGGCTGCCCCACCGGACATGTCTGCAGAACACGTAGAACTGCTACAGACCCTCTAGAACCAGAAATCCCCTCAAAAGAAAAAGGTTTAGATGGAGGGAGGTGCCATACAATCAGATGGAGGGTTAGACGTTTACACACTAAGGTCTGTCTGCCCTGTTATTTGTTTCCCATGATGGCCGCCCTGTCCCGATCAGTGGTCCATAACTTCAAGGGTCATAGTTTTATAGAATTAGTTTGACCTGGGCTTTCAGCATGCGGCTGAGAAAAATTTGTACATGGAAGCCTTACATGTGCAAGGCACAACCCTGATAAGCCTACTCAAGTACCCAGGAAGTGCACCCTGAGACCATATTATCCATTCCAGAGATTGCAGGTGGACTACATACAGCTACCTAAGGTGGGTAATTATGAGTATGTCCTGGACTGTGTAGACTTGTTCTTTGGATGGCCTGAGACCTGGCCGGTGGCACATGCTACTGCAAAAGCCACCGTTTAGAAACTGCTCAAGGAAGTAGTATACATATATGGGGTCCCAGAAGTAATAGAAAGTGACAGGGGTACACACTTCACAGGGGAAATTATCCAACAAGCATTGCATGTCCCATAGTACCTGCAGAGATCAGGAAAAGTCAAAAGAATGAATGGCACACTTAAGTTGAAAATTCAAAAAGCCATGGAAGAGACGAGGAATAATTGGGTTGGCTGCTTACATGTAGCCTTGTTCTCAATTAGGTATACTCCAAGTAGAAAAACTGGGTTGTCTGCTTACAAAATCCTCTTTGGGTCCACCCCTTGCACTAGCCTGTATTTTCCACAAGTATTGGCCATGAAACACAGTTCGCTGTAAGAGTATCTACAGGCCCTAAAAGGAACAATTAAATAAGGTACATAGACAGGCTTTTGCATCTATTTCAGATCCCAACAGTCTTGAAGATTGCCACTCTTTGGAACCAGGAAACTGAGTAGTCCTGAGGAGATGCGTCAGGAAACGCCTCGACACCCGATTTGATGGACTCTTCCAAATCCTCTTGACAATTGCCACTCCAGTCAACACATTGGGTCCATGCCAGCCATTGCAAGAAAGTTTTTAATGTTGAAACTGGAAGAGATGATGCCCTCTTGTGGCTATTGATCCTGGTGCAAAGAATATGGACTGAGATGCTGAAGGAGCACTGGATCCCCTACTGGAAAGATCCAGGATAAAATTGTGATGTATAATTGTGATGTAAGGGTACTTTCACACTTGTGTTATTCTTTTCCGGCATAGAGTTCCGTCAAAAGGGCTCTATGCCGGAAAAGAACTGATCAGGCATATCCCTATGCATTCTGAATGGATAGAAATCCGTTCAATTTGCATCAGTATGCCTTCCGTTCAGTCACTGTCAGGCGTTTTGGCCGGATAGAATACCGCAGCATGCTGCGGTATTATGTTCGTCCAAAATACCTGATCAGTCGCCGGAATGCCGGATCTGGCATTAATTCCCATTGACTTGCATTAGTGCCGGATACAGCATTGCAAAACAACTGAAGGACGGATCCGTCCTTCCGGTCTGCGCATGCGCAGATCGGGAAAACTGTGAAAAAGACTGCAAGATGGATCTGTCCATCCGCATGACAAGCGGAGATACGGATCCGTTCTTGCAATGCATTTGTAGACGGATTCCGCACCCGGATCCGTCTACAAATGCTGTCAGTTGTCACACTGATCGGCGGATCCGGCAGGCAGCTCCGATGACGGAACTGCCTGCCGGATCACACTTACGCTAGTGTGAAAGTACCCTCATTTGCAGGATGCTCAGGAGGGAATCAGGTGAAGGGGCAGGCAAGTCCTGGATGTGTGATTAGCACATGTCAATGTACCTCCTGAGCAATACCTGAAATTATTCTCAAAAGGGGGAATTTGTGAGAAAAATCATAAAGACATCCATTTTGTAGATGTATTCATTTTATATCTAACAGATTTACAGTACATAGATAGGAGGGGGATTGTGAAGGAGATTTGAGGAAAGAGTACAAATTTCACCGTGGGCCCTTACTCCCCCCATGCTAATCCTTGCATTTTTGTTATCTCTAACTAGACATACACACTCAAGGCTAAATGTTTTTATCCCCAATAAACATGACACTTTTTTATAGCTTTTTGTGATGTGTGTATATATATTCATTGCTCATTTAAATAAAGGAGTCAGTACGAGCAACACATCTTGTATCTGACTCTGTGTCGCGACCTCTGAGCCTGCTCACTCAACTTCAGAACAATTAAGGCTACTTTCACACTAGCGTTGTTTTAATTCGGCGTTCAATTCCGACACCGGAACTGCCCGCCGGATCCGGAAAAACGTGTGAAAACGGATTACATTTGAATCCTGATCAGGATTTTGATCACAATGAAAAAATGCATTTGGAAAAAACGGATCCGCCATTTATGGACTTTAACTTTTTTTTCATATTTTTCGGGTTTAACATGCAAAAGCCGGATCCGTTTTGACTGAACACACAGCGCCAGATCCGGCGTTAATGCAAGTCAATGGGAAAAAGGCCTGATCCGGCGTTCAGTCAAAGTGTTCAGGCTTTTTGGCCGGAGATAAAAATACAGCATGCTACGTTTTTCTGAAAAGCCTGATCAGTCAAAAAGACTGAACTGAAGACATCCTGATGCATCCTGAAGGACTGACTCTCCATTCAGAATGCATGGGGATAAAACTGATCAGTTCTTTTCCGGATTTGAGCCCCTAGGACGGAACTCAGCGCCGGAAAAGAAAAACGCTAGTGTAAAAAGTACCCTAAGGTACTTTCACACTTGCGTTGTTTGATTCCGGCAGGCAGTTCCTTTGCCTGAACTGCCTGCCTGATCAGGCAAATTGTATGCAAACGCATGTCATTTTTTCAGACTGATCAGGCATTTTTCAGACTGATCAGGATCCTATACAGTCTGAAAAATGCCTGATCAGTCAGAAAAATGCATTGCAATACCGGATCCATTTTTCCGGTGTCATCAGGCAAAACGGATCCGGTATTTATTTTTTTTCTCATTTTTAAAGGTCTGCGCATTCCGGTATTTTGAATGGCGGATCCGACACTAATACATTCCTACAGAAAAAAATGATGGATCCGGTATTCAGGCAAGTCTTCAGTTTTTTTCGCCGGAGATAAAACCGTAGCATGCTACTGTCGGGTATTTATTTCATATAAGATATGAAATCATAAAAATTATGATTTCATATTTTTATGAAATATGAAAAATTAAAAATTAAAATTTTTATTGGCGGACATATAAACGCCAGTTCTTTTATTGATGAGATCTAAAGTTAATTTGTGCAGATAATGAAACAGGGTGCAATTAATTATATAAAATATAATTTATTACAAATAAATACATGCAGTAAAAATGGCATACAAATGAATACAAGGATAATATCAAAATTGACCACAAGATGATGCTCCGCCGTTTACGCCGGGCTCACTTAATTTAGTACACCAAATACAATATAATGTTATTCAAATTATCATCAAATTATTATAATGTAACAACGACAATAAAACAATAGAAATGAATCTGTGGAAAATCCCTTATGCTCAATCAAAGAATATGGCAGTAAGAGACATCTTATAAATACGCCCATTGGCCTAACTACGGATAATAAAATCCGCTCAGAGATTCCACTCTGATAGCAATATTATAAGAATTCTAATGATGTGCACGTTCATTAAAATTTCCCATAAAATTATTGTTTTAACACTATTGACCCACTAATAATGGAGTCTCAACTATATGCCAATTGGAGCGATTTATAATTACTGCAAATGAAATAAATTATACATTACCCCTGGCTTTGGGATAAAGAGCTTTTAGAATGGACTCAGCTTTCCAAGGTTCAGATATGTCCCGTCCTATGGTATGTTCCTGACGTGTGAAGTGATGCTGATGAATAAATCTTTGTAAAGAGTTCCGTTGTGAAGAAGTCCTTGTGAAGTTTTTCCTTTTGTGAAGTGTTTGAAAAAGTGTTTTTCTCTCCCAAAACTGGATCAGATATCCCAATCCTTATCTATGCCCATCCCCTCTTGGATTAGGGATTACCAATTAGATAAGGTGGGTGTGACGTATGTTAAACATGGGGATGATGTCATCTAATTGACATTCCTAAGAAACTTCTGCCCATCTACCACTTGATGGCACTGTTGTATCATATAACAATTTTGAATATTTTAAGAATTAACATATATACAGATTGTTTTATTACTACTTAAACTTTGCCCTTTCACACCTTAAATCAATTAGGAGGGGCTCTTTCTGACACTTTGCTCAGACTGACTGGCGGTATCAGAAGTTTCCCTAATCCCTGAATTTATGGGGCAGATAGGAGTAATGATGGTTTTTCTGGTTTGTGTACCTTAACTGTCTTCAGCTATTGAGTAATGATGTTTGAAATAACATCAGCTCCTCTAAAATAAACCCTATTTAAGAAATTTCCACTTAAACACATTTTATATCCACTAGAATATACCCTCTCAGTGAGATATAGACATATAAAGATACATTAATAATATTTGGTTATAATACATCAATATCACATAGTATATATGAATCATTAATAAGTTCAAACGCTAAATAAATGCACACAGGAATATATCTGTATGCGAATATATGAATAGATATCTGTTCCACACCAGATGTGTTTTATGGACGTCTCTTATCAGATCATGGTTTAGCCATGAAACACCCATTGTTCCTCAGACAGACAAGTTTAGAGAAACCTGTGTAGATAAATCCATGTCTCTAAACAATAATAAAAGTATAGTCTTCTCTATATATTCACTTTTAACACATTGAACTTGCTATGAACCCATCTTGGTTTTTTTCAGGTTCATGCTGATCACATGTTGTTAAAGGCAATGATCATCCATATTGAATATGGTATCATCAGATACATTGTACACTTATGAAAATGCACAACAAATCCCCCTTCATTCCAAAATATTCCAAAAAATGTGAATGTATTTGGAATGCTTAAAAGGGCTTTTCATATATCTTCTTCGATGCGTAGACTTGGCTTATAATGTTCTAACCAGAGCTTGACTAAAGTTCTTCTGGAGAACCTTATCTAACGCATGACTTGGATGGTCAACAAACTCAACCATCCCATAGATCCTGCAAAACAGGATATAAGTTCGATAAAGGTTTGTTTTGATTCTCCATCTCCATATGAATGTTTAATAGGTTCCTTTTCAATGAACCAACTTCAAGTTCCAATATCTTGATAGAGATGGAATCGGCAACTGTCATACCGGTAGTAATAACAGTGCCCATTACGCCAAAGATTATGGCGGCTACGATTGCAAAAACATGAATCGCTTTGGTCTGTAGAAAACTGTTCTCTGGTCAAGGTTTTCCTTGCTTGCTCCAGGATTTGCGTAATCCGTCCTTGGGAATATCCGATGTGCATCTGATACCAGGCTTGGATTTCCGATGACTGGATCTTGGATACGTTGAATTGCCTTTCAACGAAAACGCGTGGATCCAGGCTGATGTAGACCTTCTGGGATAATATCCTCTTGTTCGTCAAGATGAACCCCGCTGTATCTTGTAGCATGATCCCCGATGAAGGACCTGGCACAGCAATCGGCTCAGCATGGAACTCTTTCCCCAAGATCAGGACGACGTAGATAATGGCAATCATCTTTGATGACATCTTACGCCTATAAAATATTATATGACACATATGAGTATATACATTTTTTTTTTAACTTTATCCTGCAAGAAAAGAGTTACTAATACCATATACCTCTGATTGGCATAAGTTCTTTTCTTGGACAGAGTAAGTTCTGGTTTCAGAGGTGAGTTAGGAGACATTTTGTTACAGAGGAAACATACATCAGGATGGGTTAGTATGCGTTAAAGATGTAGAATAACAGATAACGTTTTTCCGTTCATACGATACCAATCCTTATTTCCGTCTTTAGCTGGAACCATAAAGTCTTTTCACCTCTTTTCATCCAACTCCTTCAATCTCTCGAAGTCGTGCACTGGGATGACAAACACGTAGCTGATTAATGTGCACCCATTTTTCAATAAATTCATCCCCCTTAGGGATTTTGATCTTGTAGACCACTGGAGATAATTTGTCAGTGATGACATAGGGACCTTTCCAGGAAGGTAGGAATTTTCTCTCCTTCACTTGATCCCGAGCGAAGTTATAGAGATATACCCGATCGGAAATTTGATACTCCTTCTGTGTAGTCTTCAGATCATAGTATGTCTTAGCACTCACTGTGGCTTTCTCTATATTTTTCTGGGCGAACGCAAAAGCATGTTGAAGGTGCTTGCGTAAATTTTCCACATACTGATGCGACGTTGTAGCATTGATCAAGTTATGGTCTGTTGTCCTGTAAAGTAAATGCTGGGGTAACACCATCTTCCTTCCCGTGATCATCTCGAAGGGAGAAAGTTTAGTTGCTGCGCTTGGGGTGGCTCTGATGGCCATAAGCACCAAAGGCAACTTGACATCCCAGTCCTTACCAGATTCATTGACAAACTTTTTCAGGATGTTCACAATGGACTGGTTGTAACGTTCTACTCCACCACTAGAGGCTGGTCGATAAGCTATATGTAGCTTCCTCTTTACCCCCAGGATTTCCCACATCTTTGTCATCACCTCACTGGTGAAGTGACTTCCACGATCGGATTCGATGCGCTGGGGGAGACCAAATCTAGAAAATACATGGTTAATGAGTAGAGATGCACATGCGCTTGAACTACATGTTTTGCACGGCAAACATTCCACCCATTTGGTGAACAAACAAGTTACGGTTAACATATACTTGTTGCCTCTTGATGAGGTTGTTACTGGTCCAATGAAGTCAATTTGGATGTCTGACCATGGCATGGACATCCCCCTTTTCATCAATGGTGCCCGATGAGTGGGTCCTTGTGGCTGGAATTGAGGGCAGATAAGACATCCCTGACAATATGTTCGCACATCTTGTAACATATGTGGCCAGTAAGCGTAGTCCCGTAGTAACTCATACGTTATTTTCTCACCTCGATGACCAGCTGTTGGGGCATCATGTGCATGTTGTAACATCAGACCTCGGTATGCTGCAGGTACTATCCATTGCGTGATACCATTCTTAGAGGTTCTTATCAGCAGTTCATCCTGTAATGATAATTGGGACTTACCTTTCATCAAAATTCGTAACTCCTCCTTACCCATACAGTCTTCCGTGGTTATGGGATAGTTGTGTGGATCCTTAATGTGCTTATAAAAGAGACCAATAATTGGATCCCCCTTTTGGCTTGCAATGAGATCCTCACTAGGGGAATTTTGGCCCCACTGCGCCGCATTGGCTTCAGCTCCCTTTTGGGCCTGACTTCTTGTCATAGCATCCACTTGGATAGTTCCCATGAGGTCATCAACGTCAAAGACTTCTCCATCAATGGTTGCTTGCTTGGCAAGGGAATCCGCTAGGTCATTTCCCTCTTTATCCATGCCTGGATATTTTGAATGACCTCTTACCTTCTTCCAATAAATAGTAAGACTATGGGCGGTAACCATCTCATCAATTTTACAAAACATCTTACCATGCTTCACTGGCTTGTTATTACTTCTCGTCCAGTCTGACCTTTTCCATCCGGGAAAGTACTCCACAAAGCTGTTACGAATATAGTCAGAATCTGTGATGATTACAAATTCCTTAACATCATATTCGATAGCCATTTGTACGGCTTTGTACACAGCAGTAAGTTCTGCAACTTGGCTGCTTTTGGAACCAATCTTGTATCCAACGGATACATCCAGGAATGTATTATTCCATACGACTCCAATACCTGCAACCAATGTACGTTTGGATCCTTCATCGACATGGAAGGAGCAGCCGTCTACGTACACACATGGTAACAATTTGCAATACTCCTCTTCATAAGATTTATATGGTGATGATGATTGTTCATCCAGGAAATCATTTTCCGTTGACTCACTTTTATGTTCCGTATGGGTACAGTCATGGAGTTCTGCTAATCCTTGAGCAACTGGGTTTTTATTATTTTGTTTGTACCTGATTTCCAATGGCCATCCCATTAAGGACATTGTCCAGGCGGTTATCCTGCTGTTTGACAAGTTTCCATCTCTTATACGATCACTCTGCAAGTATTGCAGTGGCTGATGTGCGGTCTCCACAATGATCCTTTCGCCTTGGATGAAACTCCTAAAATATTGTAAAGCCCACACAGTTGACAACAATGCTTTCTCACAATCATTGAATTTTACCTCAACCGGTGACAAGGACTTGCTGGCATAGGCGATGATCTTGTTTCGGTTTTCCTGTTTTTGGAAAAGAACTGCACTTATGCTTTTATCAGTGAAACCTGTTTCCACAAAGAAAGGTTTTCCCCCTTCTGGATAAGCAAGGCATGGAGCCTGGATAAGTTTGGCCTTGAGCTCGGTTACAGCTTGCTCATGACGCTCACTCCATTCCCATTTTACTCCTTTCTTTAGCAACTGTAAAAGAGGTTTTGTAATTTCGGCATAATTATCTATGAACTTACGTGAGTAGTTCATCATGCCCAGGAATGATCTCAACTTCTTGAGATTTGTAGGAGATTTTGTCTTGGTCACTGCTTCCACCTTCTTTTTCTGTGGGTTAATTCCATCCGCAGTGACTTCATGACCTAGGAAATTAACCTTGTTCCGGCACCATTGAGCCTTTTGCAAAGAAAGTTTTACACCTGCTTTCCTCAGCTGGGTTAGTACATGCCTCAACTCCTGAATATGTTCCTCAAAAGTTGTACTTTTTATCAGGATGTCATCCACATAGGATAAGGTACCTCGTTCAGTGGCATCAGGCATTGCCTTATGCATGAACACTGCAAACTCATGGCCTGCATTTATGTACCCGAAGGGCAGTCGGGTCCACGCATACTGTCGTTTGCCAAATGTAAAGGCCAGTTTGTACTGATCCCTTTCATCTACCTTAATCGTCCAATATCCTTGTGCACAGTCAAGGGCAGTGAAGATTTTGGATCCTTGTATTTGTGCCAAACACTGGTCAATGTATGGCACGGGCCATCCGGACATGTAAACACGTTTGTTTAACTGTCTTAGGTCCGAGCAGAGACGAAATTGACCATTAGGTTTGAGGACTCCAAGTATCGGATGATTGAATGAACTGTGTACTGGACGGATGATACCTTTCTCCTCCAAGTTTTTGACGATTTCCGATAGTGACTCGTAAGCCGCCAGCGGAAGTCGGTATTGTTTGACAAAAACAGGGGGTGCATCGGGATCTGTCTGGATTCTTGTAACGTGTAGGTCTGTTTCCCCACAGTCATAAGAATCCTTTGCGAACATCTCCTGGAACTCTGCGAAGAGCTCCTTTAGCCGTTGACGCTTTGACTCATCGGAGCATGCGTCAGCCATGGAGATTTGTTCTTCCACCCGCTCCTGAAATTCTGGGAAAATCTCAGGTTGACTTAACTCGTAAGCTTCTTCAAGCTCACTAGTTAAATCGTTCTGGGTGTAGCATACCTTATCCTTTCCTGGCTGGTACGATTCATACTCTTTTTCATCGATCTCATGGTTGAAAACCAATGATGATTCTTCGATGTGGCATGTACCTTCTTCAGAGCTGAAAGGATAAACAGAGTGGATGTTAAATAACCCCTCAGGGGTTGAGGAAAAATGTTGTTCCACTGTTTGTTCTTCTGTCAGGTATTCATCAGGGATTATTCCAATAACATCATTTTGGAATCCAAATGTGTAGTATTCCGAATCCATAGCCAAACCAATTACGGTGTCCTTTTGTAGGGATATGCTATGGGAAACCATGTTATGAATTACCATATGTAACGGATCCTGATGGATATTGATCAGGGGAGTAGGCTTTACCTTTAGGCCGATTTGCTGTATTCTGTTGGATAAGCAGATCAACGCGTCTGTGTTCTTCAGCTTCTGTCCCTTCTTTATTTTAATGGGTAGAAGAAATGGTTTGCATCCTTCAGGAATTTCAACTTTCTCAGCAACCATGATACTTACGGCATAGGGCATCTGTTGTCCCCATCGTAAGGCTTGTTCTATATCCTGGAATCCCTCTGGGTTTCCCGGCAATCTGGACCATAAGGTGTTATTCACCAGGTCAATCTGTACGGCAAATCGGTGCAGAAGGTCATTACCTATATACATTTGATACCGTGGTTCATTTATCACGATGAAAACGTGCTCCGTAGTTTTATTTCCTATGGAGATAGACAAAACGCATCTTGCAACCACATTATGACTTTGGGAATCTCCATCCAGATCATGAACCCATTGGTCCTGTGGAGAGAAACTTTTAATCATTTTAGGATTGGTGATCTGTTTCAAGAGTCCTAGGCTTATGTAACTTGCTTCGGATTTCAAATCCAACTTGGCAAATTTCACCCGGGCTATATTGTTTACCTGTACGGGAATCAATAAATTGTCATTGACCTTTTTAATCCGTACCATCGATTGAATGTGCCTTTTCAGGTCCGCGACTTCGTGATTACCCCTTTCAAGAGAAATGGTTAATATATCATCATCCAGAGTTACCTTTTTGATTTCGTCCCTCTGGATGGTAATGATGTGAGCGGCACCATTGACATCTTCCTCGGGTTTACCATTCTTCAGGATTGTGACCTCCGGTGTTTGATTGTTCCTGAAATGCACTTCAATAGAGCTAGGTTTCTCTTCAATCACATGACAACTGCGCTGTGCTTGTGTGTTGCAAGAGTATTCATAAGCAATGGGTGCCTTCACCTGAGTCCATACTGCTTCATTAATGAAATCAATTATGGGACTCAATCTTTTTAATAAATCGATTCCTATGATCATCCGATCATATGGAAGATCCACAATCAATGTGGGATGTCTAATTGTTTTCTTGCCAATCTTAAATGTCAACCAGGATGTTCCTTTTACCTGTAAGGCATCTCCACCTACACTTATCAAAGATCCATCAAATGACCTTAATCGTGGCTTCTTTGATGTTAAATTCAAAATCTTTTGGAAATAACTGATAGATAAAATGGTGGCTTGTGATCCAGTGTCTATTAATCCTTTGATTGGTCCGATAAGTTCATTTTGGAGATATATCTCCACAAAGTATCTGCCACCCACCTGGAACAAATCACAGAGAAAGTTAGGATGTTTACCCATCTGCTGTCTGAGAGGTTGACCTCTTTGCAGCTCCGTGACCTCTGCATTCCTGAGTCTCCCAGGAAAGGCTGAAGGAGCAGCATCAGCCCCCGCCTTTGGGACAAGCTGTGTGACACCACAAGTCACGGCTAGATGCTGGAACGATGGGATTACACACTGGAACAGACATCTGGTCATATGAATTGACATCATTAGACTGCAAGACAAATGACATATTAGACATTTCCCCCCTGGCCCTAATTTCAGGGTCAGAGGTACTGCAAGGAAATATTGAATTATGAATCATATCAGATTCTACCACAATCAACTTAATATCCTTACAGTGGCCTGGGTTCTGACCCGGCCCAATTTGCTTTATGATGTTGAGCTGGGACCTGGAGTTGCCCCTAAAAAAGGCTCAGGCTGTTTTCCTGGAGATACCAATTTTCTCACAATGTCACTCAACTGGGCCACTTGTTCTGCCAGCTGATCAAACCTGTTTGGTCTGGGCACATTTTGGCTTTGCTGGGCACCCTGGTTATCGGTAGGTGACCTACTCCTGGGTGAATTTGAGGATTCCTGCCTATCTTCCCTCTGTTGTCTGGGTCTATTATCCCAGCGCCTGTAACCCTGATAATTCCTATAGGGCCCGTATCCCTGGGGGCCTCTATTGTAATAGGGACGATAGTTAGACCTCCCATTACCTGAATTATTCCCCTCTGATCCATTAGTATTTTGGGGTTTGGTCTGTTTGGGCGGTCCTACCTGTTGTTGCTGGGCTTGTTGAGCAGGTCCTGTAGACTGAGGGAACCTTCGTGGCTGGCTTTCAAATCCCAAGCTAGGGTTTACCTTAGCTTCAGCTACCTTTTGCTCTGGGGATTTTTTAAACCTTCTCTCCTCTATTGCATGGCACTCACTGATATTATACAGCGTGGTGGCAGCCGTCACCAACCAATCCAGGGGGGCATCAATATCCAGATCTCTGGCTAAGTTAAATTTGATCTGGGTTGGCATAGCGTCATAGAATAACTGTTTGAATTCTTCAGATTCCCAATTTGGGGATCTATATGCCAACCCATAGGCATTTTTGAGGACAGAGAGGAATTCACGGGGACTCTGATTGGGTCTACACGTAAGGCTATATATGTCCCGTTTTGCAGCGGTGGTGGTTCGGTACGGTCCGAATTCCAATTTAACCTCATGCAAAACACTTGGCCAATCTTGAATGCCTCTCTCCCCAAATGAGGTAAAGTAATGACGATACTTATCATCAAATGCCCATGGAAGGAATCTGATCCTGTCAGCATCAGAGTATAATTTTAAAGAATCCATAGTGGATTCATACAGTTCCAAGTGATTGGCTGTCTGAGAAGAACCTTTCTTGGAAAATTTGGATACTGTAGTATTCAAAAACTTAATTATGCTGGAGGAGCTCTGATCCTTATCTGAATATTGGGAATTTTTATTCCTAGAAACCACCTCAGCATATGTTGGTCGCCTATGATCCTGTGGCAAGGAATAAGTCACATGCTTCCCCACACCACTGTCAAACTCACATGCACTTTCACAACTTTCATGAGACTTATACGGCACAGGTGATTTAACCCTAACATCTCTTCTCAGGGGAACATGTGGAGAGGAACTTCTAGGGGCTTCCATGTTATTGGCACCTAGTAAGGCGGTTGCAGTTTGGAATGCCCGACTTAATTGGGTGAATGCCTCCCGTGTAATCATGCCAACACTTTCAGGTTGCTGAGTATCTTGGATGGGGTCTGCTTTAAGAGCATGTGATGGCATGTCTGGATAGTGGGGAGTAAGACATGGAGGGTCAGGATATCCCACAGCGTTAGATGGATCCCTTTCAGCATTGACTATATTATGGGCTGATCCATCTGTCTGTTTAATTTTGGAATACTGGAGATATAAATCCTCTAAATCACTTTTTGCCTTTTGGTATGCATCATGGCTGTGACTAAGGTTGTACTCTAAGTCTTTGATCTTCGCTTCTGCGGATTGTAGTTCTGATTCTATCTTGGATACATATATTTTTGTACCCATTATAGACTCATACCTAACTTTTGAGAGAGTACTGACTGCCAACAATGCATACAAAACAGGTGGCAATGCACATAAGAGGTGTTGGTCCCTTTTGGTATTATCAGTTGCCAAATCCATATATGTTAGGTATCTATCAACCATGCCACCTAACTTCCATATATCTCCACGTTCTTCATAGGCTCTTGCCTGCAGCTCATTAGTCCATTCATCTATATTTTTATCTAACTTCAAACGGGAATAAACATATTTGATAACCTTATCTGGGTCAGATGGACTATCTGCTAAAGCCTGGCCATTACCTGGGTCGCTGCCTGTTACACTCATGATTTTGATCAATAATCAATAACAACAACAATTTGACTTGCCAATAAGGATTAAGTAATATTTTCACTAATTGCACAAATTGGTTATAGAAATATCTCAATCAATCTCACTGGGGCCTCCAAAATATGTCGGGTATTTATTTCATATAAGATATGAAATCATAAAAATTATGATTTCATATTTTTATGAAATATGAAAAATTAAAAATTAAAATTTTTATTGGCGGACATATAAACGCCAGTTCTTTTATTGATGAGATCTAAAGTTAATTTGTGCAGATAATGAAACAGGGTGCAATTAATTATATAAAATATAATTTATTACAAATAAATACATGCAGTAAAAATGGCATACAAATGAATACAAGGATAATATCAAAATTGACCACAAGATGATGCTCCGCCGTTTACGCCGGGCTCACTTAATTTAGTACACCAAATACAATATAATGTTATTCAAATTATCATCAAATTATTATAATGTAACAACGACAATAAAACAATAGAAATGAATCTGTGGAAAATCCCTTATGCTCAATCAAAGAATATGGCAGTAAGAGACATCTTATAAATACGCCCGTTGGCCTAACTACGGATAATAAAATCCGCTCAGAGATTCCACTCTGATAGCAATATTATAAGAATTCTAATGATGTGCACGTTCATTAAAATTTCCCATAAAATTATTGTTTTAACACTATTGACCCACTAATAATGGGGTCTCAACTATATGCCAATTGGAGCGATTTATAATTACTGCAAATGAAATAAATTATACATTACCCCTGGCTTTGGGATAAAGAGCTTTTAGAATGGACTCAGCTTTCCAAGGTTCAGATATGTCCCGTCCTATGGTATGTTCCTGACGTGTGAAGTGATGCTGATGAATAAATCTTTGTAAAGAGTTCCGTTGTGAAGAAGTCCTTGTGAAGTTTTTCCTTTTGTGAAGTGTTTGAAAAAGTGTTTTTCTCTCCCAAAACTGGATCAGATATCCCAATCCTTATCTATGCCCATCCCCTCTTGGATTAGGGATTACCAATTAGATAAGGTGGGTGTGACGTATGTTAAACATGGGGATGATGTCATCTAATTGACATTCCTAAGAAACTTCTGCCCATCTACCACTTGATGGCACTGTTGTATCATATAACAATTTTGAATATTTTAAGAATTAACATATATACAGATTGTTTTATTACTACTTAAACTTTGCCCTTTCACACCTTAAATCAATTAGGAGGGGCTCTTTCTGACACTTTGCTCAGACTGACTGGCGGTATCAGAAGTTTCCCTAATCCCTGAATTTATGGGGCAGATAGGAGTAATGATGGTTTTTCTGGTTTGTGTACCTTAACTATCTTCAGCTATTGAGTAATGATGTTTGAAATAACATCAGCTCCTCTAAAATAAACCCTATTTAAGAAATTTCCACTTAAACACATTTTATATCCACTAGAATATACCCTCTCAGTGAGATATAGACATATAAAGATACATTAATAATATTTGGTTATAATACATCAATATCACATAGTATATATGAATCATTAATAAGTTCAAACGCTAAATAAATGCACACAGGAATATATCTGTATGCGAATATATGAATAGATATCTGTTCCACACCAGATGTGTTTTATGGACGTCTCTTATCAGATCATGGTTTAGCCATGAAACACCCATTGTTCCTCAGACAGACAAGTTTAGAGAAACCTGTGTAGATAAATCCATGTCTCTAAACAATAATAAAAGTATAGTCTTCTCTATATATTCACTTTTAACACATTGAACTTGCTATGAACCCATCTTGGTTTTTTTCAGGTTCATGCTGATCACATGTTGTTAAAGGCAATGATCATCCATATTGAATATGGTATCATCAGATACATTGTACACTTATGAAAATGCACAACACTACGGTTTTCTCTTTTGCCTGATCAGTCAAAATGACTGAACTGAAGACATCCTGATACATCCTGAACGGATAAGGCTACTTTCACACTTGCGGCAGAGAGATCCGGCAAGCAGTTCCGTCGCCGGAACTGCCTGCCGGATCAGGCAAAATGTATGCTAACTGATGGCATTAGTAAGACTGATCAGGATCCTGATCAGTCTTAAAAATGCCTGATCAGTCGAAAAAATGCATTGAAATGCCGGATCCGTCTTTCCGGTGTCATCCGGCAAAAACGGATCCGGCATTTATTTTTTCACCTTTTTTTCAGTCTGCGCATGCGCATACCGGAAGGACGGATCCGGCATTCCGGTATTCTGAATGCCGGATCCGGCACTAATACATTCCTATGGGAAAAAATGCCTGATCCGGCATTCAGGCAAGTCTTCAGTTTTTTTAGCCGGAGATAAAACCGTAGCATGCTACGGTTTTCTCTTTTGCCTGATCAGTCAAAACGACTGAACTGAAGACATACTGATGCAAACTGAACGGATTACTCTCCATTCAGAATGCATGGGGACATACCTGATCAGTTCTTTTCCGGTATAGAGCCCCTGTGACGGAACTCTATGCCGGAAAAGAACAACGCAAGTGTGAAAGTAGCCTTACTCTCCATTCTGAATGCATGGGGATATGCCTGATCAGTTATTTTCCGGTATAGAGCCCCTGTGACGGAACTCTATGCCGGAAAAGAAAAACTCTAATGTGAAAGTAGCCTTAGGACAACACATCACATCAGAAGGTCGATTTCGACCACAGGGCTTTGACATATTTGTGCTTGTGCTGCCTACGGACTACAATAAATGAAAATTTCTGGAGGTAAATTTTTGTTATATCTACTGCTCAACATTAAAATTGCAACACCAAAAAATCATGGAATTATGGAAATCACAGGGTTGATAGACATGTTAATAATATGCAAATGATAAAAAATGGAAACAAAATATTTAAAGTCTCAATTTATTCTGTATCAAGCTCTTGCACTTGGGCATGCAAATCATTAAGATCTGCTGGCAGCTCTTTTTGTAATTGCCGGCCAATGATGTTCTAGATGTGCCTTATGTCCGGAATTGAAGACGGCCATAGTAGCACATTTAGGCCATGGAGGGTGCTCATATTAGCACATTCAACTTGTGGCCTGGCGTCCTGTTGAAAACGGCTCCTGGTACACTTTGGAGAAATGGCCATACCACTGGTTTAATAAGAAAACCTATGTAACACTGAGCAATTAGCGTATCTGAAATTAAGACTAGAGGGGTCTGGCTACATAATGCCACCTCACACCATAATCCCATGAGTAGGACCAGTGCCACATTTAATCTTGAAGGCATCTTCATGGCATTGCCTACATAATCTCCAGAGCTTTCATTGCGTCTGAGACATAGCCTTTGAGAGTGTGGCTGGATGTCTGGCTTGTAGCCCAATGTCGTGTAAAAATCTTCTGATTGTTTGTGTAGACACTGTTTCTGCCCTAGGCTTGGGATGTGGCGTCGAATTTTTCCTGCCGTACAGAATGGATCACTATGCACCATTCTTCTAAACAGATGATCTGTCCGTCCAGAGGTTCGTCTCTGTGCACTGTGCTGTCATCCCAGCTTGTCATTGTTCTCCCAACCACAAGGACATGCAATATTGAACAGTGCTGATATCTTGGCCTAGGCATGTAGCGATCTACCAAAGTGATAAACCAAGGTCTCTGTCCCTCTCAGTTTGCGACAAGTGGCGTCCTTCTTGGTGTTATGTATATGTTTATAGGATTAACACCTGAGGTTCCTTGTTATATATAGTTTATTTTTCTTTATTCTGTACATTTCTTACTGTTGCGCAATTAAAATATATTTTTTTCCTGTACCTATCAGGGCCATTTTACTGTGTCCATCTGCCATGTGTAGTAATATAGAATATGGGACAACATTAGTGAAAACAGTAATCCTTCCACATATACACATGCAACAAGAATAATTTAACTGTATGAGACTGGCTTTGAGCACATTGATGGAGTGATATTATTGAACAGTGCTGATATCTTGGCCTAGGCATGTAGCGATCTACCAAAGTGATAAACTAAGGTCTCTGTCCCTCTCAGTTTGCGACAAGTGGCGATAATTGGCAGGTTGATGAACAGGAGGCATTGCACAATTATCCCACATGACTTGCTCAGATTTTGAGGTTTCATGGGGTGTAAAACCTTTACTTTCACTCTGGCTTTTATGCACCTCCCACATGCCTTATATTGGAGCTAGGTGCTTGAAAATTTTATCAGCTTCAGATCTTGGCAGCACCTGCAACTTACCTGTTTACATAACCTTACAGCTTGTCCTTCTTGGTGTTATGTATATCTTTATAGGATTAAAACCTGAGGTTCCTTGTTATATATAGCTTATTATTCTTTATTCTGTACATTTATCAGGGCCATTTTACTGTGTCTATCGGCCATGTGTAATATAGAATATGGGACAACATTAGCGAAAACAGTAATCCTTCCACATATACACATGCAACAAGAATAATTTAAATGTATGAGACTGGCTTTGAGCACATTGATGGAGTGATATTATTGAACAGTGCTGATATCTTGCTGTACCTATCAGGGCCATATCTTCCTGTACCTATCAGGGCCATTTTACTGTGTCCATCGGCCATGTGTAATATAGAATATGGGACAACATTAGTGAAAACAGTAATCCTTCCACATATACACATGCAACAAGAATAATTTAAATGTATGAGACTGGCTTTGAGCACATTGATGGAGTGATATTAATGGAAGAAAGGCAAGAAGCAAGTGTCGAGAACAGCAGGTAGATATGATGGGCGAGATGGCAGGAATATGTAGAAATAATGAAGACAAGCAGAATTTGGCATAAAGAAGCAGAGAAATGAGACAGAGACATGCATGGAGAAGAGGGAGAGGGAGGAAAGCTTGACTGGGAATGAATGCTACAGGGGGGTTGTGTATATGATATGTAATACATCTGTCTACATGTCTGCTGACATATCTTCCTTCCATATGGACACATATTTACCTCTAATGCAATAGCATGCCAAACCTGAATAACACTGAGCATGTGCTAGGTCTGGAATAGACCTTACATTTCTGTACTATTTTTACTACCTGCTATGAAGCTATTTAATTGATCCTTAGAATGTAATGTTCTATTTGTAGTGCGTATCCCTTTTTTTAATTGTTCTGGGTCATAAGGCGCTTGAAAGCTGAATATGATTGTTGGCTTAGACTAATTCTTCCAATATAACATTACATTCTATCAATCTCAAGTTTTTATGAATCTGAACAATTTTTGCATACAGATATGTAGATAGATAGATAGATTTCCAGGAACAACCTGAAAACACCTGGTATAAGTTAATGGTATGCAGGGATATCAGTTGCAAATTAAATTATAGCATTATATGGGAGGTATATGACAGTTTACTCTCCTTTAGGAACTGTTATTTGGATACTGCATTTATTTGGTTATAATATGCAAGCTGTATATGATGGTCAATATTATCTGAACACTGGAGTTATTTAGGCATTGTTTGGCAGTATTATTTGGACACTGAATGCCACTTGTAGGCAATATATGGCAATTATATTGGTACCATCTGGTAATATTACTTGGATACTATATAGAGGACTTATTTTGACATTGTAAATCAGTGTTTTTTGCATTGTGACATTTTTGGGTACAAACATTATACTTCCTCTGCTCCATTCCCTGTGAAAGAATGCATTGCTGGATGGATAGTTGGATAGACAGGCTCCTCAACAATGAAATTACATCACCATGAAGGACAAGCTGAAAGGTTATGCAAAATGAGGAAATAGCAGATGCTGCTAAGATCTGCAGATGACCACATTTTCAAGCACCTAGCTCCAATCTATGGCAAGTGGGAGGGGCATAAAAGCTAAATTGAATGAAAAGGTTTTTAGCCACATGAAACCTCAATAATCAGATCAAGTTGTGTGGGATGATTGTGTGATGTCTTCTGTTCATCGACATGCCAGTTAGGATCCTTGAACTGAGAGACCTTGGTTTATCACTCCAGCAGATTGATATGTGCCTATTCCAAAATGTCAGCACTGTTCAACATTGTGTGTCCTAGTGGCTGGAAGAACAATTATGAACTGGAATGACAGCAAGAAGTGCAGAGAGGTGAACTTCTTCATGGACTGATCGTCTGTGGCGCATGGTGATCCATTCTGTACTGTGAAATTAGATGTCGCATCCCAAGCCTAGGGCGGCAAGCAGTGTCTATAAACACCATCAGAAGGTGTTTGCACTACATCGGGCTACAAGCCAGACATCCAGCTATAGGTGTTCCATTTTCCTTATGCCACTGCTCTCAAAGGCTTTCATGGTGCAAACCAAGACGGCAATGGGGGGTGGAATGGAGATCTATCTTCTAGTGATGAGGTACGCTTTTGTCTCAGACACCATGGTAGCTGGTGATTGATCTGGAGACCACAGGGACAGTGCCATAAAGAGGCCTTCACAAGGGAACATCACACTGTTCCTAATCCCAGGATTACAATGTTGAGTGGCATAATGTGTTGGTCTCATGTTCATATCTGCCCGCATTGCTAAGAAATATTATGTTTTAATATACGCAAATGAGCCTCTAGGAGCAACAGGGGCGTTGTCATTACACCTAGACGCTCATCTCTCTCTGCAACTGCCAAGCCATCTGCACTTTGATTGAAAGGGCCAGGCAGTTTAAATGTCATCATTCCTTTAAAAGAAGTCACTTTTAAAGTCAATCAAAGAGCAGAGGATGCACAGAGAAAGCAGAGCCTCTAGTAGTAACTGCAACGTCCCGTTGGTCCTATAGGATAATTGGTATATATTAAAAAATCATTTTTATCAGCAATGTGGACACATATGACCATGGGACCAACACAGATTCCTTATGCTGCCAAGCCACATGCAAAAGGTCAGCCAGTTTCATAGGTAGATTCCCGTTAACTTGTCAATCAATCCTGTTTTTTTCTGTAATTCTGCCGTTTGCTGGCAGCCCACTGCATAAGGAGTTAACGTGTTAAATTGTGGATTTTTTCTGTGTGTTAAATTTTGCATTGAGAAATGTAAATGTTGGCCATAGAACCAGCAGTTAGGTGGTAGCTTCTCCATCCACCTTCTCTAGAGGGGGTTACTGTCTCAGTGAGTAGTGGTGTGAGACAGAACAGTGAGAGAGAAGGAAACCACTAGAGCACCAATGGGAATGGAGAGAGCAGCCTGCAGAAGGTGATAGGAGGGAATAAAGCCTAACCACCAGTCTCTGAGGAAGTAAATTAGGCTTATTTGGGAGCTTACCATCCACTGAGAAGAAGTGCATGTTAAAAAGCCAGTGGAGCTAAGTTTCATATATCTTTTGGACTCCATAGCATTCTGCCAGGGAGAATAGAAACTCTGGCATACTTAGGAGACAGACTGGCCATCTGCTAAGTAAGGCTACTTTCACACTGGCGTTTTGGTTTCCGTTTGTGAGATCCGTTCAGGGCTCTCACAAGCGGTCCAAAACGGATCAGTTTTGCCCTTAATGCATTCTTAATGGATAAGGATCGGCTCAGAATGCATCAGTTTGGCTCCGTTCCGCCTCCATTCCGCTTTGGAGGCAGACACCAAAACGCTGCTTGCAGCGTTTTGGTGTCCGTCTGACGAAACTGAGCCAAACGTGCTGACACACAATGTAAATCATTGGGGATGGATCCGTTTTCACTGACACAATATGGCACAATAGAAAACGGATCCGTCCCCCATTGACGTTTTGGCTATGTTAAAGATAATACAAACGGATCCGTTCTGAGCGGATGCATGCGGTTGTATTATCTGAACGGATGCGTTTGTGCAGATCCATGACGGATCCGCACCAAACGCAAGTGTGAAAGTAGCCTAACTACACCCCACAGTTGCGTATTCATAATACTGACATTTGAACATAACATTGATAGCGAGAGACATACAGAGAGAAAAAGAGACATAATGGCACCCTTTTTTGTCTGGAATAGAGAGAAAGTACAGATACTGAAAGATTGACTCAGAGAAAGAACAACTGGCCTGTGAACTCCTTATTTGCAGCCTCTAGTAATGTAAGAACTGTGAGACATTTAAGATCTGCACGCCGATGCATAGTCCAACTGAAACAAAATAGTGACAGGCATAATTTTTTCTAGCGATGGGACGACAAATCCATCGAATTTTGCTGGATTCGAAAGATTCGTGGACTCGAATCCCAACCTCATTTTCAAAATGCGAATCCAACGAATCTCGGGCATAGTGTGATGTCTGTATTGCAGTCCTCAGGACAGCGATACAGATGCCATGCCTGTGCTGCAGCAGGAGAGAGAGATGGGTATCTGCTGGGACTCGAACCCACAACCTTCTGTATCAGAGGCAACGCACTTACCCACACAGCTATTAGAGCTGTATAGCTACTGACTGAAAAAATATGAGACTTAGACTCTGTTAGCTGTTCTATCCAGTGTACATCTATACACATGACAGCTGCCCCAACACACCCAGCACTGCTATATCTCTATATGACAGCTGCCCCAACACACCCAGCTCTGCTATCTCTCTATATGACAGCTGCCCCAGCACACTCAGCTCTGCTATATCTCTATATGACAGCTGCCCCAGCACACTCAGCTCTGCTATTTCTCTATATATCTGACAGCTGCCCCAGCACACTCAGCTCTGCTACATCTATACACATGACAGCTGCCCCAGTACACTCAGCTCTGCTATATCTCTATATATATGACAGCTGCCCCAGCACACTCAGCTTTGCTACATCTATACACATGACAGCTGCCCCAGCACACTCAGCTCTGCTATATCTCTCTATATACACTCACCTAAAGAATTATTAGGAACACCAAATGAATACGGTGTTGGACCCCCTTTTACCTTCAGAACTGCCTTAATTCTATGTGGCATTGATTCAACAAGGTGCTGATAGCATTCTTTAGAAATTTTGGCCCATATTGATAGGATAGCATTTTGCAGTTGATGGAGATTTGAGGGATGCACATCCAAGGCACGAAGCTCCCGTTCCACCACATCCCAAAGATGCTCTATTGGGTTGAGATCTGGTGACTGTGGGGGCCATTTTAGTACAGTGAACTCATTGTCATGTTCAAGAAACTAATTTGTGACATGGTGCATTATCCTGCTGGAAGTAGCCATCAGAGGATGGATACATGTTCTCATTCTGTTTACGCCAAATTCGGACTCTACCATTTGAATGTCTCAACAGAAATCGAGACTCATCAGACCAGGCAACATTTTTCCAGTCTTCAACAGTCCAATTTTGGTGAGCTCGTGCAAATTGTAGCCTCTTCTTCCTATTTGTAGTGGAGATGAGTGGAACCCGGTGTGGTCTTCTGCTGTTGTAGCCCATCCGCCTCAAGGTTGTGCGTGTTGTGGCTTCACAAATGCTTTGCTGCATACCTCGGTTGTAACGAGTGGTTATTTCAGTCAACGTTGCTCTTCTATCAGCTTGAATCAGTCGGCCCATTCTCCTCTGACCTCTAGCATCCACAAGGCATTTTTGCCCACAGGACTGCCGCATACTGGATGTTTTTCCCTTTTCACACCATTCTTTGTAAACCCTAGAAATGGTTGTGCGTGAAAATCCCAGTAACTGAGCAGATTGTGAAATACTAAGACCGGCCCGTATGGCACCAACAACCATGCCACGCTCAAAATTGCTTAAATCACCTTTCTTTCCCATTCTGACATTCAGTTTGGAGTACAGGAGATTGTCTTGACCAGGACCACAACCCTAAATGCATTGAAGCAACTGCCATGGGATTGGTTGACTAGATAATTGCATTAATGAGAAATAGAACAGGTGTTCCTAATAATTCTTTAGGTGAGTGTATATGACAGCTACCCCAGCACACTCAGCTCTACTACATCTATACACATGACAGCTGCCCCTGCACACTCAGATCTTCTATATCTATATATCTGTAAGTATTACTATACAGTAGATAGATATACATATGTATAGAAATATAGCAGCACTGAGTGTGCTGGGGCAGCTGTCATGTGTATAGATGTAGCAGAGCTGGGTGTGCTGGGATAGCTGTTATGTGTATAGATGTAGCAGAGCTGGGTGTGCTGGGGCAGCTGTTATGTGTATAGATGTAGCAGAGCTGGGTGTGCTGGGGCAGCTGTCATGTGTATAGATGTAGCAGAGCTGGGTGTGCTGGGGCAGCTGTTATGTGTATAGATGTAGCAGTGCTGAGGCAGGTGTCATGTGTATGGATGTACACTGGCTATTAAAGCTATAACAGAGTCTACAGTAGAAGTCTCATATTTTTTCAAGCAGAGGCTATGTAGCTCTTGTAGCTGTGTGGGTAAGTGCTTTGCCTCTAAGGCAGAAGGTCGTGGGTTTGAGTCCCAGCAGAAACTTTTCTGAAATACACAAGCACTGACTCCATATATGGACATACAGCGCGGGACACAGGCCAGAAGAGGCTGCATCGCATCGCTGACATGGAGGTAAGTATAAGTGTTTTGCTTTTTTAAATACCGGACTGTTACTGCCACAAGGGGGGAGCGGGAGGCACTTGATACTGGCACATGGGGGGGAGGGGAGGAGAGAGACACTTGATACTGGCACATTGGGAGGGGGAGGAGATGGCACTAGGATACTGGCACATTGTGGGGGGGTGGCACTATGATACTGGCACATTGGGGGGAGATGGCATTATGATACTGGCACATGGGGGGGGTTGGCACTATGATACTGGCACATGGGGGAGGAGAGAGGCACTTAATACTGGCACATTGGGGGGGGAAGTTGGCACTATGATACTGGGACATGGGGGGGGAAGGAGAGAGGCACTTCATACTGGCACATTGGGGGGGAGATGGCACTATGATACTGGGACATAGGGGGGGAGAGAGGCAGTTGGTACTGGCACATGGGGGGGGTTTGGCACTTGATACTGGCACATGATGGGGGGGCATCTATGGAGACACTTACTGGCACATTATTGGGGGGCATTATGGGGGTCCATTTTTACTGGCACATTATTGGGGGGCACTATGGGGGCATCTACTGAGGCCACAAAGAAGGGGTATTTTATATGGGGGGGGGCTCTGTGTGGTACTAGTTTTATCAGGGGGTTTATCTGTTTCTGCAGTATAGTATTGGGGAACACAGCGGCACAGTATTGGGGGTGGTAGGATGATTTATCCAAAAGATGCGAGAATGATGGAAAAGTAGTAAACTAAGATTTTCTTTTGTCAAACTGCAGAGACGAAAAATGGCTGAAAACTGGAGGTCTGATCTGAAGGTCTGAAAGGAGAAGATGAGGAAAGAGAACATCTACGTCAAAGAGACATCACTGGATGTAAGAGGTATGTGCGCTCTATTACACTGTATGTAAGAGGTATGTATGCTGTATTACCCTGAATTTCCAATTTTTTTCAAATCCAAATCCGAATACTTTGTTAAAAAAGTAAGGACTCTTTATT